>NC_045712.1:37740378-38365378 GCF_009834535.1 Camelus ferus
CAATTATCAAGCTGTGTCTGCCCTGAAAAGGGTTACAGAGTGGGAGTCAGAGTTTATCTGCTAGCAGAGAATTTGCCTGGGAAATGATTTATGTTTCCATTATATCAAAATTACATGGGCCATTTTGGAAAATCCTATATCATAAATGTTAACACTAGAGCTAGAAATGAATTCAAGGGTCTTATGTTTATCCCTCTCTTTTCTGGAAGATCTCTGACATCTGAAGCCAATGATTGTTTAAGTCTGTTTTAGAAAGTCCCCAGGAGGCAGAATTTCAGTCTCTGGTTTTTAGTACCTAATCACTATTCCTATCAGGATGCTCTTTCCAGAGAACTTGATTTTCTCCATCTGCAACTTAAGCACAGGTCTAGGGAAAGCAGTAATGAACCATCAGTGTGGTTTTTAAGTACATACTTCCCCAGGGTTAAGGCATCTCTGCTGTGTTTGTTATTCTCTCTACCTCTCATCTGTTCCCAGCTCTGCCCTGTGTACCTCAGGCTGGTCCTGAGGATGGCAGGACTGCGGGTTCCCTCACCTTCTGGATTCTGGTTGGGTTGGCCAGTGCGAGGCACCAGCAGAGACCTGCGTGGAGGGGGAGAGCCAGGGAAGGTCTTCCCTGTTGGCTCTGCTCTGGCCCCGGCCATGGCCCTGGCCATGGCCCTGGCTGTGGTCCTGTGACCCCAGCCCCTGTGGGGCTGTCCTCCTTCCCGCTCCAGCTCTCTCAGGCCTCCAGGAAGACCTTCCTCCTTCTCAGCTCTTCAGATCCAGGGATGGCAAGAGCCCACACTGTGGCTGGTCTCTGGGTTTCCTTAACCTGTGTGGACTCATTGAGCCCCAGCATTGAAGTCCCTCAAACTATAAGGGCTGAATTCTGTTCTGGTGAACAGACCCTGACCAGTGAACTGGGTGACAAGATGTCTTGAGCCTTTTGACGACACAGGGCAACCCCTTGAGGTAGCACATTTATTCCATTTCCTTTCTGAATTACTTTAAAGGGTCTGGGTTTCCCCAACTGCTCGGAGGCCAAGGGACCTCTGTGTGTCGTGGACACATCATGCTGTGCCCACCATAGAAGGTGCTGGAGTGGGAACTTGGGGTGGTAATGAGGAGAATCTACCCTGCCATCTAGTGCCGCAGGGAAGCCAGCAGAGCACCGTTTTTCTATTGAGGGTGGAGTTTGCTTTGCGGGGTGGGGGCTGCAGAGACAGCCTCCAACTACAGCGCGGTGCCCTGCCTTTGGTGCTCTGACTTCTTTCACGCTGCTGTGCTGTGCAGACCCCTCCTGGAACCCAGCTCCCCTTCTCCTGCCCGGCACAGCCCTTCTTCTGGAACTCTCTCCAAACATACAACAAGAAGTGAGATTAAATGCCTCAGGAGCAGCCAACGACATGGGCCTAACAAAGGATATCTGTGATGTGGGACAAGCCCCTTCTCTCTCTGGGCCTCAGACACCCCTCTGTAAAGGGAAGTCCCGCCCTGCCTCCCAGGGGTCAGCCAAGACTCTAATAATATGCACATGAGCACTTTGAAATGGTTTCCGTATAAAATTAACTTTAGCATCATCTAATCTATTCTTTTTCCTCTGACACCCAGACCCAAGACATCAGGAAATCCCATCAGCTTGTCTTTGAAAAGGTACCTAGAATCAAGCCCCTCAACCACCCACAGCCTCCGAACTGGTTTTCCCCCCATTTACATCTACTTTTGCACTCGCCCCAGGGGTCTGTTTGCCACTCAGCAGCCAGAGTAATTCTTTAACACAGAAGTGAAAAAACAAGTCAAGACCTGCAAAGGCTCCCCAGCTCACCCAGATACAACCTAAAGCCATTTAAAGTCATCTACAAAATCCTATGATCTGCACCTGGCCTTGACCTTGGTGCCAGACTCTTTCCCTGGTCCACTCATCCGCCCTCCTGCAGGCCGGCTGTGCCACACAGGCTCCCACCCCAGGGCCTTTGTTCTTGCTGATCCGTCTGCCTGGAGCCCATAATGGGCTCCCTCTACTCATCCAGCTCTCTGCTTCATTTTCTCCATTGCACTGCCCTCCCTGTGATGTGCAGAGCTGCCCCTTCCTGGCTCCCTGCACCAGAATGTCAGTTCACTGCTGGTTCCCCATGGCAGCGCCTGGCACAGAGCAGATACTCAGCAAACATTTGTCACATGAAACAATGAATGAAGGGGATTAGATTTATTCCCACTGCTTTGACATAGGTCTCTCTGTTCAGAATTGGGGCCTGGTGTGGGTTTGCATCGTTACAAGGCAAAGCTGTGTGGCAGGAGTGTGGGCCCACGGCTCACATGAGCTTGTGATGAAAGTGGGGGACAGAGATGGCGAAAGCCCACAGGCAGATTCGATTTTTTCTAAAGAGGGGAAAATTCAATTTTGAAACAGACATGTCAAAATTAGACTTGGAATCACATGGTCTTCAAAACAAAAGAAGAAGCTAGGATTGAAATATGCTTAGTGCTAATATTATTCTACAAACATTCTGCAAACATCATTCTAGACATGTAATGTCTTTATAATTTCCTACCTGCTGTAACAATACAAGAGCGCTGATGCAACAGTCTCTCACTCCCCTGCCACACGCACACACAGATGAAGAGGATGAAATAGCAAGTGGTGGCAGGGGTGGGGGGAGATGGAGGGAGGACCTTCTGGAGGGGACCCCCGGCTTTGCCAGCTCAGACAGATGTGCCAGGAGTTGAGAGGAGGAGGGAGCCACTGGCTAGTGGGGAGTTTTGTGCAGGAGGGAGGAATGTGGGCTGGGTCTTTGAGATGTGAGTAGTGCGTGCCTGGAAGCAGGGATGTCATAAGCACAAGCAAGAGGTGGGCAGGAGATGGGGTGCAGATGACCTGCACTAGAAAAAGAAGGATAGGAAGAGGCAAGGAGGCTGGTTGAAACAGGTGAGAAAGAGCTTCCCTGCTGGTTGGAGTTGTGCCTTCAGCTTTGGTGTCTCAAGCCTCACCCCCTCTTCATCCAGAGCATGTGGACACAGCCCTGGGTGCGGGGCAGGTGAGGTCTCGTTGCTGCGGATACAGCAGAGAGCAGGCAAAGCCTCTATCCCGGGAGCTCTTGGTGGGGTTCGAGTGGGGACTGAAACCCAGACACCTGGGCTCTGGGACCGATAAAGACAGAATCCACCACCTCTCTAGTTACCACTTCCCTGGCCCAGTAACCCTTTGCCTGAACAAAATGACACCAAATGAGCCCAAAGGATTTAAACTGTTGGTTTGTTTCCAGGCCAATGGGAGCTTCAAGAGCCACAAAAGGACACGGTCACACAAGAAGACCAAGCAAGCAATTTGTGATTAGAGGGTTCGGTGTTTGAATCCAGACTGCCACTCAGTAGCAGTGTGGCCTCGATGTGGCCCTAGGTGGCCCTGGCTTCTCCAAGGCTCATTTCCTTGTCTGCACAAGAGAAATCCTAGAACCTGCTGTGGGGATTCTGTGAGACAGTGTACAAAATACTCTCTGCCCAGTGCCTGCCAGGAGGACGTGCCTGGGGACACGCCAGGACGATCTCTACAGGAAAACACAGCCAGTTGGTACTTCCCAGACACTGACACTCCTCTGCCAAGAGCAGGGCACCGCCCAGTCACCAACCTGGAGGGGGATGGGCTCAATTTTCAAGAGACATGCATTAATGACAATGACCTAGTTTTTTGCAGGCAAAAGCACACCTATAAACTTCTAACCTTGGCCTGCTGCTTTTCGGCGGTTCAAAGTGTTCCCACATCTCCTATTTCATCTTATTTGTACGTAGGACAAATGAAGGAGGGAGAATACGGGAGGGGCAGTCCAGCCTGTCCCACGTGTCACTCGTCTGTGAGCTGAGGACGAGTGGCCCTGACCAAGTCTGGCAGTGTGGCATCAGCTACCCTGAGCATCCTTGTCCCTCAAAACTCAGGCCCCCAGAGCCCAACCTGGAGGAGACCAGGCTGTGGCCAGGAGTGTCCAGCTGGAGCTGGACCCTGATTCTTGCCTTGGCTCATCCTGTCCCCATAAATGTCCTCCTGGGGAGAGGGTGGATGGCACACAGGTTCCTCTTACACTCCTTCCTCCTGCTGTCTGGGCACCATAGCAACAGATGCACCTCCCGGAACTGTGGCTTTTCTGCTGCTTGGTTCTGAGCAGCACTGCTGGCCAAGTGGACCCGACGAGGATCCACAACTGTTTAGCAACACCCCCACCTTTCAGGTGCTGATAGCTGGGCTGCTGGCCACTTTCAGGGAGTAGGTCCTGCTCTCACTGTTAACTGTGGGACAACCCCTGGAGGTCTTTCCATGAATTCCCTGGCTATGCCATGCTTTAAAAAATGGTGTCCATCTCCTTAAGACACTGTAAGACTCTGAGGACAGGACCCTGTGTTTGTTAAATCTGCAGCCACAGCATCTTACACATGGTAGGTGTACAGAAAAGGTTTGCACAGAACGCCTTCGGTGCCAGGTCTCACAGGCTATGACAGGAAAGACCAGGGACTTAACAAGGTCAATAGCTCACTATGGGGGAGCCAGCCTTGGAAACCAGAGCACAGCATGGTGGCAGCTAAGAGGACGGGTTTGTGGCCAGGCTGCCGGGGTTTGAATCCTAACTCTACCGCGTATTAACTAATAACCTTGGGCAAGTGGTTTTAACACTTCTGCATCTCAATTTCCTCATCTGTAAAGTGGAAGAGATAAAAGTATCTTTGGGGCGGGGGAAGATATAGTTCAGTGCTTGGCATGCATGAGGTCCTGAGTTTAATC
The DNA here is from genome assembly GCF_009834535.1 of Camelus ferus. NCBI lineage: Eukaryota > Metazoa > Chordata > Mammalia > Artiodactyla > Camelidae > Camelus > Camelus ferus. Next base: position 37,745,129 of record NC_045712.1, read on the forward strand.
CCCAGTACCACCGTTAAAAATAAACGGATAAATAAATAAACAAACCTAATTACCTCCCCGGCAAAATAAATAAAACTTTAAAAATCAAAAAAAACTTTTTAAAGTATCTTTCTGTCTAGTACTTGAAATGATTAAATGAGATACTATCAGTAGAGTGTGGAAAATTGGTCCCAGTACATAGTTAATGCTCCATCTGTGTGGACTGGAAGTATTTAATAGTTTTGGTATGCTAAAGTAAAAAAAAAAAAAAGAAAAAAGTTAAAAAACAGAACATTTTGTGTGAGTTATTAGTATATGTATGCAGCAAAGAGATGGAAGTAGTTACTCCAAAATGCCAGTGAGGGTTATCTGTGGCTGGTGGGATTATTATGGATGACTTTGATTCCTTTTACATATGACTTTTGAAATTAGGTATTCCAAAAACTTGTTTTAAAAAAACAACCTGGGGCCTCTAATTACTACCTCCCCCACCTCTTCCTGAATACGATTTTGGATTCTAAGGAGACACCCCTGCTGTTTCCAACTGCCTGGGAATGAAAGGAAACCTGCCCGAGACATTTCAGCTGGTAGTGGAGGCTACATTTCTGCAGTAGTTTGCTCGCACACCCAACTAGGAAATGAGACATCTTGTGTTTTGAGTGAATCTCTCCCATTAATCATGGGGATACTACAGGTCTATCCCGCAGAGTGACTGGTATAATTACAGCCGCCGTCTGCACAGATAATGCCAGCAGCAAAGAGAAGTGTGCGTGAAGTAAGTCTGAGTCTTTCTGGAGCTTCTGGAAATGTGATTGCTTCCTGGAGCGACAGAAGCCAGAGGTGAGAAGGTCTGAGTGGTCCCAAGATCTCAGGTGGAGAGGAAGCGTTGTGACAGCTACTCAGGGGCTTTCCTAAGACTCTCCAATATGTGAGTAAATGTGGGGTAGGCCAGAATATCAGAGAAGGATTCCACAGTCCAGGAATTGCCTTCAGGACAGATTACCCAAGTCTGACACAAGATTTTCCCAGTCAGGCTCTGTGTCTGCTTTGCAAGCGAAAGCAGTTTGTACCCATCAAAATGTTATGATGTGCTCAGAAGCGCATCCACATACTTCACTACAAAACGTACAAATTCTAGGGCCTAAAGAAGTGGACGGAAGGATGACCAATAAAACATGTCCATTCCCAGCCACCTGCTCTGGCTGTTCCCTGCCCTCTTTCTAGCTGTGGGCTCCCTGTGGGACCCTGAGCAACGCCAAGAATGTAGAAACTGAGACGGCTCTGAGAACCATAGAAAACGGCGTTCTCCTCCCTCATGGTATCCACAGTGTCATGGGAACAAGTCTTAAGCACGTCTTCAGAGAAGTTCAGAGAAGAAAACTTTTACGGTGGTTCATATACATTATGCCCCTGCCTATAAATAATCACATAAAATCAAAACACCAAAACTTTTCCCCATTCAGCCCTCTCCTGTCACCATAGCAACAGTCAACCCCTGATAAATATTAAGGGTGGCTATCAAGACAGCTGGATAGTTCTCACTGGGACTTTTCACCACTGGGTTCTGGCCGGACAGATGAGGCAATTCTGACACACAGAATGAGAGACAGTGCGGTAGAGTGGTTAGCAGTGCTGGCTCTGATGTTTGAATCTGGCCCTGCCCCTGCCCCTGCTGGCTGTGAGACCTCGGGCAGGTTAGTAACTTCTCCCCTGTAGACCCTTAACTTCCATCCCTATACACGGGGTTAATACCAGCCACCATTTCTCAGGGTTTACCTGAAGATTAAATGAGATTACGGACTCAAAAGTCCCTAGGGCCAGGCACACGGTAAGGTGTCTACAGAAGGTAGCCATTATTAAATTATCAAACTGATTACGTTTATTCTGTGTCTCCCACCAGGGACACAGAATAAAGCACAGGCGTGTGGACAAACTGTATATAAGGGTCCCCCAGAATGTTTAGGACTTTATGCAAAAATCAGAAACTCCAGGAATTTAAACCAAGACATAAATTTCCTGATGCAAGGATTTTCTTACTCAGAGCAAAGACCTATCAAGGTATCAAGAAGCTAAGGGATTTATTTCTAGAACATATTTCTCCAAGTTCTCTTGGTAATTACCTAACTTTAGTTGACTTCAGAAGAGAAAAAGCAGGTGTCAGCCTTTGTGTGGGAGTTTTCTTACACAAGCATTGTTACATGTTTATCTTCCTGAAAGGGGGAAATAAAGGTCATGTTAACCATGTTTAGGGTTCAGAGCACAGACACTCATTTAGTTTTAAAAGGCACATGTATTAAAATAACTTTTCAATGGTCAGCATGACTTGGATGGAGACACATTCTGAATTTTACTATTATTAAACCTGTCTCTCTAAGTGAGATAAAACAATTGGGACAGAAATCAGACTTTCAGACCTCAGACTGGGTCACAGGGAACATTTCTCTATTATAAAATAGGCATTGTACAATTTGATCATAAAAAGACAGACAACACAATACAAAAATAGGCAAAAGATTTGAACAGATACACACAAAAGAATGAAGATACACACAAATGGCCGATAAGCACATGAAAAGATACTCAGCATCATTAGTCATCAGAGAAATGAAAAATAAAACCACAATACACCACAAGACAATGGCTAACACAAACACACAAATTCACAGCAAGAAGAACTGACAATATCAAGTGCTGACAAGGATGTGGAAAAAGTGGGACTCTTACCCACTGCTGATGGGAATGCAAAATGGTGCAGCCCTCCTGGAAAACAGGATGACAGTATCTTTTTAAGTTAAATATAAACTTACTATGTGACTCAGCCATTCTACTACTAGGTCTGAAATGAAAACAGCTGTCCACACAAAGATGTGTGCGTGAATGTTCACAGCAGCTTTATTCGGAATCACCCAAAACAGGAAGCAACAACCAGTGGGTGGATAAACAAACTGTAGAATATGCAGACAACAGAATGGTACTCGGCAATAAAAAGGAACAAAACAGTGAATCGTGGAATGACACAGAAGAATCTCAAAAACATCATGCTAAAGTAAAGAAGTCAAACCCAAAAGGCAATGTATTACATGAGAGCATTTATGTGAAATTCTAGAAAAGGCAAAACTGTCATGACAGAGAGCAGCTCCATGGCTGGGTGAAGCTGGTAGGGGCGGAAGAGCAACCGCACGAGGGGATTCTTAGGGTGAGGGGATGGTCTGGTCTGCATCTGATGGTGGTTACACATAATTAATTTGTACACAATTACTCACTCTTCAAACTGTATGTGGGTGAACTTTACTATATGTAAATAATATATTAAATGCAAACATAAGCATTGAGTTCCGACATGACAGCCTTGGGGAGAGGGAGCTGCAATCAGAGGATAGGACTGGGGTGGGAGGGCAGGAGGGATGCTGTAGGGCATGGCTCACCCATGTGATGCCTGATCCATATGATTTATCCTCTAGAATCAAGCCCATCAGTTATACCTGGGAACCTAGCACAGCCAACCTCTGTTCCAAGAAGGGCTGTTAATATCATATCTATAGGTTTTTTTTTTTTTTTTCATAATACAAACCTAGTGCTTTTTACTGTTATATTGATTTTTATTACAGGGCATGACTCATCCATGTGATACCTGAACCCAGTGATTTATCCTCTGAGATCAAGCCCATCAGTTATAACTGGGAACCTAGCACAGCCAAGCTCTGTTCCAAGAGGGGCTATAATATCGTATCTACAGGTTTTTTTCATTATACAAACTTAGTGCCTTTTATTGTTATATTGATTTTTATTACAGCTACAAAAGGAAATGAGGATAGGTATCACCATACGTCAAACAGCAGATGAGAGTGGTGAGGACTACGTTTATGGAGAAAGCATATGTGAAGTCGAGTTCATAGAAGACATTCACAAATGGCAACTATTATTATTTGCCTGTTGTTGATGTGTCAGCATAAAAGTGTGAGTCCAGGCTTCTCGCAGGGGAGAAGCAACACAGAGCACCAAGAACAGGATTAGAGCAGTGAGTCCCCAGCCTTCTTAGTGCCAGACACCGCCCCAGTGACTTCTCTTTAGAACAGGTATTCTTATGATGCCCTTTTTAATATCCTGAACGTAACAATCGACTCATACACATGATTTAAAAGAAATTAACACAATGCCCTAACTGCAATAAAAAGAAAAAAACAAAAGGAAAAGAATGTATAATAAAATAGCATTCATTTCAAGCTGTAAATGCTTGATGCAAGTATGCTAGAAAACACTGATGGCGACACCAACATCTGCTCTGAAATGCAGGCCAAGAAAGGTGAGTTGAATTAGCAACTCGGTTGCCACCACCGCATTGCTATTGGTGACATGATCTTCCAAAATGGTGAACAGCTCTGGGAAAACTTCCAAACCAAAGTGTATCAATTTGGGTTCCAGACATAAAAGCTAACAAAATCAAATAGGATACTCTGGGGAGAGTTCAATAAAGATACTGTTTCAAAGGAGAAGGCAGAGGGGAGGGGCACTAAAGGGATGGTTTCCGGCCTGAGGCTGGGAACTGGGTGTGTGTGGTGGGGGGGTGGCGGGTGGGAGGGGTGGTTACTGAATCCTATTCCCAGCAGCTGTCTCCACCGTGGGGAGGGCCCTGACTGAGAGAGAGCATCTTGTCACCTCTGGGCCAGGAGTAAGAAAACCGGAGATTGGATGACTATTTTCCATCTCTCTCTCTTTGTCCACAACAGGTTTCTAACAGCTGTTTTCTTTTAAAAATGTTTGGTGGAAAGAGAGCTTAGATGATTTAAAACAAGCAGCCAGGTGGGGAAGACCTACAAGAGACATGATCAGTTGGTCCAGCTAACCCAGGACCCTCTCTGAAGCCCCTTCTGTCTACAGTTTCTTGGCTTCCAATCTGACTTCCTGTCCCTGCTGTCCAGGCCAGTGTGGTGGTCCTCCCAGCCCCCACCATCATTCAGATAGCCTCCAGCTTGCTCTCCTTCTGTCTCCATCTCTTCCTCCAAGCTGAATTGCTGCATTTTAATCCGGTCCAGGAAGAGCCAAATGTGCCTCAGGAAGCCAAGAGGTCCCAGAACGGCTGAGGGGAGCAGGGCAGGGGGTCCTGGGCTTCCTTCCACAGCCCAGGCAGGGGGCTCCAAGTCACAAGGGCTGGGCCCTGGTGTCCAAAGGGGTCTGAGATCAGCTTTCGGAGGTGCAGTCCTCTGAACCAGGCATTCTGAACCACGATTCTGGGGGTGGGGCTTTTGCAAATCAGGCCCTTATAGACTGGGGATGATGTTCTGTAGTTCAATGGAGGGAAAATCAAGAGGTAATTCTAAGCAGGTCTGGACTCAAAAGGAGCAGCTGAAGAGAGATGAATGAAGTGGGAGGTGGGGAGACATGGTCGGGAGGAGCAATGAGCTTCATCCTGGTGGTTTATTACGGGCTCCCCATGGTCACAGGATGGGACAGGGCATGAAGGCTTACTGGGATCATGAGCATGCTCCCAGCCTTTGCTCAGTGTCCCCTGTGTGCCAGGCCTGTACCAAGGGCTTTGTCAACACCACAGCTCCTACCCTCTCAGCAGGCCCCAAATTCCAGAGCAGATCCCAAGGAGAGAGGAGCTGTGAGTGACATCTGAGGTTGTCTTTCATTTTACAACCTGATAAGAGTGATATACATGACACAGGATTACTCTTCTTAATATAAAGGATGGTGCAATCAAGAAATTATGGAAAACATTATACTAAAAAAACCCTACGATGGGCTAATGAGCATATGGAAGTATGCTCAGCTTCCTTAAATAATCAGGTATGAAAACTAAAATTAGATACCATTATGTCTTCATCTATCATAACATTTTTAAAGAAAATTCTGGTTTGGTAAAGTTTTGACAAAATGGGCTGGCGGATGTATAAATGAATCAACCATGGCACCCTGTCAGTGTATATCAGAAATCTTGTACATAGTACTAACCTAGTAATTCCATTCTAGAAGAAGATAGATAAGGATTTGTTTGCAAGGATGTCTGTCATATGTGTAAAGAACAAAAATTGGAAATGCCCCTAATGCCCAACAATAGGAAAACTGATCAAATATTGGATGGATCTCACACACATGAACACATACACACACACCTCCCCACACAGAGAATTCATGAGCTTAATTTTGTTCTTAAAATGAATATTTGTATACTTTCTCTCTTTGTCTCTTTATATGCATGCAGAGAACAAGACTGGCAAGAAATGTACCAAAATGTATTTATCTTGGGATGGTAGGACTATGGGCTTTCTTTTTTCCTTTAAATTTTCCCACTATGACCTTGAATTCATTTCATTATCAGAAAACAAAATTTTTTTAAATCGGTGAAGTATGCTTGCCCAAAATGAATCCTAATCATTTACCCTCTAACTCCCACTTTGCACGAAAGAGGGAGAAACAAGTGAAATGACACCACCAAGAAACGATTTGACAAAACCCCCAGGAACCTTCTCTAAAGAAACCGATCATCTTCTCCAAAAGTCAATACGACAAGGGACAAAAAATTGGGGGAAACATTCTAGATGAACGAAAACTAAACAGGCACAGCAATCATACACCATGCCCCTGACTGGGTCCTGACTCAGAGCCAGGTCTAAAAGACACTGTGGGAACAACCAGGGAAAGTGAAATATCTGTCGGCATTTTGATGTTTCCTTGGCCAAACTACAGACGTGCCGCCCAGCTGGCAACTACCTGACCTGCAAAAGCCTCTAGAATCACAGTCCGTTATTAGACACACTCAGAGAAGCCATCATAGTATGTCCCTAAACCTGAGGGACATTCTGCATAACTTCAAAATAGCAGCACATTTTTCTTCTCCATGTTACATAAAATGTCTACCAGAAAACTAAAGTCAGTTTCGATAACTAAACTTCCAGTAAGTACCACTTATTAAACAGCAATGTCTTGGCTTACTGCACAGTAATTCCCATCCAGGGGGGACACATGAGATGCTGCAGGTGGGCTGAACAAAGGAGACCACCCAGCACTGTCCCCCGTTCCCTACAGGCACCTGACACCCCCCAGGTCAATCCTGAGGTCAGGAGATGTGGCTGTATGTTAATTACATGTAATTAACAAAAGGTAGGAAACTCTTGATTGGGGGCCCGATTTTACAACATGTGGCCAACTTTACCTCACTAGATTCTGTTATTTGGTTCCAAAGCTTTCGTTTGCCGGTGGAGGGACAAAAATACCTAACTGCTAATAATTGTCGCTAAAGTTAATACAACAGCCTATGATCTACAGAATTCTTTTACAGACGTAGCACATTTAAAAGGCTCCAAATCTCCCAAGTGGGCAACTGTTCCTTTCAGTCTTGAAGTGTGCCTTGGCTGATGAGAATTTTTGCTAGTCCCCCGTTTTCCTCTGGGATGCAGGGGTTGGGGTGAGCAGGGAACCCACAAGTCTGTGTGTACGTGAAGTAGGGGATTGTTTTCCCCATTTTATAGACTTTATACAAGGATAAGTATAAAATATATAAGAAAAAAGATGTATAATGTAATATGTATATTTATATATAAGAATATGTGTTTACATATATATAATATAAACATTATATATATATAATGTAAATATAAAATATGGGAGATTGACACTCAGAGAAGAGCCAACTGCCAACTGCAGGCAAAACCCCTCCAGGATAGCCTGCAGGGCCAGCAAACTCGGCCTATTCCTCTGTAACGAGCAGGGAGGTCAAGAGTAGAAGATTGGGGGGGGTGTGGTTTGAGATGGATCTTCAACAGTGGAAAGCTGGTGGGGACTGGACTAAGTTCTTGATATAATAGTTGAAATACAAAGAAAGGAAGTTTTTGAATGAACCTTAAGAGTAAACAGCCATTTGTCGTGAGAAAGGTGCTGTTTACCCTGGCGAAGGCTAGTTGAGTGCTAAATAAAAATTCAGATAAATGGATTTTCAGGAGTTCATGAAACCAATAATTAAATTATTTGTAACTTTATCCTCCCAGGCAGAAATTTTCTGCAGAGACTGGAGGATTAATTTTCATGTACACTGTGGTCTTAGAACTTAATCCTATTAAGCTGGGGCGGGGGGGGGGGGGCTGCAGGTGGCTTCGTGCTTTGACGGTAGTGACTTGCCCAAGGTTGGCTGGAGGTTGACCTAAGTTTTCAGATCCGGGCCCTGGCCCTTCCTCGCACCACAGTGCCTGTCTTCAATACAGTGATGCTGAGCTCACCCTGCTGAGACTTTGCCGAAAAATCCTCAGACAGAGGATGTGTAAAGATATGGAAGCCCCAGGAATATTGTGCTGGGTTAGTGTTCCCCTAAAATTCAGGTCTACTCAGACCTTCCTTGGTCTTTGTAAGTATAATTGGTTAAGATGAGGTCATACCAGATTAGAGCAGGCCCTGAATCCAGTGACGAATGTCCTTCTAAGAGGGTCATGTGAGGACACACAGGAAAGAAGGGGCAGAGATTGCCATGATGCAGCTACAAACCAAAGAACACCAAGGATTGCCAGCAACCACCAGACACTAGGAAGAGGCAAGGAAGGATTTTCCCTGAATCTACCACAGGGAGGATGGGTTACCCAGATTTTGGACTTTCAGCCTCCAGAACTGAGAGAGAATAAATTTCTGTTGTTTCAAGCAGCCAACCCCCTCTGCCAAGTGTCGCGCACACTCTAGATTTGCAGCCCCCACCAGGAACCCTGGTGCCTTGGGGTGGGCTGTGCAGCCTCCTTGGGCTCTGAAGTGGGTGGGGAAATCTAATGAGGGCAGAGGGACACTGTCCAGGTCATACCTTTTTCTGGTAGCCTGGACACTTTGCCAACATTTAAGAGGGGACTCTAAAACATCCCCCTCCACCATGAATCCATTTTGGAAAACCTTCCAAGTACAACATCACTCCCCACTGTGTCCCTCAATTTTCCCCTCCAGAGGGGACAGCCTCGTGCCCTGTCCGTGCTGCACAGGAGAAATCAGAGCATGTGGGAGGGCAGGACTCACCGACCTCCCTCCTGGGGGGCAGGCAGGCAGCCTTTCCATTAGGACAGGAGCACTTAGAAATCTGGGCCACTTCAGAAACCTGCCGGCAGGAACCAGCAGCTGTTTCAGAGGCCTGCTCAGAGTACCGACTTAACCCACCAGCCTAAGAATAGCTTAGTCCTTTTCCCCATGAGAAATAAGGGTGAAGAGTCATTCACTTGGCAAATGATGATCAGGTGTCCCATCCCTGGGAGAAGACGGAAGTGACTCCAGTTGGAAATCAGGAGATGTAGGACATGAGGTCTTGTCCCCCAGGAAGCTATTGGTGAAAATATTAACTAGAGTTTGAGTGCTTGAATTTCCAGAGTGAGTCCTTACATATCCTTTCATCCATCTTGCTGGTGAGAAACTGAGGCTCAAAGAGGCTGAGTGATTTGCCCTGATCTGGAGCCCTCAGGGGATCTCACCCAAGACGGGGAGCTGGAACCACAGTTCAGTTCCAAGTTTCACGCTCTTCCTCTGGGGACACGATGTGTACACACGTTTCCAGGGATGGAGGAAGGAGTGGCAGATGGCCAGAGGCAGTGGGAACGGAGGTCCAAAGTTCCAAACTGATCCTTGAGTGTGGAGGAAGGAGCCTACTGAGAACCCCACCATAGAAGCAAGGTGGAAATCTGTGGGCCCCCAGCACCTGGGAGGCAGGCATGGAGGGCAGGCGAGCAGAGAGCCTCAAATGTAGACTCTGGGCACTGTCTCCAAAAACGGAGAACAGGGAAGGATGGAATAACCAACCACTCCTCATGACTTCGTAAGTGGTCTTAATCTGTTCCCCAAAAGCCCTCACGTGGCTGGGGTGGGGTGGGAAGATTTTAAAATCCTGAGGATGGTCCCAGCCCCAGAGATCCTGACTTCATTGGTTGGGTGTAAGGTGTGGCCTGGGGCTGTCGGTCCTCTCGGGGGTGCTGGGGGCAGCCAAGGAGGCGGACCCCTGCTTCCGAGATCTCTAGGTTCATAATCCTGTGTCAGTGTTTCTCCTCCTTCTCTCCTTATAAAATTATACAAGGAGCCTCAGGAGTTGTAGGCAGGACATGGAGTTAACATCCGACCACCAGAGGCCTACCCAGGGCTGGGTGAGGAGAGCCGGCCTAAGGGACCTTGTGTATGTGTATTTTGTGTGTGTTCATATTTAGGAATAATTTACCTATAGTAGAACTGACCCTTTGAGGTTTACAGTTTTATGGCAGTTTTGACAGAGGTATATGATCAACCACAATCAAGATACAGAACAGCTTGATCATCACAAAATAGTCTCGAGGGACACTTCTGAATGTAGTTCTGGTGGCCTGATTGAGGGCAGAGGTTCAAAACCTTATCACCCCAATTCTCTGCCCCTCTCACAGTAGCGTGTCTCTGGTATCTTCTATTTCTGGTCCAGGTAACTTTCCTGCTAGCTGGAAGCAATTATTCCCTAACACGCCAGCTCTGCCTCGTTAGAGCCTCTGTTGAAAAAAGCAGGTTGCTAATGTCACTTTTCTTGCTTCTCTTGAGACCAATTTTCCTGACCTGCCCAGCACCCACTGTCAATACCTCCTACGATCACTAAAGCCACTGCTGGTGGGGGGGAAAAATTCACCTGTTCCCCAAAGCCATCATAAGCACTTTCCTCACACAGCTGTTCCCAGCTCCTGAGACATTATTTAATTGGTTTGGAGGTCACAGGATCCTCTTCCAATTAGGGTCCTGTCGCAGCAGCTGTCATCTGCACCAGGGGACAATCCAGACCCAGCTTTGGAGGACAAACAGTCATCTGCTCTTTGAAGCAGCATCAGTTCCTTAGCAGCTGTCTGGTTCCTTTCCAAAGGCAGGCTGCCCTGGAGGCTGGAGATCATCTTTACCTCCAGGTCAATTACTGGGGAATCAGGATGGAATGAACAGAACAAGAATTCCCAACTCTGCCCCTTTCCCTTTTCCGGAACATAAGGGTAGAACAGGGTTTCCAGATGGAAGGGGCCTTCGAGATCTTATCTTTCAGATTTTATGGAAGGAGAGGTGTCCTGGCAGCAAGTCAACTCCACCATCCCTTTCCCTATGATGCTCATGCCACAAGAACTCTGACCTCAGTGTCCAGGCCAGGAGGGGGCCCAAGGACAAACTGAGTGGCAGGAACATGATGAACAGGGAGCAGTGCCTGTGTGGAAGTGTATTTAACAAAGTCTTCCCAGGTAAGGAGGACTTGTGAAAAAATGAGAGGCCAGACTGGGACTTAGGTTACGTGGTGAAGTCAATGAAACTGCAGCTCAAATGATTCCTCCTCCACAAGTCACTCCTTTATTAGTTTAAAGTAATGTCCCCGTGTTCACAGGACCCTGCAGATCAGCCCTCCCCTGGGCCTTGGAGTGACTTCAGTTCAGGCAAAGCCTCCCAGACAGACCAGGGCTGGGGCCCTTCAAAGGGAGCTGGGAGGCTTGTCTGGGTCTCTACTACCCTCCCAATGGATTTGATGTTTCATTTCATTTTGTTTGGTGGAGATATATACATGACTTTACCTTTTTTAGAGCAGTTTCAGGTTCACAGAAAAATTGATGGGAAAGATGCAAAGATTTCCCATATACCCTCTGCCCTACTCACACATAGCCTCTCTCAGTATCAACATCCCCCACCAGAGCGGTACAGTTGTTACAATTGATGAACCTATGTTGACACATCATAATCACCCAAAGTCCACAGTTTAAGGGAGGCTTCACTCTTGGTGCGGCACATTCCATGGGTTTGAACAAATGTATAATGACATGTAACCACCATTACAGAGTCATACAACATAGTTTCACTGCCCTAAATATCCTCTGCGCTCCACCTGTTCACCCCACCAGCCCCTGCTATCCCCCCAAATCCTAGAAACCACTGATCTTTTGATTGTCTCCATTGTTTTGCCTTTTCCAAAATGCGATATAGCTGGAACCCTATAGCATGAAGCATTTTCAAATCGGCTTCTCTCACTTAGTAATATGCACTTAAGTTTCCTCCATGTCTTTTCATAGCTTGAGAGCTCATTTCTTTTTAGCACTGAATAATCATCCACTGTCTGGATGGACTACAGTTTATTTATCCGTTTGCCTACTGACTGGAGACACCTTGGTTGCTTCTAAGTTTTAGAAATTATGATTAAAGCTGCTATAAACATCCATGTACAGGTTTTTGTGTGCGCCCAACATACCTGTTTTTCATGGGAGTGGAAAGAGGGAGACCCCACATCCCCTCCCCTGCCCCAGGCTCATCCTGAGACCATGGCCAAGCTCCTGGGCATTGCAGCCCCATGGACCACGCTCCTTGCAGGTGAAAACTGCACGTGCCCTCATTCGGCCTGGGGCTGCCTAATTACCTCCAGATTTAGAGGATCCAGAAGTCAAAAGCAAATAAGACTAGCTGAAATCGTTGTGCTGTCTTGAAGACAAGCAGCACCTAGTGACAACCAAGCTGCGTTGGTTTCTTGGGTCTCCACTTAGGCTGCTCCACATGCTGTAAACCCTGTCCCGCCCAACCCTGCAGGCTCTTCAACAGCTTAGACAACACCTTGTCCACGAAGCTGCTCCCGAGTGCCCAACTAGGAAGCAATGCCTCCACTCCCTCACCCCATTTTTAGCAACCTAATTTTAGAATCACTTTAAATTCATGAAGAAGTTCAAAGATAGTAGTGAGTGTTCCCATATACCCCTCACCCAGCACCCTCTAATGTTAATATCTTAGGCTACCATGGTGCATTTGCCAAAACCAAGAAACCAACATTTGTACACTACTGTAAACTAACACTTACACTTCATTCAGATTTTGCTAGTTTTCCCCTAAAGTCCTTTTTTCTGTCCCAGGATCCCCTCCAGGCTGCACATTACATTTAGTTGTCATCTCTCCTTAGATGTGACAGTTCCTCAATCTTTCCTGGTTTTTCATGATCTTGACAGTTTGGAGGAGTGCTGGTCAGGTACTTTGTAAAAAGGCCCTCAGTCTGGGTTTGTCTGATGCTTTTTCTCATGCTCAGATGGGGTTATGGATTTCTGGGAGGAAGGACAGAGGCTAAGGGCACCCCCATCCTCATTACACCTCATCTTAATTACTTATTGCCACATTCTCCTAGCCTCTCTTCCTGCCTCTTTTGTCCAATCTTTCCCCCACAGAATGAGTCACAAGAAGTACCTATCATCTCAGGCAGATGCCTGAGTGGATGCCACACACCCAGCACTGTCCTCGCCCTGAGGTTCCTAAGATACCATCAGAAAATAATAATTACAATAACAAATACCTCTTCCTGGTTCCTTAGATCTTGGGGACCTAATAGAATCAAGCAGCAGGGATGGTTTCCTATCCTTGGGGGAGGTCTTGGTTCTCCCTCTGGTTCTTTTGGGTGCTGGTGGCATCTGCTGGTGGGGTGCTCTCTGCAAAGATGGTAGGCCTGGCCCTCATGAGGTGTGTTCTGCCTCAACTCAGCCCCCTTTGTTACTGAGGATGCCCTCAGAGAGGGACAGCTGGGCTTCCTCTCCAGGGGGTGGGTATCAGCACCCCTTCCTTCTCCCACTAAAAACATGGGGTTCAGTTGGGAACAGCTACGTTTGAGTGGAGTGAGGGGCTGGGGGAGGCAGATGTGGGTCAGAAGGCAGTGGGGGTGGGACTGGATAAATCCCCTTAGTGTCCTGGGCAAGAAGAGACACCTATCATCTGTCATGCCTCCTCCCTATATGTAACTCCCAATGAAAATCAAGACCAAAATGTGTACATATGCTGAAATTATAACAACTTAATTACCTGGTTGCCATGGTTCTGCATAGGTCTGTTGAAAGTGAATTTCCCTCCCTCCTTTCGCTTTGTCTCCCCACCACGAAGCCCAGCTCACGGCTGAGATCCCTTTCATTTCCCAGTGCCTTCCCAGCACTCCTCCTCCCCGTGTCCCCAAGGTCGGGACAGTCTCATTCTTCTCTGGCTCTTTACTCTTCAACCATGTTGAAACCAGTTGCTTTTCAAATGTTAGTTTTGCAAAGATCTTGGATGCATTCCCTTCTGAGAGAGTCGAAGAGCAGCGCTCAACTCCCCAGGGGTCGTCAGTGGCCAATGGCTCACAGACAAAGGCATGCCAAGAAGCTGTGAGGCTGGCACCACCCATCAAAGAGACACAGGGCACTCTGAACCCCGAAAGCCCACAGTCAGCCTGCAGCGTCACTTCCTTCCAGATGGTTGATCTTCCCAGATCATGCCTCTCCTTCATTCACATCCCCAGCCAGGGTGCCGGAGACACTTCTCCTGGCTCCAGAGCCCATTGGGCGCATCTCGTCCCAACTTTATTCTGTGGCATCATTTCAACAGCTTGAAAGAGGCCACGGTGGGAGTGATTACACCATAGCAATCAGCAAACGCTACAACCCAGGGCTCCTGCTCTTCCCAGAGCTGGTGACTGCCCATCCCTACTTGGTTTCCCAACAGCATCACAACCCTTCTCCAAAAAAACCAATCAATGGGGGATCCCCTTTCCCCAGATGCTTGACAGAAATCCCCTTCTTTCCACAGCTTTTCTAACCCCATAGTCACACCTCCAGTACCCTCCTTCCTAGCTCCACGTCCTTGGGCAAGTCCCTGGTTTTTGTTGGCTTTCTGGCCTCCCGCCCATGAAACAGGGAGAGTACTATCCAGCTTGCAGGCAAGTGGCATCTAATGGGGCTTTAGAATGGACCTATGCCACTGTAATAGGTGCCTTCCGGGCAGTGCTGAGTCTACGCCTCTGTCCTCTGGAGGGAGGTTTTCCTCTTCCCCACAACCAGCTCCCCAGACTCGTCTCTGCAGACACAGAACCTAACCCTGGCAGCGTCCCAGGGTAGGGGCAGTGGGAGTGGTCCACTGTGCGGTAGGCACTAAAGGGGTTGCACTATCTGTAGAAAATTTTAAAAGAACACAAGACTGGCTGAAAGTTGGTCTGCTTTTTAAAAGTCACCATGTGCCAGTGATTCTAAGAAATGTCAATGATAAAATACTTCTTACTGTAGATCACAGGAAACTATATTCAGTATCTTGTAAAAACTGATAATGGAAAGAATCTGAGAAGGAATATATATATACTGAATCACTTCGCTGTATACCTGAAACTAACACAACATTGTAAATCAACTGTACCTCAATAAATTATTTTAAAAAAACAAAAAATAAGTAAATAAAATATTCCTTCCCTCTTAAATGCAGGAAACTGCTCCCACCACCTTTCCCCTGAGCAAGCCTCTCCTGGCAGCTGCCCATCCTGGGTGTCCAACAGTTAAGGGAGAGACCTGGTTACAGTGAGGCTTTGGATACACTCACAATCACAGCCCCAGGTCTCTCACTCATTGGCCCCACAAATACCCTGCTGTCTGGTGTTCTGGGAAGATCACATCATTTTCCTACACTGGGGTCTGCCACAGACTTCCAGAGTGGCTATCATATTTTGCAGTTCATTCCATCAAGTCAAATCGAGGCTATTTCCCCTTAAATCTGGACTGGCCTAGGATCTGCTTTGACCAATGGTGTGTAGCAGAAGTGATGATGTCCAAGTTCCAAGTCCAGGCTTCAAGAGGCCTTGCATGCTTCTGGGTTCACTCTTGAAACCCTACCACTACTGTGTGCAGAAGCCCAGGCCGCCTGCTGGGTGATGAGAAATCACACGGCTCTGTCAGCCCCATCGCCTGAGTTGACAGCCAGCCAACACCAGCAGCATAAGTGAGGCCATCCTAAACTAGACACTTACCAAGAGACCTGCCAGCTGACTGGAGACATGTTAAGTCACGCTGAGCTCAGCCATATCTGACCCAGACACACAGGACCACTCAGGTGACTGGTGAACTCAGAAGCCACAGTTAATGTCAGTGTTTGAAGCTACTAAGTTTTGAGGTGGTTTTTCATGCAGCAAAAGCTAACAGAGACAGTGTCTTTGCTCTTCTTGTTCTTTCTCTCCATGTCTGCAGGATGGATTTCGACTTCTCCCTCCAGTGGAAGTCATTTCCTTCTTACAGCCTTCTCAGATTTCCCAGATTGGAGCTCATCTCTTCTTCCTACAGCTCTTGGTTCCTCCATGTCTGTGTTTATTGCGATCTGCTTTGCCTTAGATGGATCTGCACACAAGCCCTCAGTCAGGAGGGGCGTCAGGTCTTGATCATCATCGTAACCTCACAAGGACCTAAGATGCAGTAACTCTGAGCAGAAAAATCACTCAGAGAGCTGGCTAGTCTTGCAGATTCCCAGACCACTGCCAGAGATTCTGATTAAGTCTGGGAAGAGGCCCAGAAATCCCTATGCTCACAAATACCTCTTGGGATTCAGTTGCCTGCAGTGTATAGACCACACTTAGACCAGCACCACAACAGGGAAATGCCAATGAAATAAACACAGGAGGACTTTGAGGCCCTGGGGTTGGGGGCCAAGTAACTTGTCCAAGATCACACAGCTGGAGAGTGATAAAGCCAGGATTCAGACCAGTTCCAGACAGAGATGCACATACTCTCTATATATTCTTTGGGAAGGAGAACACACCATGTGGGCCATTTGTACGGGTCCAAGCTCTAAGGTTATAACAGTAGCCATTATGGACTTTCCTCCTGTAAAGGAGATAAACAATTTCAGGAGAACATGCACACACACACACACACACACCTTTAAACAGCTGTTTCTCAGAGGGTCTGTCCCAGCAGACAGCCCTCCTCCTACTCAAACATACTCCTCTCTGTCCTGGGAAGGTGTTGGATTAATTGCCAGATGTTGCCGGCATCACCTCTGATGAAGAACCAGCCTTCTGCCCCAGTGCTGAGAAACACAGAGATCTCAAGGTCTGAATTTGCCTTCCCCAAATCCTCAGTGAGGTAGCTTTGATGATGTACTAGAAGGGGCCAGGTGTGGAAATAAATGAAGACCACCCAAATGAGAGCCAGCAAAGTCTCTTTATTCAGAGTTGCTGTAGCAAGGGAGTCAGCTCCATCACTTGCTTTTGGCAGACTCACGGCAGGCAGAGGAGTGGGAAAGCTTTGGAGTGGAGGAAGGGAAGGCTTCAGGTGTGCCCTGATTGGAGGCTGTGGGCAAGGGGTGCTGGAGGCGGGGAAGCTTCTGTGGCTGATACTACATTGGAAGGGGGATTCGCATTAGGGAAGCTGGCAGTTATCGATGACAATGTCCAGGCCATTTTGGGCAGGCTGTTAACGAGGGCTGTGCCTTGGCTTCCTGAGCTGGTGGCAGCAGATTGTGGGTCAGAGTTCTATTTTTATATACAGTGTGGCTGTATGTATTCGTACAGTTAGTCTCTCCCTGTCCTTACTTCCTGCAGAGCAATCCAGCGTCACAGTTTCCATGACATGTGAGATGTCTTCCCCCAACCCCCGCCCCGACCCCCAAGCTCTCAGTGTCCAGAGGACACAGCTGAGTGCAGCTTAGACAGAAATGCCACCTCTCTGGGGGCTCAGAGTGAAGCTCTGCTCCCATTCACGTCCCAATCCAACATCAGAGACATCTGTGGAGGAAAATCCACCTTCTGAGTCACCAAGAACCCCTGTGATGCCCACTCCACCTCCACTGCCTCTACGACTGTTCAAACACAGTCAACCACCTTTAAGTTTTCACCCTGGGGCCTCTTAGGAGGGAAATTTTGCACAGAGGACCTCCTGACATATCACTAATTGTGGAATAAACAGATTTCCGAGAGACAGTCCACCCTCCCACTTCTTTTCATGGACAATCCTCCTTGTGGTTCACGCAGGGAACCTGGGAGTCATCCGGTAAACTGCCTGCCCACCTCCTACATGCAGTTCAATGTTTCCCCCAGTCCTATCAATTCTACTTCCAGAAGCCTTCTCAATTCTGTCCAAGTTCCCAGCTTTCTCGTCCCTACTGGCCCCATCTTAATCCAAACCTGCAACCTCTGTCACCTGACTTTGCAAAAGCCTCTTACAAGACTCCTGGGTTAATTTAAGTGACCCAAAGCTAGCAAACTTTATTTAAAAAAGAGATACAGAGAGGTCTTTTTTTTTTTTTTTAAAGAAAGCATAGTGGAGGGTTAATGTTCTCCTCTAGGCTTAAAAAAGAAACCCCTCAAATATTTATCACTTTTAGAAAACAAAGATGGCATTTAAAAATCTCATTACCAGGGCACTCAATTAGAACAAGAGACATTTTAGAGGTTAAAGGTCATAGTTATAGGGCAGAGCAACCAGCTCCAAAATCCAGATATCTTAGAGACAACTATGTCAGAAACAGCACTTGCAAAGACAGTTTTAAGATGTAGAATAGTACCTGCTCTTCTACAGCTGCAGGGAAGGAGGCCACATTTTTCTTTCTTAGCGTGATGAGAATTCTTTCACCAGTGGTTAGAAGGACCTGCAGTTTCAAGATCAAGCCCTAGAACTTGATTAGGAAACAGACGAGTTTGCCCAAGGAGCTCAAAACTTGTGGAAAGACATATGGCAGAAAAAGAAGGCTGACCAGTGGAACGTGCTGCAGGGGTGAAGTGTTGCCTCTGCACCCTACTCTCCTCCTCTCCTTGTAGCTGGCTCCTCACTCAGCAGAGAGGGATCTTGTGAACATGACCATGTCCCTCCTCTGTTTAAACACATCACTTGGCTGTGGGACCCATTACTTGTTGAGTAAAGGCTCCACCCTGCTGGGGATGATCAGGTCCTGTCCATCCTGTCCCCTCCCATCCCTGCTTCTCCAGCTGACTTTTTTGTCCCTGTTCCCTTCACTGGGGAGGACTCACACACACTGCCCTCATGCCTGGCACACTGTCCCTCCAGGCCAGGCCCACTCTCGTTTACCTGTCAGGTCTCAGCTTAAATGGTTTGTTTTATCTCAAAGAGGCCAACTTTGACCCCCCTCCACCCTCAAAAACCAAAACCAAATGATATCTTTCTGTTATATCCTTCCTCAGCACCTAAACTTTTATAACACTTGTCACAATTTAAATATGTGTAACATATAATAAATATTTATTTTTACTTCTTCATTTTATATCTGTCTCCCCTCTGGACTGTAAAGTCCATAAAGGCTGGAATGCTATCTGACTCTTTTCAACACTATGATCTCATCTGTAATACTTAATAAAAATATCAAGTTATAATGTAGCTGGCCCTATTCTGAGTGCTTTAAGGTAATCAACAGCATTTAATAATATTTACTGAGCAACGATTATGTCCTAGGCTAGACATGGTCATAGGTGCTGGGGACACATCAGAAATTCAAAATAGGCAGAAGTCACCACCTCAAGGAGCTGACATTCTAGTGGGGAAGACAGGCAAGAAACAAGATTAAGTCAGTAAGTACAGTATAAGGTGGTAAGTGCTAAGGAGAAAGATAGTATTAGAAAGGGGGTTGAAGAGGTATACAAGATACCCATTTTCAGGGTCCTGTAGACAAGGAAACTGAGGTACAGAGGAGTTAAGGAACTTGTTCAAAATCTAATCCTCTAGCTATTAAGTGGCACACTCAAAACTGAAACCCAGATTCTGATGCCCCATGACTAACCACCATCCCCTCCTGCCTCTCAAAATAGGAGCTCATTAAGACTGGATGAAGGAAGGAATGGAAGAATGAATCCAGGGGTTACCTGTGCTATTCAGAGACCTAGCATGCACATCTGGAGGGACCACTGTGGTTTAGACAACTGGTTTTCAGACTATGCTTCATGGAGACTTAAGTCCATTGAGACCTCTCAGGAGCCACTGCAGGAAAGGGGGAGCAGGCAGCCAAGGACATAGGGCTTCCAGGCCCTCTCCTCCCTCCAGCCAGAACAGCTCTCCTTTTATCTGTCATATATTGGGCTTCCCGGTAACCTGTGTTTTGAAGGGAGAACAAAAATTTTACAACATCTCTTACAGACAAAAGCATAATCAAGGACACTAGCATAGTCAGAGTCAGTGTTGGAGCTAGTTGGGGCTTTAGACATGATTTGCCCAAGCCCTTCGCTTTACTGAGGTGGAGAGTGAGGTTGAGAACAGTGACAGGGCTTATCCAGAGTCACAAGGCCAGTGACACAATGAGTACTTGGACTCCTATCTTCAGTCCAATCCCCTTCCTCTGTACCACACCACCACTGATGACAGACGACTGGGCAGCAGGGAGGAGAGTGGGGCTGGCACTGGCCCCACAGAGACTGCTGTGAAGTCGGCTTGGCCAGCATGGCACTGGTTAACGATCACCAATCCCTCTTCCTCTTCTTCCTAGCCATGTGGCTAGGCTACATTTCCCAGTGCCCCTTACCTATACATTCCCCAGCCTCCCTTGAGATTAAGTGTGGACTAGTGGCTGGGTTCTTGCCAATAGAAAGTGAGCAGCGGTGACAGGTATCACTCTCCAGGCCTGGCCATAAAACCCTCCCACATGGGGTTCATATGTGCCCTTTCTCCATCTGCTGCCTTGACTTAGAGGAAGCCACATATCGAAAGGGATGAAACCACAGGACGGAGAGAGCCTGGGTCCCTGAATCTCCACTAGGAGGAGAGCCACTGCCAAATCATTTGTTTTAGACTTTGGGTGAATGGAAAATAAATTCTTATCATGTTTGAGCCATTGTGTTTTGTTAGGATTGTTTGTTCCAACAGCTGGCATGACCTTAACTAATCAGCCAGGACCTTCAGTCAACAGCTCTCAGAATCTCTTCTCTGCTTTTTAAAGATGAGGATTACATTACCCATCTCTTGGGTTGTTGCAGGATGATGTGGAACTCCCAGCATGAGGCCTAGCTGAACTCGTGACAACGGAGATAAGCCATTAAAAGGTAATTCTGCTAGAGCTGCCAGATATTCAGAACCACATTCCAGGATGACGGAAGAGAGGAACATAGCTGCCTCTGATAACAAAGATCTCTCAAAAATGGTGGATTGTGATTGCATTCAAGTCTAGCAGAAAAATGGAGAGGAAAAAAAAAAAACCCCAGAAAACCTGAAACAGTAAAATACAGCAGTTGAATTCCAGGTTTTGGAGTTGGACAGAACTAAATTTGAGTTCCTGCTTTGCCACTTAGAAAGCTGTGTGACTTTGACAAATCTTTTTATGTCTTGGAGTTTCCATTTCTTCATGAAGATAAGGTATCAACTAACCCACCCCAGGGTAAGGGAATCGAACGGTATTAATGAGGACTCTTGGTTGCAGACAACAGAATCTGTTCTAGCTCAGGAATTTATTAAGGAGAATAGAAAACTTACAGCAACATTATAGGGGCTGAGGAAATTGGCTCTGGACTGAGCTTCCAGGAACAGCTGCCCAAACCACACTGCCCAACTGGCCCACCAAAAGAACTGCTCCTGTGCCTAATCAGGAAACTGCAGGATCAGGAAGCGGCCACTACAATAGCTGACTTGAGAACCACGTTACCTCCAGCCCAGCCTGTGCCAGGTAAACAGGTGCCTTGTACACTGCTTCTCTGCTTAAGTGACTCAGGTACAAATCAAAGTCTCATAGGAGAACTTCTGGAAATGAGCTGGTAGGGGATCTGGAAAATACCTAGCTTTTCAGTCGTTGCAGTGTAGAAGGGTATTCTGGGAAGAGACTGGAAAGGGTGTTGAGTGAGCCAATATTTCCATGGAAAACAGTGCAGTGCCTGGCACACAGAAGGTGCTCAATATGCTGTAACTAGACTTAGCAGAGCTCAGTTGCTAAGGGCCTGAACTCTGCAGTCACTCTGCCTGGGTTCAAATCCCTGCCCCACCACTATCAGCGTGTCACGCTAGCAGCTTAATCCCCATCACTATACTTCAGCTTGCACATTGTACAGTTAGGCTTGTTTCAGTTCACTCATCATAAATTATTATTACTTTTATAATAAATAAATGATTATTATAGGTCTTATACCTTGTTGGCTAGCCATGGATATTAGATGAGTCAATAAGTGAAGCACTTAGAGACACGCCTGGTCGTGGAACTTCAATTAACATTAGCTACCACCAGCCCACTGTTTGGGCTGGTTTTCGGGGCTCCAAAGAGTAATTGCATTTACTAAGGGCCTCGGTGACACCATGTGGACATCTAAACTCTGCAAGCCCTGCAGGTCAACTTTGCCTCTCATGATTACCTCATTCCTTTCCCCAAATGTTACTGAGTCAAAGAGCCTGACGATGATAAATGGTAACCATTAAGCCTTCCATTAATTGCTTTATTCATGATATTGTATTGGTCCTCCCAATATCCCTTTGGAGACTGTTATTGTCAGCCCCACTTTACAGGTTAGAGAACTGAGGTTCTGGGGTGTTAAGTGAATTTCCAAGGGTAAGTATGGTTGGTTAGTGTCAGATGTGCTATCAGAAGCCAGCTCTCTGCTCGTGGTTGTAAAATACTAACCTACATTCTTTTTTATGCTGTCCCTAGTTCAAGGGAGCAGAGCTGTGCTCTCCTAGTGGTTTGGTTCTGATTTACTGATTCCTGAAGTAGAGCAGTAAATCAGAAACAGTCCTTGTGTTAGAGGAGCCTGCTGTCACCTAGTATATAGACAATTAAAATGTGATCCATGCGATGGGAAGTGTGTCCAAGGTACAGAAATAACACAAAAGCACTCTAGACTAACTAGGGCTTCGGGGAGGAGGTGAAGGCTGAGGGGGCAAATCACTAAAGTTGGGGCAGAAGGCAGGGCAGGAGAGGAAGACACACCACACAGAGAGCAATATGTGCAAAGGCACTGAGGTATGAAAAGTAGCATGAGGTGTCCAGGCAGTGACAAGGTCTGTGTATCCGAAGCACAAAGTACGATACGAGCAACAGGAGAAAACAGGATTGCAAGGATTGTGGGGAGCCTTGAGAAGCCACATTAAGGTAGAGGGGAGCCAGGAAACAGTGGAGGGTTTTCAGTAGCTGAAGGGCAGGTATGGCTTATGTCAATGAAAATTCAATCAATTATCAAGTTAAGAAGAAAAAAGGGAATTTTATTCGAGCCAAACTGAGGATTATTACCCAGGAAGCAGATTCTCAGAAAGCTCTGAGAACTGCTCCACCTGTTAAAAGTTGAAGGCACAGCCTTATATGGTTTTGAGACAAAGGATCATACATCAAAATGACATATTGATATTTTACATAAAATTCACCAAGGATACATAGTCCAGGTAAGCAGGCACAAGGCGAGCAGCAAGTCACCAAGCCCCCCTACAGAGCTGGGAAAGAACATTATTCTTTTTAAGACGTTACATTGCTAGTGTCAGAAGAAAGAAAAATAATTGATCTGTATGGTTGAGCAGGCACTCTTCTCTGAGGTCTGGTTAATGGTAATGCAGATGCACACTGCATGTTAGGGAGGGAGGAGGCCCCAACAGACAGAGAATTTTTTTTTTTGAGTTACTGCTATTTTTAATTACGAAAAGATGATGAAGTAAACTACAAATACAACACAAGATACAGAATAGAAAGAACTGGCATTCTTTGGAACTTAAAGATTTTTGCCTTAAGTTCTTGAACATATTTCATAGTCTTTAGATTTTCAAATGGATGTATTTTTATATCATCCAGGCAAAGAAGGAAAGAAATCTTCATGTCTGTTACCGGCAATATTGAAAGCAGAGGAGATGGATTGAGACCAAGGGTCCTGTCCCATCAATATATCCTGCGTTTTATGGCTGGAGCAACCCTTTGTAGTTACTTTCATATTTTGTGGCTTTGGCTTTTATTTTTTTTTAATTGAAGTATAGTCAGTTTATAATGTTGTGTTAATTTCTAATTTCTGGTGTACAGCATAGTGATTCAATCATACATATATATATTTCTTTTCATATTCTTTTTCATTACAGGCTATTACAAGATATTGAATATAGTTTCCTGTGCTATACAGTAGGACCTCGTTTATCTGTTTTATATATTGTAGTTAGTATCTGTAAATCCCGAACCCCCAATTTGTCCCTCCACCCTCCCTTTCCCTTCTGGTAACCGTAAGTTTGTTTTCTATGTCTTTGAGTCTATTTCTGTTTTGCAAATAAGTTCATTTGTGTCATTTTTTTAGATTCTGCATATAAGTGATATCATATGGTATTTGGCTTTCTCTTTCTGGCTTACTTCACTTAGTATGATAATCTCTAGGTCCATCCATGTTGCTGTAAATGGCATTATTTCATTCTTTTTTATGGCTGAATAATATTCCTGTGTGTGTGTGTGTGTGTGTGTGTGTGTGTGTGTTTGTGTGTGTGTGTGTGTACACATATATATACACCACATCTTCTTTATCCAGTCATCTGTCAATGGACATTTAGATTGCTTCCATGCTTTGGCTACTGTAAATAGTACTGCTATGAGCATTGGTGTGCATGTATCTTTTCGAATTAGGGTTTTCTCCAGATAGAGATGCCCAGGAGTGGGATTGCAGGATCATATGGTAAGTCTATTTTTAGTTTTTTAAGGAACAGAGAGAGAATTTTATGTTTAAATTCTTTCTTGTCTTGCTTTAAAATAAAATTTTATTTCATCATTTACATTTTAGAACAATTCCTGTTTAATGGGCAGGGCTGAATAATGTGCTGCTAAAACGGGTTGTAGTCCTGCCTCAATTTGGGGAATGGACACTGAGTTGGAAATATTCCCAAATTCCAAATGCTGAGTCCTAACCTTGTATGATTAAGCTCTCACTCCCTGAGGAATTTAGGAGAATAAGCCTGAAAACCAGTCTGGTCCTGGCAATTTGAGGGATGCTTATAGCCAGGTAGCCAGCTGTCTACTTTCATCTGAGTAGGTTTTAACTTTTAATGTGGTATTAACATGTATACATAACAAGATCTATTGGCCACTACACATGTCTTTTTTTCTACCATCTGATCTAAAGCAATTTTATTGTCTAAAAATTTTATAGTTACAAGAGGAGACATTGAGGTCATAAGTTTGCAGCTGCCATCTGCCAGCAGACACTGCTTCCAGAATGGCTGGTGGCATCTCAAGTATGACAGTTCAGAAAATCAGAGTTCTCATCAATTCAGGAACATGTCTGAAATCAAGTCCACAATGGGCACCTAGTGTTTCACCTTGAATGTCTGAACCACAGCTACTCCATTTTGATCTTCAAATGCATTCCCCTCCTAAAGGTCAAAGCAGATGTACAATGCATGTACAAAAGGTCATAAAACAGGCTGCTTTGGTCAGTAAAGTTAAGCCAAACCATGCAGAAGCCAGATGACTTCCCCATACCTCAACATGTGCAGACTTTCCTATCATTTCCCCTTCTCATTAAAAATAATTTAATATAAATCATTGATGATTAAAAATATCTGTCCCTCAATGCTGGGGTGGTGGCCCTTGCTCCAGGTTTAGATCATGTCCCTCAGTGCTAAGCCTCCTTTATATATTTACCCACTTTGGCGGAAAACTAATCAGATATTGGGAACAGGCTCAGTGGTATGTTAATGGAGAAACACTTTACAGCCCATATATTTTATCACTTATACCCAATTGTTACAAAAGCATCATACATGTGCTTTTAGCAATTGACTTAAAGCAAGCATTGTTATACCTCATGAGTAGTTATACTCTATGACAACTCCATTAGAAAATTCTCTTTCTATCCTAAACACTGAGGGGAATATTGATAGGGAGACAAACATTTGGTAAACAGCTCAATTAGAAAACATAGATTAAAGGCCAGTAATATTTCAGACAAAACCAAAAAACTAACCATATTCATCGGTTCATTCAATCCATGTAATCAATCCCCTTTACCAAAAGTTCCATGAAATCAGACTTTTCATCAGAATTTTAAAATATCTTACCCAACTCAGCAGTGTGATTTAAGAAAAAAAAAAAGTACTTGTCAAAAAGCCCTTTTTATGAATCTTCTTGAAGATGAAACAGTTTTGCAAAGCAAGAGCTTAACTGTCTATGAATGACAAAGGACCCCAAAAGGCAAGGTAAAAGATCCCATTACAGTGTTTTTGACAAAGAAGCTTAACCAAGTTGCTGTGACATACAACATTCTAAGGCAACAACGAGAATCATGACTGACAGCATTATGCCAGGACATATCCAAATTTCAGGAACTCCACGTAATTTCTAGAATATCTATACTAACAACATTTATCCATACCGTATAATCTGAGGAGGCTTATCACTCATTTGACAATGCTTCCCGTGTAATTCAACATACCAACCAACCCCAGTTAGTTTAATATTTCTCTCTGAGATGTCTCAGGAGCCCTCTGAAGCCCTCCCAAAGCCAGCTGAAATCAAAAGAACATTAATTAGAACTTCATACAAAGTTTGTCAAAAATATTGAAAAGTTTCACAAAATCTGTCTAAGTAAACTTGTTCCCTTAACAGAAAGAAAGCAAATCCAGTCCTTCACCAGACCACTTTTAACAAAATCCATTTACCTAATTAAGTTTCATCTAATCTCAGCCCAACCATGCACAGAACTCCTTTTTTAGAGCTCCACTTCTGCAAACCTTCCATAATTTTCTGTATTCTGTATTCGTATATCAGTTTGTCCCTTATTTTTTTCCATCTAGAAACAACCAGCTCTGGGACCAAATCACTTCCTTTTGCCTTAACAAAATCCAACTCCATTCCTCATACCTTTTTTCACTCAAAACATGTATCTTACTTTCCTACTGTATACCAAGATGTTTCCTTTATTATTTCTAGTGGCCTAAATTACACATTTAAATTGGAATCCTTAACTCTTAAAAATCTTAACCTCTAGTGAATGTTTCAGTATCTTATGTGTTTGGAAATGACTGAGCTATACAACTATTCAATAAACTTCCATCATTTAACCCAATCTAGCACCAACTCCAAAATTTCATGTCACCAAGTATCTAAAGAGATCGCCTTTAAGTAGACATTCCAAAAACATAATCATTTCCAAAGAGTTCACCCAAAAGCTCTTATATCACCCGTGCACAATTCATTCATAAGAATTTCATCATTCCAAGCTAATTAATGTCTTTCTTTCTGCTGACAAACTCTGCAACAGAAACATGAACATCTTGACCTAAGTACAATAAAAGACATGTCTGTATTGATTATACCAACAAGCTTAAACTAGCTTTAATATCAGATTATCAATACTGAACATTTCCTAGATCACAGTAGCCTGAAATTTGTTCTGTCTAGTTTCTTTTACTTAGAAGTATTTAATTTGTAAGCCATTACTTTTAAGTCAATTACACAGAACTCATTTACAAGTTAATTTTTTATGTAAAGACAGACAGAACCAGAGATCTCAGTTTTTCTGCTTCAGTTTAAAAAAAAAAACAAAACTTTGGTGTTTTTTTCTTTTTGAGAGCCCAGGTAGACCATTTACATCTCAAAGGCACAGGAAGAGAAATGCAAATCTCTCCTCTAACTGCTTTTACAAAACCCAACCATCTTGGCTATTTTCAAGGATTTATTTTTCAGTTCCCAAATATACACTAGACAATGACATATATATATATAAAATTCACTCACATTCACATGTCTCACTTTCAGCAAAACCAAGAAGAGAAAACAGGACTTGGACTCAAGTACCAAGACACACACTCATACACACACACACACACACACACACACACACACACACACACACACACAATAAAAGCCAAATTGCAAAAGGCCCACTTTGATATAATGGCAGAGCCATTAGGGGCCTTTGTTCCCCAGATCTTAGGGACTACTGAACCCACAGTGTTACAATAAAAATATCATTTTCTTTCATTATGGGGGCATAGCTGAAGAGCTCCCAGTTTTGCAAAATAAACACTAGGAGGACTGTAAGATGGAACAGAGCTCTGATCATCCATACTTAATTATTCATGGCCGATATTATCAAATAGCAAGCAAACAACAATTCAAAACAGTCTTGCAGGGTCACAGTTCCTTAGTCCCAAAAGGGAGATTCCCAACCAATGCCCTGTCAATCCAAAAGGGGAGAACCCCAACCAATGTCCCATCAGATATGAAGCTGAATGAATGACTAAGGCTATCCTAAAAGGGCAAAACCAACCAATGCTCCGCCACAGGTGAAGCCAATGCAATAGAGAAGGATACCCTGGTGTTGTCACATATGAACACTGTTACTCACCAAAGATGTCTCAACCAGCCAATGCAAGTACTGACATGCATACAAGCAACAAACATGGTCCCATAAACAAAAGATCAGATGAGGTATAGCCCAAAAATTCCACTTTCACTCCCAGATGGAGACTTCCAGAGTAGCCTGGCTCCCAAAAGAGAGTGGATCTAGAGTGGCTCCCAATGAGCCCAAAAGAGCTCACTTCCCAGAAGGGAATGAGTCCAGATGGAGAGGATAGAATTTTCTCATCCTGCACAAGCTGGAGTGGTTCACCCCAAAATGATACACATAAAAACACAAACAACAAATAAGCTTTGGTTGCACAATCAGAGGCGATGACGTCTAAAATTATACTTCCACTCCCAGACGGACGCCTCCAAACACATGGGTCCAGCTTTCAAAAGAGAATGGACTCTGAGTGGCTGCAACAAGCCCAGAGTGTCTCACGCCTCGGTGGGAATGAGCCCAGATGAACCAGAGAGAATTCCCAGCCTGCACAAGCTGGAGTGACTTATCCTCAAGTGACACAGAATATGGACCACAGCCGTACCTTTGCTGGGACGGCCGGAGCCTGTTGGGGGAGCCCCTCCCAGTTTCATGGAAGGAAGTGAGATCCAGCAGCTGCTGAGACCCACAGAAGGGGCTGCCTCTGGCTAGGGCTGAACGGCCACAGGCAGAGACTCCTGCTTGGCTTTTCCCAAACTGTTACTGAACACAAGTTCATGTGCCTAACACACCGTGAGGCCAAACAATACTGAAACGTTGGCTAGTTCGTGCCCAAAAAACTCCTGAACTCACTAAAAGATTTCAGCTGAGCCTTTTCTAAAGGCTAGCAGAGGGAGAAGCATTCCAGGGTGTGTGATTAGCTGGGCACAATTCTCAGATTGGTTGATGGTGATCAGTCCTTAGGTACTGAAGGTCTGGGGGTTACATGCTCATGATCATCAAGTAGTTAATTCCTTCCCTTTGGTTGTGGTTTTTAGCATCATAAAAACTCAGGAAATATACATGAGATACTATTATCTGGATGCTTCAGACAGGAGCTACCCCAGAGGATATGGGGGAAGGGGTCTGTCCCGGGAAGATCCCATAGAGTCCTGCTCCGTCACATTTTGCCTGATATTTACATAGCCACTCTAGCCCTCTTATGGTTGCTGTTTGTATGGTATATCTCTTTCCATTCTTTTACTTTCAGTCTGTTTATATCTTTGAATCTGAAGTGCTTTCTCAGAGAGTAGACAACAAGAGGCAGGGTAGGAATGCAATGGGCTTTGGAGTTAGTACTCGGTCCTAAGATTTAAATCCTGTCCCTGGAAGCTGTGTAACTTGCTATGATTCTTAACTTGTGTGAGACCCAGTCTTGTCATCTGCAAAATGGAGATAATAATACCGACTATTGCAAAGAGTGAGATGGTCTATGTGAAACTCATGACAATAGTCCTGCTACATAAAAGAATCAACAATAACTTTAGGGCAATGACAGGGAGTAATTCCAAGATGCAGACCCAAGATGCTGAAGGACCCTTCAAACTATTTGAATGGAGCCCTTAGAGACATCTTAAAACAACTCATCTTTTTCCACCTAGAAGTTGAGACTGGTTTTTTAAAGTTCTGTAGCATAATCCTGATTTTAATGGGTGTCTCCTTGGCTGTCCTTTAGACACAAAACCATCTGCTGTCTCTGCTCTATCCCCATCTCCCCACTCCCATTAATACTCCTCTCCAGTTTGACACTGGACTTGAAGAAAAGATGTGCATTTCCTTTGTGGACATGAGAATTGTGTTGTTCCAACAAAAGCTGGCAGAATCCTCTTTGGATGTGTTGGCAGCATTTTTATCACCTAGACATCCACTAAAAACTTGAACATGTCTGGCTTTTAATTGCCTTGCCCACCCACACAGAAGCTGTTTGGAGCATTAATCTGGGCTGTTTAGTACTTTCTGATTGTAACTCTACCGATGTAAACAGAACCACAGCTCTTTGTTGAGATGAGAGAAGACTTGAAATTTCTTCTTCTTCTCTGGTAGGGCTTTCTTAAGAATTATCATCAAAGAACCCATCCACTTCATAATTGCAAGGGATATACAAAGAAGCCATCAAACTACAATGATAAGGTCACAAATAAAAAAAGAGGGGAGGGAGAAAAATGGGAGAAAAATGTAAGAGAAAGAGGTGATAGGGAAAATAGTTATTTAATGGGATCAATGCCAACATCGTCACAAATAAGGGAAAGTTGGAGGGGTCAGGTATGCCCACTGTGGATCTCCTGTGCATGAGCCACTGTGTCAGAGTGAACTGGAATCAAGAAGACCTTTCATCTGAGCTGGTACCACCCATGTAGGTGGCTGAGAGAGGCCATCTATAGCCACTTTGGCAACTCTTGTAGGGACAGAAAAAGTCAAATTCACCCTGCCACAATGATACCAGGGGTATGATAGTCATGCTCGAGGTAGGGAAACATTTTCCTTATGTTAAGACTGGACTTACCTCTGAGGGGAACAAGGTCAGTGCTTGCTTTGTGAATAACTTAGTGGGGAAATTGGCTACAGCTATCATGGGTGGGGAGACTGGAATGGAATCCTTAGCAGGGTGTCCTCTGGGCAGACAAAACAACGAGTGTCTATTTGAGGTAATCACTGAAGTTCGTGGATTCTTCATCACACCTCAGGAAGGACTCTGCTTTTCACTAAATTAGATGACGTGACCCCAGCAGCTATCGGATACAATACTGCACGAGTTTTCTACCTCCTCCACAAAAGCCTCTCACAACCTTCAGTTCTCCCGTCGTCCTTTGAGCTTTGAGGTGGGGATGGTGATTACAATACTAATTACAACAACTAATTAATAAGGATTTTCCATGTGTTATGAACTCTACTGAGTAGCTTCCATACATTCACATTCATTTCATTTTCACAGTAGTCTCAAAGCTTAAGCACTGCTAATGTCACCATTTTACAAATAAGGAAATCACATGCATAGAGATTAACTTGCTCTAGATCGTAAGGTTAGTACATGACAGAGCCAGGATTTGAAGGTGTGCCTGTTTCCGAAATCCATGTGCTTAAGCACTGCTGAATGCCGATGGCAAGGCGTGAGCTAGATAGAGCATGAATGAAGAGAGAGCAGGAACTCACCTCTTTTTAATCTTCTAGAGCACCAAGGACAAAGCTTTGCACAATTATGTCCCTCATGAAAATCTATCTGAGTTCTTCTCTGGAACAGTGAAATATCAGTTTCAAGACCTTTGGCCTCACTTACCTGGAGATTGTTGAATAAGGGAGGTGGGTGGATTGTTTAGAGTTTGTTGCAAAGTATCTAATAGACAGGTTAGGCTTCATGTGTACTTAGAACAAAAGCATGTGATTGTGGTTCGTGCTGATTTCTGTTTTCTGCCGAATCATACTGTAATGCCCATAATTTTCAGATCTAAGAAGATTTATATCTGAGTCCTTAGTGTTTTCACAGACTAACGTCAGTAAGTCTATCCACATTGAAACTGCCTGTTTTAAGAGGTTAATGAGTTTCTTCTTCTACTGATTTGGTAGATGCGTTATTTTGTGGTCTCTAGATGATCCCAGTTAGGCACCAAATGCAGTCTCCATGGGAACTCTGGTTCTAGGGGTGAGTTATTATTTTTGATATTACTGAGGTCCTGGGATAAAATGGAGAAGTCAACAAAAAACTAGGAATCAGATGTGTGTAGCAGGCGAGTACCAGATTTAACCTTTCACATGAGAGGATGGAAAGCATCCGGAGAGAGAAGCTTGGGGGCTTTCTCACCAAGAAGCCAATGGGAGAGAAGAACATGGCAGGGGTGGCAGAGTGGAACTGGGACTCTCCAGGGCCTGTCATCAGAACTCCTCTAAGGATAACTTTGGGTGGGTAGGGGGCTTACAAACAAGAGAAATTTATTTCTCACAGTTCTGGGGACCAGAAGTCCAAAAGCAGGGCGATAGCATGGTCGGTTTCTGGTAAAGGCCCTCCTCCAGGCTGCAGACATCTGACCTCTTGCTGTGTCCTCACATGGTGGTAAGGACAAGGCAACTTTCTCAGGCCTTTTTTTCCCTCCTTTTTTAATTAAAAAACTTTAATGCAATTTTAAAGGTTACTTTCCATTTACAGGTATGACAAAATATCGGCTCTAGTCCCCGTGCTGTACAGTACAGCTAAGGCTAACTTTCACCCCTCCAGTCCTGGAGATTTCATGTGTAGAACCTGAGGCCAGCATGTTTGAGTGAAAGTCTAGCCCAGGTTCCATTCCTCCAAGCCTTAGGCCCCACGGACTGGTCTCTTCTGAGTAAGTTCTTAAATACAGACATGAGTCAGACTTGGGCTTTTTATCCAAAGAAACATGTTCACCTTCTCAGGTTCACTTGAGAATTCACTTGCCTCCTTCTTTCTCTCCCTTGTTCAACAGCCCAACCTCCATTCTCAGACTTGGAAGAATCACAGGATGCCCTGGTGGCCTCCAAGGGGCCAGACGATGCAGTGCAGAACTGAGGGATAGTTCCCTGTGAGGCGGACTCTGACCAAGAGGAAAGAGACAAATGATGATGAAGAAGATGAACCCGCCCTCCTTTCTCTCTACTGTAAAAGGCTAGCTCTCCCTTGCAATCATTTTGGAGGAGTCCCATGTGCTGGACAAAGGTGCCTGCGAAGTTACCTGCTTGTCCCTTCTCAGCTTCTCATGAAGTGGTACCCAGGGCGGTAACACATGGCATCATGTTGTTTTGCATCTTTTCTTATCCCCTTCTCCTTCTCTTTTTCCTTACTCTCACCACCCCGGGCTAGACCCTTCTCAAACAATAAATGTCAATGGTTTAATCTGTGCTTCAGGCTTTCTTTCCCAGAGGACCCAAGCCAAGAAACCCTTCTCATTATCTTGTCTGGTGTTCACCCAGATATTTGATCAAGTCCAGACTAGCCACATCCTTAAAGAATCTGGAAGTGACCATCCTTCCTTCCAAATTGAGAACAGTCTGTGCTCAACTGTAGTATCAGTCACATCAAATAAAAAAGGAAATAAAATTTAAAAAGGAAATGAGGCAGAGAAAGAATCAAAGCAATAAAAAATTTTACAACCACACACTGAAACTTTTCTCTGTAAGGTAGATTCTTGTATCTTCCCATTTGCAAGTGACAAAACTGAAACTCAGATGTTTTATAGCTTAAGTGACTGAACTGGAACTCTTCCCCCATTTTCTAGATGCTCATTCTCCTCCTGGTACCTCTCAGGACCACGTCTTAAATCCCCACTCCAGTAGCTGCCAGGAGAGAGCAATGGGGTCTCCTCACCCATGGTCAGCATATGCTTGGGCAGAACTTCACAGGTTTGGGCCCAGGACAAGTGAGCTGGCTACAGGCCCCACCCCTGCCAAGAGTTTCCTCAGTGGGGAAAATGGTGCTGTGTCAACCTTTTGCCCACCTGCGCTCCCTCGGACCATGGAACCCAGGTGTCGGCAGGCTTGCAGAAGAGCTCACAAATCTGAAACCCAGTTCTCTTTCTTTGACAGTAGCTACTCTAACAAAAGAGATCAGCAAGCTGCCCTTCGTTGCTTCTTCTCCTCCTTGTTCACCCCCATTAACTTCTGATCACTTCACTGTCAGCCCCAGGCAAGAGAGGAGAGATGCCACCATCAGCCTGTCTGCTATTTAACTTCACTCTTAAAGGTTTCACTGGCAAGAGGTGCTCCTATTATGTGTGGATTTCTTTACCCCTGAGCTACCTGAAGTTTGATCCCCCACCAGCACCATCAGCATTATCTGGGAATTTGTTAAAAATGCAGGATCTCAGGCTCCACCTTTGACCCACTAGACCAGAATCTCTGCTTGTGGGACCCAGGAATCTGTGCTTTAACAATCTCTCCGGTGACATTCGTGTGCATCAAAGTTGGCCTCTCAGAATGGGTATACAGTGTGTGATAATACTGCTGTCATGTGAAGAGTCACAAAAAGAGCCCTTCTGGAGAGCAAGCTTTCAAAAGTGAGATGGGCAATCTGACCATGGGTATCAATCACCTCTGCCACCCCAATGGGCACTCAAACCAGTGGCTATAGCGGCACAGACAGAGATCACGTATGAGCTCAGCAACAGGGACTTCCCCTGACCAGGATGATCTGGCTGCTGCCCTCCTGTTTTCCCAGTTTGCCAGCAGCACATGATTTGGTACCTACTTCAGGTACCCAGTGGCAGGTTGTTTATAACCCCTATCACCTGGAAGGGGGGCACTGATTTGTCCTCAGGTAGAAGAGCCCACTCTGGATTTAAATTTGCCTCCCATGGCCACCACATTTCTTCCATCAACATCACGAGGGGACCTAACTGAACACTTTATTCCACCATTGCAGTATCCCACATCACATACATCTCAGAAAGGAATTTATTTTAGAGTGAAAGAACTGAGGAAGTGAGATGAAAAATATGGCATTCACTGGTCTTATAGAAGGTTAGAATGTTTAGGAAAGACTCAGTAACAGTGTTTGTTGAGAGAAAACCCCTTGCAAAGTTGAGTCACTAGCCTATCGAATGAGTCTGTGCTTTGAACTAGAAATCAGTGTATGGTGCGGGTTGTCCCACGGGCAGAACACCTGGCTCTGGGAAGTCAAGTAAAAGTGGGTGGACATGGGACGGCATCTCTCACTATGCCATCTAAAAACCCACTTGCAAAGGCTTTTATTTCCTATTTATGCTGGTTATTCTGTGTTTGTTCTCCCAGATCTCTTCTCGCACCTTCTGGCCCGTGATAGCCCTGCAGACTGTCTCACTTGGCTCCCACACTGGCCAGCCTCTGGATCAGCCAAGGGACAGCACAAGCAGGTACGTGGAGGCCAGAGGAAAGAGAGAGGCAGCTGGGTATTTCTTCTCCATCTCTCCAAGCTTTGGCATCGCATCTTTGTCAGGGGCTTTTTCCTACAATATGGTTGCTGCCGGGTGACCCCACTTCAGCTCCTCTCTCATTGGACTCAGGTAACAGTGCTTCCTTCTCGTACATCTTCCAGCCTGGGAGCCTAGGGATGGTAACAGCTTTCTGCTCTATGTTAGTCTCTGGGTGTCTCAACATCCTGTGTTCAGTCCTCTAACCCTGACCTCCCCTCTGTCAGTGGCCCCTCAGCCAAGTCTCTTCACTTAAATCAAGTGAGTTGGATTCAGTTTCCTGCTGGGATTCTAACTGATACATTATTTCTGCAACTCAGCTCTGCTGGCTGCGAGGGCTAATACCCAAGAAAGGAGACAAAAGAATGGTTTCATGATATTGAAAACTGCGACTGCCACTTGTCCATCTCAATGTTTTCATGCCACTTGGTGAATAGGCACAAAGAGCCTGCAGGGACAGGTGCTCTTATACAAATAATAGGGGCTGCGAGCAATACCACCTACACAACAGAGAGGGTTAACCCTTGCTTACATCAGGCCCAGTATAAAGAAAAGTTAATGGAAGACTTCTACAATCCCATTCAAGCAGGACCACCAAGTACACCAATTCCTCAAAAATCACGGTTTAGGGCACCTCACTGGGTCAAGAACTCTGTCCAGCTGAGATGCTGTTAAAGAGAAAAGGAATGTGGAATAGGTTTAGAGGAAGGATGTCAAAAACCCCAACTAGGGCTAAGTGAACCCTGTTGGCAAGAGTGAATGCTGAACTATCTACCCATATTTTCTTCCATGCATGTATTTTAGTTCTTTCTTGCCCCCCCTTACCTGTTCCCCTACTGTTTTTAAGATTTATTGCATGGATAAAGGGGTATCAGACTCTGGGAATGCCACTTGTCTGATAAGGAGGCCTGAGGCCCTGAGAAAGTCCAGCCTA
The DNA here is from genome assembly GCF_009834535.1 of Camelus ferus. Taxonomy (NCBI): domain Eukaryota; kingdom Metazoa; phylum Chordata; class Mammalia; order Artiodactyla; family Camelidae; genus Camelus; species Camelus ferus. The sequence goes on from NC_045712.1 coordinate 37,780,878, forward strand.
ATCCGCCCCCCACCAGGCCCCACACTATCGCATGGCTCTGGAGAAGCGGGGCCAGCTCATTAGAGCCATCTGTGCCCCCTCCCAGCACAGCGGGTATTTTTACTACATGGCAGCCACTGTATCCCCTGGCATCTTGAGTGAGGTCTGTGAATCATTTGCAAGATTGGCAAGATGTGCCAAAGGGCATCTTTGTTATATTTAGCAGGGACTGTTTTTGAAAGACTTGGGGTTGGGAAGAAAAAAAATTAAGTTTCATGGTTACACCTCGTGCTATGCAATCTACTGAGCTGAAAACCAGAAGCCAGAGTGGCCTGGCCGGGGTGGTTCCTGTTCTCCAAGTGGCTCCACCAAGGGTACTGGTAGACACCAGGGCGACGGAAGGAGGAGGCAGAGTAGTTCAGTGTGGTTCCCAAGGGGTGCGGGGGTCCTCAAAGTGCAGAGAATGCCTCCAGTGTAATCATGGGACAGTGGGGGCTGCAGGGGAGCAGAAGGAGCTGGCATTGGGGTTAGAAGACATCATTCAGGTTCTAGCTGTGATCTTCACTAACGACAGGCAGACCACAGAGAGACTGTGGGTTGGGTTCCAGAGCACTGCAGTAAAGCGAATATTGCAATAAAGCGAGTCACAAGAATTTTCTGGTTTCCCAGTGCATAGAAAAGTGATGTTTACACTATACTGTAGTCTACTAAGTGTGCAATAGCATTATGTCCAAAAAAGTACTACCTTAATTAAAGAATATGTTATTGCTAAAAACCGCTAACCCTCATCTGAGAGACTTCAGTGAGTCACAGAAGTAACATAAAGACCACCGATCACAGATCACCATAACGAATATAGTAATAGTAAAAAAGTTTGAGAGGTTGCAAGAATCACCAAAATGTGACACCGTGATATGAAGTTAGCAAATGCCATTGGGAAAATGATGTTGATATAGACTTGCTCAGAGCAGGGTTGACACAAACCTTCAATTTGTAAAACAACAAAAACCCTCAATATCTGTGAAGTGCACTAAAGCTTGGTACAATAAAACGAGGTCTGCCTGTTCTCTCCTTGAGCCAGCTACCCTCCTTCTTTCCACCTGCTCCTCCTTTCCTGTAAAATAAGAATAATACTGAGCTTGCAAGGAATCTGGCAAGCAGCAAGTCAGAGAATCTGAGAAAAGACTTTGGAAACTGTAAAGTGCTGGGCAGAACAGCAGCTGTTAGGGAGAGGTGAGAAGGAGAACCTCAGAGCCTCTGGGATTTCCTCTTCCTCCTGGGCAGGGCCGGGTGACCTGGAAAGTAGGCTAGACGAACTCCCACAATGCCCTGGGGGAGGAAGTATGTCAGAGCAAAATGCTTTTCAGCTCTGACTTCAGTCCCCATGTCACTTTGTTCTCACTACTTCCTCTGGGGAAGGTATGTTTAGCAGTGTTTAACTGACACTGCCTGTTTTGGTGTGGGCAGCCACATGCCCAGACAGGATAGGACAGAGCTGATTTCTATTCTGACAGTGGAAAAGATTAATTCTAGGCCCACTAAGCTGGCAAGATCCTCTTCTGTGACCACACAGTCATAGATACATGGCATCCCAGCAAAGTGTGGAAGCCCATGCTGGTCTGTGGCAAAAGAGGGAGGCTGGGCTGCTGCTCCAGTGAGCATTGGTTTACACTTCTCTTCCCAAAGACGGCTATGCAAAGTGAGACTTTTGCCATATCGCATACAGTCAGTAAAGGAAAATGTGTTTGCATTTCTCAAGTCCTGTGAACCACCTCTGGGAGACAGACTCCAGCAATCCCCTTTTTTGGTGAGTTCACAAAGAAAAGACCCTTGTTTCCTTAGCAAGCACATGTTCTGTCTTTTCTGGGTACCCGGCTTCAGGCTAGGAATGCGGGCAGGGTTTCAATAGATGGTAGCATTCCAGTTCTTATTTATAAACCACTAGGGGCAAAGGATACTGGACTTGGAGTTAAGGGACCCAGTTACTTCCCCTGTCTGTGACGTGGTTTCCTCATCTTTCAAGTGGGAGTTCAAAGGATTGTAACGAGGATGAAATAAAAAAAGAATGGTTTACGTAATGCAATTGTGAAATATTAGAGCTGGAAGAGACCTTAAATGTGTAAGTAGTTTCCCCAAAATGTCCCTCCACCCACTGGGGAATCAAGTCTCTCAGTATTCACTCCCTTAGATCCTAAGAACCCTTGAAGCTTCCATGACTGAGTCTCTTGGTAAGTTTACTTTTGGGATACTTGCCCTTAGAACCCAGCTACCAAGTTGTGCAAAGCCCGCAAGCCACATGGAGAAGCGATGTGTAGGCACTTTGACTGCCACAGCTGAGCTCTCCGCCAGTAGCCAGAACCAACTACTAGCCATGAGAGTGAGCCACCTCGATAGCCAACCCAGTCAAGCCTTCTGGTGACCCTAGCCAACATCTGATGGCAATTGGACAAAAGACCCCAAGTAGGAACTGCTCAGCTGAGCCCAGTTAAATCCAAAGAATAGTGAGTGATAAGAAATTGTTCTTTAAGCTACTAGGTTTTAGAGTGTTTTGTTATACAGCAAGAGAGAACTAGAAGGAAAATCTTCTATCTCAATGGTTATTAAAACTGGGGGGACAGAGGCTCCTTTGAGAATAGTAATCATACTGGCTACATTCTAGGCCTTATGCCACATGCTTTACTAGTAAATAAGATTAAATACAAAGTCCATTGTTTAATCCTCCCAATAACCATCTGAGGTTGGTACTGTTATTATCACCCCCATTTTACAGATGAGGAAAACAGAGGCTGAGAGAAGTTGTCTGATGAAAGCCTCTTTTCCTAGAAAAATATTCTCCTGCACCAACCATGATAACTCTCGGACACTTCTCTGTGGAAGAAGCCCTGATAAGTCTAACTTCTATATTTGACATTAGCCATCTGTGGGGTAGAGAAGTGCAGCAATTTGCTTAGGAGTATTGCCTTAGTTCACAGGAAACCTTTCTCAAGTTGGCAGGTAAAAGCCGTATGAGCCAAAAGCTGGTGAGCCTCCCTAAGGAAACGGGCACCTCAGTCAAAACACGTCCTTTATACATGGCTACTCCCCAAATAAAGTATGTGTGACTGTGCGTGTGTGTATGTGCATGAGTGTATGTGAATGTTTAAGGAATGAAAACCATAAAAGTGCTGGAAGACAATAATGGTAACTACAGCTAACAGGAAACTTGAGAGAATTGCGAAAGACAGAAAACAGGTAAGTCTGAGTTGATTTGGCAAAGTGAAATAAAGATCACATAAGCTTACTCCTCTAACTCCTACGGAAATGACAAAAACAGTAATCAATCAATCAACCAATCAATAAACAAACAAACAAACCAGAAAACTTACCAGTTGGAGCCAGACAAGGGCATAATCTAATGACATAAGAATTCAAGAAGCAGTGACAAAGGGGAAAAAAATAACTCAGAATATGATGGAGTGCAGCCTACCTCCTACATGTAGCTCTAGTGAGTCAACAGGATCCTGAGAATTCTACTTATAGACCTATTCTGGAGAGAATGTGACATTTTCTTTTCCTCTTCTATTTGGGTGGGGGTGGGGTGGGAGGGAACGTAAAAGTGGTGGAAACAGCCACTGAGAGGAGAAGGGAGATGCTTTCTCAGGTAAAAGCAAGGGCTTCGGGACTCCATGGTGAATTAGGAGAACACACACCCCTACTCCATGCTCTTAGATTACAGAACAAGAAATACTTGTAGGGAAATTTCTCACAGAATATACTCTGTGCGGCTATAGTTGCCCAGGTTCCAACTATGAAAACATACCCCAATAAACAAAAGGAAAGAAAAGAACAAAGCTTGCCAAGCTTGAACATATTCTAAAACAAAATACAACTCAAAAAACAGAACATGAGTGCTTCTTCTAATGAATTCAATGACTTAAATGGAACAGGAACTAAAAGGTAAGCTGATAAAATCGATAGACTATAGTTAAAGTACATCTTTCAGAATTAATAAAACAAATCGAGGACAAAGAAAAATACCATGAAGGAATTAATACAAATATTAGAAACAGGAAGAAACAGAAGGCTTAAAATCAAATTGCTGTCATAAAAGAAAAATTTATAGTATGATAATGCAGAGGAAAAATACAAAGATATTAATGCACGAGAAAGATGAGAACAGATATTATGAATAAAGACAAGCCAATGCAAAGAGGATTAGAATGCCTGAAAAAGAGAAAGAAGCAATTTGAACATCCTAAGACCTTCCAGCAACAAAATATCTTAAAATGATACACACACACACACACACACACACACAAACTCCTTTAGCGCAATTAAATAGTCTGCAAGAAAGTAAAGGGATTCATCTGTGATTCAGAAAGTCAGCAGGAATACACCCCTCGGCGGTAAATAAAAACCAAAAATCACTTCGCAGCAGTGGCAGAGACCCAGAGCAGCAAAACCCGGCATCAGTCCAGGACTCAGAGGGGATTACACCTTGAGAAAAGGGGTGAAGTGGAAGAAATCCAGCCTATCAGAGGCTGACTGCAAGAAACAGTGACCAGCCCTGTTGGAGGAGAAATTCTTCCCCTGAGATTTCAAGGCCACTAGCCAACAACACTCATACAGTTTTGTACACCGAAATATACCCCAAATCCCAAAGTAAGAATTTAATTTAGAGGGGCCCAGGTCTTCCGTGCCTAAAACTCCTGAGAGAGACAAGAATGTACCTTCAACCCAGGCCTCATAAAACTCCTGCAGGGAAAATTCCATCTTACATGAGGTCACCGTATAAATCCAGAAAACGCCCCAATAAACAAGTCACCGTGATGAGTAAGAGCCAGCAAGAAAAAAAAAAGTTACTCAGAAAGATGAGATATTAGAATGATCAAATATAAAACATTGTTATAATATGATTATGTAAATAACACAGAGACTTTAAAAGAAGCAAGAAACTATACAAATGAGCAAATACACTATAAAAGAACTAAATAAAACTTCTTTCAGAAACGAAGCCTATGACAGAAATTAAAATATATGAGAGGGCTGGGAAAGCAAAACAGACGCAACTGAAAGAAGAATCAATGAATTCAAACAGAAATCTTGAAGAAATTACACAGAACGCAGCTCAGAGAGGCAAAACCGTGGAAAACTGCTTAAGAAAGTCCGACGCTCATTAGAAAAGCAGGTATCACAGGGAACGGGGGGGGGGGGGGGGAAGCGTCAATATTCAAAGAAATACTAGCTAAGAGTTTTGTTTTTATAGAATTGGGTAAAGATAGGAATTCTCGTGTTTAGAAAAGTTCCCCCCAAATCCTAAACAGGATAAACCATAAAAACGTCCTACCCGTTCCCCCGCCTCAGACGCTTGAGCAGCAGCAGCAGCCACGCCGCTCCCGGAGCCGCCTGCCTTCTCCCGCCGCGCGCCCTGCCCGCCTGCGCATGCGCGGCGGCCGCCCGCGTGCTCGTGGCCGTCTCCTCAGGCGGCCGCCGGGCCCCGAGGGCGCGAGCCGGGCCGCGGTTCTGCCTGTGTGAGCGCTGCGCCGCAAGGCCGCCCCACCCGGACCCCCAGGGCTGCCGATGACAGAATTTAAAACAAAACAAAACAAAAGCCATACCCAGACACATCAGAGTGAAAATACAGAGTGCCAAAGACAAAGACAAGATCTTAAAAGGAGGCTGAAAGAAAAGATTATCTACGAAAAATATAAAGATCAACACCTGACGTCTCAAATATGGAAGCCAAAAGACAGTGAAATAGTGTCTGCAAAGTGCTGATGGAAATAACTATTGACTAGATTTTTTTTTTTTTTGAGTGATGTTGATGTTTATTGACATCAATGCAAAACAAAGACCAAAAGTTGCTGTTTAACAGGAACAAATATTGGTGCAGTTTCCTTCCTGGAGAGGGTATGCACTCAGTTCATGAGACTTAGGATAAAACAGAATGGATTGTCAAGCACCAAATAAGGGTTAAGCTTTACTTACTAAGATAAAAATTGCTAAAGGCAAAATGAGATATTTTAAAATATTTTTATGCTAAATTTACATAAGCAAAAACAAAAAATAAAACTAATCCTAAAACTTGAGGACATAGGCTATAGACATGACATGACTATTTGAATTTTTCCATAAGTAAAAATTTGTTATATCTTTCACTGTAGTTGTAGTATAATTACATGCTTGCTGCTTGTACACTACACAAAGTCAACTGTCGACTGAACTTAAAAACCCAACAAAACAGTATTTCTAGAAGGAGTGAGAAGAGAGGAAGAGTGGTTGCAACCACAGGGAGAGGGTCATTAAATGACAGTGCAGTTCCTTGGAGGTTTATGCTACCATGTGGAAAATAAAAAGTTATGACAACTATTAGGTAATCTAGAAAAATGCTTAAAATAGTGAGAAACAGGACCTACACTTATATGTTAAATATGCCTACCCAGGGCAACATAATAGAAGGAAATAAACTTAAGCAGTATTAGTAGTGGTATTAAGAGAGTGGGATATTGACTTATTTTTAAACTTTTCTGAAATGGGGTTATTGTTTTTATAGAAAACTTGAATTTCCCCAGGCCTTACCAAACTAGAGAAACAAGTTGAGGTCATAGAAGCAGTAAGTAGTTGTGCTGGCTTTGCTTTCTAACAGATTGGTGGACTGATGGTGGCTGCTTGGAGAGCTACACTGTGATGTATTCCGAAGCCCCATTGAAGCTCAAGGGCACAGAATGCTGAACAATTAATAATGTCTGTTACAGGAGCAGAATCAGAAGCAATAGTATATGACCTTTGTGTTTGTTATCCTAGACCAGGAAATTCCAACTTGCTTATGGCTTTTTTTTTTTTTTTTAGTTGAGATAGCCTTACCACACAGCAAAGTGCAATGATCTTAAGTGTTCAGCTTGATGGGTTTTGACAATTGTCTACACAATTGGAACTACCACCCCAAGCAAGCTATAGAACATTTCATCATCCTGGAAAGTTCCCTCATGTTCATCGCAGTCACCTTCCCCACCTGCAACCTCATTCCGATTCTTATCACTACAGATTTTTTTTGACCATTCTTGAATTGCACAAAAGTGACAAAAAATTGTGGAATTTATTTATCCATTCTCAAGTTGATGGGCATTGGGGTTGTTTTCAGTTTGAGGCTTTTTAAGAAAATAGTTGCTTATGAACATTCATATACAAATCATCTTGTGGACATGTGTTTTAAATTTCTTGGGTGAATATCTAGGAATGGAACTACTGAGTCCCAGGGTAGTCACAGGATATATGTTCAACTTTACAGGAATCTGTCAAACAGTTTTCCACAGTGGTCATACCATTTTGCATTCACACCAGCAGTTGTTCCACATTCTCACCACCAGGTGGTGTCATTTTGAGGTTAGCCATCCTTGTAGCCTGAAATGGTTTTTCATCATGGTTTCAATGTCTATTTCCCTGATGACTAAAACATGGGAGACCTTTTCATACACTTAGTGGCCACTTGTATAGTTCTTTTGTTAGGGGTTCCTGTGTGTTATTTATTGAGTATTAAAATGGTTTCATCCTTAAAAGGGAGTGTTTGGGAAGTCTCTCCCTGGGCTGCGATCTGGCTTCTGTAACTTTATTTAATTGTTGTTTGGTTGCTACAGAACAGAAATTGCCATAACTGGCTTTCTCACCTCTGGTAACCAGGGGCTCTTTCCTCCTGCTTATCTAGCTCTCTGAGTGCTCCTCCCTGAGACCTCTCTTACTCTGCCTTGAGATGCTGCTGTTTTCAGTTCTGTCTGCCATCCAGCCACATGCCCCTGGTTGCCCTGTTTCAGAGTGTGGGTCTGTTGCTTGGTTACCAACTCAGAGGCCCAGCTCTGGCTGGTCCATTCCTGCCTCGCCTCCCAGTTCCTCCTGCCTCAGAGCTGGGCATCTGGACGTGACTGCTCTAGGAAGGCTCGGGGTTCGAGGGTATTGATTCCACACCCATTAGTAGCAGCTGCTAAAGAGACAGCGTGATCTAGTTGTCTGGCTGTCGGGCTTGTTTTTCCCCTGAGTTGAGTACTTTATGGGTACTTTCCTCCCAAATGGAAACAAGAAAAATAAAACTATTTGTCACTACTCTAAGTGGGAAAGAAAAATGCTGGTAACGTGAGCAGATGGAACTTCATTTCTCCTTTTCTCATAAAAAACTATTCTCTCCATATCTTACCGTCACTGTTCCCAGCGTCCTCCTTATGCATTATTTCTTAATTAAGATCAATGTTCTAGTTGTGGAAGAGCCTTAATCATGGGGATAGAATTTACATCTCTCTGGCTATGTTTTACCAAGACAAGTTAATAGCCCCATCTCCTGCTGGGTGGCTCACGAGGGAATGAATCAAAATAAGTTAATAACCAGGGCTTTTCCTGCCATAGACGCAGCTGCCTGGTGTGTCTAGGCTGGGAAGACAGTGGACACAGCTGGCAGAGTACCAAGAACCAAAGCTGTAGGGGATTGTTGCATATCTGTTTGGAGACCTGTTTCCAGGATGCACAAGGGTGTTGGGTGGTGGAGTGACCTGCACTTAGACTCAACTGTGTTATGAACTGACCATGACTTGGGATGGTTCTTACTCTCCTCCACTCTGTTTTCACTTCTGTAGAATGGGAATAACAATGCCTGCCTTGCCCGTGAATTCAGCAAATAAATATTCAGCCACGTGCCAGGTGTCAGAGCTAGCACTTGAACAGCACAGAGGCTGTCTCTGGCTTCATGAAGCTAGAACCCTGGTTGAGGAGTTGGACATTAGAATCAGGAAATAAGTAATGTGTGATGAACTTTATACTGGAGAAGGACAGAGAGTTACAGGAGCCTAGAGGAAGGGCACTTAAAGCAGGCACAGAGGTCCAGGGAGGACTTCCAAAGGAGGTGGCATCTAACTGGCCCCCAAGGGAGAGTGAGAATTAATCGGCCAAGGAGATATGAGAGGAGCATTCTGGATTGGGAAGAGCATGTGTGGAGGAAGGACCTCAGTAAGAGAAAATGCAGAGTGTGTTAAAGAAACTAAAAGACTCAGATGGCTGGGCCTGGAAGGCAGAGCAGGCAGAGAAAAAGGAGAGTCAGTGAGAACTGGGCTATACGACAGCGTGGAGCAGAGACAACTTGCACCTACTATGTTCTTTTCAAACTCCTGACCTGGGGGGAGGGTATAGCTCAGTGACTGAGTGTGTGCTTAGCCTGCATGAGGTCCTGGGTTCAATTCCCAGTACCTCCATTAAAAAATAAATAAACAGATAAACCTAACTACCACTCCCCCAATTCCTGACCCAAATAATTCACAAGCATGATAGTAAATGGTTGTTATATGCCACTGAGTTTTGGAGTAATTTGTTACCAAGCAATGGTGACAAAGTATGTGTTATCTTAATGAAGTTCAGTGAGGTTAGAGCAATGGAAAAGTGACGCCTGCAAAGCTGTGACTGTCCCTCCTCCCTTGGGTCATTTCATCTGAAGACCTGACTGAGGGAGAATCTGCTTCAAGATCACTCATGTGGTTCTTGGCAAGATTCAGTTCCTTATGGGCTATTGGACTGAAGCCCTCAGTTCTTCCCTGGATAACGGCCAAAGGCTTCCCTCAGTCTCATGCCATGTGGACCTCTCTTTCCACAGGGCAGCTCACAACAATGACAGCTGGCCTACCTCAGAGCAAGTGAGTGAGGGAAGTCACCTGTGATAGAAGCCATAGTCTAATCTCAGAATTGACATACTACCACTTCCGCTGTATTATGTCCATTATGTGAGTCACTAAGTCCAGATCATTCTCAAGGAGAGGGAATTACACAAAGTCATGAATACCAGAGGAGGGGATTACTGGGAACCATCTTATAGACTTGCAAACCACATTGTAATTCACCCCACTAAAAACTCAGAATAAAGGAAAGGAAATGAGATCATTTCATTAGTGAAGAATAAGTGCTTGACAAAATTCAATATCTATTCAAAATAAAAATAATTCAGCAAATTATTAATAGAAGACAACTTTCTCAACCTGATAAAGGGCATCTATGTAAAATCTAAAGATAACAACATACTTAGTGATAAAAGAATGAATGCTTTCCCCCTAAGCCCAGGAATAAGGCAAGAATGTTCACCCTTATCACTTCTGTTCACCACTGTCCTAGAGGTCATAGCAAGTTCAATAAAGCAATAAAGCAAGAAAAATAAATGAAGGATATAAACATGGGGCAGGAAGAAGTAAAACCATCTCTATGTGTAGACAATATGATTGTGTATAGAAAATCCTAAGGAATCTTTTAAAAACTTACTAAAACTAATAGATGAGTTTAGCAAAGTCACAGAATACAGTGCTAATATATAAAAATTAATTTATTTTATACTGTCACAAACAATTGGAAGATAAGAATTTTAAAGGTATCATTTATAATAGCATCCAAAAAATACAAAATATAATGAAAGATGTGCAACACCTTGCTGAAAAACTACCAAAAAATTCAGAGCAAACTAAAGATTAATGGAATAAAGGATAAAAGCATTCACATGATCATTTTAACAGAGGCAGAAAAAGTCACTGAATAAATGTCAACTCTTATTTATGATCAAAAATCTATTTTAGAAAACTGAAGTAAAAGATAAATCCTTAAATATAGCTGCCAGAAACATATATGGTCAGTTATCTATGGCTGGGATGAGAAACCACACCAAAACATAGAGGCTTAAAACCACCGCGGTGTAACACTTTTCATGACTCTGTGGGTGCTGAATTCGGGCAGAGTTCAAAGCTGGGCCATTTTTCCACTCCATCTGGTATTGGGTGGGGTCACTCACTCACCTGCATTCAGACAGTGGCTGGGCTGGGTGAGAAGGTTCCAGAAGGCTTCACTCACGTCTGGCACCTCAGGCTCCTCCCCTGGCCTCTCCCTCTCTGAGTGGCCTCTGGTCAGCTATAATCTAGCCCACGCTCCTTTACTGCATGCTGCAGCCTCTCAAAGGCATAGCATCACTTACAGCACATTCTGTTGGTCAGAGCAAGTCATAGGCCAGCCCAGAAACAAGTGGAAGGGAAGGGAAGGGAAAATAAACCACAGCTCTTGATGGAAGGACATGATGGAAGGACATGATGGAAGGACAGAGTGGCAGGAATTGATGGTGACTATCTTTGAAAGCTATCTACCACAATTAGTGAACAGATGAATGAATACGTCAGTTATAACCTTCCTCCCAATTCTCACTCTGGTTAAAGAAATGAGGAGACAAAATCCCACACTCCTGCTTCTTTTTAGCCTGTCTTTCCTTTAAGCAGAATATAAACTGGTGACAGGTTTGTTATGTGTTTCCTGGTCTGTATAGGCTCTAGTATGAAGTTAGCTTAACATAAAATGACTGATAACTTTTAGCATCTTCCTTTAATGTCCTTTTCTTTCCTCCTGCCCCTCTACCCTCTTCTTACATTCAGTTTCTTATCATCCTCTTCTCTCAAATTCAAACCTAAGACCAGAATCTCTCATTTGAGGGTGAGGAGGCTATTTCAACTATGTGCACCTTCTAGGACCCAAAGAAATGACACTCTAGTCTTAAAAGGTCACCAGTCTAGGGCAACTGTTATTCAGAACTGGGGCCTTCATACAGAGCCCAAAAGTTTTATCCCACTGGCAGGTCCATGGCCTCCATTTGGAAGGCAAGTTCTGGCCAAACCTAATTGTTATGTGGCTTGCTGGACCTTAAGCCTCAATAGTTACTCTCTGGTTTGACTTGAATCCCCTGACCACCCTTTCGGAGCTCTGTATCTAAAATACAGTAGAGCTGTTATGCTATTCGATAAACCCAAAGCCCCAGGCTGAGTGACAAGTCAAGAGCACACAATACAATCTAACAGAGGGGCGGCTGGGAGAGCCAAGGCCCTTTTGTTTTACATATAAAGGACACAGTCCAAGTTCCAGGAAGCTAGTGACTCAAAACCATTGCAGAAACCAATGAAGGATTCCATCCACATATAGGATTTTTCTTCCTTAAAAGGCAGTGTATAAAAAGGAACAAACCAGCAATATTTCCTGGAATTCGGAGCCCAGACAATGCTTTCATATTTCTTTATCTTGGGCCTTCTGGAGAAAGTCTCTCAGTGCTGGAGGAGAGGAAGAGAGCGCCCTGGGAGTCCTGCTTGCCCACAGCATTTCAGCAGACGCCAGAGTCTGGTAACATCGATTTTATGTATTTTGTTGAAAAGATTGTGTGAGTGGGTGTGTGTGTCCTGATGCCCCTGGCTTTAATCATGCCCTCATTCCTTTCTCTTTTGGAAGAGAGAAATAATGTATAATTTGAGAGCTAGAAGAGACATTTGAGGTCACACTTGCTCATTAACAAATGTGTACACAGAGACCAGAGAAGCAAAGTAACTCACCTGAGGTCACACAGCTGATTGGAAACAGGGCAACAACTCAAGGCTGGTCTCCCGTATTTCAGTGAGAGAGTTTGTGCATCATCTAAATATAGGTGAACACTTGCTAACACATTTCTAGGTACAGGGAATTTGATCAAAATGAGCTTAAGTGTGTACACTCTAGAACAAGTCTATTCAATGCTGTGGCCACTACCCCATGTGGCTTCTGAGCACTTGAACTGTGGCTAGAGACACTGAGAAACCAAATTTTTAATTTTATTTAACTTTAATTAATTTAAATGTACATGTAAAAACTACTACCTGCTTCAGTTACTGGAAAACTTGAAGTTTATATGGAACAGCTTGGGTATGTGTATCTACATAAATTTTATGAAATATAAAATACAGATCAAGTATTTCCAATGAAAATACAGTGATTGAATTGGGATGCACTATAAGTATAAAAGGCACACTGGATTTCAAAGACTTAGTATGAAAAATGTAAAACATATCACTAGTAATTTTTCTGTTGATATGTTGAAATAATCTTTTGGATACATTGGGTTAAGTAAAATATATTAATTTCACCTGTTTTTTACTTTTTGGGGGGTAATTAGGTTTATTTATTTATTTATTTATTTATTTATTTATTTATTTATTTATTAATGGAGGTACTGGGGATTGAACCCAGGACCTCATGCATGCTAAGCACTCACTCTACCATTGAGTTATACTCCCCACCCCCTTAATAAAATTTAATAAAATCCAAATGACAAGTTGATACCAGCATATTGAAGGATTTGGTGGGGGAGGACAGGTTGATCTGTTAGTTATAGAGGGCCTCCCAAGCTGTGGATTCCCATCTAGCTGGTGACACCTTCCTCACTAGTACTGCCCACCCATCACTCTCATCCAACCCTTCTGGGGCCACCCCTCCTATCTATGTGCCCCCCTGGGATTACTCAGCATCTCCCTCCTCTTCCATCCTCTGAGACCACCCAGTACCTCTCTCTCCCATGGTTGTAGTGAAAGGCAGCCTCAGATTGCATGACCACAGTCTAGGAGTCAGGCAGAGAGTCTGGGACGGGGCATGGAGTTTGGACCAACACATTTAGGCCCACACAGCATGCATGGTCTCATGCACAAGCAGACACAATTGCATTTTAGCAAGTCATACCCAGATAGCATGATGTCCTAGGTACATTTTGTTATCCTCTGAATACAAAACACCATGAACTTCACACTTTGCCTCGTCAGCCAGCAAGGTGCCAGACAGATACTTGCCTGACGCTAAAGATGATCACCACGAGCCAAAACACTCCTATGCCTGGCTTACATTTTCGGTCTGGCATCTAGGAAACGCTTCTTGCAAATCAGCCCTCTCAAGGAAGCTGAAGACCCTTAGGTGACATTTTAAAGCAGTTGCGCTATGATAGCTTTGAATATGCTGAAACAAGAACAAAAACTCACAAAAAGTATTTTTAGCTAGTATAGTTCCCAAACAACAGTACTCTAAAAACTGCACAAGAATCACCTTGAGAGGTGTTTAAAAATATGGATACCAGGGATTCTGGTTCCGTTTGTCTTGGGTGAGTCTTGACATCTGGGTGACTAGGATTCTGAAATGCAGGAAGATAAAGGCTCTGTACTTGAACTTGTTGCCACCCAGCCATCACTTGCAAATGGGCAAGGATTTCTGGAAACAAGGATCCAGGTAGAGAAGGGTTGTATCTCCATCCAAACAGTATGCAGATTTGTCAGGATGGGACACATAGAGCTAAAGGGTCAGTAAAGCAAGCAGCTTAAGTAGGCATTCCTAATTGTCCGCCTATTTGAGACATAACCATTTCTCTTCCTTCCTGTAGGATTTTTGATATAAGGAGAGTTTATCTGCCCACCTCATCCTCAGGCTTTTGGGCGTTTGATTTTCCATTAACCTTAGTGAGTAAAATTAATAATGAGGCCCGTAGTGCAGGAAAGTTGGTTTATGTTTTTTGTACACGAATCTTGTCAAAATAGGTACCAGGCATTCTAAGGAAGACCTAAGATTGACTTCAAATTCCTTATTAAAGTATCAGAGGAGAAACGGAGTCTGTATGTTTTGAGTTTTGTCGAAGACTGTCAGGCTTCCTCACCGTTGCCTGGGCTTGTTACCATGCTTGGATTAGAAGGTTACCCATCCTTGCCACTGCTCAGCCCAGTTTAATTAACACCTCACCCTCAGTCCCCAACATCCCTTTAAACCACTGCTCTCTGCCCAGATAGACTTTTACACCTGTCTTAGCAATTCTGAGAAGGATGCTTTGAAGTGCCTTTTCCAAATCCCCTGTTAATGATCTGGTAATTATTGTGGTGACTTTTCAACGAAGTGTGAAGTGCTCAGCTAGCTGTCAGCCAAGAGAATCCCCAGGCACCTCAAAAGAGGGACACATGAAGGGAGAAAGAGCAAACAAAACAAACAAAACAAAACAAAACAAAACACCCTGAGCCTAGGTCTGTCCCCATGTCACAGGGGCAGCCCCATCTGGCCAGAGAAGAGGCCCTGCCTGAAGCTGGGAAGGCCCCAGGAGCTCCTGTTGGCAGATAAGAGCTCTCTAACTCCTGGGAAGAGTGCGACTATAGAATCTGGGGAAACTACATAAATGACCCTCAAAACCCCACTGGTACCCTAGTAGGTAATGCTGCATCCCCTGGCTGGCTCCAGGGAGAAGCCACAGTCCTGCACGTAGACTACCATATTGTCCTTGGTGCCCTCCTCCCTCACCAAGTGGAGCACGTCCCTTCCCTTCACAATCCACATCTATTGTCAGCAGTCAGGGCTCCTGTCCAGAGAGGCCCGAGCGAGAGCTACTGATGCTTTTCTCCCTGCCCCTCAGATCCCAGCAGCCAGCGGGGGGGGGGGGGGGGGGGGGGGTGTCAAAGAGGGTCCAACTGTGCTGGGTACTCCCCACATCCAGAAGCCAAGTATGCCACCCATCTCCACACCTGTGCTTCCCAACACCCTGTTCCACTGGTCAGGGTGTTGGGTCTCTCACAGCCTGACGACCCCTCATAACCAAAGAGGCTGCAAAACACATCAAGGACTCCTACCTGGTCCACGTTCTCGCAACATCTGAGCTGGCCCATCCTCCTCCTTCCCCCACAGCTAGAAGACAGTCCCAACCGAGAAGTGAAGGGCCAGCCCTGAGGACCCATTTGACCATGGAGTCTTAAGGAGTAGAGGACATCATCTGGGCCAGGCCCCTTGTTTTACTAATGAGACACTGGAACTCAGGAAGGTGACGTGATGCTCTCAAGACAGAAGCCTCACCAGCGAACGCCGGGGCGGGACTAATACCAGGTCCCGGGGGCTTCTCTACCACCCGTGGCTCTTCCACCAGCGCCCACCATCAGTCTGAGGTGCCTTCATGTCTTCATGTGCTGACCTGGCCTGGTCCTCCTACCCCCAGCCTCAACCAGGAGAGAGCAAGGGCCTGGGGAGGGGGCAGAGACAGCGAGGCCAGCTGTGCCCTTGGCCGTCTCTGACATGCCCTTCGTACAGTGTTAACTGAGTACAGCTGCCAGTGGGTTGATGGTCTGACCTGGCTTCTGGCGCCCAGACTCTAACCCTTGCTGGCACTGCCCTGCTCCTGACACGGCTCCCCATGATGGCACCTTCTCTGCCCTGGACACCATGGGAGCTGCCCTGCTTAGTTGCTGGAAATCATCTTCCCAAGTCATGGAAAGATCTGAATCTCTTTAGTTAAGCAAACCCAGCTGATGGGCAGTCTGGGATCCCCTTCTCTGTTCCTCTGAAGGAACTGGGAAGGAGATGCTCCCAGCATAAATATTTTTTGTAACTTTTTCCATCTCCAGGAATAATACAATAATAATATGTGACAAGAGGAAGAAAACACTGTTCACCAAAATTCCTCTTAGGGAGAGTATTCTATATGTTCAGAAGAAATGCTCCGAGCCAGTGGTTCTCAAAGTGTGGTCCTCAGATCACTGCATCACTTGGAAATCACCTGGGACCTTGCTGGAGATGTAGATTCTCAGGCCCACTCGTGCCCCCCATGTCCTGCTGCATCAGAACCACTAGGGTGGGGCCCTCCAGGGCATTCGGGCACAGTTAAGGTCTGGGAAGCCAATTTTGGGGGAGATAGGGAAGCTCCAGAACACACCCCAGTGGCAAAAACCCAGGCTCAATGGTCTTATTAGGAGGAAGGGTCTGGTTCCTGGCATGGCTTAGGTCAAGGGAGTCCTGGGATGAACTGGGAGGTAGGAGCTGGGGGAAAACTCTTCATGACAGAAAGGAAGGACTTTTGAGGTTCCCCGAGGAAACCTAGAGGGGAGGAGAGTGAAGGTTGTGAGGCTGGGTGCCGCGCAGGAAAAAGCAAGAGGAAGTCAGACCCCTGTAACAGGGAGTATCTCATGAGATTGTTGGTGGAATCACAAGCCTTATGCAATATGCCTTCTCCCCAAACTGCACACAGCATTGGCAAAGATTATACAAACAACCACAAGAGTCCTGGGGGTTCCACACTCTGGACATCACAAGAGGGGCTAAGTTCTGCGTGGTGGTCTCAGTGCCACCCCCAGCAGAAAACTCTCTGTAAATAGAATTGTCATGGCTGCATACTCCTTCATAGTGAGAACATTTCTGTATTTCCTTAACCATCCCCTTATTTGGGGGCATCTCGTTGGTTTCCAATTTTTCTCTATCGTAAACAACATATGATAAATGTCTCAGAGCTACAAACCTTCTCTTTACTCATGATTACGACCTTGGAACACAGATTCACAAATGTTGAACAACTTGGTTCAAATGCTGAGTACTGTGAAGAACAGAAATTTCCCCTGAGACTGAGTAGGGGAGGGAGTGCTGCCCAGAGCATTTATGAATATGATGTAGGAGAGAAAAAAAAAGTGTCCTCTTTCTCGGAGAGAATTATAGAGGTTCACAGAATAGAGCCAGGCATTCCGGGGGCTGTGAGGAGAGGGCGTGTGGAGGGGCTTCCCAGTAACATTAAAGCTGTGTTAGAGCTGAGGGTGTTTTAAGTGACAACGAGAGGGTTGACAGAGAGTGGCTGCATGTATTTGGTTGCAGGTGTCACACTCTTACCTCTAGCCAGCTGCCAGCTTCACAGCTGTGCTTTTAAGCTCACAGTCTGGTCAGAGCAGGGGTAGTGCAGGCTTCAAGTCCCGCAAGATCTAGGGTCTCAAATGACGACACCAGGCCTTCCAGCATCTCTCAGCTCTTGCTGTTGGAGATTCCTTCCTACTGCAAACAGACTTTCTGTGTGCAGGGAGAGAAGGGGCAGGGAGTGGAGGAACAGGGTGGGCAGAGCTGCAGACAACTCCAGTCTCACTTGGTCCCAGCTAGAGACGCCAGAGGAGAGAGACGCCTTCACTCTTCAAGCTTCATGTGTCAAATTCCAAGGAACATCTCTGATTGGCTGGCTTGGGTCACGTGCTTGTTCAGTAGACAAACTCATCGTGGTTACACAGTTGGGGCACTTATGATTGGCTAGGCCTGGGTCACATGTCCATCACTGAAACCCAGTCCCGGTGCTCTAACTGGTAGCCTACACCAGAACCATATGGATTTAGGGAGCATCAGATACCCAGGAGAAAGGGGTGTCCTTTCCAGAAGAAAATGGTAGACAAAACCACAGATGTTCACTATCTGTATTTCTTCATACCCTGGCAGCTACTGTTGATTCATCACAGTATTTCCCCCTTGAGCCAAGATTCAGCCTTAGAATTCTTCTTAACACAGCACTCAGGCAATGAATTCTAACCAATCCAAGTTAGCCTACAAGATAAAAGTGATTTGCCATTTTGGAGCTTAAAGCAAGATGCCAGATCATTGATGAACAAGAGACTAAAGTGAACTGGATTTAAGGAAAGTAAGTCACAGAGGTCAGTTCAGAACTCTAATGGGTCCCCTCTGCAAGACGCCCTCTTGGGGGACGGTATGTCACTGCAGGAATGAATGTGCTGTGACAGTGCAATGGTTGGACATTGGTGGAGTACGGGACATTGTAAGATTCTCTGTTTGTCTTTGGGAGGCCAAATATGTTTTCTTTCTATTACTGTCACTCAAAAGTGAGTTGCAAGTGGGCAGTGCAAGAGATGTCTGAGCTTCATTCATTAGATTTCCACAGGGTTTTGGCTTTAGGAGAAGTCTGATCCCTCCCATTTGTGTGCTCCATCATTTGGTCAACAGCCAGCCAGAGGGGGTGAGCCATGGTAGGCTATGGTGCATAGGGCTGGGACCACAGGCCCAGCTCCAGGGCAGCACTGGGTTCTTCCATGGAAAGGCTCACAGCTCACAGCTCACATCTCCAAAGTGCACAGGGCAAAGCAAACCCAAGAATAATCAAGATGGAAACTGCTATTGAGGGTAGCCAGCCTGGGTGGTAAGGACAGGGCACAGCCATCTCTGGATGGCCTTGGTACACAGTTTCAAGCGGGTAGTCACTTGAGGATTCTGATACCATGCGAGGGACTGCAGGAGTTTGGCTAGCAGACCAGGTACCATGAAGCGTGACCATATGGCCTCAGTGATCACAGGCTTCAAGTTCCTGCCTATTCCCGTGGACTTCTTTAGGACCTGAGGCTGGGGTTAGTTCAGCCTGGGCTCCCAGCTCACATGCAAGTCTCCTGGGGCCTGACCCAGGTCCTCAGCAGAGCCGGAGGAAGCAAGGCTTAATTGCATCGGAAGGGAAGCTTGCTAAGCATGCTGACACTCTCAGCCCATGCAATCAATCTTCCATCCTGTAAATGGAATTAGAAGTGTGATTCTGGCAATTATAAAGCCCATCATTTCCCTCTTTTTCTCTAAGTAAATTAGAAAGGCTCTTTGCTCTCACTTTGCAACTGGACCTCATTTGTAAAGTGCAGCTGTAAAAGTGCTGCAAAGGACTGCACTTCCAGAGGTGCCACATTTGATGCCCAGCTGGCCAAGGGTCTTGGCTTCCTTTCAGCCCTGGTTTTGCTGCCAACCAGACTATGATTTTTGGCAAAGCCAGAACCCCTCTCTGGGCCTCAGTTTCCCCATTTATAAAATGAGGAGTGTGGATGCAGTGGCTTCTGTGATTCCTTCCAACTCTCATGGCCAGTAGAATTTAAATTTGCTTGATTACCGGAATGGCTCTGTGTAAACAGGGGTAAAGCTTTTTTTAAGCCAGGAGCCATCCTGCTCTCTTCATTTCCCACTTACAATGCGGAACCCCTGCAGGTACAAACACATCCATTTTCACAGCAGTATGAGGACAGAGGAGCCACTTGCCCTTGTTTCTGGAACCAAAAGCACTAACCACACCCGCTGAATGCTGACCCTGTGCAGGCCCTGACCTGTTTTGCAATAAGAGTCCAATTGAACCCTCACAAGAGAGCAGCTTTTAGGCCCATTTCACAGATAAGAAAACTGAGAAACAGCAAGGTAGTGTATCCAAGCCAAGTCTGCCCGGCTCCGAAGGCCCCGCCCATATTCACAACTTTCTCAAATCCCCAAATTCCAGGACTTCAGTAGAAAAAGAACATGTGGACCAAGAAGACCCCTCAACATGAAGGGAATGCCAGGCAGCACCCCTGAGTGATGCAGTGTGCCCAGGCAATTGGGAGATGTCCCTAAACATGTGGGGCCAGTTGGTCCACCAGGAAGGGGGGTGGTTAGAAGATGTGAAAGACTTTGACAAATGTGTTTCAATGTTCCTGACTCTCTAAATGGGCTCTTGCTTCCTCCGCCTCCTCTGCCTCCTCCTTACCTTTGGAAATGGAATGCTAACGATTTCATCTGAAGGGAGTGTTTGGTGCTGTTTAGAAACAGCATGAAATAAATTTTTATGACTCTGGTAAGGGGGTGATGGGGAACATTCAGTTGCCTTGGCTCTGATGACCCAGCTCTGTCTCCCACATTTCCCATATTGAAGTTCTCAGAATTTACAATTATAAATGCTGAATGACATTTTAATTTTTTATAAGGTGGATAAAAGAACTACAAAATATCATTTGTTTTAAGGGTTGTCTTTCCAAATAAATTAAAGTACCATCAAAGTTTTAGAAATGCACATTACCCTACTACAAAAAAAATGTTTTCAAAAGATAGTTTCAGTTAGGCTCCTCTGGCAGATGCTAACTCTGGAAATAAGTGTTAATGACAGTTTTTTTCACAGAAAAGACTCTGCTGTCCCCATCAATGTGGTTTAGTCAATACCTCTTGAATACTTCTTCAGGTAACTTATACATACGTTATCTTAGGATCCATCAATGTCATACCTGAGGGCCCCCACGTTATCTCAGGAGCCCTAGGCTGGATGTCAGCCCATCTGAGCAGTCCCTGCTGAATCTTAGGTTCCTGACCGGCACTTACTGAGCACCTGCTCTGTACCAGGTGCCCTGCTGGCCCTGGAGGCAGAGCAATGGACGTGGGGAACCACAATCCAGGGCTCCATCTGTAAGGATGCACCGGATGGGGACGACATCCTCTAGAATTTCAGTATTGGTGGTATTTATAAGTCGGAACTGAGTGCAAAGTAGATGTAATTGGAATGCTGAAGAGATGCAGATGACCTGGACTTTGCCAGCAGCCAGGCTATCTTGCACCTGCTTCCTCATCATTAAAACAGGACAATAACCTCCAAATCACAAGGTTGTTGGTGAAGGCGGAGGCCATTTAGCAGGGATGTGATTAACAATGAGGTTGCCGGACGAGGTTTGAATTTTGGTTCCACCACTGTGATTTTGTACAAGTGACTTATAATCCCTCTGAGCCTCAGTTTACCTTGTCTGTAAAATGGCCACAGTAATCTCATCTCCAGGAGACAATGGTGGGTATGATTTCAAGTGCTTGACACAGTGCCTGGAGCAGAAGAAGTGTCTTTTAAGGAATGGTTATCATCGGTAAAGGTACCAATGCCAGGCCAAGCTCAGAAGAGGGGCTCACTTGGCAGGATTTCTCTCCCCTTCAAATTCTTCTACACATGTATCACCCAGGCCCCATTTTCCTCCTCCCAGGTCTCTCTTAGACAGTCCCTGTCTTTCCATTACAGCCAAAGTTTATTTCCTCAAAGTCTTTGCTGAAATCTTACCAGAAGCCCAGCATGATGTTAGACTCTCTGAATAGAAAAGAAACACCAGCAGTGGCCCTGCCCACCACACACACAGGGTATCCACAAGCAAATAATGAATGCACCAGACAGAATTAAGTCTTAGTAACAGCTTGAGCTGGCAACAGCAGCCTTGTCCCAAGGCAGCCCGTGATTAATTATCAAATGAATTGTGCAGGCTGTAATTGCTACCAGAAGTGTGTGGAAGAAAATCTCACTTCTGACCACAGTGGTCAGGGAGGATAAACCTTCATACCCTGGAGATCTGGCTGAGACACTTGTGGAAATCACGAAGCAACAGGAAACTACAGGGAACAGGACCGTCAGGCTCCAATCACCCAAACACTGGGGGCTTCCAGCCCTCCCCCATGCCTGCTACAGAGGTCCAGCTCTTCAGCTGTTTCAGCAATCAGCCCACAAGTTTCCCATCTGAGGAATGGGGTTTCTCAGGCAGGTAGGAATGAAAGAATTTTCTCCCCCATTTCCCAGTGCCCCCCCCAACACACACACCGACACAACTACCACAACCTGCACAAGTGACTGATATAGTTGAACCTCTGCTTTCTAAGCCCCTCTTTTCTCTGTCCTATTTTTACGATTCTTTTGGGTTTTTGCTTATTTCTCAGTCTACAGCATGTGGTAATAATACATTCACTCCACCCACATAATAAGAGAGAACTAACAAGTTACTGTACCTGTAGCACGCTGAGGTCATTGGATGAAAGGAATTCAAATAACCAAGAGAGACCTTTTTGTTAGGTATAATTTCAATAGGCAGCACAAGGAAAAATAAGCCAACACAGGGGAGGGACATCGGAAATGAAGTGAAAGGACTGGGCGTCATTACTAATTATTTTCTTTGAAGTCCTCATGATTGTTTTCTAACAATACAGTTCAGGTAGAAAACTTGCTATTTATATTTTATAGACAAAATAGAGATGTATCAAAGTCTTCCATTTGTCTGATAAAAATGATAGGACTTGGGGAGATGGAAGGAATCTCATTTGCCTCTCTCCCTTAAATCTGATAGAAGGAAAGTCTGGGCTTATCTGGAACATTCTTCCTAGTCTTTCAGCTTGCCTTGGCTCATACCCCTCAGTGCTGCTGGCCGTCAGGCTCTGGCAGATCAATTCAGCCTTCCAGTGCGGACTCTGCCCAGCCAGGAGGTTCCCCATGGCGCCTGGCTCCTCCACCAGCCTGGGCAGGGCAGGGCCAGGTGGGCGGGTCCTGGCCCGCAGGCTGGTAGGAGCTGCGTGAAGTCTTGTTGCCAAGTCAGAATAATGACTTGCCCAGCAGGGAAGAGGCCAGGTAGGTTTGGGACCTTTATTTTGGGGCTGTTTTTACATCTTCCTCAACCTGGTTTTACTCACTGTTAGAAACAAGAGACAAATCTGCCAGAAATGTATCATCAGCCACCAAGCCTAGCAATGTAGCTGTGTTCAGAGAACTTAGCTGGTTTAGAGGAAGTGTTGTTTTGGTGAGGGTCTGTTTCTGCTCCCTCCAGTCCTTCCCACAGACTCAGGAACAGCTGGTGCTCAGGGAGCAAGCACACTGGCTTTAGACCACAAAGATGTCCCCTTGGAGCAGCATTACTGAATTTTCCTACCAAGTGTAAAAGGCCACATTGCTACTGAAGTGTTTTGTTTTGTTTGTTTGTTTGTTTTAATATAAATCTGATCTTGGCACATTATTTTTGACAGGTCTCCCTCCACTTAATATCTTAACGGGGATGACTCTTCTCTTGACACGCATTCTACATAGAAATCCTTTCTATGCATCCTTTAAATGCATGCTCACTGGACCTGCCAGGAAAGGGCCCTGCACCAGAGGAGCTGTTTCCCGGGAGTTGAAGTCCCCATGGGGAACCCCAGAGCCACAAGGCTACGGGGCTCACCTTGCCACCACTGACCCTCTCCACTCCGAACTCCTAGAGTTCTTGGAATTTTCCTCGGGGGTTCGCTTGCGGTGAGAACATCAAGTAAATCTATTGCATTGGAAGAGCCTTAAAACCCAGCCAAACTCTCCAGATTTTAAAAGACAAAAGGCAAAAAGACTACTGGCCAGGAGGTCTGGTTCTGGCTCTTGGGTGGCCTAGGGAACTCATCCCCTCTCTCGGCCTGTTTTTCCTTCTGTAAAAGAAGCGGGGTCCAGCCGAGGACTAAGGCGATACATCGCAAGCCCCGCTCAGCTGTGACGACGGGGTGGTCGCCGGGCCCCCGAGCCTCCCTCCGAGGACGCAATTATTTCAGAGCACCTTCTCTGCTAGGAGTTGGACTCAGGCGATGTAGCGGAGCCGCCCCGTGAGTCCGCAAGCTTGGCGGGCCGGGCCAACCCCTGCCCGGACGAATCGGTTGATCCCCACCGACGCCCCGGCCCCGCCCACGCGCCCGCCTCCGAGGCCCACCCCCGCGCGCTGCCTGCACCCCTCCCGACCTGCCCCGCGACGCCCCCGCTCCCGCCGCTGAGCGTGCCGCCCCGCCCTCCCCGGAGTCTCCGTACCACGCGGGCGGAGGGCTGGGCGGGACGGGGCGGGACGCGCGGGAGGCGGAGCCGAACCGGGGAATCCTGCTCCCGGCGAGTGCCGGGCCCCGCAGAGCAGCCTGCCCGTCCGAGGGCCCCCGCACCGGGGGCGGCGGGGAACCCCAGACGCCACCGCGCCGGGACGGAGCCCCGCGCCGAGCGAGCAGCCGCCACTGCCTCCGCGCCGCCCTCGCGGACTGGAGGGGGGCCCGGCGCTTCCTCACTCCGCCCGCCGCCAGCCCCCGCGGTCCCGCCGTCCGCTCGCCGGCCCGTCTCCCGCACGCCATGCAGCCGCCTCCAGCCCCGCGCGCGTAGGCGCCCGCCGCAGGCCATGCTGCCCCTGCTCGTCGCGCTGCTGGCCGCCGCCTGCCCACTGCCGCCAACCTGCGGCGGGGCTACGGACGCGCCCGGCCTCCTCGGGGCGCCCCTCAACGTTTCGGTCAACGCGTCGTCCGCTGGCGAGCCCGCCGCCCCGCGGCTGCTGGCCTCGGCAGCGCCTGGGGCCCCCGAACAACCGGGCCCGGAGGAGGAGGCGGCGGCGCCGTGCAACATCAGCGTGCAGCGGCAGATGCTGAGCTCGCTGCTCGTGCGCTGGGGCCGCCCGCGGGGCTTCCAGTGTGACCTGCTGCTCTTCTCCACCAACGCGCACGGCCGCGCCTTCTTCGCCGCAGCCTTCCACCGTGTCGGGCCGCCGCTGCTCATCGAGCACCTGGGGTTGGCGGCGGGCGGCGCGCAGCAGGACCTGCGCCTCTGCGTGGGCTGCGGCTGGGTGCGCGGCCGCCGCCCCGGCCGCCTCCGACCTGCCGGCGCCACCGCCGGGGCGCCCACCGCGCTGCCCGCCTACCCCGGTGCCGAGCCCCCTGGGCCGCTGTGGCTGCAGGGCGAGCCGCTACATTTCTGCTGCCTGGACTTCAGCCTGGAGGAGTTGCAGGGAGAGCCGGGCTGGCGGCTGAATCGCAAGCCCATCGAGTCCACGCTGGTGGCCTGCTTCATGACCCTGGTCATCGTAGTGTGGAGCGTGGCCGCCCTCATCTGGCCGGTGCCCATCATCGCCGGTTTCCTGCCCAACGGCATGGAGCAGCGCCGGACCACCGCCAGCGCCGCCGCCGCCGCCGCCCCCGCCGCCGTGCCCGCGGGGACCACCGCCGCCGCCGCCGCCGCCGCCGCCGCCGCCGCCGCCGCCGCGGCCGTCACCTCGGGGGCGGCGACCAAGTGACCCACCCTGCTCCTCCCCGCGTCTGCCCTGTGTCCGTGCTCTCGGTGCCTTTCCCGCCGGGAGCCTCGGCCGGTGTGCTTCGTGCTGTAGTGACCGTTAGTTCTTCTTCCGGGGAGGGGACCGCCGGAGAGGCCCCAGAGTGTGGGAAAAGCAAGGTTTGTGCCGCTCTTCTGGCTCCGAAACGCGGATGCAAGCCCTTGCCCTGCAGGGTGGGATCCGCAGCTTGGAAGGCTGAGAGGAGGGAATTGGGGTCCCTTTCCCCTCTTCGCGTCCCCCTGCCCTCCTCCCTCCCCACACCCACGTGCCCTATATTCATGGCAGAAAATGACCAAATCCTGTGTATTTGTTTTATATATTTAATAACTGTTTTAAATGAAAGTTTTAGTAAAAAAAAAATCAAATTGCTATTGCTGTAGTAAGAGAAGCTCTTTGTATCTGAACATAGTATTTGAAGTTTGTTGTTTTTTAATTTATTTAAGGGGGGCATAGGAATGATTTAACACTGATATATTGTTACCGCTGAAAATGAACTTTATGAACCTTTTCCAAGTCTATCTATCCAGTGATGTGGCCAGGTGGGCGTTTCTTCTTGTACTTCCGTGTTTTTTTGGCTTTTAATACAGACATTTTCCTCCAGAGATGCGTATGTAGCTTTTTCTTTATTTGATTCAGAAAAGGACTCCAAGAATTATAAGATGATCCCCTGAACCGTGAGGAAGGGAATCCTCAAAAAGTTAGAGAAGTGCTAACTCTTGTTTCCCTCGCCTGTCCGGGAGAGGTAGGATAGAAACCATATTGCTTGCCCTAATGGCAGTTTTTTTGCCTCTTACCACACTGTCCCCCACCCAATACCCCTCAGCCTCACTGACACTTGTCAGGGTGGCATACAGGGTTTTATGTGATTTATCGCTTTACCCATTTCCCCCAAGCTCTGCAGAATACCAGGTAAAGTGCCAACATGGTAAAATCAATAGTTCTGAGCCAGTGTCTTTGACGGAAATGATTCATTTTAAAAGGCATGCAGATTTTCTTTTCATATGTGTAAGCTTTACTGTATGAACATGTTTCAAAAGCTGATTTTAAAACTTGAGATATTTTGGCATTAAGATTTTTTTCAAGGTAAACTCTTAGGGACTAAATAGTTCATGATCACACTCCTGGGTTCCCATGTTACAGTGTCTGCTGGGCAGTAGTTTCAGATTCTTCCCAGTTTTCAGAAGAGTAAATGAAAAGCCCTTAAAGTGACTTAATATGAAAGCCATTTTAAACACCTTAAAAAATTTTTAAGCTACTTTTCCCTTGCTCCATCTCCTCCCTACTTTTGAGTGAATACTTGATACTGTGTTAGAGCATACTTGTGTCGTGAATACTAGGTACTGTTCTTGACAGTTCTCCAAGTGGGATCCCTGGAACAGCAACATCAGTAGCATCTGTTAGAGATGCAAAACTGGGCCCCACCCACCCAGAACCTACAGATGCAGAAACTCTGGGGTGGGGCCCAGCAATATACTTAACAAGCCCTGGGAGGGATTCCGATGTGTTTCAAGTTTGAGATCTGCTGCCTGGTAGCAGAAGGGAACGTTCAAAGTATGTAGCCTTCTTTTATCTTGAGATGCCTCTACTATATCAAAGAAATGGGACCCTCTTTTCACCCGAATCTGTCTGAAGGAGAGGCTGGGTCATTGCCCTGCAGCTTCAGCTGTCCTTCTGGCTCTTTGGGGTCCAGGATATCGCTGGCAGAGAGGAAGGGGTGAGGGTGGTGGTCTTTATCTCCTGATCCAGACACTGAAGAAGTTCAATGTAATGTAAATCTGCTAGCCTCACAAGTCATCATAAACCTTATACCTGCAAAGCAAGGTGGTTGTGAACTGCACTCTTCTCTAACCCTGTGCTAACTAGTAGGAGAAAATCAATAACTTTGCTAACCTTGGTCAATTTTAATATAATCATAGCATGTGTCATTCTGGAGGGCACATTAAGTATTCCTAGGACAACACACACATACATTATTCTCTGTGATTTTTTCCAAGATGGAAACTGAGGCTCAAAGAGGTTTAGCATTTTGCCTACAATCATACAGCTACATGAAGAAGCAGAGCTGAAACCAAACCTGGGTCTTCTGCCTCCATGACTAGTATTTTCCCATCACCAGAAACTTCCCTTCCTTGGAGAATTAGGAGCTAGCCACTCAAAGTCTGATCCTCTGTTGACCCACCCCTGTCACTGTCAGATTCTGGGCAGCCATGAACACAAAGGAGCCAGAGAGCATTAATTTTAAATAAGACACTTAGGCACTTGGTAAAACTTTCTATTTAGATAGATAGATAGATAGATAGACAGACAGACGACCGACCTAGATCTACACACCCACACACACAGCATAGACATTCACACTGGATGGTCTGGTTAGTTCTCCTTTATGCTGACTGGCTGCTTTCTGAGAGCCAGAGCTCTAAGCAGGAGACTACAAAGTGAGGATGAAGCCTGTGTCCTGTTGGTCTCTTTAAGTTGGGACCATTCACTAGGTAAAGGAAGTCAGACACTGGCAAGCTCGGCTTCAGGGTCTGTGCCCCCCGTCAGTTTGATTTACATCATCTCAGCAGTGGAACACTTCCAAGATTGCATTTTACTAAAAGGTCAATCAGTACTTCTTTGACAGGAAAGAAGTGTGCCACTGTAGCCTGTGTGCATGCGTGAGCACATGCATGCAGAATCCCCAGATTCCAGTCCATTCTTAAAGCTTCCTGGGGACAGCTTGAGTTGCCTGTGACGTAGCTAAGTCCCCAGGATAAATCATCATTCTCAGTTATTCTTGCTTTTCCTGAGAGAGAGAGATTCCCCCTGAGGAGGAGGTGTACCCACCCTACCAAACCCAGCCACTGCTGTCAGCTGCCCTACTGAGTTGTCTACATTCCTCATGGGAGCTGCCCTCAGCCCTGAATCTACATACCATGGTCTCCTCCAGGGCTTGCCTCAGCTGAAGAGAGCCTCCCAGCCCCAAGCCACACCCCCTTTCCAGGGCCCCACATCCAATGACTGACCGACACCCGGCATAGTACTCCCTGGACAGCTCCGAAGGGCACTGCATCTTCAGGACTCCTCACCGGGTTAGCTGAGGCTTCCACTGAGACTCCATGGAGGCTTTTGATTTCTCCCTCTGCCCACTCCTGCTGCCTCCCATCCCTTCCCTTCCCTTCCACAGGTAGTAATCCAAGAGCACTCCCTAAGAAACCTCCTGAACACTGATCCTAGCTCATAGCCTGCTTTTCCGGGAACCCAACTTGTGACTGGCAGTTTACCTAAGGAGATGCAGAGTTGTTCCAGCCACATGGTCATTAGGCATGTCTGAGGAGCAGATCACATGAATTCTTTTTACACTGATCACATGTTTCTATTTTTCTCTTCTGTTTGGATAGTTCTTTAATATCCACAATTAATGGTGATATGGGACATATCCCCTAATGCCAATTCTTGTTGAATTATTGCACTATGTATATATAGTCAAAAGAAGAAGGCCTGTTTCTTACCCTCTCAAATCATGGTATCTATCAGTCCAGATACACTGGGTTATGCTGCAATAAGTAACCCGAACATCTCAGCAGCCTAACACAAGGAAGATCTATTCCTTGTTCATGCTACATGTCAGGTGAAGGATGGGCCACAGGAAAGGCATTTGGGGGACCTACAATGGGATGGGCACTGGACAGTTGGGAACAGGTTCTGCTGGCTTCCCTCTTCTAAGAGCAACCCCTGAGTCTACAGCCCCATCAACTCTCCTCTGCCCCCAAAACAGTCTTCTCCTTTGGCCCTGGAAGGCTCGCATCACTGAGTTCCAAACTCTCTCACCCAGCCTGAGAGGCATGCCCCATGGTGCTGGCTCCAGGCTGTCACCATGTGTTGAGAGGGTACCCGGGGTGATTAACACAGCTCAGAAAGGACACTTTGCTACAGAGCATCATCCTTGTACTCTTGCTTGAACACAGATGGTATCTATTCATTGTAGAAGTGTTAGAAGTGATGGCACTAAAAAAGAAGGGAAAGAGAACTGATCTTTCTACTACCCCCAAATTAGCCCTGCCAATGTTTTGGTGCATATACCTCCAGTCTATTTTTACACACATATATGTGTCCAGGAGTAGTTATTTATATTGAAACTAGAATTGTGCTGTACCTGTTTTGAAAACTTTTCTTTGTTATACAAGTGCTACATCATAGAAAACAGAAAATACCCTTCATAAGGTAAATGAATCAATGTCAGCAACAACTACAGCATCCACAGGGATCGTGGCTAACATTTATCAACAAACGTTCATGCATATATTATCTATATTTTAACGCCAGCAGGCAGCCTGCTTCTCAGAGCCCTGCTTTCTCCACTCAGGGCCTCCTTGGTGGTTCCCTCCCTCTACAGAAGGTAATGGAGGGCTTCTCGGGGCAGGGGTGTATGAAGGCTGTATTCCTGATGTGGGTCAGAGGTCAGCGGCACAGGATATTGAAATCTATCTGAGGGCCAAAGGCTTGATGGAGACTGTTGTGGGGAGTTGGCAGGGGAGGTCTTCTATCTTTCCAATCCCAACTCTATGATCTCCAGATACATATCAAAGCCAGACCAAACTTCCCACCCCTCCTGGAAAAACATCTCTACTTGAGTCTGAGGTTTCAGATGAGGCTGATAAGGAACAGGACACAACTTTAGAGGTTGGACAATGCGCTTCATCTCCTCCAGTCATAACCACGGAGCTGCCTTGTATTGTCTGGGTTTATTTGAAGTCTTTGGTATGAAATGAATTCTGAGATTCAACAAGCAGGAAGGATATTGCTCCTGTATAATGCTGCCCCAAAAGCTGTCACAACTCCAGATGGCCAAGTCACAGCTGCATTCAGAAGCCTCTGCTGCTGGGGGCGGGTACCAAAGACAGAACCTCCCAGATAGAGGAAGGAGATGGGGCCAGAGGTGGGGCATCTGGCCAAAGACAGGAACCATCACTGAGTCAAAATCTATTCAGTACCAATCACAGTAAAGGGACTGAGTTAAGCCCTTCTTGGGGGATCTCGTCTAGGACCGGGTTCCCTAGAAGCTGAGCCTGAGATGAAGAGATTCATACAGGGGATTTAAGGTGGGATTCTCTCAGGACAGAGAGCAGAGGAAGCAGGAGGGGTGTGGGGAGGAGCACGGCAAGGGTGTGGTCTCCGCTGGAGTCGGCTTCAGCCTGATCCCATGGGGGCTCTGGAGCAGTAACTCCAACACAGAGCTGCCCCCGCCGGCTCCTGGATGCAGAGCGCTGGTCTTTTGTCCTCCTATTTCAGTCACTGGCCAAAGTCTGGGTGTCAGGGCTGCACAGCCTCTCTGGCAGCTCCCACTTAGCTCGGCCTAGTTCTCCAGAGAACAGCAGCTGGGAGATGTCAGCAGCCCACACTCCCAGCAGCTCGGGGAGGGGTGCGCAGGTCTGTAAAAGGGGTCTGGGCGAGGCACCCACAGGATCCACTGAGACCTCACCTCACTCGTGAGTCCCATTCCCAGCAGGGTGGGTGGGGAGTGAAGCTGAAAGGCACCGGGTGAACTGCAAACTGTCCCACTCGTGGGCTGACCTGTTTCAGGCCTTTGCCAGTCTCAGGTGATGTCTGGCTGGCCAGCCTTGCCTCTGCTTGTCCTGCACTTATGCTAGCTGAGCTCTGTCTGGTAGGCTGGCCCTCCCTGATAAAGTCAGAAGTTCCTGCCATTCGCTTCTGCATTCAACGTCCTGGCTGCCTGGTACCTGGCATTACAAGGGAGGTCCCACAGCATTAGAGTAGCATAAGATACAGCATTAGCATCCCTGAGACTCTCAGCAGACTGGCAGGAACATATGACAGGGCACCAGGCCACCTGCTCACGGTACTGGCCTTGCCATTAATGAGCTGTTTGGCCTCGGTTCCTTGCCTACAAAACAAGGTTATTGAATGAGGTGAGCCCTTTGTCCTTCCAGGCCTGCAGGTTTCCAGGTTAGTCAGACCACACCAGCTACAAAGACATACCCCTCAGGCATTTTTTCACTAGGGAGACTGAAACAGAGCCAAGGCCACTCATCTTTCTGGGTGACTTGAATAGGAAAAATATGATACAAATAAAAGAGGGTTTTTAAGATATCAGAGAGGTGCTTTTTTGTTTGTTTGTTTGGTTTTTTTGTTTTTGCCACTGGACAGCTTGCATTGGCTGCCTGTGTGGGTCTACTAATCTATAAAATTATGATTTTTTGCTTTCCTCTATTCAAATGGCCAGGGCCAAGGAATAAAGGTCTTTTAAGCCAAAGAGGTGAACAAGAAATGAGAAATTTTTCACATTAAAAACAAAATGACTTCTTTGACTTTTGAGCTAACACTGGCTTTCATACTCTCAGGCAGGGTCTACACAAGGCCCAGGGACAGGAGGCAATTAGCATGGTTGTGCACCTATGACATGCCGGTAAGTGGACCTTCCAAACCCTCACAGCAATCTTAGGAGAGAGGCAATATTTTCACTGTTGTAATGATTTATGGACAGTTTCAGGCTCTGGGAAACTGTATACCTTACTCCAGTTCACAGCTCAGACACAGAGGAGCGTCACAAAGCCCACCCCTCCTACGAAATCCATGCCCCCTTGCTAAGGAAGGGTTTACACACCCGTTCTAGTAATTCTTCCGGAAGATCCTTTAAAGCACACAAACAAACGTGAACGCATCTAACACCTGCATCCCTTTGTTTGCTTTTCTTTTCTTTTTTTTTGTTCCTGTATAAACCAGATTTAGAACATTTAGATCTAACCAGGCATATTTTCATTTACGGTAAACAGAAGTTTATTTTTAAGCAGGTTTTTCCAAATTAAAAATTAAATGGTCAGTTAGGGAAATTGTTTTTCTAATAAGAATCTCCAGTGCCAGACTGAAAATATGCATCCCACAGAAGACAAGGTCATTCTTACATGGACTATATAAGATTTGGAGTTTGGGTGCTGGATATTCAGGGAAGTTCCAGGAGAGCCTGCTGCCTAGAACCTGTCATGTGAGGACACAGTGAGGTCACAGTGAGATCACATGCAGCCTTCCCTACTGGAGGAGAAGCCACCAATGCCAAGTTGAATTTGGGAGCAGCACACACACTCTGCTGGGGGAAGAGGGAGAGCTTGCTGTAGACATTGCTCCCAGGTCATCCTGACTATTCCCCTATGGGTCCCTGTGGGCTCTGGGCAAGATGCCTGTTCTACACGAGACATTGGCAAAATTCTTCTGTAAAGGACCAAGTAGGAACTATTTTTAGCTTTGTGGGTCACGCATACCGTCATCACGACGACTCAGCTCTGCCAGGGTTAGCTCAATGACTGCCATCAGAAATATAAAAATGAATGGGTGTGGCTCTATTCTAGTAAAACTGGGTATGGACACAGAAATTTGAATTTTGTATAATTTACACAAACTCTATATACAAAATTTGAATTTTGCATCAGTTCCATACATTATGAATTGTTTTGATTGCTTTTCATCCATTAAAAATATAAAAATTATTCTTAGCTTGCAGATCGTACAAAAGCAGGTCCTTTGCCATAGTTTGCAGACCCCTGCTCTACACCATCCATCTTCCAAGTCCAAATGACTGAGGAGTTCCATCCTCAGGCAAAGAGCTGGAAGCGGGGGGAAGATATAGCTCAGTGGTAGAGCGCATGCCCAGCATGCACAAGGTCTTGGGTTCAATCCCCAATACCTCCATTAAAAAATAAATAAATAAACCTAATTACTCCCCCTGTCCCCCCAAAAAGAGCAAGAAGCATGTGGAAAGGAGGGTTTGCAACCAAGGAAGGCCCTGGGGAAACTCTTTCTGCTCCTTCCCTGAAATGCCCGTCTCAGGGTATCAAAGTTCTGATCGTCCGAGTTGACAGACCCTACTACAACACAATCATAAGTGTGATGGCGCTTTATGGACCCCATTTAGAAGTTACGTGTCCTTGTCTGTCTACCTGGTAGATTAGAACTGGGAACATAGCAGACTGAACCATGCCCCTATTACTATCCCAAGGGCAGGCACCAGGCTCTTTCAGGTGTGTCCGACGCTGAGGGTCAGGCTAGAGCCCACTTGCTCTGTGAGCAGAGCAGGCAGAGGAGAGGTAGCAGCCGCTAGCCAGACACACTGGCGTGATGGTATAACGATGCTGCAAACTGATTCTCAAACCCTTCTGCAGGTCTCCTGGCCACAGCAGGGAATGCCCCTCCACTCCGGGGAAGCTGAGGTATTTACCTAATGCTGCCTCTTGCAAGAGGGAATTTTTTTTTTAATATTATGTTTTATTTTTAAAAATTCATGTAAAATGTATCTGCTACCCCACAGTTTGTTTTCTTAAAATTTAGTTATTTCAACTGATCAGCAAATGGTTCTCTTCTGGTTGGCAAGGGCTTGTCCTATGGGGAAGGCAGCGAACAGACATGGGGTCCCTCCAGGAGTGCCCCAGCCCCAACTCATGCAGCTTCCAAATCCCTTCTAAGTATAGATCCATGACGAGTGGGGTTATTAAGGTCAAATGAGCCGTGTTTATTATGACTCACATCCGTCTCATTCAGGAGCCCCCAGATCACACTTAATTAGCCAGATGAGATGGCAGAATTCCTGTAGACTCACTCCAGCCTACCAGTTCCATCCAGAGGGGAGCCAAAGACCCAGCAATGCTTGACATCTTAGCTCATGGGATGGTTCCAGCAGAACGGAGTGAGCAGCAGGGCCGGCCAGCTGGGGCAGAGGCATTGGGCAGTGAGGCCAGAGTACTCACGTTCAAATACTGGCCCTGCCACTTGCTAGCTGCTTTCTGGGCCTCAGTTTTCTTGTCTGTAAAGTGGCAGTAGTAACAGTACCTTTCCATAGGTATTATTGTAAAAACTTTAAAAGATAACCTAGCCAAGAGTTTACTTCCTCTCCATGCTCTTCCAGGAACACAGATTCCAACTGGAATCTGGCTTTGCCATGTACTCCCTTGGGTTAAATACTTAACCTCAGCTTTCTTGTCTGTAAAATGGGTATAACAAGGCCTATCCTTGCAGGGCTGTTGGGAGGAAGAGTGAGTGTGAAGCACAAGGCTCATGGACATGCTCAACAAACAGTACTGGCAGTATTATTACTCCCGGGCAGCAGTCCACTCCAGCCCAGGAGACCACCTGTCTCAGTATCACTATATGCCAGGCAGGCCATGGTGAGCCCTGGGTACAAAACGGAGATCAAACAGGCCTGGACCTTGCCCTCACAGAACATGCAGCCTCACCTAGTCACTTCAAAGGACCAAATTTTAATCCATGCTTATGGGTAATTGATAGAAACACATGTATGTTATTCTTACTATTAGTTGCTGTTCTCAGAAGCATCACTGAAGAGTGTCGGTGACCGCTGGTGTCATGGGCAGCCGGGCAAGCCAGGCCAGTGCTGTGAAAGGGTCGTATGGACTGAGTGCCTTTGTTCCTTTTAAAAAGTGTACTTTTTTTTTAAGTGCATAATGGGGTAGAGATGTAAAGGACAGACTTGCCTCTATCAACAGGTGAAGGGATAACATAGTGCAGTCTGCACATATCATGGAGTACTATTCTGACTTAAAAAGGAGGGAGATTCTGACACATGGCACAATATGAATGAATCTTGAAGACATTATGCCAAGTGAAATAAGCTAGTCAAGAAATGACAAATACTGTATGACTTCACTAGTATTATGAGGTACTTAGAGTAGTCAAAATCATAGAGACAGAAAGTAGGATGGTGGTTGCCCAGAGGGTCGGAAGAGGAAGAATGGTGCCTTGTTGCTTAATGTGACCAGACTTTCTGTTTGGGGTGATAAAAAAGTTTTGGAAACAGTGATGATAGTTTCAAAACACTGTGAATATAATTAGTGCCACTGAATTGTACACCTAAAAGTAGTTAAAATGGAAAGTTTTATGTTATATATATATTACCACAACAAAAAAAAATTTTTAAATAATAATGATAGAACTAAGGCTTAGCTGTCTCCAACCAAGAACTGACCATAAAAGGTGGGTTTGTCGTCTGCCCAGGGGAGTGACCCAGAAGCAGCTCCTTGCCCCTGAACCAGGAGCCACCCTGCTCTCTGTGGCAGCCCTGCCCATCCCACTCCGGGCTGGCCTCCTTCTAGTGCCACGTGAACCTCATCACCAGCACTGATGGTTGTGGACAAGGCATTCAGGAAGGAGAGCTGGCAGACCCTCTATTCCCGGCAGTGATGCCGGCAGTGGGACCCTGGGTTTCTAGCTCCTGGTGGATAGGAAGCAGGGCCCCCTGGGCAGACAAGCTCCAATATTCCACGAAGGAAATGAGAGAGAGAGAGGCCTGCTGCCTTTTCCTGTTTCAGCCAATTCCCTCATCTCTCTCAGGTCTGAGTGGTGCAGGAAAAGCATGATAAAACCATTCCCTCAGTCTCCCCTACCATTGAGAATTATTTCTTTTGTCATTATTCCAAGACTCCCAGTGTGTCTCGGGGGCTGGAGGCAGCCACGGGGCTTGGATGGAGTTCATTATCAGGCACAGACTCAGGGCAGAACATAAAAGATTCAGCCTTGACATTTTACAGAAGGAAACAAATTTCTGCAAAGTCATTGTTGGGCTCAAAGACAGAGGGAGAGCATTTTCATCCAGGCACAGGATGAAAACCCTTAACAACCCTGGCACTGGTGGTGCCCATAGGAGACCAACACTGACATCATCTGACCCATGACCACGATGAGGCACTTACATTCTGCTAGACTTGGATTCTTAATCTGTAATATGAGGGGACATCGAACACCTGCTGGTAGGGCTGTTGGTGCCTGCACTCCCCATAGCACAGTCTAGTACCCCTTCTAGTTTCTCAGCCATGCCCTACTTTGCTGGAGAAAAGTGGGCTACACTGGACCACTGATGTGTACTAATATTGAGAGCTATTGTTTACTGAGATGCTACTGGTGTCAGTCTGTTCTGAGAACTTTTAAAGATGCATATAGAAGACTTTCATGTTTTCCCATCCACACTTCCTCCCCAAGGACCATGTCCATCCATATTGGACCAGCTTCCAAATACCATCATTTCTGACTCTTAGGACACTGGCTGCTGAAGCCTGCTATGCCCATGCATGCAATAGGCCAGAAGTGCTGAGGAATTAAGGCACCCCAGGGGGACCCCCAAATCAGTGGATTTACCCCAGCTCCATAGCCGCTCAGGCCAGGTAACACTGATGGGGGCTAAGCATCCAGTGCCCCCAGTGGCAGCACACTTGCAGGATAAGTCACTCTTGCTGCTCTCTCCCCCTCCCCCGTCTCACGTTCTTCTCCCCAAGTGGTATTTCCTGAGATCACCTCCAAAATAAAGTACTTACATCTGAATCTCAGGGTCTGCTTTTGGGGAACGCAGATTCAGATAATGCATAATTGCATTTATTCTTTACAAAGAACCCAGGGAGGCAGATCCTTTGCTCTCCCTCTTACAGATAAGAAACTGAGGCTTAGAAATATTTAGTAACTTGTCTAAGTTCCCACAGTGGTGAAGCTTGGGCTTGAATTCCAGCATCTGGTTCCAGTGCCCCACGAAGCCCTCAATCACAGCTAGCCAGCCAATGTGCCCCAGGCAGTGGCTTGCCAGGGAAGCGTGAGGCTGCAGGAGGCAAATCTCCTCCCCTTCACCCCACTTTAGTCCTCACCGCGAAGGACGCACCAGCTCTGAGAGAGCGAGAGCGAGAGAGAATGCCCACCACCAGGTGGCGCCCTCTCCAGGAGGCTCAAGCGGGCTCTGCGGGGACTCTGGACACTTAAAGGTAAAAGGTCGTTAGTTCTGGCCCTACTTGCTCAGAACTAGCTACTTGGAAGAACCAAGGTTCCTGCCTTCTGCCTTCTGCCTTTCTACAAAAGGCAGAGCCTGAATTAGGAGGTTTCTCAAAGTCCCAGGACTTCTGGGCTGTCTGAATAACCCACACTCAGACTTTCTCAGCTGCTCAGGGGGATGACTGAGCTCCTCTCTCCAAAGCTGCCGGGAGGGTGGAGAGTTTTAAAACCCTCTCTGTGGTCACTCAGGGCAGCAAACCAAACTCTATTTCCACTCAGCCCCCTGCATTGTGGGACTAGGTACCCCATTCTGCCTCCTCCTTCCCCAGGGCCTGTAGATGGACCTGGGGCGTGGGGCCAATGGTCAGGTGCAGTAGGACGGTTATTTTGGTTGAGCTGCCCCTGCTCTGGCCTCTGGCCTCACCTGCGCCCCATTCTCTGAGGTGATTCCAGCCCCCGCAGAAGTTGCTCAGCACCTAGTGTCACTGCCCCCAGGACACAAAATGAGCGCTCAAGATGTACGGGGATCCCACTCCTGCCTCCCTGCTGTTAAAGTTCTGATTCCAGACTCACATGTCGTGGGAAATGAGTCTGACTTTATTTTTTACTTAATAAGCTGTACAAACAAACTCAAATTCCCAAGTACACCTACAGAATCTGCTATTTTTTAAAAATTTATTTTAACATCTAAAAACATATCACTGGCTGTCTTAGGTCAGGTTCCCCAAGCAGACGTTGAGAAGAGCTCTGTGTGCAAGTGACTTATGAAGGATGCAGTCTCAGGGAAGCCACGCCAGGGTGCCATCTCAGGCAAAGTGCCATGGAAGGTAGCTTTAAGGCTGATCCGTAGGAGCCTGTGCAGTGTAAGTGGAACCTCAGAATCACCCGCCTCCCACCCTCAGTGCTTCTAGACAAGACTTCCACGTTGTCACACCCCATCAGTCATTGGTTAAGGGCCACCCTAGAGGGATGTAAATTCTCAGGCAATGCCTCCCCAAATAGCCTAAGACTGGCTTTCCAAAGACTCAACAGGGTCAGCTGTTGAAAGTGTGGCAGTAGGGACACACACACACACACACACAAAACAGTAAAAGGGATCTGGGAGATCTGAGCAGAGCATCATCATTGTCCTGCAAACCTGCCTTATTCCATAGCGGATACAGGCTGGCTTAACAAAATTAGGTATAATACCAAAAATTTTAAATGATTAATTGTTGGAGTTGAGGCAATGGAGAAACAGAGATAAAAAGTAAACAAATCCAGAGAGAAGAGTCCATGATGGTAGAGCAGAAGGAGCAGGAGCTCATCTCCTCTCACAACCACAACAAAACCGCAACAACTGCAGAACGACTATCGATAAAAAAAAGACTGCAGCCTATCAGAAACGATCTTCCACAACTGAAGACATAAAGAAGAAACCACAACGAAATGGGTAAGAGGGGCAGATTCTCGACATAATCAAATCCCATAACCTCTCCCCACCCCGCCCCCCCGCCCTGGGTGGGTGACGCTGGCAAACTAGAGAACAGTTACATTGTAGAGGTGCTCCCACAGGAGTGAGAGTACTGAGCCCCACATCAGGCTCCCCATTCCAGGGGTCCAGCACCAGTAAGAGGAGTCCCAGAGCATGTGACTTTGAAGGCCAGCAGGGCTTAATTCCAGAAGCTCCACAGGACTGGGGGAAATAGGGACTTCGCTCTTAAGGGACCCATGCAAAAATCTCACACTCGCTGGGACCAAGGGAAAAAGCAGTGATTTCATAGGGGCTGGGGCCAGACCTACCTGCTGTTCTTGGAGGGTCTCCCTGGGGAAGTGTGGTGGACGAGGCTGTGGCTCACCCTGGGGACACAGACATGGTGGCGAACAGACTGGGGAATATTCATCTGCATGAACTCTCCATCCTAGAGGCAGACATCTTGCTTAAGTCATTAGCACCAAGACCTGGCCCCTCCCAACAGCCTGTAGGATTCATTGCTGGGACCCCCTTCCCCTCCAGGCCAAACAACTAACTGGTTGGGACGCATCCCCACCCATCAGCAGACAGGCTGCAGAAAGACTTATTGAGCCCATAGCCACCTCTAGACATGCCCCTAGATACAGCCCTGCTCACCAGAGGGCCAAGACCCAGCTCCACCCACCAGGGGCAGACACCAGAACTAAGAAAACAACAATCCTATAGCATGAGGAATGAATCCACAAACTCAGGCCAAACTCTACCCTGGGACCAGCTGGCCCCTGGCCCTTGGGTGACAAGAGGGGAGTGCACTGCTGGGATGCATTGGACATCTCCTATAGAGGGTCATTTCTCCAAGGTCAAGAAAAGTAGATGTATCCAGAAGGAAACTCAGTATGCTAGGAAATTTCTAGGTAAGGATTACAATGTCAGCATCGAGTTTCCCAGCAGCCAAATCAAAGAGGGAAAATTAATTGAATGCAAGATGTATGATGCCCACAGGGTTTAGACTCTCTTGCTGGTCCCAGGATTAAGAATTTTCTGCTGGTGGGAATGCAGTTTGGTGCAGCCACTGTGGAGAACAGTACGGAGATTCCTCAAAAGACTAGGAATAGACTTACCGTATGACCCAGGAATCCCGCTCCTGGGCATGTATCCAGAAGGAACCCTACTCCAAAATGACACCTGTACCCCAATGTTCATAGCAGCACTATTTACAATAGCCAAGACATGGAAACAGCCTAAATGTCCATCAACAGATGACTGGATAAAGAAGATGTGGTATATTTACACAATGGGATACTACTCAGCCATAAAACCTGACAACATAATGCCATTTGCAGCAACATGGATGTTCCCGAAGAATGTCATTTTAAGTGAAGTAAGCCAGAAAGAGAAAGAAAAATACCATATGAGATCGGTCATATGTGGAATCTTAAAAAAAAAAAAACCCAAAAAACCAAAGCATAAATACAAAACAGAAATAGACTCATAGACATAGAATACAAACTTGTGGTTGCCAAGGGCAGGGGTGGGAAGGGATAGACTGGGAGTTCAAAATTTGTAGATACTGACAGGCATATGCAGAATAGATAAACAAGATTATACTGTATAGCACAGGGAAATATATACAAGATCTTGTGGTAGCTCACAGTGGAAAAAAATGTGACAATGAATATATGCATGTTCATGTATAACTGAAAAATTGTGCTCTATACTGGAATTTGACACAACATTATAAAATGACTATAACTCAATAAAAAATGTTTTTTTTTTAAAAACATGATCCCACTGCATTATTTAAAAATGATATAAATGCAAACAAAAGCCAACAACAGATATTACTTTAGAACTGTTGAATGAGGAAAAATGTTTTAAAAAATCTTAATATCTAATGCTGGTGAGGATGTCCTCATGCAGGCACTGGTGACAGTATAAATTTATGAAAGCAATATGGACTCTAATTTGGAAATACATATCACTACCAAACCCCTTCAAAGCAGAACAAATGCCCTTGGCAGGAATGGGTACTCCTGGGAGACAGGCTTTTGACTTGACCTATTTTCAGGGCGATCACTCAGGAATGTGCTAGAGTTATTCTGTACCACCGCTCGCACGTGGTGAGCGTGCAAGTATGTAGTCAGAGTCTCTAAAACATCCTGGGTTACAGAGGCAGTAATAAGAGAGATAAACCCACTCACTCCTCCCATGAGAATGGCAGAGGGCACCGCGTGGTGCCTTGGCGGAGTCTCACTCTGAAGTTGGCATCACTCGCAGGGGGCTGTCCTTGTGGGGATTCTGGGGACCTGGGAAGGCTTATGTCTCTCTGGAAGCAGGCTGGGTTGCCTCCTGCTTTCTGTAACCATTTCTATGTGTTTCCATATCCTTCATCAGTAAAGAGACTTGACTTCCTCGAGCCATGTCTGCTGCATCTTCCCATCAGGCACATTGCATCCTGTGTTGACATCCATGTGGCCGTGTCTTCTTGACACAGGCTTCCCAAAAAGACTCTTTCAGCTGCTCCTGGAAAGGTTGTGCTTCTATAAACTCTCAGACAGATCATCAAAATCCAGAGCTGTAACCATGGGGAAACGCTGAAACTTACATCTGCCCTGACAATCAGAACAGCTTAATCCACTTTCCTGGCAATACCTGCATTTTTGTCGGCACTCTGAGGGTTCCCAGAAACGCTGCATCATCCCCCTAAGTTAAACCAGCACCTAAGGTGATACGTCCTGGGTTAGTGAGTCTATTTCCTGGT
The DNA here is from genome assembly GCF_009834535.1 of Camelus ferus. Lineage (NCBI taxonomy): Eukaryota > Metazoa > Chordata > Mammalia > Artiodactyla > Camelidae > Camelus > Camelus ferus. The sequence goes on from NC_045712.1 coordinate 37,822,021, forward strand.
GTTACTGTCATGTTCGTTTGATCTGCTTATTGCGCAAACACCTATTCTTTGAGTAGCAGCTAAGTTCTCGGCCCTAATCTCTGTGAAGGAGGGTGCTCATGCTGAGACGGATCCCAGCTTTTTGACAATCTTGATGATCAGAGGAGGACTGGGTGAAAAGATGGGCAAATTTGACTCACTCTTTTAAAATGAGAACTTTTTTTTTTTTTTTTTTTGCTTTCCTCAAGTCAGGAGTTTGAGTTCATCTTTGAAGGAAGTCTGCTTCTTTGGGGAAAAAGCCTTCAATAGACGTGTTAGTCAGGGCCTTTTTTTAAATTGCTGAGGGCATAAACCCATTTCAAACCAACATGGGCCAAAAGGGGAATTCTCTGTCTAGATTAAGTAACTAAAGCCCAGGAAGTTGGGGCGTGCAGTGGAGCTCAGGGGAGGCAGGAGCCAAGATTCACTCACAATTCTCTCCCTCTCCTTCTGTTCCTTGTGTCTGCTGCTCTTGGCTCCCTGGCTTTCTCCACAAGGATAGAACCAACTTCACAGTCAACCCTCACCTTACTCTGGCTCCCCACACCTGCCCATTCCAGGAGAGATCCGGAGGAGGTCTACTTTCTGGTCTTTGGGAAGGAGGAGAATGTCCTAGCAGTGCCAGCAGCTGAGGGCAGAGGTGAGGGAGGGGATGGATGGAGTGTGTGTCCAGGTCTCATGGACTCCACAGAACTTCAGGAGCTGAGGTGAGGATCAGGGCTGCTGTAGACTGTTGTGTAGGTTGTGTACTGCACAACCTTAGGAACACCACACACTGGTGAGGGCTGAGTCAGTCTCTCTGAAAGCGATTTACAGTGCATCACTCATGCTGAGAAAACAGACTGCACAGGTGACACAAACCACAGTCACTTAAGCGGGGGACACAGTGGAAAGAGCCAAGACTGAAGTTGGGTCAGATGAGTGATTATTATTTCAACCCAGACCAGTGGGAGCCTGCAGAGAAGGACAATACTGCAGGGCCCTCCTCAACTGCTCACATTTTTGAGATAAAAAGGCTAGGGAAGATGCCTTCATGAAGAGAAAGGGCCTTATTAGGAAGTGTACACTCTCACCTGGCTGAAAGACATAGTTATGTGAAGTGTTTTTGGTACATTTTTTAGTAAAGGATCAGAAAAGTACATAAATTGTAAGTGCCCAATCCGATGCATTTTCATAACACAGTAAACACACTTGTGTAACCAGCACCCGGTCAAGAATCAGAACTTACCAGCACCCGGAGCCCCTCAGTTCCCCTCCCAGGCACTTTCCGAGTCAGTTGTGCCCTTTTCTGTGTTAGAATGTACGTCAGTGAAAGCTTCAGGCAGCACAGACGTGTTCTGCCTGGTGTTGAATTTCACCCAGTGGAGCACACAGTTGGTGTTCTTTTGTGGCTGGCTCCCGTGGCTCACCATGGCTCACTGTTACGTCGGGGACATGTCCGTGTGTGGCTGTGCACCATCACAGCTCATGTACCCGTGCTGGGTGGTGCCTCATGGCGTGAATATGCCACCACAACAAAGTGCCACAAACTGGGCAGCTTCCACAGCAGACATGTGTCCCTCACAGCTCTGGAGGCTGCAAGTCCAAGAACAAGGTGGCAGCAGGCCTGGTGTTTTCTGAGGCCTCTCTCCTTGGCTTGCAGACGGCCACCTTCCCACTGTGTCCTCACATGTCTTTCCTCTGTGCACGTATACCTGGTATTTTTCTGGAGATCCAAATTTCCTCTTTTCACAAGGACACCAGGCAGATTGGCTCAGGGCCCACCTCAACAGTCTCTTTTTAACTTAATCACCTCTTAAGGGCCCTACCTTTAAATACAGTCACACTTTGAGACACAGGGGGTTAGGATTTCAACTTATCAATCTGGGGGGGACACAGTTCAGCCTATAACAGTGCCGTTCCACTTCGAACAGGCATGTGAGTAGTTTTTGGTCTCTAGCAATTACAAATAGGGCTACTGTGAACATTTTTGAACATCTTTTTCAAAACATATTCACCCATTTTGGTTCACTATACACCTAGGAGTGGCTTTTCTGGGTCATACAGTCTTTGTGTGCTCAGGTTAGTAGTTACTGCCAGCCAGTTTTCTGACGTGGTTATTGCAGTTTACTCTCCCATAAGCAGTGCAGGGGAGTTACATTGTTCCACATCCTCTCCAACACTTGGAATTGTCAGCCTTGTAACTTTAGCCATTCTGGTGGATACATAGTTGTATTTCATTATAATTTTATGTTGAGCCTTGAATGGACTAAACTGCACCCCCCAAATTCGTATGTTGAAGCCCTGGCCCCCAGTATTATAGTGCTGGAGACAGGATCGATACGGAGGTAATTAAGGTTATATGATGACCTAAGGATGGAGCCTGGATCCAATAGGATTAGTATACTTAAGAGAAACCAGAGCCTTTTCCCTCTCTCTCTCTCTCTCTCCATGCGAGGACACAGCAAGAAAGTAGCCAGCCAACTATAAACCAGGAAGAGAGCTCTCACCAGAAACTCAATCAGCTAGCATATTCATTTTAGACTTCCAAGTCATTTGCCCATTTTCTACTGAGCAGTCAATCTTCTCGACTGCTGTGTATGAGTTCTTTATATATTCTGAATCCTCTGTTGGATCCATTTACTACAAATACCCTCTCTTAGTGTGCAACTTCTTTTTCACACTCGTAAGGGTATCTTTTGATGGTCTGAAGTTCTTAATTTTAATACAGTCCACTTAATTAAATTTTCCCCTTATGGTTAGTGCTTTTTGCATATATTTAAGAAATCTTACTCTACTCCAGAGACTGTTCATTTTAAAGGCAATTTTAAGTGAAAAAAAAAAATGAAGGTTCAAAGTAGGGTGAATCATTTAAAGAATTTTAAGCCATATTTTTATGTACATCTGAGTCATAATGTGAAATTTTCAAATCCTTAACATAGATTTTATATCTAATTAGATTCTGAAAATGAAGTTAACTGAGGAGGTAATTTTTAAAATCATAGAACGTCAGGGTTGGGAGAGTCTTAAAAGTCTGGCCCTTCAACAGTTAGATTCAGGCTGACAGATACTCCTGAGCACAGCCCTGTGCCGAGCTCCCTGCCAGGAGTCAGGAGTGTGAGAGGAAGGGGGAGCGCCGTGTCCACAGCACACGGGGCCTGGCAGGGAGGGCAGTGGGCACCCAAACTGTCAGGATGCAGATGCCAAAGGAGGGCAAGTGGCTGTGATGGAGGAGAGTCCAGGCACTACGAGGACCCGAAAGAGAAAAGCACATCTGCCTGAGACGGGACTTCTCGGAGGAAACAGAGGCCAGGGAGCGGGAACAGAGGGCCTGTGGTGTGTGTTCCTAAGGGGCTGGACTTGAGTGGGGCGTGTGCAGTCTGCCTACAAGGCTTCTGCGTGCCTCACAGACCCAGACTCCACAGCCCTTCCTAAACCTGGGACGGCAGCAGGTGACTGGTTGGGAAATCTGACCTCCTAGATCCAAGGACCAAGGCCAGGATGCTGGGAGGGCTGCATCCCCAACTTGGTAGCATCTCGTTACCTAGATCTGCTCTTCGCAAGAGATGGATTTTCAATGCACCAGAAGACTCCCTTGCAGAAAAATTGGCTTGGAAGGCCATAATATGAAAAGGAAAATAGGCAAAAGGAAACTTCCTTCGCCGAATCTCCCAGAATGATAATAACCTACCCTTTAGTATAACCATGTTTTGATTTTTAAATGCCTTGCTTTCTTGCAATAATGCATAACTATCAAAAGAAACAAGGTGGAGACTTGTTGCAAAATTAAAAAAAAAAGATGCTATTTGGATAATAAAGAGAGAACAGAAGAGAACAGACTTGATTAAGCACCAGCTGCATTTTAGGCTATTCTACACACTTTATGCATATTATCTCATTTTATCATAACGCAAAGGTAGGGTACAACATTTCCTATTTGACTGTTTCTGTGAGCAGAGATTCAGAGAGGTTAATGACTTGCCCAGAGTCATACAGCTCAATGGGGACAGAGCCAGAATTCACACTTGGGACTGAGTCTCACCTTCTTTGCCTAGAATTACTGCAAAGAAGCAGAAATGCATGATGCGTGTGGGGCCTGGTTATTTCACTGCCACAAAAAAAATACAAATACCCCAGGGTGGAGAGGGTAGCAGCTTAATGTGACTCAGGGGACCTAGCTGATTCTGTGAACAGGTCTCTTCTGGCCAGAAGCTCCATGCTCCTTCCACGAGCCTGCGCTTCCTAACAGTCACAGAGGAACACCCCTGTCTTTCTGCTGTCTGGCCTCCAGATGTTCCCGTCTTGACCTTCCCTTCTAGGTCATCCTCTGGGCTTCTAAATAGGTTCTCTTTTCTGTTGATTAAAGTAATAATAATAATATGTTATTGTTGTTGTTATTATTATTTAAGGCTTTGATTCTAGGCCTGCAGCATACCATTATCCTTAATTGGGCTGCATGATGATTAGTGATGACTCACTTATTGGCGATTTGGGAGTGTCCTTACATGCCTGCAAGCTTGGAAAATATTCCCGGAGAGCCTTTCCTGGTCCCCAAGTCCATTTATCTTCCTGGCGTCCTTCCCCAGCCTTACACTCCCCTGTTCTCCCAGTCCGCCCAGCCCCCATATAATGAAGTGTCTCACTGATGTGTGTCTTGCTCAGATCAAAGAACTCGGCGATGTTTCAATCAGCCAGCCGTCCCCCAGCTGCAGTGCATCTTAGTGTTCTGTGGGGCTTCCGCACTCTCTTTGCTCACAAGAACTGTTAGTTCAGCGCCTTTTTAGGAAAAGATCCCTCAGCGGGAAAACAGGAGACCTGGAGAGGTTTCCACCCGAGGCCCTGCATACCAAACATGGCTCAGGAGGAGAGGAGCCAAAGTGATTGAGGAGCTGGGGGAAGAAGGGTGAGCGGAGATGCAAGCAGGTAGGAAAGGTGCCTGAAAGTGGATCAGGAAGGAGCACACAGACTGAGGCCGCCTTAGAGGAAGCCAGCCTTGGAGGAAGACTCGGGAGAATGATTTCACCCTGCGTGGAGAAGGTGGTCGTGACTGTATTTCCTGAAGATGGGTGCAGCAATGTCTCCCACCCCTCCCCCTCCCCCACACTCTTCTAGAACCTTGCCAGTCCCCCATCACGAGGTGGGGTCTAACTCCTTTCCCCTTGACATCAGATGAGCTTTTGTGACTGTTTCCATGAACAGTCATGCTTGAAGTGATGCTACGTGAGACTTCCAAGGCCAGGCCATGCAAGATGAGCCACATTCCACCTGTGGTCCTCACATGTGAAGCCTCCAGCCCTCTGGAAGCATTTTGACTGCCTTGAGGCCTCCATTTGTGAGGAAGCCTAAACTAGGCCACATGGAAAGGCTGCCCAGAGGCCCTGACAGCACTTGAGGAGACAGAGGTGCCCAGTCAGCTCTCCGAGGGCTGGGTGCCATCTGATCACAACCACATAAGAGACTCAAGCCACAACTGCCCAGATGAACCTTTCCCAAGCTCCTCACCTACAGAAATCATGGGAAGTTACAAAATGACCACTGTCTTAAGGCACTACATTGTGGGGTGATTCGTTATGCAGCACTGGATAGCAGGAACACGGGTTCCAGCCAAGTGTGTATTGACAGGAAATGAGGTGGGGAGTTGAGGTCACTGCAAATCACCTGAGGAAAGAAACAAATTTGCTTGCCTTTCCTGGACTTTTCTTTAAATTAAATGAATGGAATCCTCACCAGCTAGTGACTTCAAAATGATGCTAACTTCCCTTATCACAGACCAATGGTGAGGTCCCACGCTCCAGCAACCTGATCACTGGCTGTCAGCAGCTCTGTGGTTCAACCTGCTCCTTCTGGGAGTCCCAGAGCGGTGCCCTCTCAGGCCTGCTAACAATGCTGCAATTTCCACCCTCCACTGCCCCCACTTCCTGCCCCAGCTTTCACTCCTCCTGGTCGGGAGTCCCTGCCCACAAGGCCACCTGACGGAGGCGCTCCACTGCCACTGCTCAGTATCAAACACCAAGGAGCAGACCAAGGGCGTCCCCTCGGCAGGGCAGAGGTGAGGTGACCAGTCCTCCCCACGGCCAGCTCCTCACTGGGCTGCCTGGCCCCACGGCAATTGTACTTGGATCCAGGGGCTCAAAAACTCTCACTTGAGTAGCCTCAGCCTCAAATCCCTTCCTCCATCGTGGTTCAAAGAGCAGGTGACGTAGCATCCCTCCTGTAGACCTAGAACTCCTCCAACCCACTCCCCCACATAAAACTCATCCCTCCTCCCCTCACTGCAGAGCAAAAGCTCCCATGTATCCAGCGATGCTGGGTGGAAGCAGTGTGTTTTTTACACATCGAGGCCCCATGCAGCCCACCAAAACCGCTCTCCTAACCAGAATTATCTCAGCTGAAGCCCTCATCTCCACGGTGTACATCAGACCTCTGAAGAGCCAGAAATTCAGAAAAGGGCTATTTAAATTGCATTTCAGTGAAATGAGGGTGAAGGAATGGAAACACAAAAGCTGCTGACAATAAAACCCTTTCAGTTATGGGAATCCTTCCTGGTGGATGTTGTGAGAGCATCATTGCAAGTTTCATTCTGGATGTGAGCAGACACCAGTGCCATCATGGGAACATATCACAGCAGAGTTATTTGCAAACTACTTTGACTTAAAAATGCATTTAAATGATGCCATGCAAAAGGAGATGACTTTATACCTGGAGACTGGAAATCAGCTAAAAGCTGGTTATCTGAGTCCAGGTCTACACGATTAGTTGAATCCATTAGTAGAAAGGTACTTTCATCAGGGCACTGGAGGGGTCTGAAAGGCCCACCATGGTTGGACTGAACATTTTTATAACCGTGCAGAACAGAATCTGGGTTGAAATTTGCAGCTGTTTCCCTACTTGGAGTGTCTAGACAAGACATTAAAGATAAGGAAACTATATTTCTTGAGACCTTATGAAAATTAAAAGCATGATTTAAAAAAAAAAGTAAAGATATAGCTTTAAAGATTTTGAGACAAGGAAAGACATGGTCAGTGTTAGAGAAAGTCAAAGGAAAAGGAGTTAGAATGGAAATGTTGAAAGGGAAACGACCGTGATCACAGCCTGCGAATGAAATCTCATGGGAGACTCTCCCAAGCAGCAGCATATTCAACAGAGCTTACACTCACGGCTGCTCAGATTAACACTTCCCCTGGCCCCTACCTGCCCTGAGGTTTTTTAGGAAATAACCAGAATGTCCTAGACTGCCAACAGTACATCACCCCAGCAGAGAGATCTGTCTGACCCCCGTCCCTTTCCTCCCCCACCAGGGAAATGACGACCTTCTCTGGCTGGGCCCTCTTTTCGCTCTGTCTTCCATGACTTTGAGAACAATTAATTCAGTCCCATGGAGGCCGACGTCGCTACATACCCAATCACCCGTCCAACAAACCCAGTTTTATCCTGATATCCACCCTCCTCCGTGGCAGTTATATAATTTATGGGGGTTGAGTCCATCCTTATCCCTAGGAGTGTGTCCTAATTAGTCTAAGCCAGTGTTGGTGGTACCATTTCCTGGCCTGTGATTGGCTTAGGCAGGAACATATGATAACACAATCCTGGCCAATGAGATATGAGTGAGAGTTTATGGGGAGCTTTGGGGAACTATCTCTTTACTGATGAAAAGAGACACACAGTGGGAGATGCTGCTGCCTTTTGTCCCTAGATGTTGTTGGGTCCACTCATGATGCAGGGGCTGAGGTGACCATCCTGTGACAAAGGGGAGCCGAGGACAGAAAGAACCTGGGTCTTTGGTAATGTCACTGGGCTGCTGAATTGTCAGCCTTGGAGACACCCAGACTTGGGTATATTTAATCCTTGATCCATTTCCAGTTGGTATTTCTGTTGCTTGTATTTGGAAATATACTAACTGACAATTTAACTTTCTTCCTCCTCCATTCTTCCTACGTGTGCCCAACTCATGCCTTAGGGAAAGGGAATTAGGGATGCTCCTTCTCTTTTTCCTTTTTTATTCTTTATGTGAGCCCAAAGATGGCCCTAATAAGTGCTGTGAAGTTTAGGAGACAGCTCAACCTTGCACCTGTATCGTAGAAATAGAGACAGACCCTTGAGTTTTAAAGTGAAATGGGACTTCAAGATCCAAAGCATTGGATCTAATTTCAGAGATCACAGATATTTTTGAAAATCTGATAAGAGCTGAGAAGTAACATCTTGGAAAAATGCACATGCCCACACAGTGTGCCCACATGCTAAGCTTTCAAAGACGCTTCTGGAAGCACTACTGAGAATCCCTACAGCTGAAAGGATGTTCATGGTGCTGTGAGTGCAGACTATTCTAGATTGCTTTATTCAGGAAATGAAATGAAGAACATTTTCTCCACCAGAATTCAGGAGGAGGCTTTAAAACAGAGCAGTGGGTCAGGAGGAGGGTAGGAGCATACGGTTCTCATGAGAGAAGTCATAAGAGACTGGAGTGTGTTCTCCCAAAGTTGGTGGAATGAGAGGGGGATTGGGGTGAAGGGAGAGGGACTTTGGATGACAACCAGGTGGGAAGGGGAAGAAGATCGGCAACCACCCAGCTGGCAGACGGCCCTGTGTTTGATAGGCTTCTCCTTATGACCCCTCACATCCTCAGTGAAGTTTCCAAACTCGGGAGATGTTGAGAAAGGTTCGGTTTCATGCAGAAAATAGTGATGGGGCTAAAGTTCACATCTGAGTTTGATGTGAGGCAACACACACAGATGTGGAGTGTGGAGACAGAGAGCAGCATAAAGAAGAAAGTGTGTGAGTGTGTGTGTGTGTGTATGTGTGTGTTTAAGCATTAGGAATTGGAATTTGCAAAAATGTAACGTCACCGGGCTGCTGCTGCTGAAGCAGACTATCAATGACCTAATCCACTACACAGAGTGTTCAAGTCAAATGTGCCAAATCTCCAAGGGGCAGGAAGGTCCCACATGACATTCGGATCACACACAGCCCTGAGCTCAGCACCGTGCCCAGAACGACACAGTTAGCAAGGGATGAGCTGGGAGCCCAAGCCCATTCTGACTCAGATCCATACTCAGATCCATAAAGTAAAGAGACGCGTTTTCAATGTTCCTTTTTTCAACTCCTGGTATTGCTGCAATATCATCTACTGATTTTTTTTTATTGTCACTAGGCAACAATCCAGCTGGATTCATTACTCTTTCACCCATGTTACTTACTCAAGAGTCTATTATATGTGTAAGGTATTCAAGGCTGGGTTTTGGTTTTCAGATCCTGACTTTCCTCTCCTCCCCTCTGGGATTTCTCAGCACAGGAGCTGCACTCACCAGGAAAGAGAACTAAACGGGAAGTAAAGCACTGCCACGTGAATACAGAGCAAGAGCCTGAGAACTGCGGGGACCAGGTGCCCTGGGTGGCCTGGAATGTGCCCATTTTGTGACTCTTTTCCCCGTATCCGTATGAATAACTTGCCCTTTCACTCTCAAAATGCCCCACTTGGGTGATAGATATATGGTGGCCCAACTAAGACTCCCAGTCTCAGGGACAAGCTGGTTTGGAGAAGGCAGCTCAGGGTAGGGGTCACTAAGTGGTCACTTGATTCTCACTCAACCCCCAACCCGCTGAATCTCAGGTACCTGCATCCACAGCCTCCAACCTCAGGTGGAGAAAACGGACTGAAAGAGAGGTAGACCTTGCCAGGTGTGAGGACTGCACGGAACAGAAAGCAAAAGAGGGTGGCTGGGCCTGCCCTGAGAAAACAGGTTTTTCTTCAGCATACTCATCCCATGGAGATGGGAAGGGCAAGAGGAAGTTCACCAAGGTGCCCTCACCTGTAACACGAGTGAGCTTGCCCCTGAGTAAAACGTGGTCCAGTGGATGTCTCGGGCTCTGACCAACCATACTGCCAATGCTTCCTTGCTTGGGAGGAGTTAGATGGGGGAGACAGCCTAGGACGACCCCCTCTCCCTGTGACAGGCAAAGCATCCGGCAAGGGTGCCTTCAAGATGGAATAGGGTAGGTTCCTGGACACTAGGAGCATCTATGCTGCGGCCATGAAGTCGGAGGCGTAGTTCACATTTCATTATTTTACACACTGAAGAGCTCTGGACGCTGTATCTCTTCACTGGGTTTCCCGACTCTACAGACATCATGCAGTTTGCAGGGGGTGTGGCGGGAAGGCATGTGCACCCACGGTGCGAGGTAGACTGTGGTAAGAAGCCTAAGGGAGATCCAGATCGTGCTCCGGGTCCTTAGAGGAGGAGGCTTCTGGAGGGAAACCTGGGAAGACTTTAGGCTCAGGTGAGATTTGAAAGAGAGAGCGGGGCTTCAGTGTGTGGAAGTGGGAAAAGGAAAGCATTCTAGACAGTCTTTTTTTTTTTTTTTTTTTTTTTTTTTGGTAGCAAGGGAAAAAAAAAGCCAACTCAGACTGCTTCATGAAAAGTTTTTCTACAGGCAGAGAATAGGAGGCAGTGACTTGCCAGGTTCACGCAGGTAAACTTGCTTGGTAACCAAGCCAGGACTAGTAGTCTTTATTCTGGCTTGGCTGCATTATGAGGGAGGGGGAGAGGTGCAGCTCCCTGGATTCCAAGAAAAATAAACTCTCTCCAATGATCTCCACTAAGAGAAGGTGTAGTTACTGCGAGGATTGTGCTCAGAAAGCCAGGGAAGCCTAAGATCCAGTCCTGGGGAAACTTTGGGATGGGAACATACAGGTAGATGTACTTGGAAAACTTGAACTCTGATTCTCCTGAAGGCTCTGTGCCTGCAAGAGGGGCTCACTACCCACGGTTAGCGGAAGCACTGCCCCCTGCTTGATGACCATGCAGGAGCCTAAAATGAGACAGAGGCCTTAGAGGACAATGCTTGCCCTCCCCAGGATCTGCCCCACCTCTCCTCCTGGCCACCAGACCTACAAGTAGGGTTAATGTTTAGCCTAGCTGGAATCTTAGCATAGCTAGTTTGTTTGGTTGGGGAAGTGCTGGACACACACACGAAGGAAGGAGAGGGACTGTGTGTTGAAGAAGCTGCAGCTCTTGCCTAATAAGTACCAGCAGGATCTGGGAGAATGTGCCTGGAAGGAGAGCCTGCTGGTGATGCATCAAGGGGGTCAGAATCTAAACTAAGCAAGGGAGAGTTGTTGATATGAGCACTCTCTCCCATGACACAAGATTTAATACCCAGGGAAGGTCCTAGGGGCTTGTCCTGATACCCTGCTGAGATGACTCTTAGAAGCTTGGGTAAAGCAAAGCCCACATTAAATGAAGTTGAAATGCCAAATCCACCACGGAAGATTCTAGGAAAATAGATCAAAAGATTCAAAAGGTGGGCAGCTAGAATAGGTCTAATGTATAAGACTGAAAGACCCCCGAGCTGACTGTGTTCCCCAGGAGGGCCTGGAGGTCATTCCATTTGCCAAGGCAGTAGGAATACTCTGGTAAGGGGGCACCAGATTGTTGAGCATCTCAGTGCTGGCTGTCTGCTGTAGGCAGGGGATAAATATAAGACATATTATTACAGAACTGGGCTCCCTGGTAGCCATGAGGATGATGGGATGTAGGGAACACTAAGTCTTCAGGTGATAGCACTTAACCATCAGACTCAAGGTGGGCGTAACTACCATAATGGACGACAAACTGGAATGGCAACCAACAGTGCCCAGCCTGCACAGATCTACAGATATAAATAATATAAGATGATGCTCCTACTAGCAAAATAGACGGTCAACTAAGAAGGGTAGGCTTTATACATAAAATCAGGAGTGATCAAGGATGAGCAGAAGGCCAAGCTCAGCCACCTCAACCAACAATCACAATCCCTTGCTCTGTTTCCAGACTTGAGCCAGTTCGTAGACTCAGAGCCCATCAGCTAAAGGAGATGCCAGGTCCCCATAAGGAAGAAGCCTGCAAAATCATGCCAACTGAATACAGGAGTGAATCTCTCAGTCTCTCCCCAGAGGAATCCCCGGATGTTTACTCAGGTAACTGCACAATGGGGAAAGAGAAGTGCCCAGATCTCGGCACCAGAGAGCCATCACATCCCCCCTCCAAGACCGAGGCTTGTAAGGGTTGGGCAATAAGTGAAGCTCCCACCCAGCTTCATCTCACAGCAGGTCTGCTGGGTCCCTGGACCTATGCAGTGGTCATGTTTTCAGCTCCCAACTGTTTAACTGCAAAGGACTTACTCCTCTCATTTGTTCCTTTACCAGTAAAATAAGAGCTCCTAAAACCATATCCACTCCTGCCAAGACAGTAAGTCACAAATGGTATCACACTTCAGGGGGATGACAGAGATTAAGCCACCCACAAAGGTCATCCCCAATATAACCCCATTTAATTCAACAGCCTGGCCCCTGCAAAAGCCAGACTGACCACAGTCTGATGACAGTAGTCTTCCACAAACTCCATAAACAATAGCCCTGTTGCAGTTGCTAAACCTGATATGGTATCTCTGAGCAGATTAACATAGCTCTGGTAAGGGGTGTGGCAAATGCATTCTGTTCCATACAGACCAGTCTACATTCACATGGGACAGACAACAGTATACACTCATGGTCTTGCCCTAGGGTTATGTTAACTCACCTCCCTGCCCCCACAGAGTCTAAAGGGACCTAGACTGGCTAGATACTCCTGGGAACTTCGTCTAGGTCTACTCTATAGATGCCATTATGTTAATTGAACCAGATGTGCAAGATTAATGGCAAGTACCTTGGATGAACAGTCACTTCAGAGAATGGGTCACACAAGGACTTGAGGGCCCAATGGTTCTGGGACACAGGGAGACATTCTGTTCAAAGTAAAAGATAAAATTTTGTCCTTTTAGTCTTCCATCTCTGTGAAAGTAACACAACACTGCATATCGTTCTGAGTTTTGGAGGTAGCATTTTGAGAAATATGCTAAGATCCATTTTAGGAGTGACACTGAAAACTGATGGTTATGAGTGGGGCCCAGAACAAGAAAGGGCCCTGCAGCAAGTCCTAGTACAATCCTTGCAGCCCTGCTGTGTGGGGCACGTGACTGGTGGGTTCCCATGCTACCAGAGGTACCTGAGGAAGAAGAAGAAAAAGATGCTATGGGGAGCCTCTGGCAAGCCCCAACAGGAGAGGCACAGCACAGACCCATAGGGTTCTGGATCAAGGTCATACAATTGCAGGGAAGAACTACATTCCACTCAAAAGAAGCAATGGGCAAACTACTGCATCCTGGAAGGGACTGAACATATGCCCATGGGACATCAAATGACCATGTGGCAGAACTGGCCAGTATGAGCTGGATAATGTCCGACCCACTAACTCATTAAGCTGGCAGGCTGAGCAGCAATCCCTCACACGATGGAAGTGGTACATCCAGGATCAGGTATAAATGGGGCCAGAGGGGACAACTAAGCTGCATGACCAGGCAGCACGGACCTTCAAGCCACATCCATCAGTGTTGCACTGACGTCTCTCCTGCAGCGCACCTCAGACCCGATGACGGGTCCCCTAACGCCAGCTGACAGAGGAAAAGGCCTGAGCTTGGCTGCTGGGTAGGGGAGCCCAGTGTGTGGGTGGATGGATACTGGTGCACTGCACCCGTTGTCAGGGTGAAAGACTAGAGAGAAAGAGAACATCCCTGATGTACGGGGTTTGGGGCAAAGTGCACCTGGTCATCCATCCACCTTGCGTGGTTAGAGAGCGGCCTGAGGTGAGAATGCACACAGATGCATGAGCAGTGATAAGTGACTTAGGCAGTTGATTAGGGGCCTGGGAGGAACAAGATTGGAAGATCAGGAACAAGGAGATCCCAGGAAGAGGCACAGGGTGGACCTACGAGTGTAGGCACAAGTTGTGAGGATTTCTGTGCCGCATTTTAACACCCATCAGAGAAGATCTGCTCCAGAAGAGGCATTAAATGCTTAAGTGAACAGAATGACTCGGCCAGGAGTTGTGTCAGTCTCTGCCCCCGACCACCCAGTGTTTGCACAGTGGGCTCGTGAACAGAGCAACCACGTGGCAGGGGTGGAGTCTGTGCTTGGGCCACTAGCTTGGGCGTCCACTTACCGCTTGACACTGCTGAGGGTCCTCCCTGCCAGCAACAGACATCACTGAGACCCCACCCCAACAAGCCCCGTCACACTTCCATCTGTTCCCTCCCTTACACAATGAGGGCTACACTTACAGCCCCCATGGCATCAGGCATCAATTAGCTAAGGGTGGTCTTCACCAGCCAGAGATTCTACACTCAGCAGTAATTACAGACGGCGAGTTATTTCTGCAGAAGCCCACTCAGTGCAGCTCACTTTGTAAAAGGACAGGAAACTGTCTGCCTTCCAGGGGTGGAGCATTGTCTGGGAAAACACCAACATTGTGGAATTAGGAGTCCTTTCATTCTACCCTGATCTAAAATGGTACCTTTTGAGGAGTGCCTGGATGGCTATGACTTAGTTCCCAAGATGCGCCTAGCAGGGCCCCAAAGGGCTCTTTAACCCGGCTCCAGAGTGGAGTCCCACAGTCCTGACCTTCATTTTCCTGGAAGGCAGAGGGAAGCTAATCGCAGTGAGAGCCCCAGTACCTGGTACCTCGTATTCTCACACCTGCTATCACCCTGGACCTTGGGACAACTCCACAGATGACAGGAGTTCCCTGTGTTACTGGAAGGACCTGAAGCTCCAAGACGGACAGCCCATGGTCTTCAGCTGCTATGAGCCAGAATCTGTCCCATCCCTCTGTCTGCGGAGCCACTGGCCATGGCCTGCTTTTGTCAGGGTACCCTCTGGCCCCCTTTGGTTTGGGCATAAAAACCCAACTGTAGTTTCATCACTTTTCTGTCTCACATTTAGAAGCCTAGAGTTTGGGGGTTGTCTCTTTTTCTTTCAGCAAGTGAATCGCCATCTGATGCCTCTCTGGAAAATGGAACAAACGAACCTGCTCAGAATTGAACCTCTACCTCCCCGGCCCCAGCCCCTTAGGTTTGGCGCTCTGTTTAAAGAAGTGCATGTGTGTAGGGCTGGTGAGAACACTGGCTTTGGGACTTTTCACGATGAAAGGCAGGAGCACACAGATGCTCCTGTCTCCTAGGCAGGTGGGGTCACTCTGGCCCTTCTCGGGGTGGCTCTAAGCCAGTAGCTGGACACATGGAGAGATGCCTGGACAGGGTCCATCCCCACCAGGCTTCCAGCAGCATGTCCTGCTATCGCTCTGCCAGGGGAGAAGGAATTGATGTCAGCAAACGAGAGGGAGAACACCAGGACTCACAGCGACCCTGTCCTCTGCTCCAAGTCCATGCACCCATTTGACAGATAGAGCTCAAGCTAAACCTGAAGAGCAGGTGCTTGAAGCCCCTGGGAAAATGGGAAGAAGGATGCCTGAACCGTAAACAAGATCCTAAAACAAGAAGTTGGTGGCCTGAATCTTTGGGGTGGGAGATATCCTGACGGCCCCAAATCCAGCCCCTAGCGCAGCACTACACTTGGTAGGTCTTCAGTAGCGGGCAGTGGTGGGATGTTGGAATGAAAGAGGACTTGAGCCCTTGTGGCTGGGAATCCTGTTCCCACAGGCTTCATATTAAGCCCCATTGTCTGTCTTTTTCTTTCCAGATTCCCCAGCCCTGGGGGGGCAGCCCTCCACCCTAAGAGAAACAGAGACATGGATTAGTCAGGACATTCCTTCCCTGCCAACTCACCCTGCCTGCCTGGGATCAGAATCGGCCAACGCCCATTTCAAACACACTGGTTCCACTGGCCAGCCACCACCCTCGGCTGATACCCACCCAGTTCTGCCTTTTAAGGGTGGCACCTGGTTCGCTGTTTCTCGGAGGCCCACACCCTCTTTGCAGCTTCACCCTCTATTTTAACCCTCCCACAGAAGCATAGAAACAGATAATCCTGGCCCCTGGGAAGCACCTCCAGTTCTCAGAAGTCAGGTAAATGAGGTCTGGTTTATACTCTGCATACTTCCGAAAGGACAGGAGGCTGCTTCTTACAATAAGAAACAAATAGACAGTCCACTATCACTGCCAGGAATGAAACAACAGTAACGATCCAATGAAGTCCCTGTGTGTTTATTTGGCAGGGGGCAGGAATTTCTTGTATCAGAAATCCTGATTCAGGAAGAGTACTGCAACTTATCCAAAAATCTTGCTCTGAGCCTCCTAGCAGGCAAGGGGAAAAGTGACTTATGCTACTTTCATTATCAAATAAAAGAAAGTATACCATATCTTCTCAGGAACCCAGGTTCTCAGCAAATTTTTCTAACCCAAAGAGAGCCTTCAGAAAAATAAATATGGAGGGGAAGGAAAAAGAGCAAACTTACTCCCAGCTTTGATGCCTTGACTACTAAATGCTAATTAATTATTACCTGCAGACAGCAATGAATTAGCATAAGCAGTAGCATTCATGGAAAGTTTTACAAAATACACCAAGTTATTTTCCCAGTGCAGTTTCAAAATCAACTGCAAAGCCTACAAAAATGCAAAACTCTGACCCCAACCTTAGACCTATAAAATCGGAATTGCTGGAGGGAGTGACCCACAAACACACACTTCCCTTGTGCTCCCCCATGGAATTCCTGGACACCCTAAAATTAGATAACTGATTCAGAATTTCCTTATATTTGGCAAGTGCATTCCAATTTGGACCAACGAAAAGCTCCTCTTCCCTTACAACTGTACTTTAAGCAGCGAAAGATGGCCCTTCTCCCAGGACTATGCCAGCTGTATTGAAATGAGATGTTTGTAAGTCAAGCCTGCCTACTCGCACCTCCCCTACCCGCCTACTCCCAGCTCCGCCCCGCTGTGTTAGTCCAGGTCCTCAGAGAAGTAGATGCCAAGAGGGATTCAACATGCAAGGATTTTATCAGAGGAAGTACATGTGGCAGGAAATAGAGAGGGAGCAGAGAAGGCTACAAGGTGAGTCTGACCCCCAAGTGGGGTCGCCAGATTTAGCAAATAGTCAGCATGCTCAGGTAAATATGAATTTCAGATAAACAATACATTATGTTTTACTATAAGGATATCTCATATAGTATTCGGGACATACTTATACTAAGAATTGTTTGTTTGTCTGAAATTCGCATTTACCTGGGTTTCCTATATTTTATCCCACAGCCCTGACTCCAAGCAAAGGAGAAAGGTAGGTTGAGTGGGAGCATCCTGTGCTATCTAAGGAAGGTGCAGCCAAGCCACTGGGGAGTCCTTGAGCTAAAGTTAGGGGACATCCGAGCAGTCCCCTGTCCCCAGCAAAGGACTGGCCTTAGTATGCCTTCTGTACTCAGTATTGATGGGTCGTGGGAAGTGCTGTGGCCTCAGCACAAGGGAGGGGTGGATTCAGGATCCAGGAGCCAGGGCCCTGGGGTCAGTTAAGCTCTCCGTACTTGGAAGTCGCCAAGGCACACACTCAGAGCCGCCATACCCCAACACACAGCCCAGAGCCAGCAGCAGCTGCCATTGGACACCTGTCTTCCAGCCCCAGCTCAACCTCCTCGAAAAGATGTCAAGGAAAAACATCTCTGCACCAGTTGCCCCCTCCCTACACTCCCTACCCCATCTCATAAGTACACTGGAAAGAGAGACGAAGTGATGGGCCCAGTACTTCCTCAGTTCCCTCTGGCTGCCCCCAAACAGTAGAGGGAAGCCACTGCCTAACCCCACATCCCAGACAGAGCGCCGACCTGGAGTCAGGCCCGGCCAGCTCGGGCCCTGAGGGCAGGCAGCGGGCCTCCCCAGAGGCTGCCCAGGTCTCCTGGAGAAAGGAACTAGATCACACTTCCTTCCAGACATCTGTCTTATGTCTGACAAAAGCTCTCAAACTTTAAAGTCAAGATTTTGTCAACTTTATTCTTGGTCTTGGTCCCTGCAGCCTGAGCTTTGGAAAGCCTTCAGAGAATGAGCGAGGAAATTCAGGTTCGTTCAGCTCTCTGCCAATCCTTGCACCAGCTCTGTGCACCCTTCCCCCAGCTTCTGCATGCTTTGCTCCAGGGCTGACCCCTGCAACTCTCAGGAGATTGCACTGGAGCCGCCTCGCCCTTACAGAGAGCCTCCCGCTCACCTATGACCAAGAACTCTCTTCGTGGGAGGACAAACACCAGCTCTTCTGCCTCCAGGTGAGACAAGCTGAGGGCTCTTGTGATGCCCAGTATCTGCCCGAGGCTGCGCTTTACCCGAAATGTCCCCCCCGGAGGCAGAGGGCTCCTTCCCTTCCCTCTCCTGCTTTCCCCACTGCCTAGGTTCTCCAGAGAACACTCCCTTCATAAACTGCTGGCACAAGTCCTTGGCCAGGTTCTAGAAGAATCTGACCTGAGACTGAAAACACAGTCTTTAAATGTCACTGGACACAGGCTTATGAGTTGGGCTGTGCCCTCTACCTTCAGAGCTGGATGTCAACAGGAGTGTTTGGGACGCCAAGTCACAGTTGGAGAAACTGGGCATTCAGGAGGTGAAGAGACCTGCCCAGCCTCACGGCAAAGGCAAGTGCTGGGATTCTGCCTCTGATCTGTTCCTCTGAAGCTAAGCTCCAGCTGGCCCTCTCTGCCTCCCCAATCTAGGCTGGTTAGGAGGTGTTTCTACTTGTTTGTCTTTTAAATTAAAAAACACTTTAATTCAAAGCTCACCCGTTAATGGCAGTGCCAGGATTCCACCCCAGAGTGGTTGGTTCCATCCTGGGCAGAGTTCCGGAGGCAATGCAGCCACCTGCTCCCTTGACAATCGAGCCTGGTGTTCAAATGTGGCTGGTGGTGACAGGGGATGGGTTAACACCATACCCCAAAGGCCGTGGCAGGGCAGAGAAGTGCACTTTCAAATGGAGCAACAAGTTCCAGCTTCAGACTCCCAGAGGAGGTGTTCTCAGCTTGGGGCCCTGGTAATGTCTTGGGGGATAAGCTGAGACTGCTCACCTTCACCAGGTTTCCCCAAGCAATCCTGGTTGGCTCCGTTCTCATCTCCATGACCTCTCTCTCTCTTTGTGCTCCAATGACCCTGAACACACAGAGCTGCTCCACCCCTCCCGGCCTCAGCTTGACTTGTTCCCCTGCCTGCACTGCCTTCTCCATGTTCCACTCTGTAAACAGATCTTACACCATCTATTATATTGATGGCTGTTTGGTACAGTGGTTAAGGGCTTGGGATCTGGCTCTGAGATCCTGTGACCCGGGCTCTGTTCCAGGCTCTGCTGCTGAACAAGTGTGTGAAAATGGGCAAGTTATTTAGCTTACCTACAGCTCTCGCCATAAAGTTCTGGGGGCCGGGCATCATTCTGGGTAGATGAGATGTAGACAGGGCACTTGAGACGCAGCGTAGACTCTTAATGTTTAACTAGAGTTGGACTGACTTGCTGTACCTCACCTAGAGCAGTAGAATGTGCTTTGCAAGACAAAGAGACAAATTAGTGTTGGAGTTAACGACCCAGACTGCCTTCAGCCGAGAGCCTCTTCATGGACAATGTTGGTTTCAAACCCCAGCTCCTCCCTTTCCAGCTAGGTGACTTTGGGCAAGTCTCTGATTTACTTCCCAAGGCTGTTGGAAGAAAGGATAAGTGCTTTGGACAGCATAAAGCAAACGCCATACAATGGGGAGATGTCTGTGCCAAACAGGGGCTTCCTGGAGACAAAAACAACAACAACAAAAAGGCAAAAGTATGGCTTTCTAATGGTGAAATCTAAAGCACACCCAGGCCAGAAGAGGAGGTACATGTAGAAGCAGGTGACGTGCAAGTTCTGGAGGACCCAGCTTTGACGGTCTCACCTAAAGCTGATTCTGGGCTCAGCCAAAGCACCATCAGTCCTAGAGGGAGAGAACTCCATAGAAATTCAGAGTGAAGAGTTCTTGATAAAATAAAGTTTTCATTCAGGAAAAGCTGTGTGTGGAACTATGCCAGGTACCTACATGTTTTATTAGTGGCTCATTTATGCTTATGACAACTCTGTAAAGCAGATGTCATTACTCCCATTTTATAGATGAGGAAACTGAAGCTCAGAGGTATGGCAAACTGCCCAAGGATATGCAGTCTATTAATGACTGTGCCAGGATTCCAACCCTGTGTGACTGGTTCCAAGGTGAAAATTACTGTCACTTATTGCATGTTACAATCTTCCTCTCCTGTATTATCTTATTTGACCTTATCACCAACCTCTGAGATAACAAATCAATCCCTGGTCGAAGTTCAGCTCACAGTGGGTCCAAGTGGTCCATCCATGGAGCTGACTGATAGGCATTTCTGCAGTCCCAAGTGTATAATGTGAATGGATATACTTGGGAGTAAAATCCTTCATTGGTTTCTTGGGCTGGAGGGTGGGAGCTACGATGGTGGAAAAGGCCAAATGGAAGCCCCTGGAACTGCCCCCACCCATGTCATATCCCTCGGAGAATGGCAGAGACTAGTGCTGCTCTCAGCATCCTAGAATATGCAAGGATGGTAGTCCCCTACCAAAGCCAGATGGGTCCTGGAAGATGACAGTGAACTACCTTAACTTTAATGAAGTCATAGCCCTGATTGCTATTTCTGAATATGGTATCCTTGCTACAGTAGATGAACAAGACTTGATCTCGTAACCTAGAGAATGGGAGAAAATATTTGCAAATGATATGATTGACAAAGGTTTAATTTCCAGAATATATACACAGCTCATACAACCTAATAACAGAAAAACAAACAACCCAATCCATAAATGGGCAGAAGACCTAAACAAGTAATTCTCCAAGGAAGATATACAAATGGCTAATAGGCACATGAAAAAATGGTCAATATCACTAATTATCAGAGAAATGCAAATCAAAACTACAATGAGATATCACCTCACACCAGTCACAAAGGCCATCATTCAAAAGTCCACAAATGATAAATGCTGGAGAGGCTGTGGAGAAAAGGGAACCCTCCTACACTGCTGGTGGGAATGTAGTTTGATCCAGTCGTTATGGAAAACAGTATGGAGATTCCTCAAAAAACTAAAAATAGACTTACCATACAATCCAGCAATCCCACTCCTGGGCATATATCTGGAGGGAACTCTAATTCAAAAAGATACATTCACCCCAGTGTTCATAGCAGCACTATTTACAATAGCCAAGACATGGAAGCAACCTAAATGTCCGTCGACAGATGACTGGATAAAGAAGCTGTGGTATATTTATACAATGGAATTCTACTCAGCCATAAAAAATTATAAAATAATGCCATTTGCAGCAACATGGATGGACCTGGAGCATCATTCTAAGTGAAGTAAGGCAGAAGGAGAAAGAAAAATACCATATGATATCACTCATATGTGGAATCTCAACAAAGGAAAAAGAAGACACTAATGAACTCATCTACAAAACAGAAACAGACTTGCCGACATAGTAAACAATCTTATGGTTACTGAGGGAAAGGAAGTGAGAAGGGATAAATTTGGAAGTTTGAGATTTGCAGATATTAACTACTATATATAAAAATAGATTTTAAAAATTTCTTCTGTATAGCACAGGGAACTATATTCAATATCTTGTAATAATCTTTAATGAAAAAGAATATATGTATATATGTATGGCTGGGACTTTATCCTGCACACCAGAAATTGACACACTGTAACTGACTATACTTCAACAAAATCATAATCATAATCATAACTGGCAAAAGCATTTTATTTCCCCCACCATCCTTGTCAGTAAAGGGGATCAGAAATAATTCATTTTCACTTGGGAGGGACAGCAGCACACACTGATGCACCTGCCAATGGCTGTTACCTCTCCCGCCCTCTGTCATACCATAGTCCATCGGGACCTGTCTTACCTGGATATCCCTCAGAACATCCTTGTTCACTGCATTGAGGAGACCATATAATCAGAACAGAGGACCAAGAACTGACAAATATGTTAGAGATGTTAATCAGACACATGAACTCCAGAGAGTGGAAGAAAAATCCTAGCAGGACTCAGGTATCCACCAGACTGGGCAAGTGTTTAGGGGTCTAATGGTGTGGGGGCATGCCAGAACATCCCCTCCGACATAAAGAACACATTGGAGAATTAGTGGAGAGGGTGATCTGAGAGGATGGGGTGCCATCCTCCAAGAGGCACTATGCACCCTGGCACCCTGAGTCAGTGGGCATTGTATAGGGCTGTGTCCCCATTAGGGGAATTCACAGTCTGGAAACCAAGCAGGGAAAGCCAGAGTGGCCCCAATCACTGTCACTTCTGAGAACCCCAGTGGAGAATTTCATGTCCCACCCCCCCCCCCACTGCGGGTTTAGAAATTCTGGTTTCCAGAGGAGGAAATGCTTCCACTGGTGACACAGTGAGGACTCCATCAAACCCCAAGCTGCAGCTGCTGCCCAGGCACTTTGGGCTCCTCGGGCTAGATCTCAAGCTTGTGGGCAGCTGGAGGCAAGAAATTCATTACTTCTCCAAGTGTTTTGTGTTTCTGAAGAACATAAATGGGAAGGAAGTGGGTTCACACCAGCCTCTGCACCCAGGTCTGAATTGCCAAAGGGCAATTCAGCTCTACCAACAATTCTGGCTAATTTTGGTTTTGTTCAAGGCTCTGTGTTAGGCACAAAGAGAGGGGTACAAGGAAGGTCAACAGTGGAGGTTAGAAAACACATGTACAAGTTCTTTTACTTTCCTCACATAAACGATGGCGGCCAACTCCCCTTCCCTTGATGGGGCTCGCCTTTGGTTAACCGATTCTAAGCAATAAAACACAGTGGGAACGACACCTTGACTTCTGAGGCCAGGTCATAAAAGAAATACAGCTTCCTCCTGTCTGGCTCACTCACTTTCTCCCTCTCTCTCCCCCTCCCCCTGCTGTGAGGAGGCCCAGGCCATATAGAGGGAGCCTCAAGTGGGCCAACAGCCCCAGCCCAGGTCCTACGCAAAACTGGTATCAGCCACAAACCGTGTGAGTGAGGAGCCTTCAGATAATTCCTGCCCCAGCCTCCTGCTGCCCCAGCTGTCGTTGTAAAAGTGAGCAACACAGAGGCAGTTGTCGTTTTAGCCTCTACATTTCAGGACAGTTTGTAATACAAGTAATAGGCAGGTGGGCACAGATACACAGACCCAGTCCTTGGAGGACAGACGAACCCACCTCTGGACAACACACAGCTGAGCACAGTTATCTGGCACATCCTAATGCTCCTTAGCTGCCAGATGTTTGTTCTGTTTGTTTTCAGACGGAAGAAGTCAGTTCTGAAGTGGGTTTCAAGCACCGAGTTTGAACAGAACAACAGATGGGCAGCCCAGGCAGGGGCAGTGAAGGAAGGCCTCGAAGGGGTGAAGGCATTTGTGCCAAACCTTGGGGGATGAGGAAGAGAATTTCAGGAGCAAAGGGCAGCACCGATCACAGAGCTGGAGCTGGAAGGGGCCTTGGAGCCCCCAGCCAATCCCAGCATCCTCGGTTAAGGATTGGTGGTGAGACCCCAGAACCCATGTTCCCCAGTGTCCTATTCTGGGAGCCTGGACACTGCCTCAGCTGGGCACCCACAACCACAGCTCTCGCCCTGGCAGGTGTGAGGGCTTTGATGTTTGTCCACTGGAACTGGTCCCAGGACGGACGTTTCAACAGCGTGTTCTGCAGTCCTTATCGCTTATTCTTGTCTCACTCTCCACCTTGACCCCTGCAGGGCCCAGCAATTTCTCTCACTACTCAGTGCTTAATCAGCACTGGAGTAAATTACTCAGACTTCATCAGGCCCTCACTGATGAGCACTTCCCTCTTGTCCTCCTGCCAACATTGGGGCTGGGTCGACCAGCCTTCCCTGTGGCTTAGCGGGTAGTGGTTGAGAACCAGCTTCCCAGATGAACAGCTGCTTAGTATTTTTTTCAAGTTATAAAGGCACGATAACTGTATTACAGTAAATGTTAGACGATCAAAGAAAAAAAATTAGCCGTAATTCCACCACACCACGCTGCCAGCTCATCTGCTCATCTTTGTGTATTCTTTTCCTATAGCATTTTTAAAAACTTGTTAGAGTCATACTTTACATTTAATTGTAAATCCTGAGTTTTCCATTTAATGTTGTAGCATACGCTTTTATCATAATTTTCTTTCCTAATGAATATGTAGCAGCACTGAGCACCTAAACCACATTTTCTATCATTGTTACTCCACTGTTTGCCATCTAGGTGGTTTCCAGCTTTTCCCTGCAGTAAACGTCTTCCTGCCCAGAGCTTTTCCTCAGGACAGATTCTGGGAAGAGAAATGACTGGGTCAGAAGGTGTGGGTATCTTTTATGGTTCTGGATATGGATCCTTTGTCAAATGATCACAGTGACGTTTTTAGTTTGAATTGTGATTGTTATAGTTGATACAGTTGTTATTATGACGTGTTAGCTGATCAATGTAGAAAAATCTGAAGAAGTTGAAAGAGGCAAATAAAAATCACCCATATTTCACCGAGATAAAGATAATCATTATCAGTAATATGTTGGTATATTCCTTTCCTATATTTATTCTTCTTTCTGTAAGCTTGGTGTTTTTTGGTTTGTTTCAGTGCATGAGTGAATCAACATAATTCTGATGATATTCCAAATAAACTGGAGATCACAGTTTTCCTTGAGCATTACAGCTAAGCATGTTCCACTTTATTGCAAACTCTTCATAAATATCAAGTTTAAGAAACGCGTAATTTCCCACTGGGTAGATGCATCCTCATTTACTTGCCCATTATCCTATTTGGGGACACTTAAACTGATACCAAAATTTTGCTTTTAAAAAATTTGTCAAATAAATTTGCAAGTTATGATTTAAAAAGCAATTTGTAAGTTAGGTAAACTGAAAAATTATGGAAACTCATGATAGAAGAATTGACTAACTGGTCTTGATTGTGGGAAAGATTAATTTAAAAGCTCTCTCCTAGATTCATGGTTGGAATCTAAACAACCAAGGGTGTTTTTGTTTTGTTTCAATTTTGACAATCAAAGCAAGCCCAGTGGAAAGAATCTCGATTGGGAGTTGGGACACTTGGCCTCTGGCTGTGTGACCCTGGGCAAGTCACACAGCCCCTCGGGACTTGATAAAATGAGTAAAGTAGATGGTGCTGGCCCTGGCCCCCACCGCCCGGGGCTGGTTCCCTGTCCTGTGCCCACATCTTTGTTAAGAGCTCCTCAGTCCCCACTTTTGAGTTGCCACCTGCTTCCTGCCGCAGAGTCACACAGCAGCCTGGAGACACTCATTGTACAGTCCGCGGGACCAGGGTGGGCTGGCAACAGTGCCTTGGAGCAGAAAGTGTGTTTGATGCACAAGCCATTCAAAACGATTATGCTGCTTCTTACATATAGACATGGAAAGATAATCAAGACTCATTATGCTGAGAGAAACAAAATCCCGAGGGGTAGAACAAGGCGATAGTATGTTATTATTTGCATAAAAATAAAATAGAGAGCCAGATACACATATTAAAAATATATAAGGAGCTCAGGACCCAGGGAGCAGCAGGGCTACACAGTGACCAGTGGCAATCACAAAAATTGTGGATGCTCGTGCCCCAGATAATCACTTAACCTACACAAGGTAGCTCACCAGAGAGGCCACTTGGTAAAGGACATATGATGTTTCAGAGTGCTTGCCAGATGCCAGGCATGGTCGGAGGAAGTGAAGCCAATTTCCCCAAACACTTTCTCAGCCCCTAGGCTGACCTGTGGCTGAGACCTCACCCCCTACCCCTGCTCAGTCCCATCAACAGGCCAGCGAGGGCTGAACCCTCAGAAACTACAGATAAAAAGAGAGACAAAAGGAGAGGGGAGGGTCAGGGATAGGGAGGGAAGGGAGTGAGAAAAAGGAAGAAACACTGGCCATCTTCTGAACAACCAGGAAGATCTTGGCAAAGTTTTGATGATACTTCATTTAGAACAAGCTTTTAAAAACTGTATGCTTTAAAGCAGTCCGCCTCTCAGATGCCTTTCTGCCTTCTAGCAGCTCAGCTCAGAAAGGGGAGGGACTGTCCTGCCTGGGATGGGACCTGAGGTCCCAGTGGGCCTGGCCTCCAGTCTCAGCCCCATCTTGCCGGCACAGCAAAAGGTGCCCAGGCCCTGCCAGCAGCCAGCCTCCGGGAGCGCTGGGCACCAGCACCCCCGTTAGCTCTCCCACTGAAATGAGCCACCCCAACAACCTGACAAGGCTTTGGCGCAAGCCATGGAAGGTGTGAAGGCCCCGAGAGGAAAGGTAAGAAGGAGTAGAGTCAATATTTTCCAGGTGTCTTTTTCTTATCTGTCAGGAGCAGTCGTCAGTGACAGAGTGATTAAATGAGATGGAGCATGTGGGGAACGAACATGAAGCAGACGCCCGGGGTGGAAACTGCGGGGAGTGCATGGAGTGGAGAGTCCTGCCCAGGGTGACACACGCAGCAGCAGGCAGAGGGGACCCTGGAAGACAACCAGTCTCCTGAGGCCTGAACGCCACTCACTGCTTCTGAATCTTCTGGCCATTATTTTGCCAGGCTCCTCCGTTCAAGAGGCTGGGCTGGCTGGAAGAGAATCACTTTCTTGCTCTCTCCTCCCCACCTTCTGGCTGCGGTCAGCAACTCTGAGCATCAAGCCAAGCCTGACTACAGGCCGTGATGCGCTACAGAAAATTTCTCTTCTGCCCTCCTACCTACTGCCTTGTGCCACCATCAGGAACTGAGATGGTCAGTGTCTCCAAGTCTTTTTTATTCCTGAAAAATGACTAAGGAATCAGAGATAAAAATGTTGTCTTTCTAATAATGGTTGCTGCTTCAGAGTACTTGCCAGGTGCCAGGCACTGTGCTCAGTGCTTTACATGTACTATCCCACCTGATGCTCACAACAACACTATCAAGTAGATCCAATTATTTATCCCCAGTTTATTGGTGAGCAAACAGGCACAGAGAGGTTAACTGACTGGCCCAAGATAACACAGCAGGCTAGATTTGAAGCCAGGCAGTCTAGGAATGTATTTCCTTAAGGATAGTATTGCATCTCTCTACTGATAAAACAGATCAGAGGACTCAGCATAGATCTGTGGCCAAGGGGCTTTTTAATATCTCACTCTTGAGTTGGACTGGTCTAGCCAATCAGTCTGGCCATCTGCCTGAAGGGGGTGGGGAGTGGGCCCTGGGGTACATCTCACAGAGGGAGCAGAGGAAACCTGCAACCCAAGCTGCAGGATACCTAAAACCAAGGAGGCAGGTTGTCCAAGTAGGCAGAGGTGGGGTTTGAGGATCTGGCAGGCTGAGTTTCTTAATTCATTTTCTACTTTTCACTGGTTCTGGAGAATATCCATAGATGTGCTGTGAATACTGTATTTCCTCAATTCTTAAATACCATGAATGTATCTGACACCATTACTGTAGGTACCTCTAAGAAAGAAAAAATATAACTATTTTCTTATTTAATCTTCTGTAAGATGCATGCATCCCAATTTCAGAAATTAATATGTGAGAAAAAAATGAGTGTCTCTGAATCAATGAAATATGGTAAAAGGTTTCAACGTGAAACAGGTTAAGGAAACCTTTGAGTTAAACAGGTCTTTTTATTGCAGGATTTGTCAGAGCTTTTAACATGCTCATGTGCACACTGAGTCTCCAAGAAGTAAGGAATGAGCTGCTTCCCACATGCGTTGGTCCAGAGAACCTTTTCTACCTGAGTGTCCCAGAGAAGGGGCATTCTGCAGTGCCAACTCAGAAAAGGCTACTTTAAGGAAAACAGTATGTGGGAACTGAGTAAATCTGAAGAGAAAAAGATCAGACACTGGAAGAGAGACCTCAGAAAGATGACTTTGGGGAGGGAACTGAAGTGAGGGCAAGGGCAGGAGAAAAGATGGAGAGAAACACAGGCGTCTGCCGCTTAAAAAGAAGCCAAAGCTCCGCCTTAAATGAGAGGGATTGTAACTCGCCAGCCCCAAAGTGTGGGCTGGGCCCGGTGCCCTCCTCCCAAAGAGTCCTCTATGGAAAAGTCGGGGTGGGGAGAGAAATCTGACAAGCACCATCCCAGCCACATGATCAAGATTAATTCATCAGTGATAAGTCTTGTTGATAGTTTGTACTCTTGCTAAGATGTAATGAAAATGTCTTTCACCTTTGTGATCTTCCTCCCCGAAACACATAATCTCAGTCTAATCCTGAGAAAAATATCATACAAATCCCAATGAAAGGGCATCTCACTATATACCTAATCAGACTCAAACTGTCAAGGTCATCAAAAGCAAGGAAAGGGGGAGAAACTCAATCAGCCAAGAGGAGCCTGAGAGACATGATAACTGACTGTAATGTGGGATCCTGGACAGGATCCTGGGACAGAAAAAGGACTTTAGGTGAAAACTAAGGATATCTGAAGGTGGACTTTGGTTAATAGTCACGTATTTGTGTTGCTTCATTAATCGTAACGAACGCACCATACTAACGTAAGATGTCACGACGGGAAACTCTGAGGGGAATAGGGGCTACCTGGAACTTCTTTGTACTATCTGCTTAATTTTTGTGTGTATCTAAAACTGTCCTAAAAAATAAAGTCTACTAATAAAAGAAAGGAAGGGAAAAAAACAATCCAAGGAGACGATTATCTGCCCTGTGGGGAAAAAAAAGAAAGAAAAGTGCTGCTTTAATATAAATGGAACTCACCCATTCTGATGGGGATGTTCTGTGGTTTAGGAAATCTTCCCGCTGAGCTGTCAGAAGTCCGTAGAGGAAAATGAACCAGAGGGTGGTAATGAACATGGCCATGTTTTCTGATCCAAAAATCCATTCAGGAGACCTGAAAATGTAAATGCGTTAAATCAGGACTCTTGTCAAAAATCTAAGATGGACTGTTGGGTGTACTTACTACTTAAGTGGAAAAGAAACAAAAAGGCCACTAACATAGCAGTGGGAGATTTCAACTTGGCCAAGGACAGCTGCAGAAATGTGATGAGAATGGGAAAGGCAAATTAACATTTCAGAAAGAGAATTGGCTTGAGTTCTCAAATATTTATCCCAACTAGACCCTGTTCCTGGTAAATATATATTGATTACTGTTCGCTTCATTTCTCTGACAAATATTTTTGAGAGTTGCGAACACTGAGCTAAGGGAGGTCACCCAGATGAATAAAATGCGATTCTTGCCAGCCACAGAACCAGAAACTCTGTGTTTCATCAATTCTAAGACACACGTCTTAAAAACTTTTAACATCTCTGAAACTGGGGTGCTTCTCAAAGTCGTTGCCCCCCAGTGGCAGTCCCAGCGTGGCAGTCATGCCTGGACGCACTCACACTTGGCCATCACTGTTCATACAGCGTCAACTTTCATTGACTTACACGCATGGGTGGTTCTACCCATATGGTATCTAATTATCATTTAAAATACTGTCAGAAAGATGACAATATGATTCAGTATGGAAACAAAACAGTTGGCATGGGCACAGGAAGGCATGGAAATAGGGCAGAGGGGCATAAATGTAACAGCAGAGCAGCAGCTGTCTGCCATTAGAGGAATGACCACAGTTCCATATTTCCCTACAAAGGTAGAACTAAGTGCTTATGGGACTTAAGAAAGAACATAGAAGAAATAGAATTTGATTAAGCTGTTTTGTCCCTGTGAAGTGTGCAAAAGGATGGCAGACCACACACCAAGCAACGCAAGGTGCTTAGAGGAAACAGGATCCCCAGGACAGATGAAGGCAATGGGACATCTCAACCACAAGAGCCCTGGTGAGCGGTGCCCCTGCAGCGAGGGTTGCCTTGGGAGCGTCGGACATCCAAACACCAGGTGGCCCCTGACATGGACTGACGTTCTAGCAAGTGCGATTCCACCAAGGAAAGACTACAACTACGGGGCTAGTGGAAAAGGAAAATGCTAGCTTGACCTTGATATTCTACGGCGACATGCCAGAGGTGAATTCATGATGTCTTTTCTCAGTTGTACATAAATAATGGTGTTTCTTACCATGGGTGGTATCTTTGATTTGCTTGAATCTACTATGTGTAATAAGGGAGGAAAAGGAACAGTCTTCATGGAGGGAAAGTTACCTTCATGATAAGGTTAGTCCTGAGGAATCCAAAGGCGTTAGAACTGAGGTAAAACACTGGGCACCAGTAGCCACTAAAGACACAAAAAGGAGACAACTGGTGCCTCCTGACCAAAGCCCACAGCCCCACCTGTGCAGTGGACCTGCTGAAAAAATAAAACATGAGCAGAACAGGCCTCAAGATCCAACTTCCAGTCTATAGTAAATATAGAGGGCAAAGGAACAGGACCAATGATTCGATTTCTTCAACAAATTGTAATTTATTTAATTATAAACACATAAGAAATAGGAAAAAATAAGAGATGGAGGATTTATTGATTAAAATGAATTTGGAAGACATATCATGGACTTCATGGTTCACTTCCAAGGAACAGAGCAGGGAAAGGGGAAGATAGTTCATGGTGGGGAAGCCTAGAGACACCACTTAACCCAGAGATGAAGGTGAACACCACCAGTGACATCGTGTGGGTGTCACCCACCCCTGAAGGGGTGTGAGGAAGCCTCTGCACTGTTCTCACCAAAGCCCACATCCTTGGTATGATCATGAGACAAACTCCAGACACAGCCAGATTGGGGGACACTCTACAGGATACCTGCCTAGCAGTCCTCAAGACTGTCAAGGTCATGATAAACAAGGGAAGACTCAAAAACTGTCATAGAGTAGAGAAGTCTAAGCAGACATGATGACTAAATCCAAGCTGGAATCTTGGAAAAGAAAAAGGATGTCAGTGGGAAAACTGGTGAATCCAAATAAAGTCTAGAGTTTAGTTAATGGTAAAGTACTGGTGTTAATTTCTTAGTTTTGATAAATGTCTCATGGTATGCAATATGTTAACATCAGAGAAACCCCGGGTGAAGAGTACACGGGATTTCTCTGTACTGTTTCTGCAACTTTTCTATAGATATAAAATTATTCCAAAATAAACAGTTTATTTTACAAACAAAGACAAACTAACCAAATGCAGTACAGGAACCACATTTTGATTTTGATTCAAATAACTAAACTATTAAAAATGATATTGATGAGATAATTATCAGTTTGAATATTGACTATATCTGATGCTATTAAGGCATCTTCAGCCATTTAGGTGTAGGTGTGATGATGGCATTGTTGTTACCATATGATCAAGCAATTTCACTCTGGATATACACACAAAAGGATTGAAAGCAGGGATTCAAGCAGATAGTTGTACACCCATGTTCATAGCAGCATTATTCACTACAATTGAAAGGGGAAAACAATCCAAGTGTCCACTGATGGATGAACAGATAAGCAAAAGTGCTATATCCACACAATGGAATATTATTTAGCCCTAAAAAGGAAGGAAATTCTGACACATGCTACAATATGGATGAACCTTGGAGACATTATGCTAACTGAAATAAGCCAGACACACACAAAAAGACAAATTTTGCATGGTTCCATCTATATGATGTACCTAAAATAATAAATTCTTAGAGACAGAAAATAGAATGGTGGTTGCTCAGGGGCTGGGGCGATGGTTGTACAACAATGTAAATGTGCTTAATGCCACTGAACTGTAGACTTGAAAACAGTGAAAATGATAAATTTTATGTTATATATATTTTAGCACAATAAAAAGACTCCCAATCTTTTGGAGACATATTCTGTAATGTATTGAGGATGAATGATATGATCTCTGACAGTTATTTCAAATAACACAGGAGGTGCAGAGAGAAGAGGATTATTGAGTGAGAACAGGACAGGACCGGGCTTGAGTTGAAAATCACTGAAGCTGGATAAGGAGCACACAGACGTTCATAATCCTATTTTTTCTATTTTTGTGTATAATTAAAGTTTTACATAAGACAAAAAAAAAATCACTGTGACAAAGGAGATGAAGTCAGTTTCAGCTTCCTCATCAGTTTTCCACGCAGAACAAGCATGCCCATCCCCGTGCTGCAGGCGCCAAGTCACATCAAGGGGGCACAAAGCCCATGAGCGCACGGGACTTAGTGGTCTTCCTCGGGGGGTGCCTCTGAGCTGCCTGAGGCTATGGATTGGATTCTCAGCCCATTAAGTTACGGGGGGGGGGCACTGCAGACAAAGACAGTGACCAATGGCTTCAGTGTTGCTGGGTTAGCCTATCCAGCTCCCAAACCAGTCCTGGACCTATGGACATCTCAGAGCCTCAGTTCACACCCCTTCCCCACCTCCTCCTCCTTATGAAGCCATCTTCCCATCACCCGACCTACTGTGACCAGGGGGAGGGGCTTTGGCCAGTCTGGGGAGGAATGTTTCAGCAGAGCAGTGTGAGTGGAAGCCAGGCTTTAAAGGCTGAGGGTCAGAGGTGGGTGGCAGTGTGGTGATGAGACAGGGGGGAAGAGGGCAGGGCAGCATTAAAGGAATGTCACAGCAATTAGCACCAAGATGGCAGAAAAGTCCACTTCCAAAAGACCTAGAGGGCCAAGATGGCCGGATATTTGAACTCCGGGGGACCTTGAGCTTCATTATACACACTGTAATGTACTAGCATGGTGAATGACGAACCCACAGGTGCCATGACACCTGAGGACAACCATTAAAGGTCAAGAAGAGGGCAGTGGCCCAGTTTTTGGGAATCTCTGCCCCTTCCCCAAAGTAGTTGGAATAACTCTCCCACTTGTTAGCATATAAAAACTAGCAACATCTTGCCTCATGGTTGCTGTCTCTCTCTTGCCTTCTGAGACAGCCCGCACTCTGTCTATGGAGTGTACGTCTGTCTAAATAGATCTACTTTTACTCAACTGTGGCTCACTCCTGAATTCTTTCCTGCGTGAAGCCAAGGACCCTCACTTGATAGAATGCGTCCCAGGGACTCAACGGAGACCTTGGGACACAGAAACCGGTGCCCCATTTTCCTATATTGGTGAGTGGGTGGTGGGTCTGAGGATGGGCCAGCCCCATGCGTTGGCAGAGTTGGACCAGGGTTTTTTAGGAAGCTCAAGCACTCCTGGATGGACACCTGGCTTCTGTTCTGAAAGTCACCTTCTGTGTGACTTGACTGTGTCACGTCTCCCCCCTCCACCCCGTGACTCCATCCGGCAGGAGGTGACAACCAGCTGAGCTCCACGTTCTCCAGCTCAGTAGTGATGACTCAATTCCAGCTCCCAGGGGGGAGAAAATCTTTAAAGGCATTTTAAAGGTCGTTTTCCTCCCAAACTTAAGCAAAAATATGGAAAAGAAAGGAGCATGGCTGGCAGGCACGGGCTTGATGTGGGTATGGGTCATATCCGGGGAGGGGCAGGGTCTGACTTTCTTCGCCCTGAGGGCAAGAGACTTACAGGGAGCCAGTTGCACAGGCTTAAAAAAGGAAGTAGAGGAGAGCTGTCTCCCCCTCCACTTCTCCTTTCTGCCCCCAGTCATTTTACCTTGACCTCCTGGGTGGCACGATTTGGGGAGGTGATGGAGTGTGGATCCCTGGGCTTCAGGAGAGATGACACCGGAGGTGTCAGCGCCTGCTGGCGAGGTCCTGAGTCACGCAAATCCAAGTTCACTCAGCTCCGGGTCCGCAGCAGCGTGACTAGCTGCTCCTCAAGGGTTTTCCTTGTTTGTCTTACTCATCCCAGGACTGAAATTGTACCACGCGGTTCCCCCTTGGGCAAATTACTTGGCAAACTAGGAACACCGATCTCATCCCCAGACCACAGCGAGTTCCTCTGTTTCAAGGCGTACAAAGGGGCCTCAGCAAACTGTGACTGGGAGGTTTTTCTCCCTCAAACAGTGGTTGGCATCACAGCGAGAGTAAGGGCTGTTTGTGCCCTGAAAGAATCCCCACTTTGTGAACTTGCTTAATCGTCTAGAAAGCAAGGTCTCAGAGAAGCTGCCTCACGCAGACAGATGTCCTTTCCACCCTCTGTTCAAGCCAGATGAAGTCCCCTATGACAGACACTGGCCTGTCCCACAAGGCCAGGGTCACTGCCAGACACCTGGTGTGGGCCACAATGGCCTCTTTCTAGAAGCCAGGAGCCCCACCCCTCTTTAAAATGAACACTTACATTCATCTTTTCAGGGTCCCAAGTTTCAAGGAGCATCCCCAGGCTCAGCTGATCGGGTTAGCAGGGCCACCCATGCTTTCATTGGCTTATGAATCCATTCATTCCCCGGCTATCTGCTCAGCAGGGACTGTGTTCCAAGCACTGGGAACATCCAGATGAGTAAAGCAGACTCAGCTTCCTGTCTCGGGGAACTCACACTTCCACGCTTGAGTGAGATTCTGAAGAAGCTGGCCTGCAGAACCCTCTTTCCAGAGCTCTCCACTCCACCTCCAAGGCTTCCACCCCCACCGAGCTGACACTTCCTCCCTTCATGCCGACTCCCACAGCCAAGGCAACCTCAGCCATCTTCACTGTGCATTTACTATGTGTCAAGCACTGTGCAAACTCTGCTATGGGCACTGTCTCACTAATCTCTGCAGCACCCTCTGAAGGACACCCTTGAACGGCCCGGTCTGTGAGCAAGGAGACCGAGGCATAAGCTGGTGAGCTGCAGAGCCTGCGTCTGGCTCCAGGACTCCTGACTGCAGAATCGCACTCATCGTTTCTGGAGCCATTCCACCCTGCTTATTTAGGTGAAGTTCCTTCTTGCACTGAATCTGCTTTCCCTTAACATTCCACAGCACCAGACAAACCTCCTATGCTTGCCTAAGGATGAGGTCCAGTTACAAGTGACTAGAAGCCCCAAATCACAGAAACTTAAAAAAGAGTTTATTCCTCTCTCATGTAAAAACACCGGTAGGCGTCCACTTCATGGTGCCAGCTCCTTCCTCCTGGCTACTCAGCTGGGTGTGGCTCTGATGCATCTGGAGAGCACAGGTATGCTGAGGTGTGGGGTATGCACATCTTGGCCAAACATCACTATTATTTGAGGATCTCATCCATAAAAGTAATGACTTCATTTGATTTTATTCTGTCCTGCCATTCACTTGGGAGGGATCCCCAGAATCCTCAGTCATACATTTTACAACTGGACTCAATCTGGACTAAGCCTAGTGTACATCATCTTGGGATCCCTTCCCTCTCCTTTGAGCTGGATCTTGTGCTTCCTGTGTCCAGAGGCAAATATAAGATGAAGATAAGAAAGCTCAATAGGAGTTCCAGATGTGCAAATACTAACTACTGTATATAAAATAGGTAAAAAAAAAAAAAAAAACAGATTTCTTCTGTATAGCACAAGGAACTATATTCAATATTTTGTAGTAACCTATAATGAAAAAGAATCTGAAAACAAATATATGTATGTATATGTATGACTGAAGCATTATGTTGTACATCAGAAACTGACATATTGTAAGTGATGATACTTCAATTAAAAGAAAGAAAGAAAGAAAGATAATTCAAGTATCACTGTGCACCCCTTCCAATGGCATGTGCTCATCTGGTCACGTTTCTTGTAAAATTTGCAAAGGCACGTATTTTAACTGCAAAAGAATTGCCTCCCCACCTCCTCTCCATCACACCTCCCCTTACACAATGCAGCACTGAGTGCTTATGGGCATTCTAGGATCTGGCTAAGGTGAAGTTGAATTGAAGATGCATTTAATTGGGGGTTGGTGGGGTATCTTTACATAGTTCATAGTCACTTCTGTGTCATTTCTTACCCTCATGTTGCAGTAGTGGCTTCCAGGAATACTCCTACCCACTGGGCTGACTTGTCAGATGAAGAGACCAAAAGCAGCAAGGCGAGAAGTGGTATCACATTTTGAATCTGTCCTACAGGGCCCAACCAGAAGTATGTAGGTTGTGGAGGAGAATGAATCAAAGCTCATCTGGAAAATTCTTCCAATTATCAAAACTAAAATTTTAAGCAGAACATTCAGTTCTCATCATGTCTTCTCAAAAATGGAGGGTTTTTTTCCCTATCGGAAATAAA
This sequence comes from Camelus ferus, assembly GCF_009834535.1. Lineage (NCBI taxonomy): Eukaryota > Metazoa > Chordata > Mammalia > Artiodactyla > Camelidae > Camelus > Camelus ferus. Next base: position 37,857,761 of record NC_045712.1, read on the forward strand.
TGGCTAATGTAGCATGTAAAATATAAATGTACCATACTATTTTGTTCTATAATAAGAATCAAACCTATAGAATTTATAAGAATTCCTGAATTTTTTAGAGCCCAAAACTATAGTGTTTCTACAAACATTGAGTATTTCTGTGTGTGAATTCATGTTTTATGCGTCCCAACAAATCAAAACTGTAACTTTTATCTGATGCATTGTCATGATGAAATCTGATAGTTCCAGAATAGTACACACATCACTGAAGCAAAATGACTTGAATAAATGAATGAATGAATGCTACAGAGCTGTACCAGTGAGTTAACAGTAAAGATGATCATGTTGTTTTTCTGCACTTTGTGACATTTGTGATATTTTTCAATTCTTTAAGCTTGTAATTTGTTGTGATTTCTTTCTTTATTCTAAATAAATAATCACTTTTCACACTTGATTTTCTATTTGTAATTCTGTATTCTTTTTCTTAAGGTGATTAAGTTCAGCCCCACAAAGATGTATCCATTCCTTTCTGTGTCGCATGCATTTCTTGTTTAAAGGGAATACATCCTCCAGTACTTTCCTGAGAAAAGGTCCATGGAAGTTTGTCATTTTGGAATTTTTATGGTTTTTATCTTTGCTTTAGATCTTGGATGTCTAAAAGTGCTCCCTTTTCAACCTTATCACTTAACTGGTAGTTTGGCTGGGAACAGAATTCTGAGTTGGAAGTTATTCCTTCAGAATTCTGAAGGTATTGCCTCCTTATCTTCGAGCTTCCAGCATTGCTGTTGGGAAATCCAAAGCCATTTTGATTTTTGTTTCTTTGCATGAGACTCATTTCGACCTCTAGAAATTACAGAATGTTCTCTTTGTTCATAGGTTTCTGAAATTTTGCTGTGATGTGCCTTGACATGAGCCTAAATTATCTATTGTGCTGGACACTCTGTGAGTCTTGAAGTCTAGAAACTCACGTCAGTCAGGCCTGGGGAATTTCCTGAATTATGTTATTGGTGATGTCATCTCTGTTTCATCTGCTGTCTCTTTCTAGGAAATTCAGATGTTGGACCTCCTGAACTGAACCACTAGTTCTCTTTAACTTTTCTCTCCTACTTTCATCTTTATCTTTTTGCTTTATTTTCTGGGAAATCTTTCAGCATTTCCATTTAATTTTTTCAATATCTTTGAAGTTTTCTAAGAAATTTTCTCTTTTGTGGGTCCCTGATATTCATTTTTATAACATCCTGTTCCTGCTGCAGAGATACAATGTTGCCTGCTATCTTTCTAAAGAAGTTAGTCATTGTGTTGTCTTCTTCTGCTTATATAGTCTCTTTTCTCCAAGTTGCTTTTTTTATTTGGTTAGTTAGTTGATTTTGAGTCTATCATGTTAGAAGCTTTTCTCAGATGTCTTAAAATCCTAACCATCTGGTCATATTTAAAAGTGAGAGATTAGCAGGGAGAGTATAGCTCAGTGGTAGAGTGCATGCCTAGAATGCACAAGGTCCTGAGTTCAATCCCCAGTACCTCCACTAAAAAATAATTAATTAATAAAAACTTAATTACCTCCCTCTAAAAAGTTAAAAAATAAAATAAAAGTGAGACATTAAAAAGCTGAATTGGTGGGGCTTACCAACCAGGAACATCACTGGAGGTATCTGGTTAGCCTGTTGAAGGGGATAAATGTATCTTTAGGTCCGTTTAAGCTGGTCAGATTCCCCAGAAGACTAACCATCTCTGGTATGGATGGCAAAACCCTCTCAATCTAGGAGGCAAACTGGGGTCAGGTGGCTGGAGAGCTAAGCATGGAGGATGCATACATTTCTCTCATCTACCTATTTTTGAGAATGTTTCCTAGGCCTTCAGCCATGCCTGGCTCTCCTCAGCCCAGATCCCTCAGTCTTAACCTCTTTAGAAAACAAGGCTTCAGACTTCCACTGGGGGGATGGGGAGCAGTTGCCCAGCCGGGGGGGGGGGGGGGGGGGGGGGCAGTTTCCAAAGATCAAATTCTAACATTTCTCAAACAGCTTACTCCCAGGCTCCGATGTTTTAGCCCCTCCTTCACCCGCCCATTCCAGAATACCTTGTGCTGCCAGTTCCTTAGGGTTTTGTTTTGTTGTAGAGTTTTGTGGGGGGTTTGTTTTGTTTTGTTTTGAATTTAACAGTATAAATTATGCTATTTCTCACTTTTCCCTATTACTGGCTTCCAGTTACCACTTGTTTATTTGCCTTCCAGCTTCCAAGAGAATTTTGCTGTTGTCTTCTGTCTGTTCTCCCCATCTTTGTAGGCTTATATCTTTTTCAAAAATCCCTGTTTTGTAGCTTTTACAGGGTTTCCAGAGGGGTCAAAGTTAGATGTAACAGTCTGTTTTAAAACTCATCTTTCAATCTGTCATTTTTCTCTGGCAACAGACTGCAGCTGCCTGCATTTCTTCCAGTTCAGAAATAACCTTTTAAAATTGACTCCTTCCATGCAGCCAAGTTTGTAAAGACAAAACATTTCCAAAACTTGGCAATGCTTTGCTTACACTGTACTCTAAGAACCAAGCCATTACCTCAAGACATCTTGATTTCAACTCTGTGGTTGGGTTGTCATGCAAAGGAGGCTGCAGTGACTTCCTGCTTGCCTCATCTCTTTCTCATTCCTGCCATTGTCTAGAACCATCACTAATCTTTCACATCTGAGAATTACTGACTCTTGTGTCATTTACAGAATGTTAGTTTCACTCTTCCAGGGAGGCTAGTTAAGCAAACTTTGGAGATATGAGGCAGTAAAGAAACACTTGTTCCTTAGGTTTAAAGCTGTCATGCAATATTCACAGTATTTTCAACTTGACACATTGCCACTCTATTATTATTATTATTATTATTATTATTATTATTATTATTAAAAACAATAGTGTTATGGGTGCTAGGAAAAGATGCTGGGGTATATATATGCCTGTTTAGAATTAGGGAAACAGACAAAATCTGCTTTACTCTCCTGGTCAGCATAAACATATTTAAAGGAGGTTTAGATTTTCTCAAGATTTCTTTCTCTTAATGAACAAAACGAAAAGACAACGTATGCAATGGGAGAAAATATTTGCAAACGATGCAGCTGACAAGGGCTTAACTTTCAGAATATACAAACCACTCATACAACTCAATAACAAAAAACCCAAACAACCCAATCCAAAAATGGGCAGAAGACCTAAACATTTTCTCTAATGAAGACATACAGATGGCCAATAGGCACATGAGAAGATGCTCAATATCACTAATTATAAAAGAAATGCAAATCAAAATTGCAATGAGGTATCACCTCACAACGGTCAGAACGGCCATCATTCAAAAGTCCATGAATGACAAATGCTAGAGAGGGTGTGGAGAAAGGGAACCTTCCTGCACTGTTGGTGGGAATGTAATTTGGTGCAGCCACTATGAAAAACGATATGGAGATTACTTAAAAAACTTAAAATAGTTACTATATGATCCAGCAATTCCACTCCTGGGCATGTATCAGTGGGAAACTCCAATTTGAAAAAGTACATGCAGCCCAATGCTCATAGCAGCACTATTTACAATAGCCAAGACATGAAAGCAACCTAAATGTCCATTGACAGATAATTGGATAAAGAAGTTGTCTCACACACACACACACACACACACGAATACTACTCAGCCATAAAAAAGAATGAAATAATGTCATTTGCAGCAACGTGGATGGACCTAGAGATTATCATACTAAGTGAAGTCAGAGAAAGACAAATATCAGATGATATCACTTATATGTGGAATCTAAAAAAATGAGACAAATGAATTTATTTACAAAATAGAAACTCACAGATATAGAAAACGGACTTATGGTTACTGAAGGGGAAAAGAGGGAATAGATAAATTAAGAGTTTGGGATTTGCAGACACTAACAACTATATATGAACTAGATAAACAACAAGGTCTTACTGTACAGCACAGGGAACTATATTTAATAGCTTGTAATAACCTATAATGAAAAAGAATATGGACAAGAATTTGTATATATAAATGTATAACTTAATCACTACGCTGTACATCAGAAACTAACACAACGTTGTAAATCAAATATACTTCAATTTTTTTTAATGTAGCAGCACAACCCTATTTGTTGAAATCCCTTCATGTGTTATCAAATTCTGCCTCCATAAATTACTAACTGGCCTGGAGACCTTGGGCAAATTGCGTAACTCAGTTAATTCTGCTTCATCTGTTTTGAGGAAGGGTTGCTGTGAGTATTAGAAATACTGCCGGTGAAGTTTCTGGAGTAGCCTACAGACTCTCACAGTCCTGATAGGAGTAGCTGTAGTACCGGCTTTAAAGTCCAGCGAACCTCCAGCCCAAGTCAGGAAGCAAAGGAGAGCTCACAGAGGCGGAAGCCAGGGCTTGCGTGAACCACAAACGTGATTCCCCTGAAAAATGGGCCGCATAGTGGCCTTCTTTGTCTCCTGGACAGGGAACGGAGGTCGAACTGGCTTCTCCAAGGACAACCTTCGCGCCTGTAGACAAAGACTGGATCACCCTCAGCCTTGAGAGAGAGAGAGGGCGGCTAAGTCCAGAAGGTGGTAGCCAGTCCCAGCACTCTGGGCGGGAGAGGCGGGTGCGGAGGCAGGAAGGGGAGGAGGACAGGGAGGAGGGGACTGACCTGGCCAGCTGCTGCTCCGGCGGCGCAGGGCGGAGCCGGGGCGCGCCCGCCAGCGCGCAGGTGAGCGAGCCGGGGCGGAGCGCAGCTCAGCCGGTGCCAGGCTCGGGTGCCCGCGGCCGCCGCTCCAAACCACGGGCCACTTTCCCCGCCGAGGCCGAAGCGCCCCGGAACCATGGCCGGCCTGAACTGCGGGGTCACAGTCGCTCTGCTGGGGGTCTTGCTGCTGGGCGCAGCGCGCCTGCCGCGCGGAGCGGGTGAGTGCGGTGCTGCCTGTGCGCGGGGCGCTGAGGGGCGAGACCGTCAGCGCGGGGTGAGGAGAGTGCCGAGTGGGGCGAGGGCGGCACAGTATGGGTGCACGGACGGCAGGGGTCCCCGCGACCGCCTGGCTCCTGGGCGCACCGCGTCGGGCGCAGTGACCGTACCTCTCCTGCATTCCGAGCGACCTCGCCCGGGGCGCAGGCCGAGGCACGTGGAGGTGTGGAGGTGTCCCCGTGTCCCCAAGCGGGGAGCCCCGCTGTCGGGGCCATAAACCCAGCGCAGACTGAGCAGGAAGGGAAAAGAGCCCGCGGAAGCCGAGTCCGGCGGCCCTGCCGAGGGTGGCGCGCCGCGCGTCCAGGGGCTTTACCTGGTGGCGCCGAGCAGGGCGTGGAGAGGGAGCTGCTCTCTCCGGCGCACTCTCACCTCAGCGCCTGGGCCAGAGAGGTGCGAGAAAACAGTGGTTTGGCGCCACAGTTCTCACCAGGTCACCTTTTTCCCTGTGCGCACGCTCCTTTCTCTCTCTCCCAGAGTTTAGGAACAGGAATTGAAAAATGTTTAGGAACAGAAATGAAAGCGCTTCTGCGCCTCAGAGGGTCTGCAGCACAGCCGCCCTTCCCCCGCCCCTCGCACCTGTGGGTAGTGGACTTGGAGGCCGGGAGGGGGTGGGCAGAGGGGGCGTTCCGGTGTTGCCTGTGAATTCCGAGGTGTTCCGGTTGGGGGCAGGGACCGCCATGTCCCAGCTCCCCGGGCCTTTGAAGAGGCGCCCTGTGCGCCCTGGAAGTGTTAAAACCATAAGTAACTTGGTTTCTTCATATAAGAACTTGGTTTGAGGCCTTTCCTGATACTTGCACAGCTTTTGTGTTTTTTAAAGAGCTCTCCAGAAGCAAATTAGGTCTTTGGTTACTCTTTGCGGCATCTGAGAGGGCGTTTGTGTTTGGCAGGTAGGTAAATTAGGGTAGATTAAATTAAGGAATCAAACTAAGCGGATGAGGTGAACTTGGGCGTTCCGGCAACTGCCGTCAGGACAAATGCAAGACAGGAAAGCTTCCTGGTTCCTTTCCCCAACAGCATCACGTGGCATATTGCTACAGGCTTGTAGGGACATTGAAAAGATCGTGTGCGTATTTACTGTATTTACTGTAATTTAGGCCCGAGTTTTCAAGATTTCCTTTGAAGAAGAAAATCAGTTTAAGAATAATTTAGCAACTGAAAATATGTGTAAATGTGTGTATAGGAAAAATGTGTGCCCCACGCTTGGGAGCTGTCTTGAAACTTTGGGAATTGTCTGAAATGTTTCCGGTTGTCTATGATAACAGTTAAGAATGCCTCCAGTAAGAGGAGGGTGTACATCAAGGCATCAAGGCGTTACTAACGACAACCATGTCTGAACTGGCTTCTGTTGCACATCTGATTTCTCCCTGCGGCCTGGAGAGGGCTACCATTTTGGTCTCCAGTAGCTCCAATGGAGTCTGTTCCTTCTAGGAAGTTCTTGACTGTCAAAGCCATATCTCATGGTTTATTGTATAAATACAAGGAAGCCTAGGAACTCTCCTGTTTCACTTTCTCAGATCCTTCCTGTGGTTTCAGGAACTGGACCTGTGAGGCCATATTGCTGGTCTACTGAAGGCTGTGCCTTTGTTGTTGGTACCGTCACAGAGTTCATCTGTTTTGCCCAAAGGCTTAGGGTTAGTCTAACTGGTGGGGGCCTTTGAGAAGTTACTGGAATCTGTCCCAGAAAGATGGAGAAAGCCAGAGAGCCTGGCACAGTGGATTTGTTTTTATTAATCTCTGAACTCTATTAAGACTCTGTGGAGTGAAAATGGATCTGGTGTCACTATAGAGATGAAGAGTAAAAGAAAGTTTGCACCCTTGTGGGTGTGTTTGTATGAGTTTGGTATTCCTGCCAGCTCTCCTACTTTTAAAAATGAAGGACTGGTTACGTGAAAACCATAACCTTGTTAAAACCTCAGCTTAGTAGCTTTCCAAGAACTACTCAGATACCAGAGTCGGGTCAGTGACCCCATTCTTGCTGCCATTGTTTCTTGCCAGAAATACGAGTAGACATCAAATGATGTGTTCACTCACCCTGGGTCAGTGAGTGTGTTCATCATTCTTCAGATTCAAATGAGGAGCTGGTGACTGCTGTCTGGAATGTGTAACTGGCAGGACTGATGAGTCCTCCCCCCACCCTCCCCCACACCCACACAGATCTGTGTGACACAGTCAGAGACGGCTGCTCTGCTGGTCGTAGGAATGTGCTCAGGTCCTGACCTGTCAGCCTCAGGGTTCACCTCAAATACTACCACTTCATCTGTGAGGACTATACCCTGCCCCTCCCCCATTCTTCCAGAGGTTGTCCCAGCCTATAAATGTGAGTGAATGAAGTTGAAAACAATACTTTAAATGTTTTAAGTAATACATGTATAATTATTGTAGAAAAACTGGCAACAATATAACCAAAGTGGGAAAAAAGTCATCTGTGAGCAAGCCACCTCGGTCATTTTGGTGTATAATCTTGTTGTGTATATATGTGTATATAAAACCAAAAATGGGACCATCTCATTGTATGGCTTTAACGAGTCCCCTGATGTTGGACATTAAGGTTGCTTTCAATTTTTCCTACTAAAAATAGAACATGTCCAACAATAGGGGACTGCTTGTATCAATCTTGATAGGTATGTTCAGTGAAAACACATTAAAAATTATGTGGCATAGATTCTGTAATGACATGAAATGTTATCTTTGTTTTGCCAACATTATAAAACAGTGTAAGCTAGATTACCCCATTTTATACATCTGAGAAGGTATTCTTATGGTTGTATTGTTCTGCACATTCTTGACTATTTTATCCAAGTAAAATTCTGGAAATAGAATTGCTGGGATGAAGAGTAGAGAAAAGGTTAGGGCTTTGGATACACATTTCCACGTTGCCCTGTGAGGAGCTTGTCCTGTTGTCCTGGGGTACATTCTGGCCCACAATGTGTTAACGCCTGTGCCCCACGCTCCCCTGGGCTGTCGTCGTTGTTTCACTAGCATCTATGGAGGAAGCATTCCTCCCTCTACTATCAGCAAGCAGGGTTTGAACAGTGTTGGTGGGTATTCAAGAATTTTAGGCATACCCCAGCTAGCTGGTACTAATAGTCCAGCAGCACTTTTTTTCCTATTAAAAAAAAAAAAAAAACCAGAACTGAGTCCCTTGGCTTATAACACAAGCCTCACCTTCAATTTTGCTCAGTTGTGTTGCTTTGGGTTTGGATGGAGGAGAAGAGGAGTTTGCTGGTCAGAAGGATCCATGATTGCGGTCAAGATGGGTGGGACAGTGGGGGTGACACGGGGGAGCCATAGCTAAGGCTCTCCACCTGGGTGATTAAGAAAGGTTCCTACCCTTTAATTATCATTCTAAATTATAAAAATTATTCCGCAATCAAATTGTTTCAGACCACTTCCTACAACCTTGTAATTAGCCCATCACCTTCTCCCAGGCAGCTGGCAACGTTCTAGAGAACCTGGCAAGGAAAGCCAAGTTTCCTCCCTCACCTCTTTGTAGCCTTGGGTTTGTATTCAGTAGGTCAGTGTTTTAAAAATTACTAACTACTGCCTGTAATAGCTAACACACATTGAGCTTCTGCTCTGTGCCGGCCACTCTTCTGAGTATTTTACAAGTGAGCATCTCTCACATAATATCAGTAATTCATTCCTAAAAACCAGACTTTCTGCACAAAAACATTGATGCCGAACACCTCATTATTTCATGTGGAGGAAAGCTGTCACAGTCCACTGCACAAAACCCAAACCCTCAACAGTTTCCAAAAGTGCAGTAAAGCACTGGAGGATACCCATATATAATTAACAACCAGTTCTATTAAATGTAAAATGCATAAGGTAACTCTTTCAGATTGCCAGACCATTTACTGTATGGGGCTCTTCACAAGCAGTTGCTTTGTGTGTAATAACTTGCTGCACCCGTTTGTTGACTCTCCACTAGATCCTGCCATCCTGCCTATTGTATGTGCAGCATGCATTTTGTTTAACATGTTGTGTTGTGTTTGGAGATGTAAATATACATGTTTCCCAAATAGACATTGGCCAAAAGTAACTATGATAGATGACACAATGTTTGAGTAATAAAAACGAAGCTGTTTCCTCTTGATAAAATGTAAATTGAGGAGGTGTTCTTGAGTAGACCTGTTAGTCATTTGGTTCTCCATCCTCAAGCACGTACTCCTGTAATGCCATGAACAGAGGGACACAGGAAGGTGAAGTAACTTCCCCAGGGTTTCCCAGCGGGTATGTAGTAATACTGAGATGGTAGACCAAAATGGTCTGCAGGAAAAAGTATGACTCCTTCTGCCTCTGAATCCAGGCCTCTTCCCAGAGGCATCTATGGTTTCTTGTGCATTGTTCTTGAGCTACACTGTGCATATACAAGTTTATAAATATATATATATCTATATATATATATATAGATATATCTCTCCTTTCTTTACACAATCGTGAGCATAAATATAGTACATAGTTTAAGATGTGTCCCCTACGCTCCTTGATTTTTTTTCACTTAGTAATGCATCTTGGTACTCTCTATACCAGAACATATGGAGCTGTCACATGCTTTTTGACAGCTGCATAATATTCCTTGTCACAGGGACACCTTGTTATACTTAATCCAACCCTTATTAATGGATTGTTTCCAATCTTTTGTTGCTATAAACAGAGCTTCACTGACTATCTTTGTGGTTGACTTTGTTAGGTATATGGACAGGTTTATCTGTAGATGAAATTCCTGGATGAGGAATTTCTGGGTCCAAGGGTTTGTACGGAAAATGTCAGAGGAAGTGAAGGGCAGTGAGTAACAGGTGAAGCAACTTGCCTGAAAGCCCAGCAAATGCATGGCGGTGCCGTCTGTGAATCTGGGCAGTCTTGTTTCAGAGTACTGGCTTCTCACCACCCCAGGCTGTGATTTACTCTACTCTCTATTTCTTCCAGTTGAAATTAATCATAAACTTTAGGCAAGGGAAATATTTTTAATTTATTTTCAAGTATTTACTTTTTGGTTACATGATCAATGTATGAGCACTGTGTATTGAGGAGGCTGAAGATGGTCATGGGCTCTGGTAGCTCCTCATGTCTGCACTGAGGACTGATTAGTTCTTACTGACTTTTTACCTTGATATGTCTAATAGTTATGGTGTAACATGTATTGAGCTGCTATAACAGAAACCCAAATATATATAATGGCTCGACCATGATGGACGGTTAGTTCTTGCTTATAGAAGGTCTCAAACAGGGGATCTCCTCCAAGCAACTAAATGGGGACCCAGGCTCCTTCCACTTTCTGGCTCCACTGTCTTCAAGAAGTGTGGTTCTGTGTTCATCCATTTCAAACTGATGGAAGGAAAATGAGCAGGAGGGGTCTTAGTTGGAGGGTTTTATGATTCAGGAATGGAAGTTGCTTCACATCACTTCTGCTGCCACTCTGTTGGCTCAGACTCAGTGGCATGGCCCCATCCAACTGGAAGGGAGGCTGAAGTGTAGTGCAGGTGTGAGCCCAGGAGGACGTCGTCATTGTCCATTGGCAAGGCAGTGGACAGAGTGGTAGGAGCGCCAGACTTAAGAGTCAGGACACCTGGTTCTAACTTCAAGTCTTGTCAACCATTAGCCTTGTGACTTGGGAAAATTTGCCTTGTCTCCATAGGCCTCAGTTTTCCAGTCTTTCATGTAGGGGCTTGGACCATGCAGAGGAACCACCAGCCCTAACATCTTATGAGCTGATTTGTGGACCTTCTGGAGACCCCTGAGCTAGTGGAGCCACTCAGACATGTTCATATCCAATCCCCATGAGGAGAGTGGCTGAAATTATGCTTGGCACATGGCAGGCACTTAATAAATATCAGTGGAATAAACAAATGGATAATCCAAGTCGACCCTCATGCCAGGTTCTTCTAGGAGAGGGTACAAGCTTATAGAAGTTAAATGACTTCTTCAAATCACACTATGAGAAGGGTGGCAAGGGCAAGAAGTTCTAAAGCCTGGGTCTTCTGGCTTCAAATCTGATGCAAATCAGACAGAAGAGGAGTAGGAGGGAAGCAGAGTCCCACTGACTGCATGTGTGCACTGGGAAAACTGGAGAGGGGAAAAAAGAAAATGTGGGTTGACAGATGGGACCACAGCTCTCTGTGTCCCTACGGGGGGTGGAAGACACCTCCTGGGTGGTCGGGTTCACTGCCTTACCCCAGGGCCTGGGGTCTTCCCTGGGAGGAACATGCTCATAAGTCTCTGCTGGTCCCTTTAGACGTGTGTCCCAGAGGGAGTGGATGGAGGTGTGGGTGGGTTTTCAGGAAGGCAACCCCACTCCTGGAAACTTGCAAGGGAAGAGCCATAAAATGATGGAGGACTGCTTGTGGTACAATGAAAGAAGCAGATGTCAAGTAGTGTGCGGGTACAGTGGGACTCGAGTCTTAGGAAAAAAGACTGGAAGGAAGTAGTTACACTGGGCGTACTGGCCCACGGTGTAACTCAGCAGAGCCCGCCTGGGCGAAGGACAGTTTGCTGGTAGCAGTAAAGATCATGACAAGGACTCTGTATCGTCCTGAACATTCTCCCATGTGAACCACATCGCTCCACAATATCCCAGCTTGGTTTGGTTGGTTTGGTTTTCTCTAAATACTGGCACTGAATTTGTGATAGAATACAGTAGAAAAATCAGAGTTTGTTTTACAGACATATGCTTCACAAATTTTTATAAAAATTAAACGTTCTTTCTTCAATTACTGTACTTAAAAAATGATCTACAGGTTTCACTTTTCTCCTGAGCACAGCCCAAGCCAACGGCACCACTTGAGAGCCTTGGCTGATCTGTCTTTGCCAGGGAGGGGCGGTCATCTTGGACCGGCTGTCCATTCTGCCAGATGGACGTGTAGCTCAGAAATATGGCTAGGAGACCATTAACCACTGCACCTCAGAGTGTGAACATCTTTAAATAATATATTTGGAAATGTTTTGGAAAAAACGTAAATTAAAACTGTTCCATGAGTACAGATGATATAACTTTAAGTTTTAAATGAAGTGCGAATATTCCTTACCCTCAATGCAGAAGATCAAAGCATTCTAGGTGAAATGTGCCATTTCTACAAGAATGTACCAGTGCCAACCTGCTGCCTTTGGCTGGGACACTAAAAGACAGTCTTCAGGAATGAGTTAATCAGCTTTCTGAGTCCAAAATTTACATGGAGTTCAAGTCAGGCTGTTGTTTTGGTTTTGGAATCTGCCCACTTGGCCATGTTCAATGTCACACAATGCTTGGAGGTTGGAGCCATGAGGAGGCTTCTCAACGCTTGACAGTGTGTGGTCCAGCTGGGAGCCGGGCTGGGAAGGTGGACGTCCAGACACATGCCAGGTTCCTCCAAACAGATGCCTTATCTTCCATCATTGATCTGGTGGCAGGAACATCAGGCTACTTCAAACGAGGATGTTTGGCTAAAACATTGTTTAATCTAAGAACAACTCACAAACATTTGGTGAGAGGTCCCAGCACATCATGGATGATGCAGAGGTGGTGAGGTGAAGCCCCTGAGTTTGAAGGGCTCAGGGCGTCTCCTGGACCCAGACAGACACTTGACTCTGGTGCAGAGCAGCAGACCGGCCATGGGGAGAGGCCAAGAGCCAGCAGCACAGAGGGCAAAGTTTTCGTATGCTGCTGCTCCTGCTGGAAGTCTACACTATGCTGGAGGCCCTGGGACACTGTCTCAGCCCAGGGAGGACTCAGCCTGTGACGATGGGCCGTCCTCACCGCCCACAGCCCTGCTGACAAAGCTCACTGAAGTGGGCCTTGGAGCATCTTCAAGGCATAGACCTAGCGTCTTGGTCATTGTTGCCTTCTGGTTCTTGCTCACTGCCGCATTTCTCATTTCCTCAGACCAAACATCCCAAAGGCCCCAGATTCCTGACTGGAAACTGGTGGGAGGCACTGGAGAAATGGAAATGGAAGGACTTGAGCCAGAGATCTCAGTAGGCTAGTAGTTACCTTCTAGCTTTTTGGAAGCAACGTCATTCAGACAAGCCTTGGGGTTGGGCAAAGCTTCGTTCAAATCCTAACTCCACCACTTATTAAGTAGGTGACTTGGGCAAGTTACTCAGCCTCCCTGAGAGTCAGTGTCCTTCATTCCAAAATGAGGACAGCAGCATCTCGTGGCTGACTGGCGGTCCCCACAAAATAATGTCTGCAAATCACTCAGCACAGTGGCTGGCCTAGAACAGATTCCTCAGTTAAGATTTGTTATTAGTTTGCAGTGGGCCCAAGAAGAACACTGAGATTTTCAACAGCAGACAGTCTGGACCAAACTGCCAGGCTGTTGCCTGTGTAACCAGGCCGCTCTTGGGAGACAGTTAGGTTGTTTCAGGCTCTGCTCCTACTCCCTCTGCCTCAGTCCCTATCCCGGTGCCGTCAGCTTTCGGCCCCTTGTGAGGACATCGGGAAAGCTAGAAGTGAAGCTCCTGGATTAAAAACTGCAAGAAGGTGTTTTCCATGACACTAGAACATGTTTTTAAAAACTGTTTGTAAGTGAGTACCTGCGCGCGTATACACACATACGCATTTCCTTTTAGCGGAGGAACCGACCAGACCGGTTTTATATAACTTACCCGTCATGCCCAGTTACAGGTGAGGAGCGAACAGGTGTGCCCGGTGGGCTTCTGAGGATTACAGCTGTGTTTGTACGCAGGTGTCGGAAACTGGTACACTGGCTGGAGTGTGCCAGGCCATGAAATCTGAGCTGGATCTTCCGTGGAGTCTGCCCCGGGCCCCTGCCTTTATCCCTGCTGAGAGATGGAGGAGGATTGCCCAACTGGCCTGGAAGTTGCTGGCAATCTTATCAGGCACTTCAGCCTCAGGCTGTCAAGAGTAAGTTCTCAACTTGTCACAACATAGAAGACATTTTTCAAATTGTAAACAGTGCTTGGGTCATCTCACAGAAGCCTACCCCAAACAATACAGCTGAACCTTTGAAATAACATCTTCCAGCCTCCCTGCTCTCTGCCTCTGTGGGAATACAGTTCAAGTTCTAGCCAGGAACCTGGGACACCAGGGAAGGTGTGTCCTGCTGCCACCTGGAAACTCCAGAGAAGCATCTTCCGCTCCTTCCCTTGGTTGCTGGAGACTGAAAACAACCCCAATGTCCATCATTCAAAGCCTGGTTAAATAAATGTTGGTCCATTCAAACAGTGGAATGCTACACAGGAGTTTAAAAGAATGAGGTAGCTCCATGTACAGACATGGAGGGACCCCCAAGATGTATTCTGGAGAGGAAAACACAAGATTCAGAACCATGAGGATGGTCTGCTACCCTTTGGCAAAATGAAATGAAATAAAATGAAATCAGGGTGCCCCACAGTTATATAGTCATATTCATCGATTACCTGTCGGAGGACACGCAAACTGTTATCAGTGGTTGACTCTGGCAACAGCACCAGATTCTAGGTAAAATAAAGAAATTTTATGGGTAAACTCTCTTTCTTTTTTTAAATTTGTGCTCCATATGTTATTTATCTAAAAGTAAAATGTATTTTCCAGCTTTATTGGGGTATAATGTCTATTAAAATCCACCACTCTCCATGGCATGTCGGGTACATGACGCAACGTTTCGATCACCCTGGGAAATTCCTCCAGACCCCTTTGCTGACAGTCCCTGCCCCTTGTGCCCTGGCAACCATTGATTTGCCTTCTATCACTACAATTTTGCCTTAAAAATAGTTTTAAATTAAAAAAAAAGTTTAAGCTGGGTATGGGTATAGTAATGATTCTGTCTTCCAAAAGGTCTTCCAACTGTAGTCGCTTCCTGCAAGAATGTGGTCATGTGGAAGGGATAGAGTAGGAGTATTAAGCCACTAGGAATCAGGGAACTAATGACCACAACTGCCTTCTCCATTTGGAGCAAGTTTTCTTGATGAGCAATTTGCTACATTTCTCACCCACCCTACCCCCAACCCCGTCCCCTTTTAGTGCCTAGCACTGAGCAGGCCTAGGGAATTTGATTTTTGCCTAGAATATCTTGAAAAGATCTAGCAAAGTCCTAGGTCATTTGGTGACAAATTCCATTCACTCCGCAGATGTTGGAGGCCCCTTGTGCTGGGTGCTTGACATACAGAGGTAGGAAGCCCTAGTCCCTTGCTGTCTGGGGGCTCACCACCCAGGAGAGAGTCAAACAGGTAAACCAGGAGCTACAAACAGGTGGCCTGGGGGCCTTGGCCCAGACCTGTTTGATGTGTTTTGGAAAAAAGCTGAATTACAACGTATTTAGTAGAGCACGTTACCTTGTGATTCAACGAAGACCCTCCTCACTGTGTTGGCTTTTCTCATTTATATTTCCTGCCTGGGCTCTGAAAGCATTTGAGTTTGAGACACTGTCCAATGTGTTATGTACAGCAAAATGAATGTATAAGAACCACAATAAAGATTGGGGATGGAGAACACCTTCCACAGGCAGGAAAGGAGAAGGAGGAGGACAGGTGTTCTGGTGTCTGAGGTATGAGGACCATCAGAAATAAGACATGCCCTGGAACAGAAGTGTGGCTCTCTCGTTCTTTTAAAACCGTTCTCCCACCATCTCTGAAAAGACAACTTGCTAAGTGATCCTCTATCTGGAAGAATGTAATGAAGGGTCATCCTTCAATGTGTGATTTATAACTGGAGACCAGCTGTAAGAGCAAAGCAGAATGTAATTGACTGACGAGTAAATGCCTCACTACCCTGGGATTTTCTAGCTGAGTTTTCTTCCCATCCTCTTCTTCCTCCTTTGGAAACAGCACTTAGCAGTAGGACCAACTCCTGCTGTGAGGAAGGAATACGGTTCGTGAAAAGGAAAGTGCTGCTGCCTCTTTCTTCCACCTGTAAATTACATTACACAATGTAATCTGGAGCCAGGCTCCTGAAAACCCCCATCTCAGCCTTCTGGGCCCCTCAAATAGTTTTTCACCTCCCTGAATTTTTGACATAATTATATTAAGATCATTCGCTAGTCCCAACACTGGCACGGTCCAGGTGCCAATAGTGGCCACCCCAGGTGATGTAACACCTCCCATAAAGACCATCGTTGTTGATATAACTCCATCCATGATGGCTAAGCACCCATAATGTCCATTCTTGTTGACTTAATGCCTCCCATGTTAATACTTTTCGTAACAGCCATCCTCATGGACATAATACCTTCCATAATGACCATCCTTCTTGACACAGTACCTTTCTTAATGGTCCTCCTTATTGACATGACACCTTCCATAACACTTGATCTTGTTGACATAACACCTTCCATAATAACCATCCTCTGATGTAACATAGTCCACAACTGCCCTCCTCACTGACATAACACCTCCTAGGGCTGTCCTGGCCTCTCTGGGTGAGGAAAGCATGTATCTGTCAGGCCCCAAAGATTTCCTGGAGTGTGCAGCCTAGCTTTGCTGGCCTTTTTTCCCCTGGCCCACCTGGTTTGCCAGAGGAATCACTTTGCTGACCTGGCTCATGGTCGTTGGAGAGAGCTTCATTCAAAGACTTACTCTCCATGCCAGGCCATGTGGATTGCTTGCCCCCCAACCCCTACCCCTGCCTTGAACATTGCTGGAAACAGTGGTAACTAGGTTTATCGTGGTGATCATTTCATGACGTATGTAAATCAAACCATTGTGTTGTACACCTTAAATTTACACAGTACTTTATGTCAATTATATTTCAAACAAACTGAAAAAAAATTTTTAAATAAAAAACAATAAAGAGATTGCTGGAAATAACAACAATAAGTACTAACCCTTAGTCCCTAAAACAAGAGGTTTAAACGGAAGGCTGTTTTCCCTGTTGGCTGCTGCCCTGGCTCCTGGGATGGTGATACACTCACACTCCACAGTCATGTCCGCGTAAGTGATCAAGAAGCTGGGCCTCTGTAGTTAAGAAATAGGTAGACGGAAGGCCTCCCCACCAAGACCAGTTTCACCCCCCTCTCAGCTGCCACTTGGTGGAGGCTGACATCCCTGTCTGCAGTGGGCAGATACTGCTGTCTGTCCATCCAGTGGCTGCAAGGACAGAGCAGGAGTGAGTCAGTGTGGTCATCCTCCAGACAGTGCTAGAGCAGAGGGTGGACTGCTGCCAGAGGAGGGGGAGTAAAGGCAGTGGAGAGGTCGTGAGGATGTCAGAGGTGAGAGGGTGAGCAGATGTCATCTCCGGTCGCGCAGTACGTGTTCATGAGTTGGAGTTGGGGTCAGAGCTCTGAGGGGCAAGATTACGAGATCCTACTGGGTAGGGAGTTTGTTGTTTTAGATGACTAGCCTCCTTCCTCCCTACAGAACGTTTCCTGTGGTCACAGGAGCCTGTGTACCAGGGCAGAGGGCAGGGCAGGTATTCAGAGTGGGTGTTTGGAAAAGAAAACAGCGCTCTTGTCTCTGTGTCGGTGCTGTTGAGTATACAGACTGAAACAAGCCTCTCTGACCATTGCCCCTCCCTCACTGGGGTTGGGGCCAGCACTTGAGCCCAGGCTGCCCAGCAGCCTGTGACCTTGGTGGATGTCTTGGAGTAGCTGCAGTGCGTGGGCTTTGGCGTAGGCAGTCCTGGTTTTGAATCTCAGCTGGGCATCCTCCCAGCTGTGAATGGGAACAGTTCACCTAAAGGAAATATATAGGAAGTCCCTGGCACATGGCAGATGCTGAACAAATGGGGGCTGGTTAGTAATTACCATGGATCCTGGATGTCACCTCCCACCAGCCTTCAGCTTTGGCGAGCCCTGCACAGCCAACACTTTCGGACCCCTGGGGTTTTAAGGCCAGGCTTCCCACCGGATTACACCTTGATTTCTGGTTTTCATCTGAGGACCCACCTGTTCTTGCTCTGCCCAAGATCTAGGCGACATGACCAGACAGCATCACCTTCTCTCTGACCCACTCTTCCACCTCCCTCCCTGTCCCCTTCCAGCATCTAAAGTTTTACAGTAAATATAGTATTTTGAGACATCCTCATTGATGTACATTCCCTTAAAGGCTATCCACTTGACACAACACCTTCTATAATGGTAACTCAGCTCAAAGTATTGTCTAGGCCCAGTGTCCTAGACAATACTTTGTATTTGTCCAAACCCCTTTCCTTGAGCAGCTCAGCAGGTCCTACCTGGTACCCTATCTGGTTTCAAGTTCTGAATTAGTTTTCTACAGCTGCATAACAAACTATCACAAACTGAGTGGCTTAAAACAGTACCCTTGAATTAGCTCACAGTTCTGTGGGCCAGAAGCCCAGATATGGTGTGGATGGAGTCTCTGCTCAGTCTCACAAGGCTAACATCAAGATACTGGTCAGGCTGTGCTTATCTCGAGCTTGGGGTTCTCTTCCAAGCTCACATGGTTGTAGCAGAATGCAGTTCCTCATGGTTATAAGCCCAAGGTCCCCCTTTCCTCACTGGCTGACAGCCAAGGCTGCTCTCAGCAGTTGGAGGCCACTCACATTCCCTTGCCACGTGGCCCTTCCCATCTTCAAAACCAGCTACAGAGAGTCTCCATCATGTCAAATCCTTTTACTGCTTCAAATCTCTTTCTCCAGAAAAAGCCCAGTCTCTTTTAAGGGCTCAACTGATTAGGTCAGACCCACCAGGATAAAGCCCACTGGGCCGTTATAACATAAGCTCATCACATGAGTGACACAGTATTCAGAGTCCCTCCCACACACAGAGGGAAGAGAAAAAACAAGGGGGTGAGCCACTGGGGTCATCTTAGGATTCTGCCTACTACAGAGTTCAGAGGCTCAGGGCCTTTGTCCCATCTGTGGGGATGGTAATGATGTGGCCATCACTAGTTGAGAGCCTGCCCCTTGCCCAGCCCCACTCTCTGCACTTTACACAGACGGCTTCATTCCAATGCTTGTAGAAGCCCTGCATAGTTCATGTTTTCAGCCAAATACTGCAGACGAGAAACCTGCAGTGTAGAGAGGTCAGGTGCTTGTCCAAAGTAGCCCAGCCAAGCGTAGGCCCAGAGAATGAGTGAGGTGCCTGGGCTCAGGGCAGGGAGTGTTTCTCACACAGGGTGATGTTGGAGGGCAGTGTTGGGGTGGCCCCCAGAACAGATCTCTGTCTTAATGGAATCTGCTCTCCTGCTCCCCATCCCTGCTCCCTCATGAGTGGATTTTCAAAGCTGCGGGCTGACCTAAATGAAAGGTGGATGTTTTACTATAATTCAAAAAGATAATGCACCCCAGTGCTCATAGCAGCACTATTTACAATAGCCGAGGCATAGAAGCAACCAACAGGTGAATGGATAAAGAAGATGTGGTATATATAAACAATGGACTATTACTCAGCCATAACAAAGAATGAAATAATGCCATTTGCAGCAACATGGATCGACCTAGAGATTATCATACTAAGTGAAGTAAGTCAGACAGAGAAAGACAAATGTCATATGACATCACTTATATGTGAATCTAAAATATGATACAAATGAACTTATTTACAAAACAGAAACAGACTCACAAACATAGAAAACAAACTTATGGTTACCAAAGGGGAAAGGGGGTGGGGCAAGGGATAAATTAGGAGTTTGAAATTTGCAGATACAAACTACTATATATAAACTAGATAAACAACAAGGTTGTACTATATAGCACAGAGAACTATATTCAATATTCTGCAATAAACCATAGTGGAAAACAATATGAAAAAGAATGTGTGTGTGTGTATATATATATGACTGAATCACTTTGCTGTACACTGGAAACTAACACCACATTGTAAATCAACTAAACTTCAAAAAAAAGAATTTTTAAGTGGATGTTTTAATAATGAAGCATTTCCCTGCCCACCCCCCCCACACACACATCCCATTCTTACATTATCCTTTAAGAGTTAATGAAGAATAAGGTAGAAATCGGCTGATACAATCTGCTGGAAAATCCTATGTTAAACTAAACTCATTTTTTGTTTAGCCAGCTCGTGGCTTACATTCAGATAAGTAGGAAAGTGTTCTTTCATATTGCTCCTAATCATCAAGGAATGCAGCCCCATCAGAACATGTTTCAAGGCAGCTGTGCTCACCTGCCCCCAGCCAAAATCCGTTGTTCAGTTGGTAGCAGAGACAAAGTGAAGATCTCTGAGTCCAGTGCCCAGTGACTGAGCAGTGTTCTGACCTGGTTCTCACTTTTCAGAGAAATGCTCCTGGTTATCTTTCGTAGTCTTTTGCCATCTTTGGAGTTTTCTAGTAATTGAACATCATTTTTTGCTTAAAGAAGAACTTCTTCCCCTTCTCACAGAGCAATTATCACGGCTATGTACGAATTTGAATCTGTAGTTTTGCTCACTTTTTGGTGGTTATTCAAATCAGTGATCAGCAACTGATTTTCAGGTTTAAAAGTGAAGCACACGTATATTATACGAAGTGAAATAAGCAAGACACAAAAGGACAAATCCTGTAAGATTCCTCATGTGCAATGTTCCTAGAGTAGCCAAATTCACAGAGGCAGAAAGTAGAGTGGTGGTTGCTGGGGGGCTAGGGGTGTGGGGAGTTAGGGTTTAATGGGTGGAGTTTCAGTTGGAGAAGATAAAAACGTTCTGGAGATGGACAGTGGTGATAGTTGCACAATATGAATGCACCTCGTGCACTGTACACTTCAAAACGGTTTCCATGGTAAAGTTTGTGTTATGTATATTTCACCACAATTAAAAAGTGGGAGGGGGGCATGTTTGCAGGGCTTATTTGTGAGCATAGAAAGATGTTTCCCTTTTCTTTGTTATTTATTTTTCCACCACAATAAGAAAACAGTGAAGTACCCTTTATGATTCCAAGGCTTGCTTTGTAAATTGTGTATCTGATTCTAACCCCGTACTTAGAGGAAGACTTGACACACACCAGTGTCCCTCCTTTCACAAATTCTGGGGATATGAGCCTCCTGCCCCCTCAAGTTAACTCCCTGCGCTCAGCGCTCAGATCATGGGTAAGGATCATTTCATCGGAAGCCAAAAGGCTTCTCTCCTTCATCTTCACAGTTGGACACCCGGCAGTTTTTTGCAGCAAGAACCGTGTAGCTTGAGGGCAGAATTGCTAAATTGTTTGTGGATGAGACCCCGTACCCAGCACCATGCAGACACACAGAGGTACACAGTGAGGGTTGAGCATCTCATCAAAGCTTCAAATAGTTAGCAACAGTTTTTCTGAGTTTTAAAAAATTGTTTTATGGAGGTGTACAATAAAATACACAAATCGTAAGGGTACAGTTTGATGAATTTTACATGTGTATGTACATATATGCATGCGCTATATACGTGGTGGGGGGTCATTCCAGTAACCGGGAAGTTTTCCTCTTACCCCTTCCTAGTTAGTGTCTCTCCCCTAGACCTTCACTTACATCAGCAAAAATTGATTTTGTCTTCTTTGACTTTGACATGAATGGAATCATACAACATGTAGCCATCTCCCGCTAACTTTTTATCAGAAGAACTTGAACAACTAATCTCTGATGGCAAGATAGGACCGTTGGCAAAGGACTCTAGGGCTGGAACAGTAAAGAAATGGGAATTTCAGTAACTTCTGAACTTATGGCAGGCAGGGGAAGGGAAGGCCCCTTACTCTGTGTGTGTCCCTGAGCACAGATACACATGGGTTCTTTTAAATCTGCTTTGATTCTTCCCCATCCGTCCTCAGTGACTTTCATGGTCGTGTGCTTCATACTTCAAGGTCTGACAACATGAATCTTTTTAACATCTCTGTGACATTTTAGCATATCATCATAAATTACTTGTAGCAGTCATAAACTCAGTTATATTTGTGGTTTAATTCTGCAATTCCCTTGTGCAAAGTCTGTTATTACGCAGCGTTCTCTACCTCTTGGAAATCATCCCAGTGCAGTTCCATTCACTTGGAGTTAAATGTTAAATGTTAAATTCTGGGTCTTGGGGTGGCAAGAAGCCTTAAAATGGAGCCAGAGAGGTTTATACATAGGTGTGTTCATTTGCTTCAGAATGTGGCCCACACAGGGCCACAGCCTAGTTACGAGTCTCTAACATACATCTCCAATATGCCGTGTGTTTTTAATCGGGGAAGGAAACAACAGAAACAACAGAAGGTTCAGATGGCTCCCTGCAAGCCCACCACGACCTCAGAAAAATAATTCAAAGGACAGGCCCTGCAGACAGTTGACCTCTAGTGTCCACTTTGGAGGATTGTTCACTTACTTTAGAAAATAACTGACTTGCATCATTGCATATAAATTTCCCTCCTAAAGAGTTTGGGAATTAAGAGTAGGGAGTGAATGGATGGACACAATGGCCCCGTTTTGATAAACTAGTCCGACAAGTCAGATTGACCAAGAATGCACACAGTTCCTTTGAACATTGCTCTTTGAACTTTATTTTATTGTCTGTCCTCTGTGATTATTTGAAGAGCTATGGAAATAGTAAACTATTTTAAAGGGAACTGTGGGTCTCTTTCACTAAGGGGGTGAAAACATGCCTTCATATGGGAGGTACACATGCTGTCTGGTGCTGGGGAGTGGGATAGTCCCCTGCTCTGTCACCGCATCTTCCTCCAGACTTCCCGCAGTCCCCCCAGCTGGGCCTGAACACCACACTCAGCTTCGCCACCGGGGTGCCGTGCGGGCGGCCCTCATCCCACTTCCCCTTACTTCTGAGAAAGAGAGTGAAGAAAGATTTGCCCTGCTATCCCAAGAGGCTACTTTTCCGAAGCCTGGGGAGTAAGATGGGGGGAGTTAGGAGGGGGACAAGGTTTTAGGGGACAGGGGAGAGTGTTGGTGTGACTTCTCAATCAGGTCCTGCTTGATTTCCAAACCAATGCGCGGTCCCAGCTCAGATACCTGAAAGGGCAGGTGGGAGTCTCCAGGAGGAGGCGCTTCCTGTCAAGCCAGCCAGAGGCCTGGATTGAGAGTCTCTCAGCCCAAGTAAAGGAGAAGGCAATTCGGTAGGTGGGGGCTTGGGGAATTCTCCTAAACGCATCTCTGATTTTACCCATGAGTCTCACTGACAGTGGCCCTCAGAAGTGAGCCCTGCAGGCTGGGGCTTCTGGAAGGTGCTTTTCTTCCAAGACCCGGCACTAGCTGTTTATACCCAGTGCTTTGTTCCAGAATCATGGCTACTTTTCTTCTGCCACCAGCTCGGTCACACACCTCTGACACCCACAACCCCTAGGCAGACCTCACAAAGCTGCAGAGCCATCAGCGGCTAAACACGCCAGTTTCCCCTTCTCAGGTCCTCGCACAGAGACACTGCCAAAAAGACACAGAAAAGAACTACACCCCAAACATTTTGAATTCCACAGAACTTTAAATCTTCAGTTTAAATTCAAACCATATTTTCAGATTATTTTAAAGGGAACTGCTTGTGTAACCATTTTAAACAAATACCTTTCCCTTTTGATATCCTGGAGATTCCCCGGACAGCCAGCAGGTTTTAATCCATTTCAATTTGAGAACAAGCCTACTCGAGAACAGGCAGTTCTCATCACAAGGCTCCCAGCTGTGTGTGGAATTCCCTGGGCAGGGCTGGCTCTGCTGACAAGCCATTTTTCATGTGCTCGGCTCCAGTGTCAGGGCTGGGGCACAAAACCTAGCTCTGCCTCTTAGTAATCATATGCTCCTGGGGAAGTTACTTAACCTCTCTGAGCCTCAGTTTCATCATCTTTAAAATGGGGATTCATGTTAGAACCTGCTCTGTGGAGTGAACATTTGTAAATTCTTATCAAAGGTAAGCATCGAGCTTGCACTATTAAGTACCCAGTGTGATTATTAAGGCTGGCCTGGTACCTAGATTCCAAAGGTTTCTTATCCAAGAGAGGCTGATTAGTTTCTGAACCAGCAACTTGGATTGTGGTTCTTTTTATGTGAATGTGGGGAATTAACTATCTCCAGACAGGTGGATGGGTGATCTTCCTGCTCTTGGTGAGATTGTCACCTCAGATTACCAGTCTGTAAACAGACCTGGCTAAGTCCATGCCAAAGAAATTTAAGGTGTCTACACCAGTTGTCCCTCCATGGCCTGCAAGTGTTGCTCCCCCAGGATGGATTAGCAAGGCTCCGAGTTTGGTGGTGTGACAGCCTGGCACCCCCTCCCCACAGCAGACCCCATTAAGGTGGGTTATGTTGGTGGTGATGCCCAGCCCCGCAGTGTCAGCCAACAACTCCATGCACTTCATAACAATGTCAGCACTTCCTCCCCTTCTGGTCGTTCCCACCAGCTCTGGCAGCTTCCATGAGGGCTGCTCAGTGTGGTACCTGCTGGGGAAGTAGGGAGGGCAGGGTGCTGAGGTCGAACCAGACTCTCCCAGCTGTCTCCTGAGCTCAGCAAACAGGGAAGTGAGGTCACTTCTCTGAGCCTCAGAAGGGAGCTAGTCACATGAGTCAACACATGTAGAAGGACTTTAATAGCCAGTGAGCAGGGCCAGGGCAGGGTAGGGGAGGGGAGGCGTGGAAGATTTAAGGCTGCACCCACACTTGCACAACCCTAGAGAATGAATGCCTCCTTAAAGTTTGCCCCTAGGTGCCTCACCTGCATCACCATTGTCCTGCCCATCCAGCCAGGACCCTGGGCTTCAGACTGAGAGCCAAGCGGCTACTCCAGTTGTTTCCCTGCTTAACGTCCTTCGGTGGTGCCCCAGCATGAGTAGCAGTAGTTGTAATGTGCTATCATTGCTAGTAACGATAACAGCTAACATCGATTGACTACCTGGCACCGTTCTAAGCACTTTCTAGATATTAACTCATGTAGTCCTTTCAACAATTCCATTATTATCCTCATTTGCAGATAAGGAAAGTGAGGCACAGAGAAGCTTAGGAATTTGCCCCACAGGACACACCTAGTAAGTGGTACAAAGCCAGGAATTGATCCTGGGCAGTCAGGTTCTAGAATCCAAGCTCTTAACAATGACACAAAGCTGTTAAGATATGCTAGTGCCACTGGGTGAAGCCTAAACTCCAAACCAACAACCGGCCCCTGCCTCTGTCTCCAGCCTCCTCTACGCGCATTTCCTTGCCCTCTGGCCAAGCCAAACTCTCTGGAGTGGTTCCAAGGAAGCCGTCTTCACACCTGTGACTTTGCACCTGCTGTTCCCTCCACCTATCCTTCCTGACATCCATTTCACTATCCTTGGCTGGCAAACATCTATGCATTTTTCTAGACCCATCTTAAGTTGTGCCTCCTCTGTGAAGTCTTACTTGACCACCCCAGACAGTTGATAGCTGACCTCAGTTTCTTCAAGAGTACCTTGACCTTCCTAGTGCCCTCAGATTGCTGTCTATCTGATGGGGTCTGATGGGGCAGATAAAGAAGCAAACTACATTCAACTTATGTGAATTCAGCAATTGCCTCCGCAGGGAGAAATCATGTAAATCGTGTGAGCGTCCCTGTGCAGTGAATGAGAGGTGGGAGGGTGAATCACCGTCCCTTCTGTTGGTGTCACTTCCTCAAGCTTTCAAGGTATGAGCATCCACAATTTAACTGTAGTTTGCAAACCTAGCCCCTAAAATCAAATCATGCTTTAACTGGTACTCAGCCTGAGAAGTACGGAGCTGCTGCATGGGGGAGCAAACACCAGCCACGGCCCCGTGGACTTGCTGAGAGAGTGATGTTGGTCTGCAGGGTGGTGACGTCTTCCTGAGAGAGAACAGGGCTGTTTTTGCCCCAAGTGATGTTCTTCTTACGGGCTTGCTTTGGAATCTGACTCCCACTCAGGCTGTGACTGATCAGCCAGGCTGATTCACGACTGTACTGCATGATTCCTGTGTCTGAGTCCTCGACCTCCTGGGCATCCGTCCCATATGTCTTACTGTGTATCTCCTGGTGCCCAGGCTGTGCCTAGTCCCTGGCTAGGAGCTGTTCGTTCATCGTCGTTGGAAAGAGAGAGTGGATGAGAGCAGGGTGTCCCAGGAAACCACACCGAGATTTGAGGCAGCAGGCTCTGACCCATCTAAGAAGTTGTAAATCACATTTGTCAGTCTTTAAAACTGTATTTGACACCTCTGGGAACAGAGAACTTCCTTGTGTTTATCTGGTGGAATCCCTTACTTGCCTCCGTTTACCTTACAAAGACACAGCACGGCAGGGAGAAGACATAACAGGGGCGTTTGTAGAATATCCTGAGATATATGAATAGTAAATGGTGAATTACGAATGGTGATGAAAACAGTTGGAAATTCCCACCAGAGAAGCCGCTGGTGAGGCAGAAACTAGGCAAGGCATCCTAATAAGGAAAGGTCGGAAGGCAGGACAGCTGAAGAAGATTGCTGTGACTCATGAGCGCACGTGTGGTGCCTGCAAGCTTTCCGAGTGCTCGGAGACTGGCAGCCCGCACGCTGCAAGCATCCGTGAGGTCGCCTTGGATGTCTTTCAGCCTGTGAGACCTCGAAATCCTGCCAGAATCTGGCGCTTTGTCTGGGTTTCTGTGAACTTCGGTAATAGATCTTCCAAAATACAAAGGTCCGGGGGAGACAAAAGAAAGAGATGTTGAGGAAGAAAATGTCCATCCATTTTCTTTAAATTATAGTACATTTATCAAGGCCAGGGAGTGGGAGTGGTTGCAGGCGGCTGAGATTTATTCCACAGCGTTGGAATTTCCAGTTTCAAGGTATGATTAATGGTGGTGAGTGGGGAAGAGGGAAAATGTGCAAGCTAGATGTCATTCTCAAACTCCAAGCATTTGTGAAAACATGAGTTATAAGCTATTTTACTCAAGCAGTGGGGGTCTCTGTGCTACTTTTAATACAGTGATATAAGTACCTGGGTACTTAGAGTTGGTGGGGGGTGGGTAAGGGGGGGGTCCATATTTCAAGTGCGTACACGGTTGAATCAATATCTTCTCACTCCCGCCCTCCCCCTCCAGCTGATATATTTATCACTGAGGATGAGGGGGGCAGTTGAAAATGTCAGTCCTATGGTGTCCTTGGCTGTGACCCTAGGAAACATCATGTAATAGAAACGGTGTCCTGACGCAAAGGTGCGTAAGCCTTGGCTTTGCAGCCCACGTGTCTTTAGCTTTAGTGTTCCCTGGGCTCTGAGCTGGAAGCCAGGTGTGGATTCTCTGGCCTGGGGCCCTGAAGGAGAGATATGAACTGTGGCCTGACCACAGAACATGCTGGGTTGGGCATCTTGAAATCAGAGCACAAAAACATGGTAGGATGGTAAAAGTATGCCCCAAGTGAGTCGTTTAACCCCTACAAGGCTTCATCTGCTTTCTTTCCAAAAAGGGGTTTGGATGAGAATGTGAGTTATTTAGACCCAAAATAAAAAATGTAAGCAACAGAGGTATCATTAGCGGTTCATGAAGGAAGAACTGGCATATTCAATCATTAGAGCTGGGACAATTGCCTTTCCATATGGAATAAATAAATAAAAGGGCATCCCAACCTCCAATTATAGGGGGAGAAAAAGTGTTTCCAATACAGATTCCCAGGTCCCACATTGGATCTACTGTGACTTGGAACGTCATCATTTTTTAAAAATATATTTTTATTGAAGTATAGTCAGTTTACAATGTTATGTCAATTTCTGGTGTATTCATCATTTTTAAAGCCCTCCACAGACCATTTAGAAACCCCTACTCTATACACTATTAACTCCCTGGGGGCAGGGACTCCGGCTGTTTTTGTCATTAAATCATTTGCACTGTGGATGATCCCTGGACTGTAGTTTGAACCCAGAAAATGTTTGAATGAATAGATGATTTCAAAGATTCTAAAAGAAAAAAATGAATTTCTAAAAAAAGATTATACATTTTTCTTTGGCTCTCATTGATAATGGAATCAACTGTCATATATGCAGAATTATTTGCGGTGCTGACCTGGAGGAAAGCAGGAGAGAAGAACTCTGAATGGGGAAATTTTAGTGAGATCAGCCTTTTCTTCTCAACATCTCATTTAAAGCTATTTGAAATTATTACCCATACCTTGGGAGAAACTAGGCCCACTCCCAAAATATTAATAAACCATATTTTAACTGTAGTCGTGATTATTCTTTTTTTCATTTATTAGGTGCCTACTTTGTGTAGAAACACAGTATCTCCAGCACAAGTTTTTCCCCTCTTTTTTATTTATTAAGGCATAACTTACACATAATAAACTTCACCAATTTTGTGTACAGTTTGATGGGTTGTAGCATTTGTGTACAACCTATAATCACCACCGTGGTCAAGATACCAAATGGTTTTCTCATCCTGCAGAGTCTCCTCGGCCCCTTTGTATTCCATCCCCTCCGTCTACCTCCAGCCTCAGGGAACCGCTGATCTTCTCTGTGTCTAACGCTCAATTGAAATAATAATCATAATTGTAGGGTCAGGCATTTTTTAATGTTTTGGCCAAAGGGTGTAAAAACAGACAGGGGAGAAATGAGAATGAGGGAAAAATTGGTAACTTAGCCAGCGAGGCTGCAGCCCTGAGACTGATGACAGCTTCACTTGAGAGTGTCGGAGGCCCTGGGAGAGCACGCTGAGCCTTCGGAGATGGGGTGCTCCAAGGATTTTTTTTTTACAAATAACATGGTTAGACATTTCTATAATTACAGAAAGAGAATGCAAGGGTTGATGTATATGGCTCAGATCTGACAAGTGGATTTCTAAACATGCATCTGGACTCATTCTTAACCTGGTATCTTAAAGAACCCCTGGGCCATCCGATCTCTCAGAAGATTCCCAATGGCCATGGCTGCTTGAAGATGAAGCATTTGAGTAAAGAAACTTCTGCCTCAGAGGATATTTTCTCCTTCTGAGGCTATTAATTAAAAAGCTCAGAGTCCCTGGTTCCCAGCAAGATTTATTAGCCCAAAGTGAAATACAGGAATGGTGATATGTCTACGAAAAACCAAGTGCAGCAAAGACAAGAATGTGGAGATTTTGTATGGCGCTTGGGAAGCTCATAAAATCTGCCTCCACATGGGCACCAGGCACTGTTTGGGTCCTTAA
The DNA here is from genome assembly GCF_009834535.1 of Camelus ferus. NCBI lineage: Eukaryota > Metazoa > Chordata > Mammalia > Artiodactyla > Camelidae > Camelus > Camelus ferus. The sequence goes on from NC_045712.1 coordinate 37,886,559, forward strand.
GCTACCGCTGAAAAGGACAGGCAAAACCCTGCTGCCTTCCTGTAGGCAGCAGCTCACGTTCTGATAGCAGGAGGTAGGAACAAGTTACACGGTGCTTTCAGAGAGGAGAGCAGGGATAAACGGAGAGCACGTGCAGGACAACTGGGGTGAGGGTGGGAGGAGCCCTTTAGGTGGCTGCTCAGGGAAGGCTGCTCTGAGGAGGTGATCTTTGAGTGAGATCCAAATAACAAAAAGGAACCAGCTCTTGCAAGAGAAAGAGCATTCTGGGAATCAAGACTGGCACATGCAAAAGCCCTGAGGTACAAGAGAGGTTGGCATGTTCAAGAAAGAAGGCAAAAGTGGCCCAAGCACAGTGACCAAGATGAAGAGGGGTACAAGCTGAGGTTGGAGAGATAAGAAGTCTTGCTCCAAAAATGCAAACCTGAGCCCTCTTGAAAACAAAGTCACAAAGTCAGCTGTTCTGGTGCCCCTGCACTCTGAGAGATATATGTGGCTGGGCTGCAGTTGGGAATACTTACGTCTGCAAAATCACTTACTTCCTCAGATAATGATCATAGACCCTGAACTGGCAGGGAACGTAGAGCTAGTGTAGCCCAACCCCCTCATTTTACAAACGAAGGAACAGAGGCCCAAAGAGGGTAAAGTTCTTCCCCGATAAACTAGAGGAAATATTTGCAGTTCACTATCACAGATTGAGAGATCAATTTCTGCCCTATATAAAGAGCTGCTGGCTGGAGGGACTGGAGCAGAGTGAAGAGGGGAGAGGGAGCCACAAGGAGAGGTTGACAAAAATCCAAGTGTTTGATCCCGCACAGCTGCTGGGCAGGGGGGACACGGGTGCGGTTGTGCGCTGAGCGGAAGGAGAAGTGCATCCAGCGCTCAGGCAGGCCAGCAGTTCCCATAAAGCACATGGTTGGTCATAAACTGGAAAGAGCTCAAATGTCACTGAACAGGTGCCTGGATAAATAAATGGCGGCCTCTCCAGACAACAGAATACTGCTCAGTAATAAAAAGGAACAAACCACTGATCCGCACAGTAACGTGGGTGACTCACATGCGCTGAGCAAAAGAAGCCAGCTACAAAAGGGAGCACCCTGTTTTACAGGAAGGTCCATGTTGGGCAAAACTACTTGACAGTTTTCTGGGAACAGGAGTAGAGGTGAACTGCAAAGGGTACCAAGGGAGCTTTTGGGGGTGATCAATGTTTTTCTGTCTTGAGTGTGGTGGTGGTTACACGTGTGTACACTTGTGTCAAAACTCTTCAATGGGTCCTTTTTTAATGTATGTAAATTATATCTCAAGTTGTTTTTAAAATAAATTTTTGAAAGGAGGGGAAAAGGCAGAGCTTTTGGTTAAATTGCTCTTCTCTAGCTAAATGCTTACTGAGCAACTCCGTGTACAGGCACCATAACAGGGGCAGACCAGCCGTTCCTGCGAGCCCCTGGGCTCCCTCCTCCCACCATCCACTGCCCCCAGCCAGTCAGGCCCCCGGAGACCACAGTCAGAGCCCAAGTCAGGGAGGGGACAGTGGCTACTCAGGAGAAAAGTGGCTCTTCCTTTTGGTCTGAGGGACGTGACAATCCCTAAAGCAAAGGAAATGGGAAGGAGGTTGGGCTTGTTGCTGAATCAGCGCCCGGTCCTGCCCAGCGGGCACCCACCCTACTGTTTAGTAACCAACTCTCTTGCTTGATACTGTTTGTTCAGACAATCTCGCTGACCCCCAGTCTGAGGTACGAGCATTATATGGCTCTAACTTTCCAAGTTCATAGACACAATAGGTTAATATCTAATTTCTGCAAGTTGTCCTGGCCTCCACTCCTGCATGTATGTATGCAGTGGGCGAATGAAGCACCCAGGGCAGGGGACCGCGGCTCTTTGCAGGAAAACATGTCTCTCTGTGGAAAGACGGTTCCCGTGTGTGGTCTTTCATGTGCAGCCATACTGTGAAGAGGTGTGGCGGTTTCTGTGATCGCTGTTTGATCCTGCACAGATGGGGTACCTGAAACCATACTGCTCCGACACTTAGGATGTGGTACAGTGTTTGTAATTTTTAGGAAAATTAATAAACCAAACACAAGACACATGTCAATGCCCAGCCCGCAGTAAGGACACCACTGTCATTTTGCATCCTCCTCCTTCTCAGACCAGGGAGGAAGGAACAAAGTTCAAGGAGGTCATCCTCCTAGACCAGCTGAGGGGATGGCAGCAGGTTGGCAGACCTAACTGGTCCCATTCACTCCATTTTCCTTCCTTCCTCCAGAAGCTTATGAGATTGCTCTGCCACCTGGAAGCGGCATTTCAGTTCTCATAAAGCCCGGGACCCCAACTCTGCCAGTAAAGGTCTGTTACATCATCATTTCCACAAGATGGGAAACCAAGCTGTCCATCAAAGCTGGAGAGAGTAGAGTCTTTTCCTTTAGCTGCCAGAATCCAGAGAATCACTTTGTCATTGAGATCCAGAAGAATATTGGTAAGTACACACTCTTGGACTGCTTGGCCTCCCCGCCTGTCTTTCCCATGCTCAGCCAGCCTCTGCTGCTAACAGATAAGATCTGTTCTGAAATGGCACAATCTTCAGCTCTTGTGTGGCCAATCACGATTCTCAGTGTTTTACATGGTTTCAGTCATTTAAAGTAGCCCTGGGAGAAGTTCACAGAGAGAGTAAGTTGTGTAAGATGGCGCAGCTAGGAAGTAGCAGCGCTGGAAGCCAGGCGCTCTGGATCCAGAGTCCTGGCCTGTAACCACTATGCCGCGCGGTTTTCTGACCAAGCTACAGACACCTGGGCGGTGCTCTGTCTGGTGTGCTAAAACCTTCTGGCTGAGCAGGAGCAAAAGTCAGGGAAGTTGGAGGACAAAAGAATTGAAGGTTGAGAAGATAAGAGTGAGGAAATGGGTCCACAAGGCACAAGGGGAAAAACAGCAGCTTTGCAGGCGGAGGGACCTGGGTTTGGCTTCAAGCTCCAGGGCTGCTGATCATGTGACCTGATCTCTGTGACTTTGTTTTCTAGTCTGTAAAATAGGAGTCACTGTACCAACCAACAGGGGTGTTTTGAGGTTGAAATAAAATAATAGATTGAGAGTGTATGACACACCAGAATTCAAAAAACTGTAGGTATTTGGTATCATTATGATTCATAATTTGAGCTTGGGATAGGAGATTGACAAAAGAAATAATAATTGGGCAAAAAGAATTAAAGGTATACTTTCCCAATCATTTCAAGACAGGATGCCAGCGAGGAACTACTAGCTGTATTAACAACAGAGAGAACACTCTTTTGATCTAATCAAAGCCATACTCAGAAAATTTCTTCACCTTTAGGTGGAAATAAATGAGTCAGGAACAGATCAATGAGGAAGAAGAAGGATAAGATAAACCTTAGGAAGATGGAATTCATAAAAATAAAGGGGGAAATTAAAGTACCTAAAAGAGTTTTTAAAACTATGTTTGAAAACTAAAGCCAAGACCTGTTCTCTGTAGAGACCAATTAAATAAACAAATCTCTGACTAGTCTCCTGGAAAAAAGAGAGAAATTACAAATACACAGCATTGAATGCATAAACATGGATTTAATGACATACCCAAAGGTGATTTCCGAAATTTTAAGGGACTATGTACAATGTTATGATAATAAACGTGAACATCTGAATGACAGGATGATTTCCAGGGAAAATTTAATGGGTCATATTGACTCAAAGAAAGGTAGGAAACCTGAATAAACAACATAACCAGGAGGGAAAAAATGTCCAAGGTGAAGGAGAAGAGGGTTTGGCTTAGTTAGAGATGGTTTCATAGAAGAGTCCTATAAAACTCCGAGTAGTAGGTAATTTCTATGATGCTTAAACCATTCTAGAGAAGGTTTGACGAACTTTCTCTGCAAAAGGCCAGATAGTAAATATCTTAGGCATCATGGACCAGATGGTCTTAGTCACAACTCCTCAGCTCTGCTGTTAAAGTACAAAATCTACCAGAGACAGTAGATAAACAAATGGGTAATGAACATCCCACATGTTTATTAACAATAACAGGTGTCTGGCTGGATTTGGCACACAAGCTATTGTTTGCCAAACCCCATTCTAGAGCATTGAAAGGGGTAAAGTTTCACAGTTCATTTTTACAAGGATCTTACAACTCTGATGTCAGAATCTTCCACCAAATAAGAAAGAGAACCGTAGACCAATCTGTTATGAATATATGTATCAAAAAATCCTGATTAATATATAAGTATATCAAATCCAAAAATTAGGGCTTGTTGGAAGACTGGAAGGGTAGTTCACCATTAGCCAATCAGTTAATGTGTACTGCCTTGTGTTATTAAGTGAGAGGGAAGAAACGGCATTTGATCACCATAGTAGATGATTTTTAATGTTTTTAATAGAATTCTCTTACACTTGCCTCCCACAGATTCCCTCAGACCCGCCTCCCTCAGGTTCCTCACACTTTCCTCCCCTCAAAGTTCCTCACACACACCCCTCCAAAATAAAAGAAGTTCTAGTTAAATACTTGGAGATATTCATAATAAATGCATAGCATGTATATGAAGCAAGATATATAATTTTACTGAAAGACAAAAGAGAAGAAGTTAATAAATGGAGCAATACACCCTTTTCCTTGGTGAAAATCTCAGTATGTAAAAATATGATGTAAAAATCATCATTTCTCCCTCAAGTTAATTTCTCAGTTTAAGTCAATTACAATTAAAATCTCAATAAAGCTTTTACACAGCTGAGGAGATTATTGATATACTTAAGAATTCAGAGGTATGGCTTGTTCCTATTATAAGAATGAAGTCAATCTATGTATTTGACATAGAAAGACCCAGATCATTTTGTTCTGTGAAAACTATGCAACCTATAGGAGGAAAAGAGTTTATATAGTTTAATCTCACTTTATTCAATTTAATCTCACTTTATTGAATATTTATAATCATATTGAGCCCAAAGTTTGGAGGGATAAACACCAAATTGCTAATGTTATATTATTTCTGTAGTGAGTCTGGGAGAGGAACAGGTAACATTCATTTTTGTCTTTCTATTTGCCTGTCCTGTCATTTTTTTTTTACAAGCACTTACTTTTATAATCATTAAGCCAAGAAAGTGTCATTTTATAAAAGGAATAGGGTACCACATCTCATCTCACAAGACGTAAGTCACAAGTCTAGGATGCCACACACAGTTTACCATATAATAAAGACTCATGCTTACAATTTTTGAAAATGATAAATAAAATTTTTAGATTATAAATCTAGACACTGGAATCAAGTTCACTGTTCTACTTGCCTCTCATTTTTAAAACCTTTTCTGAATAAACATCCTGAAAATTTCAAAGTTTGGCCCCTCTGTTGTCATCCCTCTTGAAGGGCCCCATTGAAGCTAATGAAAGTAGAAGTCAGTGCTGGGGGAAAGGAGTTGTGAATCACTTCAGAAATGACCCTTCTCATCCTTTGGTTAGAAATCATTTTACATATTCAACATCTTTGCCCTGGACGGGGAACCAGAGAAGACTTGGAGGCATGCCCATCATATTGACTACTTTCATTTGTGTGTCCATCCAAAAACAAAGCTCTTAGCGACAAACTAAAAGGTGCTTACACAACCTGACACTCCCCAGGGTCTCATGGCTTGTGGCAGAGCCATGGTTGGGAGGAGATGGGGCTTTTGGACTCCAGGTTCTTGGGATGGAATTAAATCAGAACCTCTGGAGTGGCCCAAGCTCAGGTGGTAAATTTTTTAAATGTCCACAAGTGAGTCTAGTGTGGAACCAGGGCTATGAACCACTACCTTAACAGGGTTAAGTGATCCCACAGGACACGGGGACCCAGTAAGAGCTACTCCATATGGCTCTGGGCACATGGGAGGTGCAGGTGGAAAGCTATAAAAGAACTTGATAAAAACAGTGAAGTTTCCGTGAGCTCCTAAAAATAGGTACTGTCTTTACCTACACACAAAATCTCAGTTTAGCCTAGTCACCTTCTTATCCAACCTTGTTTTACTGGTTAAGCAGCTCAGTCTGTTGACAAGCATGCACATTGACTAAACGCAGCCTGGGCTTTTGTCCTGGGATCATGTGCACCTCAAGTGCCACACCCGTCACCTGGACTCAAGGGCTGCTTTGCCTAAATGAGAGGTTTAGTGTGATGACCTCAGAGGTCCTAGCAGCTCTGAAATTCTCCCATAATTCCATCGAGGCGGCAATAGTTTCAGATACCCCACGAGAGCAGCAATAAAGACTTGTGGATTATTATTACAGTAGCCAAAGTCCATCGCACCTTTCAGATTCCCTGTACTCGGGACAACAAAAGCCTCGCTGTTAGGCTGCCTGGTTTCTGTTACTTCTTTTGCATGTTCTCGCTCAGTGCCTCCCTGACAGCAACGTTCTTCCCTGTGTTTTAAAAGGCTTAGGAAACAAAGTACATCAAAGGTTGTCATTAGTTGTTAGCCTTTGGGGAAAAAATAATTCACCTGCAGTGGTAATAAAATACCAGCATTAAAGTCACGAGGAAAGAAGATGACTGTGCCTCCGGGTTCCAGCCATTTAGGGGTTGTACATTCGGTATATACTCAGTCGTTGATGAGTGTGTTGATGGGAAAAACCATTTTTAAAAGGTAGAGCTTAGAGCAGCACCCTAAAAATTGTGAAATCATGACTTGCAGGATAGAGGAAGCAGGGTGTCCCAAAGCACGGGCCCCGCTGCAGGGGCCTCCCTGCAGCTTCCGGTGAGGCCTGGGCGCGGGCCCACCAGCTGGACTCCACCAACTTGCTCTGGGAAACAGTGCGGCCTTCCCCTCAGTATCCAAAAGCAGAGTGTTCCTATGACATTCTTCACAAGGCAAAATGGCATGAAGCGAAGAAGCAACCTGAGGACATGTTTTGCTAACGGATACACACAGTAAATCGAGATAAAGCGCAGGTGCTCACAGACACAGCTCAGAGCTGCGGCGGCTTGATGCTGGAATGCCGAGTGTAGTTGCCGGGGAAGGAGGTGCGTGCTGCCTCTGTGACAGCTCCCTGCAAAATACACACTAAACGCTATTTGCACTTTTTTGTTTTCATAAAAGCGAGAATCCTCTTTGGATTTATTTTGGTTGTCAGAAACGGGTACTAACATTAAGTCTTCCATAAAAGCAAAGTGATGTAAAGCTGACTTTTAAAAAGCAGGGAGACCTGTAGTGAGGAGGTGACCTGGGTCTGGTTCCCTGGTAGCAGAGTATGATGTGGGGATTCTGCTTTTTAAGTCATTTATCAAGAAAGCGCCTTTGAAAGAAACCTAGGCAGGATGGTGGGATGGTGTCAGGGGCAGGGAAACCTCTCAGGCTTTTCTGCCCCAAGGCAGAGGGCTGCTCCCTCCTCCCCTGCCAAGGCACCTTCCCAGAGGGGGGGGCCTCCGCGAGCCGCCGGCAGCCAGCACCCACCCATCCAGAAGATGGGTGGCCCCCTGGTGGAACACCACCCCTCAAAGTGACCACTACAGGGGCTGAGGTGGGGAAGTGGGGGGCCCAGTAGCATTTGTGACCAGATTGTTTTGTGACTGTGTTTCAGACTGCGTGTCAGGCCCATGTCCTTCTGGAGAGGTTCAGCTTCAGCCCTCAACGTCGGTGTTGCCTGCCCTCAACAGGACCTTCATCTGGGATGTCAAAGCTCACAAGAGCATCGGTCTGGAGCTGCAGTTCTCCCTCCCACACCTGAGGCAGGTCGGGCCGGGGGAGAGCTGCCCAGATGGAGTCACTCACGACATCAGCGGCCGCCTGGACGCCACAGTGGTCAGGATCGGAACCTTCTGCAGCAACGGCACTGTGTCACGGATCAAGATGCAAGAGGGAGTGAAAATGGCCTTGCACCTGCCCTGGTTCAACGACAGGAACGTCTCCGGCTTCAGCATCGCAAACCGATCATCAGTAAAACGTGAGCGCGCCAGGCCTTCCCCGCTGTTTGCTGAGGTTGAAACCTACCAAATCACCCTTGTTCTCGGTTCAGAAGTGGTCAGATGTTGGCAGTGTTGTACGATTCCATCTGAATACCTTAAAGGAAGTCCCACTCTCCTGTAAGCATGCGGGCCACTCCTGACATGAACCCCCCTTCTCTACTAAACAAACCGGGAGATGGCTTTTCCTTGTCCTTTGTATGTGAGACTTGTTTTCAAGAAATGAAATGGGACTGGTTGTATAGACCTACCCCTTGTTTACTCCATTTCTCAGGTCTTTGTCCTGTCTCCTGTCTCTTCCACATTGTCTAGAATTGTATCGGTGGTGTGCTAGAGTGGCTCACAGCGGCTCGTAAGTGCCGATGGTTAAATGTTCTGCAATTTTGTAAGCTGGTGTTAAACAGCCATTACTAAAACTCCAGTTGCATAAGCTTAATTAGTTTAGAAACAAAGGTAATAAGTACTCAGAACTCATGCCTTCCTAGTTACTGTACTGCATTTGACTGTTCTCTGTGCTTTGAGGTTATACATGCCCATTGGGTCTGGGTGGTGGAAACACTGTGATGTGAGAGGCTGCCCGTCTCCTCCCAACTCCACGTTCATCGTCTCCCACTGGAAGCTCGAAATCAGCTAGAGTGGGAGTCTTGACGCCAAGGAAATGGGCGGACGCTACAAGTTAGGGCTTTATTTTTTTCCCCTGCTGGGTTGATTATTAAACATTTACTCACACACCACTGACCCATCCTCATTCTCACTCTCTACCTTGAGTGTAAACGTACCTCATCCAGACCCGCTGCTCAGGACGGGAGACCCACCTTCACCTCTTCTCTACCCTCGTTCCTGCAGCCATGGATGACCCAGCCAGGGGCTAATTGCCTCCTATTCTCTCTTGTTTGGGTTCTGCCCTGACAGGCCTGTGCATCATCGAGTCTGTGTTCGAGGGTGAAGGCTCAGCTACCCTGATGTCTGCCAACTACCCAGATGGCTTCCCCGAGGACGAGCTCATGACGTGGCAGTTCATCGTTCCCGCGCACCTGCGGGCCAGCGTCTCCTTCCTCCACTTCAGCGTCTCCAACTGCGTGAAGAAGGAGGAGCGGGTCGAGTACTACATCCCAGGCTCCACCACCAACCCCGAGGTGTTCAAGTTGGAGGACAAGCAACCCGGGAACATGGCCGGGAACTTCAACCTCTCTTTGCAGGGCTGTGACCAAGATGCCCAAAATCCAGGGATCCTCCGGCTGCAGTTTCAAGTTTTGGTCCAACGTCCACAAAATGAAAGCAGTAAGTGAGCCCCACGTTCCTTTTCCTCCCCCTCCTCCCCAGTGCCTTTTTTCCTTCCTGGGTTAGTCTGCTTTGGGTGAGTTTCCCTTCCTACTTCTCCCCTGTGGCTCTGGCGCACTTGGACGCTGGACCCTGTAAGAGTTTCAGGAAGTGCGTTGCTAGGCAGTGAGGCCACATCGTTGGTGAATGCTGGGCCTGCCGTTTCATTTCAGCACAAAAAGAAGCTAACACAATCTGGCATTCAAGGTGCTAAGTTACTTTTAATGAAGGTGTTAAAAGGTTACTTTTTAGATCTCACGTCTGGACTGACCCTACACTGTGAATCAGGATGTTGTCAGCACCGTGATCTGTGACAATAACATTTTTATTGGCTGAGTGCCCCATACCATGGGCACACACCTTGCGTGCCAAGCCCTGCCCTAAACACAATACTTACAGTCTCAGCTAATCCTTATTACAACCTTGTAGGGGAGACAGGAGTAATCTTCATTTATTGATGAGAAACCAGAAGGTTCAGAGAGGTTATGGAACTAGCCCAACATCACACAGCTTGCCAGGAGCAGAGCAAGCTCAGAACCCAGAGCCTATGCTTCTGGACCACACAGAACCCCAGGTGGGTTGGTGAGAATGAGGTGAGTTGTGTATCATTCCACACACGTTTACTGAGATGCCTGAACCTAAAGCAGGGTCATTGGGCCCTCCTGCAGCAAGGCACTGTGCCCAGGACACACCACTGAAGGAAGCACCAGGCTCTGGGGAGCTCACTCTTACGGAGGCTCTCACCTCAGATTTGTGTAAGTACAAGTCAGCCCCCCAAAGCAAGCACCTCCTTAAACTTGCTGAGTGCCTTCCTTGCCTCACGGAGGGGAGTGGCATGGATCTTGAGATAAAAGGTACAAGATGAATACAGAGTGGCTGGCTGTTCCTGGGCTCATCTGTGAGCTGGAGTCTGTGAGTTGTGACAAGTTGTCTTGAACCAGGACACCTGTGACGTGTGCTGAGGATGGGTTCTGCCCACAGGGCTGGTTCTCATCCCTGTTTTTATTATTATTTACTTCCGGGAAGTAGACAGAACCAGGCAGAAAAATTAGGTGGGAGTGTGGAATGGCATGCTGTTTATTGTTGGCAGCTGATAAACATCTGAAAAGTGACCATGTGGGGATCCACTCCCAGGGTCGCCCCTCTGACCCTGTCTTGGGAGTGCCTGGTCCACACCCTACTTGGAGCCTGGCTGCCTGGGAAGCCTCAGTGCCTCCATATCTTGACCCAAGAGTCCTTCTAGTCCACAATAACTGTGTAGAAGGCATAACTGTACATACCTGTGTGTGTGCACGTGTGTCCATTGATACATTTTCATGACTCCACTGTCACAATTTTATTATCAGAATGTTGAAAACAGCCATGAAAGGATTCGGAAATGGAGTGGGTTTGAATTTTAGAAGATGGACGGTTTGTTTATCATCTCAGTCTTAGTGATGTGCTGCTGAATAATTCTGTTCCCTGTAACATCAGCGGGATTGATGTCTAGGTCTAATCAAATTGTTAAACATACTGTTACCAGCATCATGAAGGGTATGGCTTCAGTTTTGAGGTAAATAATAGTTAACTGCACTTTAGATGTGTTTAGCAATGTCCAGGCTTTACATAAAGTAGGGTTTGCATTTTTCTAGAGTGAGCAGACTTGGTCAGCAAGAGTGTCTTTAGGGGTAAAATTAGGCTAGGCTGGACTCCCCAAGAGCTCTGATTTCCAGACAGCTCCATCTTGATCATTCGAACCCCAGTGTGGACCCTAAACTTCAAGAGATTGCCCAAGACAGCCAGCCCTGTGCACACACACATTTGTCTGGTTCTGTAAATATGTGTGGACAGCTTGTTTTGCAGGCATCATAGCGCAGTGGTTAAGGGCACCCACTCTGGAGCTGGCCTGCATGGATTTGAAACCCTGGTTCCCCTACTTACCTAGTGGTTCTGGCAAATCACTTGATTGCTGTGTGACTCAGTCATCTTAAAATCGAGATGACAGGAGTGAGCTTGTAGGGGTGTTGTGAGGATGACATGAGGTCGCAGTGCTTAGCAGGTAGTAAGCACTCTTTAAATGTTATCCTGCAGGGTTCAAGGTCAAGGACAGGGTACAGAGTTGGAAAAGACCCAGCACTTGTCCTTAGAGATTAGACTACAACTCAGAAGAGATATGAGACTTGTAGGAAGCGGGAGGTCACATCCCAGAAGGATTTTCTTCTCTTTTTTTTTCTTTTCATATCTTGATTTTGTTTTAATAATTGCAACCTGTGTCCCCTATTGGTGTAACATTTGGTCTCTACGTGGGTAGCCATTGCTCCACAGGCTCCTCTGGAGATACAGCGGATACTTGTAGGGGCCCAGGGCTCTCTGTCACTGGGATGGACGGAGTTCTCCGGGGTGGGGTCCCTTGGTTCTGCTCCAGCTGCTTCTGTCTGCTGTTTTCATTCACTGTCTTCATCAGCTGGTGGTAGCAATTACTGTTGGTCTTGTTTCTCTCATGCACATTCTTGCCCAAGTGATAGATGTTTCAGGGGAAATTTTGGTTGGCATCTCTGGCTGCTTGGCTGACTTCCACACCTTGGCACTGTCTCCGCACTTGTGTTGGCAGCGGGTCATCCTCTCCGTCCTTTTCTGAGTGCTTGTGGATGGCTGTTGCCCACTGGCGTTTGGTTGTTCCACACTTGTGGTTGGTTGGAACTGCGGTTTACCAGTAATTTCAGCCATGCTGAAGCCTCCCAGGGGTCCACCCCAGGGTTCCTGGCATCCCTGTGTGTACCCTTTCCTAGGCGATGAGGAGCCACACCCTTCAGCTTTGTTTGGTCATCAAGTCACTGCTCCAGCCAATGGTAGCCCTGGGATGGCTTAGAAGTCACACAAAACACCACTCCCAACCCCTTGGGGGGCGGTGAGAGGGGGAGCAGGATGCACAAGGAAATGTCTGTGGGTAATGAATACTTTCACTATCCTGATTGTGTCGATGTATATACAGGTGTATTCATAAGTTCAAAACTAGTCAAATCCACACTTTAAATATGCACGGATTATTGTAATTCAATTATTGTTCAATAATGCTGTTTAAAAGTTATGTTCCCTGCAAGAAAACAATTTTGAAAAGAAAAAAAAGCAGTTGTTGGTGAGGGGAAGTAATTTATCACTGACATTGTTTAGAAATGCTGGAGCATGGTGACGATAAAAGCAAGCCTGGCTTTACTCAGACTTGTTATTGTTTTAAAATTCTTTGTTCCCCTTTTATTACCTGCACGGGGAATGAAACACCCCCCACTGCCCGGCCCTAGGTAGGCCACTGCATGACCCCAAGTCACTTAGCAAGAAAATGTCCTAATCAGTATTGGATTTGTGGCCTCCAAACTCTGTTACTGGGGTTGGTATTGGTGATTTTCTGTAGAGTGAGGTTTTTTTGATCCTTCTGAAGGGTTTTAGTTGCTTATAGCATAGGGTAGGTTACAACACACACCACTAAGAGGTAGATGGCTGGAAGTGATTCGTCTGTGCCCTTTTGGTGGGTGCCCTGCCACCCCATATACATCAGGCCTCTCCACTGAACCCCCCCCCCCAAGCCCAAGTAGTAATGCCAAGCCCCTTCTCCTCCTTGTCTGGGAGAAAAAGTGTTAAGAAGGGAATTTGGGTCCTGTGCTCAATTGCTCGCCTAGTCCTTATTCCCAATGTCTGGCCATCTGGTCCTCCACCTTGAAGGACCCCCACCTCCATTCCTTCTCACAGCCACCTCTTCCCTTCCTTCCTCCCCAGCAGCAGAGAACTTGCAGAGACACACTCATCCCCTGGACGCAGGAGCCTTTCACACATTGTTGACTTGATTGTACCCATCCCTGTTATGTAGGATTGGATCTCTACGTGGTTGGCTGAAACTCACTAGCTGGGCCACTGGAGACCAGCAGATGGTTCTGGGGTCTCTGGCTCTGCTCTGCAGTTACTGCCTGAACAGCCATTACTTGGATGGGGGGGTTTCTCCACGGTCTCTCAGTCCTGCTCCAGCTGATTTTTATTTATTTTCTTATTCAGACTGTGGCGAGAGACTAATAGTGTTAAGAGTCTCACTCTCAGGTTTTTTTTCAAACCCCCTTGAAGAGTTCTTTTTACCTTTGTGGTTTCCTTCTGCACCTGGAAGGGCAACAGGGTGAGCCCAGAGTGGCTTTGGTTTGGGGGAGGAGGGTGGTGGCTGAGTGGAAGTGGAGGCGTTATGAGAAGGAGTATGGGCTGAGAAGGGGATTTGTACCAAGCAAGGACAAGGTGAGAGTCTGAGCGAGGGAGTCTTTGGAAAAAGAGGAGCATGACTGAGGTCATCTGGCATTGTTAGCCCAAAAGCGAGTGGTTTGCACTCATCACACACCATGTTGTGTTTATCCATCTGAAGGGCTTGTCCTGCTAAACTCCCAATCGGGCATCTTGTCTTATTCCTCCATCTTCCTACGCCCAGCACAGTTTCCAGCACATTCCAGGCCCTCTATAAACCCTGTTGCACTAATCTCAGGAGGCAGCCTCTGGTCCAAAGTGGCTTGAGAGCCAGATGCACCATCCAAAGGCACCCCCCTCAGAAGGGGCAAAGTAGATAGGACACTGTCACGGCACCGGGAGCACCACTGCTTGGGAAGTCAGGTGAGGGCAGAAGCAGAAGCAACAAGAGCAGAGGCGGAGCTGGGAGGCCTTCTCAAGCCAAAGAGGGCAGCTGTCACAGCAGCCTCACAAAGCCAGAGCCTCGGCAAGGGCGGAGGCAGCTGTCAGAGGCGCCCAGACCCCTCCTCATCCACAGTAGGACCTGACTCCAGTAGGACCCAGACTGCAAAAACAAAAACAAAAAGATCGTTTCTGAATGTGGGCAGCAGGCGGCTGTTACCTTGAACCTGATTGTCTGCCCTAAAAAAATCCCTACTCTCAACCCTCTACTTTGCCGAAAATATCAACCAGGCTCAGACTTGACCCAGGGGACTCCTGCAGGGAATATCTTTCCATGGCTTGACTGCAAGCATCTTCGGTTTTAAGATGAGTAACGGACAGGCTGACCCGGACCTGAGGAATGACTGATCTGACCAGCTGGGACGGGATGTGTGAGCACTGACGGCTGACACTGCCCAAAATGTGAAGCTCGGTGATGTCTGAGAGCTTGGTTTACATTTGTCTCCACCAAACACATCTCCTTCTTCAGTGCTCCACAAGGCACTCACGTCTTTTCTGACGGTACAATACTACGATGTCATACCTGGTGTTATTACCACTTCATACCTGGAGATATAAAAAAGTAAATTTTGGCCCTCTGGAGTTTCATCCAATAGTCACTATAGAAAGAGAGCTTCCCTGTTGTTGTACACAGCCCGTTTCTCTTTTTATACTATCATTTCTAAAAGGTTCAAGTGGCCTGGCTGATAACAACCCTATGAATTAATGGTCGCCTACCGGTCTGTATCATTCCCTTTAGCGGGAGCAGACCGCTAGCCTACTGCCTTACGCAGCCTCCTCTAGCTTTTGGAAGATGGGTTTACTGGCTCCAAAAACACCAAGCAGATTTAGTGTATCTTCAACCTCGGATTTCAAGGTTATCGTGATTCAAATAAGGTAGATGGACGTGAGTTTCCAGCATGTTACACCAGGTACTTCTGTTAACCAGTCCGGGTAAATGCTGGTTATGGAGGCAGTTGCCTTGCTTCTTTTTCAGCTTTTATCACCCCCAGAAGCCACCGGGAACCCTTAATTAAATATTGACTCTGTTTTTGTTTTTTGCTGGATAACTCATGCTCTGAGAGGCTTTAATTTGCACCGGCAGAGCTGACAGTGTTGTGGCCTCTGACTTGTTCCCAGTGGAGCACATTTTCATTTTTAAGTGAGAAATCTCTAACTGTAGGTACCGCAAACATGATTAGGGCCTTTCTGAAACTTCAGTCAATAACCTACCTAATCCCTTCAAAGGTTCCCAGTGTTAGTAAGTATCAACTAGTGACGAGTTGTCTTTTGGTTTTTTTGTTTTGTTTTGTTTTGTTTTGTTTTTGTAGGAGAGTCTTTTTAAACCTCAGGGTCAAATTTTTTACATGAAGGATACATCTGCACTGTTGTAGAAAAAACATGGGATTCTTTTACAGCAGGAAACTGTATCCAAATCACAGATCTGCCACTGTTAGCTGACGCACCTTGAGTAGTTAATTTGAACCTCTCAGTAGTCTCTTCTCAACTGTAAAAAGGTGACGGCCACACCTACCCTCCTCCCCGCTGTGAGGATAGGATGAGGCAACTTGTCGAAGCACACAGAAGAGACTGAGTATAAATTGCCCTGTCTTTCCGCAGATTCACGAATGTTAACGGTGACCTTTACACGTAAAGCAGCCATCTGTGCGAGGTGAGGGCTGCACATTTCCATCCTGCTTTGCCGGCTGAAGCCACCTAGGAAGACATTCCTTAGGCAGCACATCAATTTACTGTGTCTACCCCTCGAGTTATTTTGAGATCCAACCAAACTAAGTATGGAAAGAAGGCATGTAATGAATGGAACTCGTGTGCAAACTAGAAAGTGGAATGCCCCGTGTTATGACAGGGAGCCCGGAGCCTCCTGACCCTTCCCGAAATGGAAGGTCTGTCTTTTGCCCCAGAATCAGGACTTTTTCTCAACAAACCACACCCTCTGTTTTAAGCTCAGCTGTCAGATGTCTCATCACTGTCCACCTGGTCATTATACAATAACTTTCAAAGGAAACGTAAACTGTAAAACTGCAGTACTATTTTGCACCAGAATGTCTAAAATAAAAAAGACTGGCCACACCAAATGATGGGGAGAATGTAGAACACTGCTGGCGGGAGTTTAAAATGGTACAACCACTCAGGAAAACTAGCTGGCAGTTTCTTACAAAGTTAAACTCAAACCTACCTATGACCCAGAAATTTCACTCCTCGGTGTTTCCCCAGGAGAAGTGAAACCATGCATCTACTCGAAGACTTAGAAAGGAATGGGTACAGCAGTCTTATTCACAAAAACCCCAAAGTGGAAACAACCTAAATCTCCATCAATCGAAGAATGGAGAAACAGATGGGGTATAATTGTTCTATGGAATGCAGCTCAGCAGTAACAAGGGGAAAGGCGACGGATACCCACAGCGGCATGGATGAGTCTTAAACACCTTTTGCTGAGTGAAAACAGCCAGAGCCATAAAAGTACAGACTATGTGATTCCATGTACACAAAGTTCCAGGACACGCAAAATCTGCAGTGACAGAAGTCAGAAAGTGGTTGCCTCTGGGGGGACTTGACTATAGTCAGGGCGAATTGACCGGAAGGAGGCACAAAGAAATTTTCTGGGATAACAGGAACATTCTAGATCTTGCTTTGGGTGATAGATACATTAGATATATAACACTGTCAAAATTCATCAAACAGAACACTTAAGACCTATGCGTTTTATTATGTGTAAGTTATATGTCAAAAAAAAAAATCAAGGGAAGATACATCAAATGGTTAAGAGGGTATCTTAGCCAACTCAAAATGGATATGGCAGGAGAATGAGGAATAAACCTTTGTTACTCTAACCCTTCCGACGTGGGGCTCGTTTGTTACTGCAGCATAGTTTAGGCTAAGCTGGGCCCACACTCCCTCTCAAAAATATCATGAGAATTAACAATCTGACATGTCACTGACTCTACCATGTGCCACGGATGCAGGTAAACAAGAAAAGATGTTGCGTCCGTGTCACAAGAATGGGCTGTAATTTTTCAAAGAGCTTTCAGCGTGCCGAAAGGAGCTCTTAGAGGCTAAAAATACAGTGGCAGAAATGAAAAACTCAAGAAGGGCTGAAAAGTAAAGATGAGGAAATCACCCAGAACATGGAATTCAGAAAAGGCTGGGGAGTTGGGAAACAGGAGGAAAGGTAAGAAGATCAGGGGACCAGTCAAGAAGGCCCAATCTCTAAATAAAAGGAGTTCTAGAAAGAGAAGACAGAAGAAATGGAGGAGAGGAAATCATCAAAGAATGTTTTAGCAACATTTCCCAGAACTGATGGATATGAGCTGCCAATTGAAAGGGACCGTCTAAACACAATGAACAAGAAAGGACCCCACGCCAGGGTGCATCACTGAGAAATGTCAGAACATCACAGACGTAAGCTTCCAGCGAGAAGGAAACAAGTTTTATAAGAATAAATAAAACCAAATTACAGTCAAGATTATCAGCAACACTGGATGTTAGAAAACAAAACAGTCAAAATTCTGAATGAATATTATTTCCAACCCAGAGTTCTATACCAAGCCAGACTATTAGTTAAGTATGAGGGTGGGATAAAGACATTTTAGACCTACAAGTTCTCGAAAATTTGACCTCCTTACATGTTTTCCTAAGAGGCTCCTGGAGGCTATGATCCACCTAAAAAGAGGGTAAAAATCAGTAAAGAGAAGGATGTGGGTTCCAGGATCTACTGCAAGAGAGAGGGGCAAAGGGAACCTCTGGATGGTGGTGACAGGGTCCCAAGGCCATACCTGGGCCCCTTTAGATCAGAGCAGTTGAGAAGGCTCTGGAGAGATTTCTTCAGTTAATGAAATACTTAATGTTCTCTTATGTATTGAAAGGAGATTTGTACAAGTGAGGGAGAGTTTGGTGCCAAATTACTGATAAGTGCATAAGTAAGGAAATGATTAAAATGGCAGTAATTAATTCTAGGGAAAATAAAATCTTGTGCAGGAAAGGATATTATAGCACACAAATAACATGACTATATAAACACTGTGTTAATATTGTTAACATAGCCATGATAATGCCAACACAGAATAATGATCTAACTAGAAAGAAATAAGATGGTAACGATTGGGAAGATGGGAGAAAAGGAAGTGTGTGGTGTGGGTGCTGGTGGGCATGTGTACTATGTGTGTGGGTGTGGGGTGTGGGAAGGGGGAAGTGAGTGTGGAGTGAAGGAGGGGAAATCCACATCTTCCTTTGTGGGAAACCAACGAATAATACCTGGAACAGAAATAACAAGGGGCAGGAGAAGCATGTTGTTGAGTGCTGTGGAGGTAATTTTAAAGAGAACCTTAGTGAAAATTGTTGTTCTGGGGAGCGGTCACAGTGAGGAGGGAGTTTTGTTTCCATAATAAATCTTAGAGAACTATTTGATTCTTTAAACCAGTGGTTCTCAGCCAAGAGCAATTTTGCCCCCTCCCCACCCCCAAGGACATGTGACAATGTCTGGAGACATTTCTGGTTGTCACAGCTGGGGAGCCATGGGGCTGCTACTAGCATCCAGTGGGCGAAGGCCAAGGCTGCTGCTGAACACCTCAGAATGCACAGGATGGCCCTGCAACAAAGTGTTCTTCCGCCCCAAATGCCAGAGTTGCCAAGCCAGAGAGACCCTGCTTTACACATGCACGTAACTTTGATAAGAGACCAGTGAGGAAAGAGGGAGAGGGTAGCGAGGCTCTTGGAGTGTGTGATTGGGCCTCAGTGAAGGTGAACAGGTTTGTAGAAGCAGAAGGGCTCCTGACACAGCCAGGGTGGCCAGTAGGGAGGCTTTCCCCGAGGTAACAGTGAAGATGAGTTTTAAAGGGTAGTAAGAAATGAGCTGAATGTGGGGCTAGGAGGTTGAAAAGCTAACCATTATCTAAATCAAATCATATTTAAATTAACAACATTAGAATATGTACCTCAGCTCTGAACATGTCATCTCTCTGATTAAAGCACTATTAGACTGTTTGGTAAAATTTACAAAGACATAGGCAATAAGAACTAAAGAAAGGAGTCAGCAGATATGACAACCATAAGACAATTCCCTAATTATGCTTCTAATTTGATGCTGAGCTCCCTGGAAGCCAGTTCAAAAGAAGCAATTCTTATAATTATATGATTCCTGTTACCAGAAAGGAAGGAAGGAGCCCATCAGACTCTCCTGGGAAACAGAGCTATCCCAGCTGGCATTAAACTTATTCACTGGAGCTCCAGGCAGAGAGGCTAATAGCCCCGATGGACACATTGGCAACACCCTTGAATTGCAAAGGCAGCACCACCTTGCACAGGTGGCTTCCTCATGTAATGGCTTTCTATAAAAGCAGAATGAATGAAATTAAAAAGCAACTCAGTGAAAAGTGATCCCCAGGGGTTCATAGTGCCGAGCCTTCTGGGGGTGACATTATAAAATGAAGTGACTCTTCTTTCACCTGACAATCAGTTATGGGATTTTATCCTGAGGAAATAGATAAAAACTAAACATATACATGTGCTTATTAGATTCTTTTACTTCTAATGGCAAAATCATAGAAATGACCTAAATAACCAATAATTGGGCAGTTTTTCCAAATTACATAAGAAATACATACATATCTTCTTATTAAAAATCCAACGTTACAGGCAAAGCTAAAATCCCTCATGACCATCTGTACTGTCTCCTCATCCAGGCCTCCCTCCCAGAGCTTCCACAATTATAAATCTGCTGTATTTCTCTCCACATCTTTTTTCTCTTCACTTACATATGTAAGTATGTACATGTAGAAATAGCTATTTCATTTTACATAGAGACTTGACGATCAAATGGTGTCATGGTCAACAATACGGTTCTATGACTTGCTGTTTTGCTTAATACTGTATCTTGGAGTTTCTTATAGCTGTATATTTAGAGCTCCCTCAGTATTTTTAACTGCTATATAATATTCCATCAATGAATGTCCCATAGATTGTTTAACGATTCCAGTATTGCTCCAGTAACTATTACAGCACTGCAGTGCAAATATGGACATATGTCCCCATGTCACACTGCTGGGTCCACAGGGATGTACGATTTTTATTTTTATACTATATACTTTGTTTTAATTTACTTTTCTTTGACTACAAGTGGTATTACAAGTGATATTAAGAACTCTATATTTTGGATATTTGGACATTTATATTTCTTCACTCAATCATTCTATGGTGCAAATATTTTCCCCCAGTGTGTCCCTTGTCCTTTAACATTATTTACGGTACCTATTGTCAGACATATATTTTAAACCCTGTTTTTTGGGGGGTTTTTTTGGCTTTTGTAATTTATGTTTACTCCAAATTAATAAAGATATTTTCTTTGTTTTTATTGTAGTGACTGCTTTGAGGTACCAATGTAATTTTATTCTTTTACAAATGGGAGAGACCATTCTTCTGGCCCAGTCTATGGAATAGTTCATCTTTTTCTCACTTATTTAAGTATAGAATTTCTTAGAGACTAAATTAGAATGTCTGTGGATCCATCCTGTCTATGAATCTTCTATCCCTGCACTAATACCAACTGCTATTAATTACAGTTCATGGTAGGAAAGTATTTAAACAGGTGATGCTAAACTCACTTAGTTGACTATTATGTATAAGATTAATGAATATTTTTAAAGATTAGTAAATATGAAAATGGTATAGTAAAATAAGTATATCTGCATAAAATAATGAAGTAAAAGCTGAGTTTAAAACTTTAGATACGCTGTACTTTTAAGTAGATGAAAATATACATGCATCTGAACAAGGACAAACATGAGTTTGAAGAAATGAAAGTAGTTACATAAGGGTGGTAGATATGCAGTCCACTTTTTTTTTAATTTCATTTCAAGCCATTGTAATATTGTCTTTTTAAAAAAATATTTCATTTGTTTATTATTTAATTATTTTATTTTGGTGGGGGGTAGGTAATTAAGTTTATTTATTTTCAGAGGAAGTACTGGGGATGGAACCCAGGACCTCCTGCATGCTAAGCATGTGCTCTACCACTTGAGCTATACCCTCCCCACCGTGTTGTCTTAACAATAAAAGAAATTCCCAATGTTCCCCAGCCATAAAAGGTTTTGTGCTCATTTTTGCCATCTCATGGGTTTGTTCCTGATCCATTCTTCACACCTTCTTTCTGCTTATGGTTCCAGATAAAACCTATGTGGTTGACTTGAGTAATGAGCGAGCCATGTCGTTGACCATCGAGCCGCGGTCCAACAAACCGAGCACTGACTCTGTCCCCGGCTGCTTCGTGTGTTTGGACCCTTGGACCTGCAGCACCAACCTCACCCTGACACCTGGATCCAAACACAAGATCTCCTTCCTTTGTGATGATCTGACTCGCCTGTGGATCAATGCCGAGAAAAACATAAGTACGCCCCCGCCCCCTTAGCTTGCTCCTCCCGAGCCGTGGGCTGCTCTCCCCTCCCTGCCCTGAATTCTCAGTGGGGCCTACTGGCTAGGTTGTAAATCATCAGAAATGCCCCCCTCAGAACAAAGGCAACCAAAAAGGGCAGAGCAAGATGGTGGAGCCATGCACCTTTGGGACCAGCAACCTCTGTTGGAACGTGCATCCTTCGGAAGTGCATGACATCCCCCATGTCCGTGCTGACATCTCCTCTGTCCAGCCTCTGGTCTCCCTCTTGTGAAATCCTCATAGCCTTCCCTAACCTCTCCCATCCGCATGCCCCCTGCTTCAATGCTCACTGCCTACTTGTCTTCTCTGGCATGAGACCAAGTCTTGAGGCCAAGAAGTTGGGCTGCTTCCATTTTTTTCCTGTCCCTTTAACTCCCACCGGTGCCAGACATGGGCTAATTATGTAAGAAATGTTTGATCGATGGAGGGCAGCAAAACCAGTAGCCACCTCCCTGCTGGGCCACCATCAGCTCTGGTGTGGCTGCTCTTAGAGCCTCCGCTGATGCAGCAGCTGAGGCCACGAGAGGCAAAGCTGCCTGCCCAAGGACACCTCATTAGGAAGTGGCAGAGCTGAAACACCAGCTGAGATCTCCCCAGCTCCACTCCCTGCTCTAACCACTATGCAGAACTGCCTCCCTACGGTCAGGGATTATGGGCAGCAGGGCTGGGAGAAGGAAAAAAACCTGAACCCTGCCCATGTGGCACTTAGCATCTCAGACACAGGTTGTCTTAGATGAGAACTTGAGCAAACAAGAGAAAATTTCAACCCTGAATACTCCTTAGAAGTTGGTCTGCCAGTTTAGCAGAGAGTGAGAATGAGAGAGAGCAGGAGGGGAAGCTAGCAAAGGAGCATCAAGGAGCCAGGAGTGCAGGACAGAGCAGGAGAGGGGAGACCAAAGGGAAAAGCAAGAGAGCCTCAGGCTGATTTGAGAGCTGGGGAGGGTGAACGTCCAGTCTCCTCCCAGCCTGGGTACCCTGAACCCCTCTTTTCCAGCCTGCACAGACCACCGATACTGCCACAGGAAGTCCTACTCACTCCAAGTACCAGGGTACATCCTCCAGCTGCCTGTGCAGCTGCACGACTTCTCCTGGAAGCTGCTGGTACCCAAGGACAGCCTCAGTCTGGCCCTGGTGCCAGCCCAGAAGCTGCAGCAGCACACGCACGAGAGAGCCTGCAATGCCAGCTTCAGCTACCTCTTGGCCAGCGCTGTCCCCGGCCAGGACCTTCGCTTCGGCTTCTTCTGCTCTGGAGGCTCCATCGAGCAGATCCGGGTGAAGCAGAACATCTCGGTGACCCTCCGCACCTTTGCCCCCAGCTTCCAGCAAGAGGCCTCCAGGCAGAACCTAACCGTGTCCTTTATCCCCCACTTCAAAGGTAACGGGGTCTTTCAGTCTCTCCCCATCTCCCTGCCCCCTTAGCCGTTCTTCTTTGGGCACTTATCTTATTTTGGTTCTGTGATCATCTTAAGTTGTCAGTTTGAAGAGCAGGGACAGCTGAGTGGGCTGGTCCTCACACAAGATGATCAGTCCTGATCCTGACTTTACCATTAACCTAGTGTGGAAAATTCCAGGAGATAGAAACACAAGACTCACTGACAGTGGGAGGTGATGGTCAGTAGGCAGCAGAACAAATAATCAGGCTCGAGGCTTTTTTGGAAGCAGGCAGGGCATAAATGAGCGCTAACCAAATAGTCCCAAGTTCTGGATTCTTAAGGTGGCAACATAAAAATCCTTATGCAGACATTTTTACCAATTCTGCTTTGACAATTTGGAATGTGGTCCGGAGGGCATGGAGGAGGGACTGCTGAGAGATGAGTCTCTAGAGCATTCTCCTACACAGAGGAGCAGACTCCTCCTGGGAGGCTGGTGTCTGATCTTCCGAGACAGGAAATGAGGTTTAAACTGGTCACGGCGGTGAACTCAACATGGTTGATTTTAAAATTCACAGTCACCCTTACAGGTTGCTCAGTTCATTTTAAAATTGACCAAGACCTCTATTCAAGGTTTACTTGGTACTTCTGTTCTCAGAGGCATGGGTGGGAGGGTGATGAATCTTTGGTCCTAAGATTAAGGTCAGTCCAGGCTGCCTGGTGTCTTCAAGGCTACCAGAGAAACTCCTTCTGGAGAGTCTTTGAAAATAAGACACACCCTCCTCAGAGTGAAATGCTGGGGTTTTAATCTCACCTGAAGGTAAAGGGTGAATTAGTTGACATGTCAGAGGCCTTTTCAGCTTTGCTGAAATTCTGAAACTTGCAGAATTCTAAATTCTTGAAGTTTTCTAAATCTCCAAAACAGAGATCAGTTTATACCAATCCCACTGCAGAGCAGGGCATTAGGTGGATATTAGCTCCACTGAGGGCATTTCTGAAAGGAAGCCAGGATAAGCACTGGTTTGGCAAATTGGCCTGTTTTTGGTTTGATTGTTTGGCTGGTTGATTGTTTTTTTTCAAAAAGCTGGAGAACCTAATCTGAGACTCTAATCTTGTGTTGACCAATACAGTAACCACTGGCCACGTGTGGCAATTTAAATTTATATTAATAGTAAACAGAATTAAAAAATCGGTTCCTCAGTCACACCAAGCACACTCCAAGTCTTCAGCAGACGCGGCAGCTACAGCTACTCTGCTGGCCATTGCGGATCCAGAACCTCTCCATCACGGCAGGAAGCGCTTTCTGATAGCACTGGTCTGGACAGTGTAACATTGTCTGCTCCATCCTCCTGTTTGCTCCATCTTGATTGAGTGAAACAACATCTGTATGGATTCTCCTCCCTTTCCTGCAGAGGATGGTGTTTTCACGGTGACCCCCGACAGGAAAAGCAAGGTCTACCTGAGGACCCCTAACTGGGACCGGGGCTTGCCGTCCCTCACCTCGGTGTCCTGGAACATCAGCGTGCCCCATGACCAAGTGGCCTGCCTGACCTTCCTCAAGGAGCGGACTGGTGTGGTCTGCCAGACGGGGCGTGCTTTCATGATCATCCAGGAACAGCGGTCCCACGCTGAGGAGATCTTCAGCCTGGAGGAAGAGGTGCTGCCCAAGCCAAGCTTCCGCCATCACAGCTTCTGGGTCAATATCTCCAACTGTAGCCCCGTGAGTGGCAAGCAGCTGGATCTACTCTTCTGGGTCTCACTTACCCCAAGGACTACAGGTAAGGCCTTTTGGTGGGTGGTAGTGGGTCACAAATTGGCAGCTGAGGGGTCATGAGCAAGCCTGGAAGGCGAGTTAGAAAACATGAATTTGAGTCCTGGTAGTCCATGTATCATTCAGCTATTGCAACAATAATGCTGCATAACAAGCACCCCAGAACTCAGTGGCTTAAGAATGCCATTTATTATTGCTTGCATGTTGGCTGGGCAATTCTGGTGAGCTGGGCTTGTCAGGGTTCATTCAATCAAGCACTTGTGGGCAGCTTCAGGTTGCCTAGAAAGCTTTGTCAACCTTGGCTGGGCCCTCTCATGTGTCTGGGGACAGCCAAGATCAGCTGGAATAAGTTGGCTTCCTTCTCCTCTACATGGTCTCTTCTCTAGCCTGGGCCTGTGGCAGAGGCAGACAGGTCCTAGAGAGGCCAGGGGAAGCACACAAGGTCTCCTGACACATAGGTTAGAAATTTACACACCATCCCTTCGACAGCATTGGTTTGACCAGCCCAGATTCATGGGGTGGGCAGACTCCACCTTCTGATGGGAGGGGCTACAGAGTCACACAGTAAAGGACATGGTTCAGGGAGAGGGCAGAATTGGGGCATTTTTGTAGTCTATCTACTATTAATCTCTCTCTGACGTAGGAGGAGTCTCTTTACTCCTCTGATCTTCCTCATCTTCCTCGGTAGAGAGCAGATGATGGTAACTATGCAGTGAAAGTATCACTGGGGATTCGGTGTTGGTGATTAAAATGTGGGGACCTGAAAAGTGTGACACAGATACATGGTGCTGGGATTTTTTATTTAGCGCAGTGAAACACTGGAATCTATGAATGCCCTAAGTCACAGTGAATCCCTCAGTCAGAGGCCTCAGAGCCACGATGAGGATTTCACTTTTCTGCCCAAAGTGGCAGGATCCACTGAAGAGTTTTAGACAAGGAAAGCATGAGTGGCAGGGCAGTCAGTGGTGGGGCCGTGCTCACTGTTTATTCCAAGAGAGTCACAGAGCATCGCTGTGTTGGAACCAGAAGGGACCGTGCGGGTTGTTCCCGCGGCCCCGTCCCTCTCTGGCGGTCAGGGAGATTGCGTGTCCACCCGAGGCCACGCGGCTGGTGAGCAGCAAGAGCACTGACTGCAGCCAGAAGCCGCCAGTGAACAGCTCTCTCACACTCTCAGATTAGCGCCTGGATTTTCTTCCTTGTTACATTCATATTCTGTCATTCATTTCTATTCCTATTTTCTCTCAGTCTCACCTTCTGTCTTCTTGTTGGACAAGCCAGAAATTCTAAATCCCTCTTTGGTGCAGGGCTCTCTGATTTATTTTCTTTTTCCCTTTGCACAAGTGTAGGAGAGGGGGACAGCACACGTGGAACCACCCTCTCCTAACTCCCTCACCTCTGGCCTCTGACCCCCTGCTCTCTCTCCTCCACCCTCTGCTCTTCTCTCCTCAGCGCTGGCTGTGGCGACAGGGGGAGCACAGCTGGGCCAGGCCAGGGGTGGCCTTTGGAGTAGGTCTGGTAGGTCCCCCAGTTTGTTTTAGGTTCCTTTCACTACCCCTAGGTTTAGTGGCTTAGAGGATGACCATTTTGCTTGCTTGCAATCCCGTGGGTCAGGAAGTTGGACAGGGCCCGGCAGGGGTCCCGTCTCTGCTCTGAGATAATCCAGGGCCTCAGCCAGATGCCTCGAACAGCTAGGGGGCCCTGGGATAGCTCACCTTGGGGCTCACTTTTGACTAGGAGCCTTGGTTTGTTCTCCACTTGGCTGCTAGGGCTTCCTCACAGCGTGGTGGGCTCAGCATATCAGACTTCTTACATGGTGGCTGGCTTTTCCTCAGAGAGAAAGGGCAAGAAGCTGCCAGGTTTCTAAAAGGCTCAGCCCACAACCGCCACAGCCCAGATTCAGAAGGAAAGGAAGTAGATTCCCCTTCATGTGAGGAGCAGCGTGTGCATACGGGGAAGGAAGGAATGGGCTGCAGCCATCTTTGGGGACCGTCTGCTCCAGTTCATCACCCGCCTAACCCCACACGTCTCCTCGTCTCCCTCCCTTGTGTCTCTGCTCATAGACCTGACTGTCATCATCCTCACCGTGGTGGGAGGTGGCGCCTTACTGCTGTTTGCCCTCGGACTCATCATTTGCTTTGTGAAAAAGAAGTAGGTGGAATTTCTCAAACTGTCTTCACTTGATCTGACTCCTCCTTACATCACACAGGCCAGAGCTATTGTTAATTGTTGACTTTTTTCCTTGCGTTCCATTTTCCCCCCAAAGATCAATCAATGTTAAGTAATAGTGCCAGATGTGAATTATGTTTGGAGGGGGAAAAAAATTCCATACCTAGCAGGGAAAAAAAAATTATAGATGTGTGGTGACATTTTAGCCTGCAGTTTTTAACGCAGCTGCCTCAGCACGAGTTCCCTGTGAATCATTTACTGTCCACTCATTAGACTGGTCATCACAGGGGTGAGCTTGGCAGGAAAATGCTCACGTAGGCCCCGCCAGGCCAGGCCCCTCTCCATCACCTTGAGGAAAACGCACACACGCTGCCCAGCTCGGTCCCCTCCAATTTCTTAAGCAAACAGTTTTATGTTATTTACTGGACTTTAGACAAGCACCAAAAACCAGCCCTGTGGGCCAAAGGAAGGAAGACCCAGTTAACTGACTCAGTTTCACCTTCCACCCAACTCAGGTTGACAGCTTCTGTTTTACGAGAGGGAAGTGTTGACTTTCTTAGATGGAGTACTGCTACCAGATTTCATCAATTCTACTCAGATTTCTGATTAAAGCCATGTTGTGGGCGGGGGTGGGGGTGGGCATCTATTTTCCTTAGCATGATTTTACCTTCCAAAAAGCTGGAGAAAAAAATTTTGTAATTAACTGGGGCCGCAAGCAAACAATTACAATTCCTAATCAGCAGTGAGACTGCCTCTGTCTCCGTGTATGCAGACGGGCTGGCCTGCAGCAGATCCAGGGGGACGCTTCTCTGTGAAATGGGAGTGTACACATCTCTCATGAGGGCGAGGACTTCTTGTAACAAAATATTGTTTTATTGTTTCTTGCAGGAAACTTTCCTGTCAGGGGTGCACAGTGTGTCCCACCCAGATGGGAAAGCATGGCATTAACACGGGGCCCCAGCTTCCTCATCAGGAGGGAATTGGGCGAGGCAAGGGGGTGGGGTGGCCAGCACATGCCTCTGTCTCTCAAGTGCCCCAGTCCTGGCCTGAGAGTGACCAGCCTGGCCTTGGGGTGGGGGAGACCACTGGCTGGCAGGCAGGTTTGCATAAGACCCATCCATCTTCAACTTGGGATTGGAAGGCAGACAGGTTCTGCAGTGAGAAGGAGGGAAAACACTGAATTTGCTCATTAACCATTTATTTCCTGAGGGCCTCCTGGGTGCTGGGAACCAGGCGAGGTGCTGGGGATACACCCGTGAGCAAGACAGTCTGGTCTCCTGCTGTCTGTGGGGACAGAGGGACTAAAGGGGCAGGCAGGTGAAGGGTCGGTGTCAGGGCAGCCTGAGAAGAGCCTGGTGAGGACAAGCGAGGAGCTTGTGGGAGGGGCGTCGTCACGGGGCGTCAGGCTGGTGCCCTTGGAGCCCGCCACCCTGGCCAGGGAACTCAGTGTTACAAGCTACATGCACTGGATTTATTTTTATCTCTGAAAAGGGCAGGTTCACAATTAGTGAACCACCAGCTGCGCATTATATGGTCCATTATGCTAATTGAGCTAACGTCCTCCATTTGAATCTCTGGTCAGCTGAAAAGTCAGCGTCCCCTGCTTTCCACTGGTGGAGGCGGAGGGCTTTGTTTTCCGGGGCAGGGAGTGCTGATGCCCATCCACGTCCAAGTACCAAAGAACATTACAAACCAAACGTTAATGGTTTACAGAGGAACTCGGGCACCCCCACCTTATTTCTGTCTTCTTTTTAGCTCTTTCCTCAGCTGGAGGTCACTGCTGAAGGGACTGGATCCCTCTGCTAATACTGAATTCTGCTGTCCCCAACTCCAGCTAGAAACTAAGACGCAACTCTCCATCCTGAGTCTTGTATGTTGTCCTTTAGACTCTAGACAGTCATAGCCTGTCCTCGTGTAAAAGTGGGATGAAGCATTAACTGTGAGAAAGAACTCAGAGACTCACAGAAGGTTGGGCTGGGCATACCAGTGCCTGATGTGGTTGATTTGAGACACTACCCCGTTTCTGGTAGGAAAGAGGGGTTGTCAGATGTCTCCACCATTGGATGCCACGCAATTATTGAAGCAAACTCAGGGGCAGATGGTGTTAACGGTGACCTCTCTAAACCACTGTCTGCTCCTCTTTCCACCTTGGAAACTAGAGGCAGAAGTTGGTCCCTTCTAAAAGTTTGCTAGTGACAACAGCTTCAGTTTCATACACTAAGCGATCTGAGGGACTTAGGGGAAAAACGGTCAGAAACCTGAAGGATCGGGCAGGTTCCAGTAGGGATGTACGAATGGTGCACCTCTGAGGTCATTTCTTCCTGACCTCTGTCTTGTTCCCTTTCTCAGTAAGAAAAAGAAGATCAGCAAGGGCCCGGCCGTAGGTATCTACAATGGTAACATCAATACCCAGATGCCAATGCAGCCAAAGAAGTTTCAGAAAAGACGGAAGGACAACGACTCCCATGTGTATGCCGTCATCGATGATACCATGGTGTACGGGCACCTGCTGCAGGATTCCAGCGGGTCCTTCCTCCAGCCAGAGGTTGCCACCTACCAGCCCTTCCAGGGCCCCATGGGCGACTGCCCCCCCTCCCCACCCCCCACCTGCTCCAGGGCCCCGACCGCAAAGCTGACCACAGATGAGCCATCCCCTGGCTCCCCTCCTGAGTCTGAGAGCGAACCCTACACCTTCTCCCACCCCAAAGACACGAATATGAGCAACGGGAACACGGACATTCCCTTGCTGGACACCCACAAGCCCACAGAGCCTGGGGAATAACTTGGACCCACTCCAAAGACTTTGCATAAAGCAGGGCACCGAGACGCCCTTTAGGGTTCCCAACCCGAAATCCTAAAAGAAGAGGAGCTGTACGGAAGGACAAAGAGGTTTTCCTGGACACCAACTTCTTCTGATTTCCAGGTGGACCCATTCCGATGATGAGACGTTGAAAATGAATTGTGATCTGGGTACAGTCATCACAGTGCATGTCATTCTAAACTCAGGTTGGGTTGTAACCAGCCCATAGTGAGAGGGGAGAGGCTCAGTCACCCAGGACAGGGTTGCAACGAGCCCTAGATTTGGATTTGGATTTCGACTTCTTCAGGTTGACAGTTCCGATCCCTAGGAGCCCACCCGAGGTCCCTGCTCTCACTGGGGTCCCCTGGGTGAAAATGACAATGTGCCTTATTATTATTATTAATATTTATTTGGTGGTCCTGTGTATTTAAGAAGTTGAATGTCTACCCACTCAGCTCTTTTCACCTGACATAGTGACAACTCATGCTGACTAGTTAGACAGCTGGGTTTTGACTTCTGCTGACCACTAGATAAACATGTGCTTGCCCCCTAGGAGGTGGAATAGGTTGTAGTCTGTCCAGCCAGAAAAGGCTGTGTGTGTGTTTGAAGGCACTGACGCCCACCTGCTTTGACAAGAGCCCTCCTGGTTCTCTCGCTCGGCATGTGGTTATCCCACTGCAGAAATACATCCTCAGTCCCATTGTCCTTTGACCTAGAAATAAGAGACGTTTTCTTGAATTGCTATGTGTAGCTCTCCCAGCTGCAATGATACTTTGGCATTTAAACAGAAACTGAGAGAGTATTTTCATCCTCTAAAAACATTTAAAAATACACCAGAGAGTGGCCACTCGTATTCTTTTCCTAACACGACTGAAGCAAATTACCGCAAACATGGCGGCTCAAAACAGCACAAATTTCCTACCTTATGGTCCTGGAGATCAGAAGTGCAAAGTGGGTTTCACTGAGCTAAAATCAGCGTGTCAGCAGAGCTGTGCTCCTTCTGGAGGCTCCGGGGAGAATCCGTTTCCTTGCCTTTTCCAGCTAGTAGAGGCTGCTCACCTTCCTTGCCTCCGATGGTGGCCATGTGACATTCCTGCATCCCTCTTTTACTTACAAGAAACTTTCAGTTATAAAGGATCCCCCCACCCCCAGATAATACAGAATAATCTCCCCATCACAAGATCTTTGACTTAATCACACTGAAAAGTCCCTTTTGCCTTGTCACGTAACATATCCAGATGTTCTGGGGATTAGGACACAGATCATTATTCTGCTGACCACACCTTCCTGCCCCTGCAGGAGAGACTACAAGATGACCCGGCCCACAGGTGTGCTATGTTTAGCCTGCAGCATCTTTCTAAAGAATTAGTTCCCAACATTTAAAATTATAAAATGTTTACATAAAAATCCAGGTCAGAAGATCAGACCACGCTGGAGCTCACATTCGCACTGAGCAGCAAGTGGCGGGAGTTGAAATGCAGCTCCATCGTTAGATGGGGCATCTGGCTCACCAGTTCGCCGCAGGCCCCACCGCTCCCTGTCGCCTCCCACACTGAGGCCGAGTCTCCGTTGCTACTGATCAGTGCCCTGCAGATTTGCTTCTCTCATCATGAAATGGAAAGTTCAGGACCCATATCTCATCTCAAATAAGAAGACCAGCCTCGAGGCTCATGTGTGATTTAGGAAAGTTTTTTTACACACAGCCTACATCCTTCATTTATACTAATTACCACTTGGCTCCTGTGGGTGTTTGCCTTTATGGACCCTGCTCTCATCTGGGAGAAGAGGGATTGTTTTGTGACTTGTCAGCACAGTCCCAAGATCAATGCTTCTGTGACGAAACCTTCTTTAAATAATAGATTCACATCTATTGTGTTCAGTGACTTTCCCTTGGAAACACACTGCCCAGACTTGTCCACCATGAAAATGAGTTGTCTCCATGAAAATGAGTTTTGCAATCTCCTAAATGCTGTGTTCCAAGGTCTGTTCAACTCTCTCCAGAAAGAAGAGTATGTTGTGTTTTTTTTACTTTTTTTGTTGTTGTTTTACTTATGCCTTCGGTGCTGCCTGTGACACTTTTACTTCTGAATGGCTGGCTCTGTCCAGGGACCCTCAGCCTCCTGACCTGAGATGCTGGCAAACCTCCCCCATGAAGGGCCAGAGGAGGGCCGTGGCTTCCTTCCCTCCGCTGAAATTGTATCATTATTTAAAATCACCGTTGGGACTCTGGCCCTCCATTCTCTGCCTTCCCCAACCTCCTGGCCTCTTCTGAGGGTCACTCAGCCAGTGCCCTGCATCCCACCCCAAAGTGTGGCTGTCATCAAACACGTCACCTTTACTTACAAGGGCCCCACGTGGCCATCTTTTAACGGAGAGCTCAAAACTCCCGGCCAAGTTGTGGGCTTCCTGAGATCTCAGGTGGATTTAATGTCTCTGAAGACACACCTCCTTGAAGGGGCCAGCCCGACGTACCCCTGGCACTTTTCTTTGAAGCCTGGTCCCCACTTCTGTAAAATATTTCAGGGTTGCTAGAAACCAAACATGTTTGTTGAAGCCCAGCTTGTGCCAGCACGGTGCCCTCCATGCTGGCTCTGCAGATGCTGGGCGGCCCTTGCGCCCATCTGCTGTGGCTGTGACAAAGCCCGGCTCAGACAGGACTGAATAATGCTGCGGTCATTTTGCATGAGAGGAGGACGTCCCAAGGAAAAAAGAGTCAAGGAGGAAAAGCGTTAAGTCCGTGGGACATGACTTTGGTCAAGCTTAGGACTGGTTTGTGTGGATCTGCAATGCTTCACTGGAAATAATTTATTTGTTGTAGATAATTTTTAGGTAGCATTTTATTCATTTCCTACACTTTTTTAAATAAAGAAATATACAGTAAAAAAAAAACAAAACATCAGGTTGTTTAAATGCTTTGGCTCCTTGTCCCCTGGCTCAGCAGAGGCCCAAATGTCCCAGTTGTTTACTGGGACAGGTTCAACATGGCTCAGCAGATGCCGTCTTCTCTGTGCGGTTCTGGCCCAGCAAGCGGGCTTTGGGCTGCCAGTGGGTGACTCAGAGGCCAGAGTTTCTTTTGTTCTGTTCTTACTGAGGCAACTTGAGCCCCCTCTGTGTGAGCCCCCCAATACCTGACCCCCATAGAAGCCTGGGGCCACCCTTGCCACTGACTGCTCTGAGCCCAGAGCAGGCTACCAGCCGCCAGAACAAAAGCAAAGGAAGTGCATGGGGAGAGGGGAGCTCCAAGTGGGCCCCCACCACCCACCACCCCCTTGGAGAGGAGACCCAAATGCATGGAGGAGACCCGGTGTCGCTGTGTGACAAACCAGCCCAGACCTTAGTGACTTAAGAACAGTCATGTATTTTACCACAAATCTAAGTTGAGCAGAGTTTAGCAGGGATGGCTTGTCTCTGCTCCGTGGGGCCACTCTGAGGCAACTCAACTAGAATCCATTTTCAAGATGGTGGATCACACAGCCAGCAAGTTTGCACGGTCTGCTGGCTGGGAGCTTTGATTCTTAATCACTTGGACCACTCACTCCGTGGGGCTTGCTGGGCATCTTCAAAACACAGAGGCTGGGTCCCCAGGGCCAGTGTTCCCAGAATCCTGAGATCTGGGCCTGGAAGCTGGCAGAGCATCACTTCCACCCTTGTCTATGGGCGCATCAGTCTCCGAGCCTGCCCTGGATTTAAGGGGAGTAGGCGAAGACCCCACGTCTCAGTGGGAGAGGGGTCACGAGTTTGCGGCCGTCTTTAGTACACTGGAGTGGGGCTGGGGAGACCAGAGCCAAACGTTCAAGCCCTTGGGCAGCTCTGACCAACACCTTCTCCCTTGACCACTATGTCCGCATCCGTGCCGCACCCCACCTCTCCGACTGCCGCTGCTCCTAGATCCTGTTTTTGGATCTCAAGTTTCAGTCTTCAGCCTTCTGACCTGTTCTCTTTGCACATTGCCCCTTGGGGTTCCTACTGTGTCCTCTGCTCTATGATAATGCCCCAAATCCTGGCTGATATCTATCTGGGCACCAGGCCCACAATTCTGGCAGCCTGGTGGATTTATCCACTCGTATATCCTCATGTACCCCAAACCTGAATACTCAAGGGGTAAATTCATTCTTTCCTCCTCTCCCCTTGCTCTAAATCCTCTCCCTCTTTAATGTGAGTTCATTTCCTGACTCTGTCCCTAACTAGCTGTGTGGCCTTGAGTCAGGTTCTTTTTCTCAAATGCCTACACAGGATTGAATCTTCTAAGGGCACTTCCATCTCTAAAGTGTTTTGATTCATCCGGGCCCAGAATATTGGGCCCACCTTTGTTCATCCCTGCCCCTCACCCTGGGTTCTCCAGGTTCTTCTCCCATCTGCCTCTCCTCCTCTCCATTATTCCTTTTTATCTTGTGACTCCCTCTCTCTGAAATCTGTGCCTCTGGATTTGTCCCTCAGGACAAAATCCTCACTCTCCTGCTGAGCCACAGCAGCTCTGGTTTGCCACCTGGCCCTCCTTACCTCTCCAGACCTCCTTCCCTCCGCTCAAGCCATGACCTCAGAGCTCCATCCCAACAGGACTCAAAATCCTCAAGGTACCTCGTGGGCACACCCACCCGAATCTTTGCTTGTGCCACTGTTCTTGGACCCTCAGGCAGAAGCTACACTTCCTCCCTATCAATGAAAATCCAACAGTGTTTCAGAGTTTACCGCAGAGCCCACTTCCTTCAGGAAGCCCTCCAGCTCCATGAGCTCTCCCTCTAAAGGCCAAGAATCCATACCATCCTAACACTTTGCACTGAGGTTCATTAGTTTCGTTACTTAGAAGCTTGTACTTGTGTTCTTCTGCCTCACTATTGGTACTTCTCTGAGAGGGAGGGGCCCATGTTCGGTACTTGGTTCATCTGCCTTACATTGCCCCACACGGTGGCTGCCCTAGGAATAACGTCTGTAACATTTAATTGTCAGAATAGAGGCACGAAGTACACGCTGTACTTCAGCAGTGACTTCAGGCAGGTGTCATACTTCAGGCTGCCAGATGGAGGGAAGGAGTTGGATGCCAGGCACATACTCTGTCCTAGAAGTTTTGCAAGCCTTATCTCATGTCAGCCTCTGGTGATCCGTGATCCCAGCAACAGTGAGTTGCTTAGTCCAGTCCAGCTGCTGTAGCAAAATACCATAAACTTGGTGGCTGATAAGCGACAGAAATCTACTTCTCATAGTTCTGGAAGCTGAGAAATTCAAGATCAATGTGCCAGCAGATTCGGTGTGTGGTGAGAGAGCTCTGTTCCTCCTAGATGGCCAGACTCACTATGCCCTCATTTGTAGAAGGAGCAAGAGAGCTCTGTAGGGCCTCTGTGCCTTATAAGGGCACTGACCTCAATCATGAGGGCTCCACCCTCATGACCTAATCACCTCCCAAAGGCCCCACCTCCTAATACCATTACATTGGGGGTTAAGTTTTAACATATGAATTTAGGAGAGGGGGACACAAACATTCCATCTATCGAAGAGATCTAGATAAGACTGCATCTCTTTCCCAGTGGAAACCCACCCAGACACTGGGGTTGGGGCTGCTGAGGCAAGAGCTAAGCACATGAATCTACTGAATATAAATCCAAATCCAGGGCTACTTGGTGCCCAGCAGGGCCTCAGTGTCACGAAATGCTGCATAGGGAACACTCCTCAGAGATCAAAGGATCAATCTCATATTCAACCTGTCAGTTCCTTCTGGGTTTGTCCTAGAGCAAAGCGCTGGGAAGCAGATCATGGCCAACAGTTCAGACCTAGAACTGTAATAGCCAAATTCCAGGGCCAGCCCTCAGACCAGCCTCTGCAGGTGACTTGAAACGGACCTGCCATCTGTGCGGGGGAAAGGTCCTTTACTGTTTACCTGAGGTTATTCACTCTTTCAAAGTTTTATCACTTTAAAATAACCCTATAAGATCTTTGAAGTGCTCTCTCTCTCTTTTTTGATTTTTTGTTTTTTATTTGCTCAACTTAAAAAACATGTTTTTGTGGGTGGGGAGTAGCTCAGGGGTAGAGAGCATGCTTAGCATGCACGAGGTCCTGGGTTCAATCCCCAGTACCTCCATTAAAATAAATAAGTAAAAATAAAATAAGGGGTGGGGGGCGGAAACGTGTTTTGCCTTTTATTATGGAAATCTAACATGCACTAAAGCAAAGAGAAGAATAAACTGAACATATCCATCAACCAGATTCAACCATTCTTGTTTCATCTGAGGTTCTTTTAACCAAGACTTGGTGCCTGGAATCTCCAGAGTGGCTGGACCCTGGAGAACCTGGCAGTGGTTACCTCTACCTCCCCCAAACTTCTACCACAGAGCTCAGCAGCCAGGCTTCCCTAGGACCTCAGGAAAATGGAGAGAACACCAAAACCAATAGGCTTTCAGAATCCTGGGAAGCTTTACTCACCTGGTGATGCAGATGTAGGGGAGAAAAAGTGTTTTTCCTCTACCCATCCTAGACTGACAAAAGACAGATTAGCAAAGGAAGAACAAACATGTTCATTGACGTGTGCAACACACATACACACTGCAGAACTCAGTGATGAGTAACTCAAATGGATGGCTAGAACTCAGGCATATATAGCATCTTAAAAGGACATTAAATTTGTAGAGCAGTGGCAAGGCAAAGGAAAAGTACTTTGAGCTTCTAGGAGTGGCAAATTGTGGGAAGTTAAATATTTGGGGGAAACTAATGGAAGATAAGGGTTTTAGCAAGGTGTGCTATGTAGATTTCTCTGGTGCTGTCTGTGGGCTCAGAGTCTAGAGTCATCTTTGGTAAGTAAGAATCACCCTGTCCTTCCTGGCGGGGAGAGGACAGAGAGTTTTTCTTGTGTCTACTTCTCCTTACTTGCCTGCAGCTCAAAATAATCCTTATGCCAGGCCAGCATATTTTGGGGTGGGATACTCTGAACCCCTCATTCTCCCATTTGAAACAAATTAGTTTTACATATTAAAAGTTGAGTTGGCAGCTGTGGAGAGAGATTTGTGTTAGACGTTGTGACTTAAAGAGATCTGCTTAAGTTAAGCCTCTATATGCTGTGAGCAACCAGGCACTTAATGAGGCACATTTCTATTGAAAATGAAGGGGCGAAAGGGTTAATGGTTAGAACAAACTGTAACCTCAGCTTTTGAGTCCAGAGGGTAGTGACAAGATTTCTAGGTGGTAGACTCAAAGCATGTTTAGCTGGTGGGGTAAGAATAGCAGTGCCCAGCCAGCAAATTTCCTCATTTGCGATTTGAATGTCTGGCAATAGCATACACATCAGCGTCACAGTTACAAATAGTTCTCTGTGCAGAGTATGCAGGTGTCCAGCTTCACTGCAGGGCTTCTTCTCCTTCTGCTGCTCCTTCTCCTGTTTTCAGATAGTCTCAATAAAGATCTGGGCAGACAGCTTTTAGTTCCCAGTGGCACTAAGTTGGAAGGTGAAAGGAAAAAATGGAAATGTTAATTACTACAATGGACAAATGTCAGGAGCAAATTTACAAAGAGGTAAAAAAGCCCTGAGACGGTGAGCATGTCTGGAATTCGACAACCCACAAGAATACACTATAGTTACAGTTATAGTTTTTTCCAATTGACATATAGTGGATTTACAATGTTTCAGGTCATCCTATAGTTTTTTTTTAATTGAAACATAGAATTTCTCTCTACAGTTATCCCCATTTCTATCAGAGAAGTCTATTGTGTTTGCAAAATAAATACAATCTCATTAAATCTGGCTAAATTATTTATGTAAGTGCAGCAAAAGTAGTAACATTTGTCCCCAGAGTGAAGAAGACCTCAGAATTGCTGAGAAGCAGCTGTGAACATCAGCCGTGTGACCCAGACAGGTGACCTAACTTCTCTGAGCCAGTTTCCTCAACTGTAAAATGTGAATCCTAATACCTACCTAACAAGGGGATTGTGAAGGTGGGAAGAGACGATGTATATGACAATATCTGGATTTAGTAGCTACTCTTCCTTAAATCTGCATTGAAGAGAAAAAAATATTGCCAATAGGCTGTCTGCTTATTTTGGCTTGGTCTCATCTTCAGCAAGATGGTTATCTTTTCCTGTGAGTTGACAGTTCTCTAGCTAATTGTGTCCAACTCGAAGATGCTGTACTTCCCGTCATCTCCAGACTCATTTAGCTGTCAGCTCCAGCAAGCCGGCATATGATCCTGCAGCATTAGTGCAGCCCTAGAAAGAGATGTTCCTGGGAGATGCATCACAGCGTGAGCCATGTGAGCTCAACAGCCAAAGAACAGGGAACTGTGGGGTTTCATTTCCTAGCGCTACGGCAGTGTGATGAGATATTTGGCTGCCCATGTCTGAGGCAGCCCTGGGTATATGGGCTTGCCTGACCAGGCGCTCAGATCAGAAATGGAACCCCATGGAGACATGTGAGGGGTGCAACATCCCAGCACTGTGACTTGAAGTTACCATAGCAACTATCTAGTCTTATCTCCCTGCTCCATCCCCACCCTCAAAGGACACCTTTCCTCAGTGACAGGAGGCTGGATGTACAGGACCTCTCCTTGCAAGATGGTCAGAAATTCATCACTTCTTCTCCAATGTAAAGTCAGTGCCTCTAAATAGCCTCTAAGCATTAGAAAAGTTTTAAAAAGAAATGTGGGGGGAAAACCTTGTTAAACAGAAACTGTAGACAGACAGCATTTGCCTTCATGGAAGGAAACTGTGTGACTGGGCAACTTTACCCTGTATACCCCTTTGTAGCTTTTGAATTTGAACCATGCGAAGGTATCTTATTTTAAGATGAAAGAAAATTAAAACAAGAAAACTTCTTAAAACTCAGGATTCTGCGGTGGTTAAATGTCTCAAAAAAGTGTTTCAGCCTTGATGGCCTCTAGTGAGATTTTCAGAGACTTTAAGCCTCCTTTCTCCCCTCCCCACCCCGCAGTGGTGGGACCAGTTTGTCTGGATTTCAACCCCGCTCTGGTCAGAGATCGCAGGTTATTCCCTGAGAGGCTGGAAAAGGCTGGAAAGTGTGACAGTTACTCAAACACCCTGGAAGCCACTTCTA
Source organism: Camelus ferus (assembly GCF_009834535.1). NCBI lineage: Eukaryota > Metazoa > Chordata > Mammalia > Artiodactyla > Camelidae > Camelus > Camelus ferus. The sequence continues at coordinate 37,925,054 of NC_045712.1, forward strand.
CACCACCTCGGGGACACCATTCCTCAATGTTGATACTCCCAGGCCAAGAAGTCTTCTAGGGGGCTGACCACCAGCCCTGGGAGAGGAGGTGCTGCCTCCTTCCCACCTCAGCTCTGGAGAGAGGAGTCCCGGGCACCAGCTGGTGAGGTGACTTCAGCCCCTGTGGGGTTCCCCACATTGCCCAGCACATTCAGACTGAATTCAGTTTTCTTTTTTTTAATTGAAGTATAGTTGATCTACAATGTTGTGTTAGTTTCTGGTGTACAGCATAGTGATTCAGTTACACACACATATATATAAATATTCTCTTTCATATTCTTTTTCATTATAGGTAATTACAAGATACTGAATATAGTTCCCTGTGCTATACAGTAGGATTCTGGGGTTTTTTTTTTTTTTTTTTTTTTTTCTGGTTTTTATATAGGAGTTTGTTTCTGCAAATCCCAAACTCCTAATTTATCCCTCCCACTCCTTCCCCTTTGGTAACCATAAGTTTGTTTTCTATGTCTGTGAGTCTGTTTCTGCTTTGTAAATAAGTTCATTTGTGTCATTTTTTTTAGATTCCACATAAAAGTGACATCATATGATAATTGTCTTTGTCTGACTTAACTTCACTCAATACGATAATCTGTAGGTCTAACCATGTCGCTGCAAATGACATTATTTCATTCTTTTTTTATGGCTGATTAATATTCCATGGTGTGTGTGTGTGTGTGTGTGTGTGTGTAAAATATATATACCGCAACTTCTTTACCAATCATCTGACTTCTTCAGGATCCAGGTTGGAGGGACTAGAATCTGCTCAGATCTTAAGACAGGGACCAGGGTCGGGGGAGGCGGGGGGCGGACTATTCCCTGGAGTTCAGAGAAAAATCATTTTGTGATGCTATGTTATTTAAAGAGAAAAAAATTTTTTAGCCAAAATCCAAGTCCATAGCCCTGTGGGAGTGAGTGAAAAAGCCATTCTGCCTCAAACTTGGATTCAGTGTGCACTTGGGACCCTGGGCTGGTTCACTGGGTATCAGGCTATCAGCAGGAGCCAAGTCCATTGTAGGTCCCTTTCTTTTCAGGAGACACTAATTGCTTGGCTGCCTGCCACCCACAGTGTCGTCTGAGCTGTTTGCAGGCTGAGCACAGGCAGGATCCTTTTATAGTCCTGGGTTAGGTCTCCTTCCCACCTTCCACCTGGGGGTAGAGTGTGAACCTGCCCTCCAACCTCCTCCCAAGGCTGCCAACCCCTCACCCACACCCACCGCTGGTCACAGCGGCCACCCAGGAGGTCAGCCTGCAGGCTAATTTTCATGGATCTTTGATCTCAAAGATTATCAACTGATTATACTTTCTCTTTTGATTTGCAAAACACGTTTACAAACAGTATTTCGGTTTCTTCCCACTTGAAACCCTGTGCCTGGCACTTAACAACTCAATAGATTCTAAATTAAAATTGGTCCTCACCCCTGTGAGGTTCGTAAGCAGGACTAATTGTCTTCCTCTTCTTTCTTTCTTTTTTTTTTTTAATTTAAATGATGGTATTTAAAGAATGTGTGATTTTGCCCAAGGCCACACTGCTAGTAAGTGGCAGACTTCCTGCTTCCCAGCCTGAGCGCCCCCAGGACTTCATAAGTCCCTCCAAGGTATATTTATAAAAACTTTCTAGTGGCTGCTGGTCTTCTGCTCAGTATTTTGTGCTCCCGAGGGCACAGGCTCTCCCGAGCTTTAGAGCAGGCATTTGGTGTTAGGGATTCTGTGACTCAGGATTGGGCCTCTTTCCTTTCTTTCGCTTAGCTGTCTTTCTACAGTCACTAGTGGGCCAAAAAGCTCAACTGAAAGTTGCCAAAGGAGAATGAATCAGTCTTCTTCCTCTGCAAGCCCATTTCCAGGAAAGCCAAACATTCCTGAGCAATGGTCCTTTCCACTCCAGAAAGATATCAAAAAGGGAGCTGCAAAAAAACAACTCATTTATCAGATTGTACTCAGACATGGCCAACTCGCCTTCCCCAGGTCACTGGGCAGGATAAATCTGAAGACAGAGAGAAATGGCCACAAAAGAGGCTTTTGTCCCTTCAGTCTAATCAGGTTTAGTTATTATTTTGCGGAGTATCCACAGTTGGAAAGTTAGGCAAAATGATGGACTGAATGTCCTTTCTGAATCTCACAGGGAATTGTCTAACAAGCTCACCTAAGGGTTATATAATACTCTAGGGAAATGAAACTTTTGGTTGACTTACTATTGAATGGGACCTAAATTCTGTGAGAGCATATATTCATTGTAGAAAATTGTAAGTTGCAAATGATTTTTGTCAGGTAGAGATGCAAACGAACTCTATCCCACAGAGAAGTTAACCTTAAAGGTTATGGTTTTATTGCCCTGTAGAACATTAACCAGTTTTGTATCTAACATTGCCATCTTATTCTTATTTCCCACTGAATACACATTTATTATATATCATGAGTCTTCAGAAAAATAAATAATTTTTGTGGGCTGTCTTTCTAAAATAAGCTACCACCTTCAAGAGAAGGAGAACAAAATGCCTCTGAAGCACCCAGAAATTCTGCTCTCCACTGTCAGCCACTCTGAGCTGGGGGTTGGCTCTCTGCACTGTTGCCAGGAAAACACAGAACAGGGAAGACTCCACTGGTGTTCAGTTGCAGAAGACTTGGCAGGAACTTCCTCATCCTGTTGGGGTAGAATGGTCTGTTCCAAGGAAAAGGCTAGAAACAGGGGAGACTATCAAAAACTCACGGAAAGGCCCATGGAAAGGCGGGGGACACTGGGGGAATTCAGAAGCCCCCATGTGGAGCTAAGGTTTAAACAGTCTCATCTTCTTATCCAGTAATAGGCTAAGTTAGTTAAACTGGGGCTTGTACTAGCTGAAGAATTGCCCACTCTCCAGCACTAGTTTGTAGGCCCCCTAAAGGCAGGGAAGATGTATCAATACTGAAGATCCAATCTGATGAGGACTGAATATCAAAGGGCATGATGGAACTTTGTGGAGTGATGGAAAAGTTCTATATCATGATGGAGGTGGCAGATTCCATGGGGGTAAACATTTGTCAAAACTGATCAACTGCACACTTAAAATGGGTGTGTTTTGTTGTACGTAAATTACACCTCAACAAAATTGATTTTAGAAAAGATTATTCAAGATTTCCTGTATTTTTAAGATATTCTGTGACTCATTCTAAGCAATGTCTCATTTGGAGGCCAGATTTCACTCTCCTGCCATTTTCAGAGTTTCTATTTGAAATGCAAATACTTACAAAAACTTTGGGAGACCCAGTGGAGGCGGAGGCCTTTCCTTACATTACATTTGTTCCCTTTGAGAACAAAAAACTAAGATAGATTCATAATTTGTTATTAGCTGATCAACTGCCCTTCATTTCAGCTGGCAAAGGCAAAGAACTGTGAAAAATTAGAAGAAATGTTAAAGATTGTCTAGCAACCAACCAATTCATTTTACAGATGAGGAAACTGAGGCCCAGTTAAAGGAAGGATAATTGAAAATGTGTTCTTCAGAGGTGATTTTTTTTCCAGTCAGGGGCTAAATCTTCCTCACTTCCTCTTGAAAAGCAACCCAGTGATATTTCTGCAAATAACAGTCTCTGATGAACACTGGCAACACAGGTACTTCCAATAATGAGGACAAAAAGGACTTACACCTTTTTAAAAAGTATGTAGTGTCAAATCAGTCCAATATATTCAGAATGACGTTGTTTTTTCAATTATATTTTCTTTAAATAACATGGGTAACAAGCCCTTTTGAGAAACTAAAGCCTTTATCTTTGGTGTTAAAAAAAAAAAAAATCAATCTAATTTATTTTCTCCAGGCCAGGGACATCAATTTTTAAGATGCTACAGAAGCTGCAAGCACAGACTTCTTGCACAAATAGATCAAGATGTTTCTATTTGTCTTCAGATCCTCACCAAGGGTTGAACAATAATTGAACATGGCACCACATCTGCTTTGATCTGCAAGAAGAATTTCAGTGTGGGTAGCACTCAACTGTGTGGTATTTAGTCTGTGGTGTATCCAATTCAACTCAGTTATTTCAATTTACTCTTATTGAACACCTACTATGTGCAAGACAGTGTCCTAAGGCCGAATGCTGGTGGAGAAGTTGCCACGTAAAGTGCTGTGAGGGGTCAGACACGGGGTGGGGGAGAGGAGGAGACTATGAAGCTTAGGAGGCAGCATTCGCTCATTCATTCAACAAGCATGGCACCAATCGAGGTGTAGGATGCCTCAATTCCATTAGATCCTTTCTTGAGTTGTTAAGACACTTCTAAACTGGAAGAGGAATGAACGTGGGGCTTGGCTGGAGAGGTAGTCAGAAAATGTGATCAGAGTTCTTTGCCAATTTTTATTCTATTTTTCCCAATTCTGACCTTTTGTTTCTAGCCCTGCTCCCAAGGCAACAGAGCACGTTGCAAGTATTTCACAAACAAGCTACATTAATATAAACTAATTAAAACATATGGAGATGATTTCTCAGCAATATTCTTTAATTAGTAACTTCCATTCTGGATACTGAAAAAGAAAACCATGCACTCTGTCACAGCCCTCGGGAATGCTGAGGGCTAGAGCAGCCAGAAGTTTATAGATCCTGCACCTGTGAGCAAAAGGTCACCTCAAGATTTAACTTTGATTCCAAACTTCTGCACAGAGAACTGCTGTTTCTTTAGGAAGAGCAACCTAATATTTTCTTGACATGAAGGGGACAGGAGACCCATATTCAGGCCACCAAGGACTAAAAGGAACCACATAGGATCAAATGGGGAGGGTGGCACCCTGGGGCATCCTTCATCCAACTCATCAGACCCAGAGTTTGGGATGGAGAAGGGCGGGCCCTTCTGTGATGCTTTAGTCCCATCTCAAGTTCCTGAAGTGTCATTTTCCAGATCTCCTTTCCCAAGTTCTTTAAGGACCCAGACGATCAGGAAGAGAGTTCTGAAGATCATGACTGTGTTAGGAACGAGCTTCTGCAACAAACACGGTCCTAGACCCCTCTCTGGACAGCCGTCCTAAGATGCTAAGTAAGGGATGACATGAGGAAAGTGAAAGAGAATCAGTGAGCTTTGTCTTCTCAGTTGGCCAAATTCTTCCAGCAAATTCCCATGAAGCAGCTCGTGTCACAAGCGGATCATTAAATAAAGGACTGCTGGTGTTCAGGGGGTATCTCTCTCCCGGGCGTCTGGAAGGCCTGCCCCCCAAATGACAGCAACAACAAAAAATGCCCACCCAACGTTTCTAGGTTACCTCAGCTCCTAATCCTTCCAGATCTTTCTAGTTTGAAAAGCAAAGCTGTCATCCTGGGGCTGTGAGGCAAGGACCTGAGGCAGACATTAGGTGTAAAATAAGCTACAAGGATATATTGTACAACACAGGGGATACAACCAAAATTTTATAATAACTCTAAGTGGAATAAAACCTCTAAAAGTTGTGAATCACTATACTGTACATCTATAATATTGTACAGCAACTATACTTCAATTTTCAAAAATTACCAAAAAAGAAAATTTCTTTTAATCTACCAAGGGAGGACAATTGGTGCAAAAGGTGCCTAGGCTTGAGGGCTCCAGAGGGTCAGAAAGCCTGGCGGCCGAGAGAGGGAGAGTCGCGGGAGCAGGAGGAGCAGAGAAGGGCGAGGCCCCGAGAGGGGCGGGGCGGGGGCGGGGCTGTTGTCCGGGGCCCGGGGGCCGGTTGGCGCCATTGCGGCGGGGAGCGCTGAGGAGCGCGGGCCGCTTCGCTCCAGGCCCGCCCTGCCCGCAGGCAGCCCAGAAACAGGAAGCGCACGCTGGTCAGGGCGGAAGAGCACCGAGGAAGCTAAGAACTTCGCCTTGTCCGGCCCACAAGGAACCTTCCGCATAGGCCTCGCGGGTAGAGGCGAGAACCCCTGGGCCCTCGTCAGGACGCAGAAGTCCGTGAACACCAGGTGTGGGAGAGGAAACTGCAGGGCGAGGGCATGGGCAGGTGGAGAAGGAGCAGTTTGTCCGTGAGACTTTGCCGAGGGCTTGTCAAGGTCGTTTCTCGGTAGCATTTTCACCGAGGGCAGGAGAGGTTGCTGTCTCGGTTGGGGCCCCTTTGTCCTTTGGAGCTTGCGGTTCCCCACCTGGGGCCCTGGTCCTCCCCCAGAGAAAGTGCGCAGCTAAAAATGTCAGCAGTGTGATGGGAGTGGTGACAAAGGCCAGCCAGCCGGCCGGCCAGCGGCACTAGTCCATCCCCGCAGGCAGCAGCCACCCCCCCACCCCGCCTCCGCCCCGCCGCAGAAGAGGTAGCCCAGATAGAAAGTTCAGAAAACCTTCCACCCACTTTTGCATTTCTTCTCTTCGAGCTCACAGAGCTTTTAGTCTGGTCTCTCCCGAGAAGGATGAGTTTTCCTAACTAGTAACGACTACTCCCACCCTTGAGTTAAGGGTTGAGCTGTTATCTTTGGCTTCTGGCAGGTGACGGTCATTATTCGTCTGTTTTTGTTCCTGAAAACCTGTGCAACCTTTTACTTTTAACCTTTAAAGTTCTTTTTATTCATTTATTTTTTATTTTAAGTATAATTAATACACAGTGTTACAGGTGTATAACATAGTGATTCACGATTTTTAAAGGTTGTACTCCCTTTACAATTATTATAAAACGTTGGCTATATTCCCCATGTTGTGCAATATATTCCTGTTGCTTATTTTATACCTAATAGTTTGTACCTTTGTCTCCTACCCCTATATTGCCCCTCCCCCTTCCATCTCCCTACTGGTAACCACTAGTTTTTTCTCTGTATCTGAGCCTGCTTCTTTTTTGTTGTATTTTTTAGATTCCACACGTAAGAGATATCATACAGTATTTATCTTTGTTTGACTTATTTCTCTTAGTATAGTGCCCTCCAAGTCCATCCATGTTGCTGCAAATGGCAAAATTTTATTTTTTATGGCTGAGTAGTATTCCATTGTATGTTTATACCACATCTTCCTTGTCCATTCATATGCTGATGGACACTTACGTTGCTTCCATATCTTGGCAATTCTAAATAGTGCTGTTGTGAACATTGGAGTGCGTGTATCTTTCAAATTAGTGTGTTCATTTTTTCCAGGTATATATATAGGAGTGCAGAGTCATATGGTTGTTCTATTTTTAGTTTTTTGAGAAACCTCTGTATTGTTTTCCATTAGCTGCACCAATTTACATTATCACCAACAGGTTCTCTTTTCTCCACATCCTCCCCAACATTTGTTATCTGTGTTCTTTTTGATGATGGCCATTCTGACAAGGGTTCTGTGCATTTCTAAATTGGTGGTTACTCAGACAACCCAAAGTGGAGTCTTGGGAAGAGTTTCATAAAGGCTGCTCTGAGACAGGGACCAAGCATCTGCTCTGGAGTCTTTCCCTTGGCAGCTTCCTTCTGACACACAGAGGAAGGCAAGGCGGAACACTGACCTATCTGGGGGTCCCACTTCAGCCTACGCTCAGAGGTGGACTTTGGACCCCATTCCTGGAGTAGATGTCCTTCCCCTGTCCATCCTGACGCCTCCCTCAGCACTTATCTGTCTGATCTTGCCAATCCCCCCACCATTTCTCTGGTGCTGTTCTCAGTACTTCCCCAAATCTCTTTTCCCTTGGGGAGAATGCTGTAACCTGAGGTGTGCTTCTCGGGCAGGGAATTCCCAGTTGGGGTGAACTTGATTTCCCCTTTTCTTTATCTCCTATGTTCCTATTTCCAGCTTTGTTTCAACCTGAAGTTCTTAGCTCTTTTCTCCCCCTGAAATGATTGGATTTTCACTTTCAGTCCATCTCACATTCTCTGATCCTTCAGTCTTTCCTCAACCTGCAAGTGTTTTTGCATGCCCGCCATTGTGCATAGCTCGCTCTCATCCTAGACGTGTTTCAAACTTAACTTTGCAGCTCTGCAAAGGTTCAGTGTATTTCCACGTTTGCATGACTTATTCAAGGTCACAGAGCAACTTGAGTTAGAATTGGAACCCTAGTCAGGAGATTCATCTACATCTCAGCTCTATGTACTGAAACCTTTTTTTTTCATCAATCATTATCTTGCCTTTCATTTCTTCTCTTTTTCTTTCATAGGATGGATCCAGCACCTTGGAGACAAACTCAGGACCTGACCTCCTGTGCACCATCTGTCTATGCCCTGCAGCCAAAGACCACCAGGAGCAAAGTTGGTTCTACTGATTTGTTGCAGTGAGGGAGACTGTGTGCAGGTGAAGACGAGGAGTCACGGACATCTCAGCACAAGAGACTTAAAATACAACTTGGACTTGTGGTAAGTGATGTGGGGGAAGTTTCAAGGAGACGGGTTTGCTCTGGATTGGATGCTGTCAGGAAGCAGGATTGATTCTATGATCAGGAGTTTCTATTTTTATATAGAAGGTGAGACAAAGGCAGCAGAGCTAAAGCCGTGGTTGGTGAAGAGACAGCCATTACTGTGTGTTAGCTGGGGGTGGAGGTGCTGGGTGATGATTGTGGTTTGCACAGTGGCTTTGTTTCTGTCTGTGCTCAGACATGATTACAGAGTGGTCTTGTTTTGTCAGCCTCGTCTGAGGTTGGTGATCTGTGACACCGGCTCTGTTCAACAGGAGAACATTGCAACCTAGCTCTAACTGCCTGACTAGTTGGAGCCTGATTCCAGGGACTACTTTTCTCTTTGTCATTACAAAGGCAAAGTCTTGATCCTCAAGTTCCAGCCTTCTCTATATCCTAGTCTCATATCTTCACTGGTGGGAAAAGGATTCTCACATTTGAAGGGGAAGAGGAGGAGGGATGGATGAGACTAAGGAGGGGGATTTGTTTGGGGTTGGGGATAAAACAGCATCTTAGCTTAGAGGTTTCGTATCTCTGTCACCTGAGTAGATCCAGGGTCCCATTCCTCTACCTGGACAGAATGAGATTCTAAAGCCATGTTCGGGAGTCAGGGAAGGAATTAGGATAACATTGGTGTGCAGGTGTCCTATGAATTATTGGAGGAAGTCAGGTAGAGGGGTGGGGAGGCAATAAGAAGTGGCCATTTTTAGTACAGATAATCCTCCCTTAGAAATATAATCCGCTCTCTTAGGAAACATAGGTAGCACGATCATACATCCCCATTTACTGGAACATCTCTGATTTTAAGTAATACAACTATTTAATTACCTTGGATATAGTTTGGCCACATATTATATTGTTTTATATGATTTTATTTTTTTAGTGGAGGGAATCCCATTACATGTTGCATCCTCTGAGAAGCAGATAGCAAAATGGGATTAGAAGTGAGAGAGATTTGCTGGGGGAAACACCTGTGAAGGATCAAGGGTCCAGTGGTGCAGGAGTCGGCAGGGAGACTGTAAAGAGCTGGGGAAAGAAGGACTAGGTGGGAAGAACCTCGGACCACAGCACACTGCTGGTGGCCAGGTCGCCGGGGAGTCCCCAGGCTAAACTTTCCCCTTAGAGGAGTCGTCTCAGGCAGGAATGGTTCAGCACTGGTGCCCCTGCCCTGCTCACTCATGGCCGAGCGGCAACTAGGGAAAGACTGGTCTCTGTCCCCAGGGTGGCAGCTGAGGCTGGCAGCCAGCACTGCTTCTGGCGGCAGGTTCCGTTACAGCCATCTGAGCAGCAGCCTCCGTGACCACACATTTCTTCGGTTACCAATATCTTTTTTGTTTTTGAGTCATTGAACCGGTCAAGTCCTCCTGGAAGCAGAGGCCAAGACAGGATTAGACATGCAAGAGATTTGTTAAGGGAAATGCCTGTGAAGGATAAAAGGGGAAAGAGAAGAGGGAAAAAACTTACACAAATGTGATTTAAACTCTAGACTGCTAGCAAATAAATTCATAAGTTTTGGGGTTTTTTTTTTAAGCCTGTATTAAGTTATAAGTCCTCAGTTTTGCCTTGGGAAATACCGTTTCTTTATAAGTCCTGTTAATTGATGAAATTGGAATTTGAACATCAAACACACAAGGTCTGCCTCAACTACTATTTTTTGTACGGCTCCTTTCTGTAAGTGCTTCATGTGTGCCCTCTCCCTCACTGCTGCTCAGCTGGAGGGTGGTTTGTGTCCCCCCACTCCCTGCCCGGGGACACTTGGCAGTGACTGCAGATATTTGGCGCTGTTACAGCTGGAGCTGGTACTGCTCCAAAAGTCGGATTGGTTTGTGGAAGCAGGTGGGTGAAAGCTTACCAGATATGGATTCCAGGCCTCTCTCCGCTGCCTTCTCCCGGGGCCTTGGAGAGAGAGAATAATTTAGAGGGGATGTGAACAGACTGCAGTTACCACAGGTAAGGCAGCCATGGTTGGTGAACGTGAGAGGCTAAGAAATTTGTCTCCGTCCGTGTCTGTGAGCTTGGCCCTGATGCTGTGTTCTCCCGGTGCGGCTGAGAGCTCAGTACAGCTCAGAGATTGTCACTCTTCCATGGTCACAGAACTAGAAAGGGGCAGAGCTGCAATCCAAATCCAGGGTTTCTTCCTGACCCTATTTTACTACCACCGAGTAACTTCAGCCTGGTTTAAAGGTTTCCTGGTGAAACTTGGTGATTAACTGGAGGAAACACAAGTTTCCCAGTTTGTCACTCATCTAGCTATTCGGCTTATATGTCTTTATCTGAAAAACATTTTCCTACCAATACTGCCCACTTATTTTCACAACCATGCAGAACAGGAGAGCTACTCTTAGGGGGCAAAACAGTCCCGTCCCTTTGTCTTTGAACTCCTTAAAATGGCAAGTCCCTCAGATCCAGGCCTCATGGCCCAGTTCCTGGCAGAGCACTTGGCATATGGTGGGCATTCACCAAGTTCACAGTTTGGAGAAATGGTTTGCACAAAGCTTCTTTCTACTAAGAAAGGGAGACTCTTGGGCTCATCTCTAGCAAGCTGTGTAACCTTGGCTGGACACTTAACCTCCCTGTGCCTCTGGTTTTTGTCTGAAGAATGCATTGATGTTGAGATGTTTCTCCCCTGGCTGTGTTCTCACACTGATGAAACAGCAGTGCACTCTAGAGGAGAAGATGGTTAGCTGTTTCATAGGTTGTGTTTTTAGCTTGAAAGAGAGACTCATAAACCATGCTCATAGATGAGTCACCCATGAAAAGCAAGTGAAGTACAATCTAATGGTAGGCTTCAGAAACAGCCCTGGAAGATCTGGGTGGAAAATGTGTTTTTACTGGATTCCCTACCAGCAATCACAAATACACACCAGTGCACATCACCGTCAGCTCTTTTTTACAAACCTTTCACAATCATATCACAAAATACCTAAAAACTTTCTTTGAGATTCAGGAAGGACTCAGTGTACATGATAGATGGTACATGGGCTTTGGAACTCAACAGACCTGTGCTGGAAATCCAGCCCATCCAAGGATGTTCTTAGAAAAATTATCCTCTCTCTACTACATTTTCCTCAACTATAAAATAGGCTTAATAATACATCTCTCCTAGGTCATTATGAATATTAAATTAGGTAATTTCTGAGTTGTTGTCAGGACATCATAAGGGGCTTCTGGGAAGTTGCCCAGCAACACCAGGAATACACACATTACTCATTTTCTTTGTTTTTATTAGTATCTCCACTGGCTCTCAACAAAGCCAGAATCAAAAGAACAATGAGCCTGGAGATTTAAGGCATCAGGGACACATGAGTGGGTTAATATTTTCAGTTGAAGCAAATATGTGTCTGTGTGGGGAAGGGGAGTTCACATTTCATGGGCCAACTCTGACCAAGGCTTGAACCAGCCTCCTCTGCCCGGCAACTAGTGGTTGTGCAGTAGTGGCTCTGGTTTAGGGAGGATAGGAGACGTTGGGGGAGATGGGGAGCCAGGAAGAATATTATTTGTAAGGGTGAGGCAGGAGACTTGTGTCAAGTAGCAATGGAACCAGAGAGGTGGGGCCAGATTTGAGACTTCCTCAGGAAATAAAATACAGGAGTCCTGCTGACCTGAATCTCAAGTGTGACAGACACTGAGGCACCTGTGATGCCTCACAGGTCTGGGGCTGGAGTGACTGGGAAGGCGGGGACCTCCTGTCGAGATGGTGAACTCAGGAAGGGAAGAGGACTGAGTTCCCTTTTGAAACATGTTGGCTTAGGTGCCTAAGGACTCCTAGGAGGCGGTGTGCACCAGGCATCTGAATCATATCCATTTGGGGTTCAAGAGAGAGAGAGAACAGTGCCTATGGTCACTGCGGAAAGTGAGGTATCCAGTACAGTGGGTGAGCCTTGCTTGGGCAGAGGAAACAACCACCAAAAGCTTTCTTTTCCGGAGGGAGTTCTACCAAAGACATTCCTGAGGACAGGTGGGCAGAATCCTGGACTCAGGAGTCTGAAGAGATCATCTGGGCTAAACTCACTTTGCAGCTGAAGAAACTGGGGGCCATGATGCCCCACAGGCCTTCTCCAGGATCCCACAGCAAGTGCCACCATTACCAGCCCCAGGTCTCCCAGGGCACCTCCTTCTCCACACAGAGGGTCTCCCTCTGTACTTCCTCTCCTTGACTCTGCCTCCCCTTGGCTGGGACGGGCTAGGCTGAGGAAGGCTGTAGGAATGGCCAAATGCGAAAGGAGGATTAGGAATAGGAGCAGCAGCAGTGACGGGACAAAGAGGAGAGGTCAAGGCTCAGTAGGGGCCTGAGCGCATGGATCTAGCACATTGGCGAGAACCAGCAAGCTGACAGAGAAAGACCCTTCTAGAAATCACCCCCTCATATGATGAAACAGGCATCTCTTAATTGGATAGATGGGTCTTTCATTGGTTCATGTATCCTATAATGAAGCAGGGCTCGGCATCAGCATCATTCCAACCTTTCACTTCTAGATTTGTAAATGTTGAGAAACCTTGTTGGGATAAATAAGTTGGTAGGACTAAGAAGAGTGATGTCACTTAACCATTGGACTTCTTCTAAGATACAGGTCAAAAGCGCTCCATCATGAGAATCTATTTTGCATGGTCTATGAGCTGACAGCTTGATTAGGCTCTTCTCCAAGGCTGTTGAAGGCTGAGAACTGGAAAGCACTCAACTTGCAAAGGGAGTTTTTACTCTGTCTTTTGCTTCCTCAACACCTACACCAGTATTTCAAATTGTCTCTTTGTTGGGCATCTTCAAACTTTTTTACACACCAGGGCAACACATGGTAAAGAGAAATGGATGATTGTGAAGGAGGGTGCTGCCATCAATACATACGCCTTGGAAAATTCTACAAATTTTATAGCCAGGGCCAGGACTAGGGAGATGAGTGAGGCACTCAACTGGGGTACAAAATTTAAGGAAGTGCCCCCCAAACTCAGTAATTATGGTAAATATTTGAACATGATGTTTTTAAAAATCAAAATTAATGCCAAAAAATCCATGATAAAAAAAAAAAACACACCAAGATTTAAAATAAAGACAAGATCCTAGGATAAATGTACCCCAGCTTAAAGTCCACAAGTCTCTGTTTCAAATGTAAGAGCACTGGCGGATTATTAAAGATGGGTAATGATTCTCTTGCTCATACTGCTTCCTGCTGCTGGAAGCAGGCAATGCTCGCTGTGGGCCCCTAGGAGTGCCTCAGCCGCACCTCTCCACCAGGCAGGACCCACGCTCCCACACAGAGGCATGGTACCCTCTTGCCGGCAGCCACCCAATGCAGGAACTTTGAAAAACCCATAGCCACCTAGCTACCTCCTGCCAGATAGTTGAGTGGGATAAAATGAGCCCAAGTCTCAGAGTTGCCAGACCTAGATTTGTGTCTCAGTTTTACTTCTCACTTGCTGGGCCATCCTGAAAAAAAATCGCATCACCATTCTGAGCCTCAGTTTCTGCATCTGTAATGGATCTCATTAACTCTTCCTTTAACTGTTGAATTACACGAGATGCTTTTTTGTGACAACTCTGAGCAGACTGGCACAAAGTACACAATACCTCCACCAACCAACCCCACTCCCCTTGATCAAATCAAACTATCTTCAGTGTATTACTGAAGGCAAGACACACGAGAAGACAACCAGGGAGAAAAGGTGCCGCAGAAGTCCAGACAGTGGATGCTGCTGTGGCGGATGAGATAGGGAAGACCTCCCCTAGAGGGTGTCACTAGAGCTAGGCCTTCATGATTAGATGGGCCAGGTCACTCCAGGAGCTGGCCAGTAGCCTCTGGAGGTCACCAGACCACTTCGATGATGCTTATCTCAGGAAAGTTCCAGTAACATGACACAAGCATCATGTGGTGGTGGAAAGGCCAAGGCCCTTGTAATCCTGGCTCTGCTGCTTACTACCTGTGTGACCAAGGGAAGTCACTTAACTTCCCTGCGCCTCAACTTCCTTTTCTACGAAATTTGGATAATAACACATCTTGTCCTGGGTGGATAAGATTAAATAAGACGACATACCTAAAGTTCCGGCGATGATGTGGGCTCAGTAAGTAGGTAGTGGTTACTGCTAGTGTGGAGCTTTCTGTGAGGATTGGGAAAGGAGGGGGACACACCAGTCAGGAAATGTTGGCAACTGTTATATTTGGCTCCTGGACCAGCCCCCTTGTTGGGCAAGAACGGGGTTGCAAATATCCCCTGTGAGCAGCCTGTGCTCTCACCCCACCCCAACCTCCCCAACAAGACTCAACACATCAGTGCACCCCAGAAATGAATCCCCAACAGGAGGGGGTCGGGGTGGGGGTGTGTCTCCTCCCCTGGAGTTGCAGAGGGGCTGCTGGATTCCAACACATGGAAATGGAGTCTACAATAAGAAGCCTGAAATTTTGAATAAGGGCTGTAACTTAGGTAACAGTATGTTATCAGTGGTTCATTTCCTGACCTTGATAATAGTGCTGTGCTTATGGGAGAAAATGTCCTTGTTTTCAGGAAACACACTGAAGTATTTAGGGGTAAAGAGGCATCACATTTGCAATTATTGTCAAACGGTTAAAGAAAAAAGAAAAGGATAAGGAAATATGGGAAAATATTAATGTTTGGAGAATCTGGGGCAAAGGTATACAGGAATTCTTGCAACTTTTCTGTAAGTGGGTATGAAATATAAAGTTCTGTTTTAAGGCAGCAGCAGTCTGGGGTTCCCTCGTCACCCCTTTTCTTTTCCTCCTCCTCCTCCTCAGTGAGCCAGCTCACCCTTTTTCACTACCTCCCTCCTCGCCTCCTTCCACGTGCCCTCTTCCCGGGCTCCCAGGCTCTCCCTGCCTCACGGACCGGCACAGACCGCAGCGACTCTGCCAAGCTGCACGCACTTTATTTGCAAAAGGAGGCTCCCAGCGTGCGGGGCCGGGATGCGGAGCATCATGGCCCCACACCCCGCTTCCCCGCTCACGATCCCGCTCGCCCCTCGCCCCGGCCCCGCCCCACCCGGCCAGCTACACGATGGCGAACTGGCAGACGTAGGGCAGCTTGTCGCGGCAGCGCTTGTCGAACCACTTGCCGTTGGCAGCACCGGCCAGGGCGGCGCAGTTCTCGACCTTGCCGCCGTCAGGCTGCGCGGTGATCTCCGTCTCCCAGTTCTTGTAGGTGATGTGGCCGCCGGTCATGTCCACCCAGGAGCCTTCGGCTGCCATGTCATTGAAGCCCAGCCAGACCTCGGCCTCGCCGCCCACGCTCTGGCGCAGGTACTCGTACAGGGCGTCGTTCTCGGAGCCTGTCTTCGGGGTGCCCAGGGTGCCCCCGCGCGAGATGCAGTCCTCGCTCGCCTCGTGGAAGGTCTTTGCCAGGACGAAGGCCAGAAAGCACTTCATGTGCACCTTGGTGCCCTTCAGGCAAACTGGGAAGGGGAGAAATGGCAGTCACCCAAATGTCTCCCATTCCTGAGGCAAGAGCCAACGGCTGGAGCAGGCGCACCTTCCTCTTTCCCATCCCTGTCCATCTTATGTGCCCTGGTCCTGCCCCAGACCCACGCCAGAGGGCCATGCTGTGGTGGACACTGATGCACAGCTCAGATCCCCATTCAAGAGGTGGTTCCTTCTGCTAGGAGTGAGGTCAGCCCCCTCAGCTGCAGAGGGCCTCTCCCTGAGGTCACATCCTTCCCTGGTGCCACATCCAGTGCCTGGGGGATGCAGGAGTGTAAAGGGCAGGTCACCTCTGCCCCAGGCAGGATAATTCTGAAGGGGCTTTTCAGCATCAAGGTGCCACAGGGTGGCAGAGGCTGGCATTGAGCCTGCGCTACCAAGTGTATTTCCTGCCCCTCCCTCCACCATTTATCAGGGGATAAATTAACTCTATCTCAGAGTGAGCTTCCCAGGTTGCCCCAGCCACACCCTCCCTAAGAAAGAAGTTTGCAGAGCCAGGGGACATGGTGACCCAGAATGTAGACCACACTCCAGGTACCCAGGACCCCAAATCCCTGCCAGAGGTGCCCCAGCAAGCTCCCAGCACCTGCCAGGGTCCTCTTCTGGGATCAGTGCTCCTTGGGGTAGGGGCTGGGAGGACGGAGTTGAGACAGCAAGATTCTTGGACAGAAATGATGGCCCAGGCAGTGGTAGGCAGTAGACCAGGGACTAGCTCTCTCAGGCATGGAACTCTAAGGAGTCCAAGAATTCTAAATGTAATGAAGGTATATATTTGGTCAAGTTAGGAGCATAGAACATTTTCATGGTTTGTTGTTGTTGTTGTTTTAGTGGTAGCAGCATTCCCTTTATTTATTTGTTTAGAGGAGATACCAGGGATTGAATCCAGGACCTCATGCATGCTAAGCATGTGGTCTACCATGAGCTATACCCTCTTCCCCCAAAGTTTGTTCTTTAGCTTGGTTTATAACTTAAATGGATGTATGCCTCCATTTGTCTTCTTGCTGCTGACCCCCAAACTGTTAGGGGTGGATCTGCACCCCGTCACATCCCCTCACTCACCCACTCACTCAATTACTTTTGTTTAACACAGCTCCATGTCCCCGTGGGCATCTGACACTCCTGGAACTCTAAACCCTGGTCCACCGTGGAGGTGTCTTTACTCACAGACTCTGTCTGAAGTCAGCCGGCCCCATCCTTTGCTATCCTGCAGCTCATACAAGCCGGGCTTCATTGCCCTTCCCCAGCTTGGCCCCACGCTGCCTTTCCTTCCTACTGGGGACACTGTCACATACTGCCTAGACCCTCTCAGGATGAAGGACTGATTACCCCAGCCAGTAGGAGCACTGGGGGGAGAGCAGCCTGCACCCAGTGAGGGCCGACCAGCCCTCTTGCCCCAACTCAGGACAGCTCTGAAGGGTCCTCCCCTCATTAGGGCTCCTTCTGCAGTCCTCCCTCTGCAGCTGGCTGAGGCTTTCATTGAGACAGTGCACTCTACCCACTCCTGCTTCCTTCTGCCCCGTCCCTTCCCCAGGCACCGATCCTTAGGGTGCTCCCTGATAAACCTCCGGCAAGCTAGACTCTATCAGGGCTGCTTCCTGGGAATCCACCCCGCAACACTCCCTCTAATGTAGTGTTAGTTTTCAGTGCCTTATCATGAGATGTTACTGACATTTTGTTGCTCTGGCCTATTTGTGACCCATGCTAGCCCTTCATAGCTTTGCTCCTGCTGTTCTCTCTGCTCGGAATCCCTCTTTGTCTTCCTACACGTGCTTTGAGGGCCAGTGAATACACTGATTCCATGAATATATTGAGGCTCCCAGAGAACAGGACCTCGGCTGGGTCACCTCTGCCTCCTTGTGCCAGGGTTGGCGGGGCTCACATGTGTTTGCTGATTGGAGGAGGGACAGTGCAGACAGTGGGAGGGGAGGGTTGCTCTCCTAACCCCTGATTCTCTCAGCTCTTCACCTGGGTCAGCAGAGCTCAGGAATGCCTCGTGTGGGATTATTGACAAGCTGTTTTGTGTGCTGTGGTGGTAAAGGAGAGGATAATGAGAGCCCATGAGCCTCCTGGGAATCAGCAAATATGGAGGGTGTTTGGATCTCCATGTGCTGTGGACTTTGCACAGGAAGGTCCCCACCACAGCACCTCACTTCAGGGGGCAAGTGGCATCTGGGTTGCATAGACTTCACATAAGCACAAAGCTTAGTCAGAGAGAGACCCTAGAGCTTGCCCTGCAAGTCTGCCCCCAATCCTTCCACTTAAGGTGAGGAAACTGAGGCCCCAAACGGCACTTTGCTCATTCTAAACATTCCCCCGTGGCAGACATTGTTGGTAGACTCAACACCCCTTCCCAACTCCTTTCCCCTTCTCACTACAGAGGTGGGAAAAGCTTCATTCTTGTATTGAAGCTACAGGTGGTCATGTGGTAGAGCTCTGACCAATAGAACTGAAATGGAAGACCTTCACTTTCTGGATAAATGGGACATGTGTGGCTAGGCTACCCGTCCTCCTTCATCTTGCCTTGAATGCACTCATGATGCCTGGAGTTGGGGCAGCTGTCTTGGCACCATGAGGTGAAGTTTCTGAACAAAAACTTAGAGCTGCCTACTTCTGGACTCAACTCTTTGTTTAAGCCACTGTTCGTTTTTTCTATTACTTGAAGCCAAAACATGGTAGACACATCCTTTCTAGAGCCCCTTACTGCTAAACTAAGCAAGTTTTATAGTCATGTTTGTCCTCCCTTCAAAACATTTTACTGTGTTGATGTGTGGCAGGCTTTAGAGACAAGGGCAATCAAAAGCAAACAGGACCCCTGTGTTCTTGGGGCTTATAGTCTACTGGGGGAGGCAGACATAAATCAACAAGTGAATGTATCACTGCAAACTGCAGTAAATGTGATAAAGGAAAGAACATCATTCTGTAAGAGCTGATAACTGAGGAGCCTGATTGAGATGAGGGATTGGAGACACCCAAGATGGTGATGCTAGAGGCATTTATTAGGTGGATCCCAGGGGAGCAATTCAGGCCAGAACAGCATGTGCAAAGACCCTGTGGTGAGAGGGACAGAGTGTGGTGCTTTAGAGGGACAGAAGGATGGCCAGTGTGCTCCTGAAAGAGAAGATCTGAGTGGGAGGGAGTGTGTGAAAACTGTCCAATGAAAAGGATCCTAGAGGTTTCTGAGGAGGGAGGAGGGGAAAGCCCAAGGCCCAGGGATGGATACACCTTGGTCAGAGAAGCAACAGATGAGAGGGTGGCTGTGGGCACAGGAAGGTTTGTAGATTTCCTAAGAAGGAGCCAAGGCGATTCCCAGATGATAACCTGAGAGGCAGCATAGCAGAGCCAAGACAAGACTCTGCTTATTTCGGCTGTTGGTAAGACACTCAGCTTCTCGTTGGAAAATAGAGGTGGGGTTAGAGTAATAGGTCCACTGCATGGACTTTCTGTGCGAGTTAATGAACATAAAGCACTCAGAACACCTGCCAAGCGCTCAGGAAGCTCGCGTCTAAGTGTTACCTGTTACTGTTAGTCTGTATTGTGTGTTCTCCGGCTCAGGGTCAGGAAAGAGTGGGTGAGTCTGAGATGTGTGGAAAATGGAGACAATATGAAAGGAACTTGGTGGAGAGAAAGAGAACAGGTTGCCCAGGCAGGCTGGCCAGGCAGTGCTGGTGCAGGTGGCTGCCAGCTGGCCGTGTCCCCAGGCTCCAAAGCTGTGTCTTTTCCATCCTTGCTTGGCGGGTTAGTGCAGGGCCAGGAAGGCCAAAGCCCACCTTTCCTCACACCCGGCACACGCCAGGCAGCCTGCTTCCATTCTGATCCTAACTGTGCTAATGAGCCAGGTGAGCATGAGCAAGGAACAGGACCGCTCTGTGCCTCAGTTCCGCTCTTTAATGTGGGGATGATAAATCCTGCCTCAGTATAATGACGATGATGAAGAGTGACAGCATCAGCAAAGCTGCTGATGGGGTGGAGCTAACATGCCCTGTAAGGCTGTGGGGGCTGGCTCAGTGGAGGGTCTCCTGGGGGTTCATCAGGGTGGCCTCTGCTCCACAGAGCGTGCCAGGGCTCATTTCCAGGGGGTGGTAACAGATTCTTACGCGAGAGCTGCTTGTCCTTCTGGGACATTGCTGCTTCCACACATCAGCGGATCCTCCCAAGAGGAAGCAGGCTGAGGAGTGGGCTCCCAGAACCCCACGCCCTGGCCTACAGAGCTGGCCTGCAGGAGCCAGTGAGGGCCCTAGTGCTGGCTGGAGGCTACAGTGGATTGGTGGCTGCTGGCCTGAGCTCTTCTGTCCAGTGTGTCCCTGCACGGAGAGGCCGCCATGTGCACTCACCCGTCTGCAGGGCCTGCTGCTCCTTGAGCAGGGCCACCTCCTGGGCCAGGCTATCCACCTGGGTCTTGAGCTCCTCAATCATTTTTGGGCTCACAGCATCTAGGATGAAGTCAGAAGGAAGTGGTGACAATCACAAACACATGAGGTAGGCAGTGGGGATGGGGGCAGGGCAGGGACTGGGCGGGGTGTTGGCCACAAGGGGACGGGGAGACTCTCCTTGACCTTGATATCTTGGCGGACTCCCTCTCTCTCTGTTTCTGCTGGTGGTACACTGAGTAATGGCTTTTGATTTTCCTTCTGCCAGGGGACCATCCTTCACTTGCTCTTGCTAACATGAGACCTGTGCTGCATTGTTTAGGAGGGTTACTGGGATCAAATGGAGTTGGGATTGGCAGAGGCTGGGTAGGAGGTGCAGGCAGAGCCTTCAGTGACCCCCAACCTCCCTCCCAGCTCCAGAGGAGAACAGAGCACAGGAATCAGGGCCAGGGCCCCCCATCCCCAGTGACCTCCCAGATTCACTTTCCCAGGCTGGAGGAATAAGACATAGGGCAGGAGGGTAGGTGCCCCAGCCTGGGGCTGAGCATGTCAGTACAGGTTAGCGTGTGCATGGGCTCTGAGGTCACACGGAGGTGGGTGACCAGGGAAAGGTGCTCAGCCTCTGGACCTACTATCCCATCTGTAAAATGAGATGATAATAGCCCCACCTCTGAGGACTCTGAAGTAGACTAAAGACTAAGAGAAATAAAGCATGTGACCATCGCTTGGCTCACAATCAGCCCTGTGACGTAGGTAATGTGTCTCTTCTGTACCACCACCCGTTCGCAGGCCGGAAACTAGGCCATACTGAAGCGACTCGCCTGAGATGGCAGCGCCAGCAGCCAACAGGGCTGGCCTGAACCCAAGTCCACATGGCTCCAAGCTTGTTCTCCATACCTCCGTGATGGCAACGGATTCCTAATGCAAGCCTTCCTGAGCACAGAGTCCCTTTTGGGAGTCAGTTATGCATGCATGAGAGGCAGGTGGGAAACGTCTGTGTGTGTGTAAGTTGAGAGCTGAGTTGGTGGACCCCAGTCTTTCCGAAATCCCAGAGGCTTCAGGAAAAGCTGAACTCAGCTTGGGTGGAGAAGGGAAAGTGCTTCCATGGCTCATCTGGCTGTGCCTGCATAAAGTCCATGGTATGAGGGGTGAAGTCAGTTACCCCTTTGTCCACCGCAGATGCCTTTGCAGGGGAATCACAGGAAACATGTGAACAAGAAAGATACTGGCAAATACAGAAATTCATGATGTAGCTTACCAAACACAAGGAAATTATCCCCAGATGAGCAAGGCAAAACAGCAGGTATTTGGGGCTGGCAAACTAGCCTGACTGGGTTATGTGTGCCTCCCACTGGGCCTCTGCCTCAGTGGTTTACAGCTGCTCTGTTCCCAGTCATGTGATGCACCAGCACTGGGCGCCAAGTTGAGTACTGCACAAGGGCACTCGGCTGAGAGGATAGAGGGGGGCCGATGTCCAGCCCCTAAGCCTTGCCCTGGCTGTGCTGTCTGACCAGACCAGAGAAAGGATGCCCATCTGTCATTTGTCAGCGCAGAGGGGAGACCTCTTGTGATTTGCACAGAGGTGCCCTGGTATACAAGGGGCCTTCCAGGGACTGGCCAAGGAGTCAGATGCTAACAGAGCTCCACTGAGGAGGGAGCGGGAGTTGGGGCGTTTCTACAGCTCTGGGATGGGAGTCGGAGCCCTTGTGCTGCCCCTCTCTACCTCCGAGCCTCAGATTCCTGATGCGTGTTATTGAAACAGATGCCCTCCAGGTCCCCAGGACCCTGTTCTAGGGGTCTGTGACCCCCTATGAGGTCATCCTGCCCACCTGAGCTCCTCTGCAGGTGTGGCCATGTGGCCCTCGGAGCTCCAGACGCCTGAGCCCTTCCTGCTTTACCTCTGGCTGACCCCACACAGCCAGCTGAGGCCACACCCCACACCATCGGCAGATGCTCCCCGAAGCAGCCTGGGCTCCCGGCCTCCTCACCCCACCCTGGGGGCCAGCATGGGGCGTGGCATATGCTGTCCTTTCCTCCCCTTGTCCATCCTGCCAACTTTTCCACCACTCGACAGTCACCGAGAGGGTCTCTATGGACATGACGGTCCTTCCTCTGGACTCACTCCCCAACTTTTATGCACTGGCCCCTATGACTAGATTGTTCCTGTGATTCCTAGTCCTGGCTGCTCCCAAGAATCACTGGAAACTGGTGGGAAAAGCAGATGCTGGGGCCCACACCAGCCCCCTGATCCAGCATTTCTGGGGCTGGGTCCCAGGCACCTGGATTTGAATGTATTTCGCAGATGACGCTGATGCCTGAGTGAGAACCATGCTGTTCTCAGATCGATTCACATCTTAAGAGCAGGGACTGTGATCTGCTAGAGTGTTCAGCACATACATTGGCCCCTACATGGAGGAGGCACCAAAAGCATTTGTTGTGTAGGTGGGCAGTAGGTGGAAGGAAGGAAAACCAAGCTGAAGTGGGTTTCAGCGAGAGGCAGGGCTGGTCAGGACACTCCACTCTTGCTCTGTCGGCTGTTCTGCAGGCTCCAGAGCCCTGGACCTCCGGGGGCCATCTCCATGGAGACCACTTGGAACCAGGGTTCAAGTGTAGTAACTGGAGAGGACCAGGGCATTGTCTGGTCTGACCTTCTTGCCACATGATCAAATACGTATTAAATCTTTGGTAGACTTGAGAAATGAGCAACTATTTGCCACATTCAAAATTGTATTATTTGCCTTTGAAACTGTGTACCCTTTACAAAGAATGTCTGTTGGTGGCAATATTAGCTAATGCTCATGGACACAATGCATGCTCTTAAGTCTTATCTTTTTAGTGAACATTTTGTAGAAGATAATATATGCATATAATTTTTAAAAACCCTGAACAGTTCAAAACATAAACGTCTCTTTCACAAGCAAGTCTGCCCTCAGCTCCTTAGTTTTTCTTCCCAGAGGTAATCACTGTTACTAACTCCTGTGGGTCCTCCCAGAAAAATGCTATGTACATATAAGTAACTATACATTTTCATATAAATGCCTTTTTCAAAAGCAGTGTCAGCATAGTATCCATTCTGTTTTGAACTTTTCATTTTTTACTTTGTAAACTGAGCCTTGGGGATTATTTTCTGTCAGCACCCAGATCTGCCCCGTTCTGTGTTGCAGCTCTGTGGGTCTCCATGGTCCTGATGTGCCTCTATGGACATCACCAGTCAGTGGCCAACGGGCAGCTGCCCATTTTCAGAGGCTCAGAGAGGAGCCTGAGGGCTGCCCATGCCCCCTTCCTTTCCTGCCTTCTCTGTGCTCTTGGCCTCGGCCACCTGTTTCTCTGCCTAAATCAGCACTCTCATCCCCTGGAACTCTCTCCCCTTGCCTCTGAGCCCTGTGGGGGGTGTCAGCCCGGTTCTCGTTGCCATGGCATTTCACTAACGTTGTCTCAACATAGCCCAGGGTGACCTCACTGCCGGCAGGGCTCCAGGGGCAGGCCTTGCTGAGGCCAAGGCAACTCAAGGACACCCCAAACCCAGAGGCAACAGAGGGAGAGCAGAGCTGCCTCTGCTGCCCCAGTTTGGGTTTGAACATTTTTATTTCCTCAAGCCTGTGATACACTACAGGACTAAGAATTAATTTGTTCTTTTTTTTCCCCTGCATGTCAAGTATGTCCTATGTGCTAGGCACTTTACATGTTTTATGTCATTAAATCTTCACGACAAGCCTTTGAGCAAATGCCACAATCCCCTTTTTACAGTTGAGAAACCCAGGATTTGGAGACGACAAAGCAGAGCCTGACAGCACTCCCTGATGAGAGCCAGCCATCTCCAGACTGCCCAGCCAAAGGTTTGATTTCTTTGTAATGTTGGGGTTGGGGGGAGGAGTGAATGTCAGATTAAGTGATCTGGAAGGTTGTTTCCCATTCTGAGAGTCAGTGACTCCTCCATTTCTGACAGCTGCCCCTGCTGCAGGGGAACTCTCCCAAGCCTCAGGGGGTACTTCACTCGTGGAGAAGGAAAACAAAGGAAGGGCAGAGCATGAGGACCAGCAAAGGAGAGGGCAACCAGCTCCCTGGAAGATGGAGAGGGCCCTGCCGCCCTCCTTACCTTTCTTGACATTTGCAGCCTTCTTGACCTTGGGGGTTGATACCTCGGCAGTGACCTGGGTCAGGAGGGAGAAGAGGCAGAGGAGCAAGTAGGGCCCCCAAAGCTCCATGCTGCTGCGCCGGCTGGAGCTGCTGCTGCTGCTGCCTGCGGTGGGCCTGGGTCAGAGAGCGCTGGCAGCTGTGGCCCAGGCTGCACGTCTTAAGGCAGCAGCCACAAGGCCCTCTGTCCAGGAAAACCCTCCCAGACTTGGCTGTGGGAATGTAAAAAAAAAAAAAAAAAAAGCCTGCACAAGGAGGAAGGCCTGGGAGCCACAGAGCCTCGCTGTCCAGGGAACACCCACCCAGCATCCTGACCCCGCCTTCTGAAACAGAGTCATTTTCTAGGATTCTGAAAAATACACGCTGGCCGTCATAGCTCACATCTGCTGAGCGGTTTCCTTGGGCAGGCGCTGGGTCATGCATTTCCCTGGCCTCACGGAGGCCTCACACGAGCAGTGAGGGAAGTGCTGTCCTTTCTACATTTTGCAGTTGAGGAAACTGAGGTTCATTGAGATTAAAGGAGCCCAAGCTACCCAGCAGTTAGGGACAGCGTCAGTATTTGACCCCAAGCAGGGTGACTGCAGAACAGTGGTGCTACGATGTCCCCTTACAGACTGAGCTGGGGCTGATTGCTGGATTGTTTAGAGTGCTTGCTATGATTCTTTCATGGTTCTGTCTCTATGTACTTGATGCATTGTTGATTAAAAATACAAGGGAGTCCTCTCCTTTCTTCACTTCTGGTACTCAACCATCCTGTCCTGAAACAGAGGTGGCCACTGTGGGAGAAGGGAAGTCATGGTGTCCCAGAGTGCTGTCAGAGATGGAACAGGGAGGAAATAATGTCCCCAAGGAAGGCAGCCTGGTGTGGGGTGCCAGGGCCCAGCAGGGGCAGAGGGGGGCATCCCCAGGGAAGCAGAGGTCCTGTATGAAGTGTTGGAGTCCAAGCAAGGAGAAGAAGGGGTCCACTTGGGAGAGCAGAGGTGAGAGATTGCTCACATACCGGGGCATCTATGGAATAAGTAAATCTATTAAAGACCAAGGGAGCCAGGTTTCTCATTGTCAGAAAAGGGAGGTACAAATAGAGAGAGAGAAAAAAACCTAGAATGAATCCTCTGCTATAGGATTAAAATTGGAGTTATCAGCGTGCAGTTGTGGACTTCAGCAAGTAAAGAGGAACCTATGAATGTTGGTGGAAATGTGCACATCAGCTCCGCAGCCGTCTGGGAGGGCCTTGGAGCAGCAACCCCTCTGCAGCCTTGAGCATACCTAGCATCCGAGTGCCGGTTTCTAAATACAGCTTTCCACCAAAAGAACCAGAGCACCTTGGAGGAATGGTTGATTCCAGCACTGGGGCAGGAGAAGTAGAAAGTGAGCCTAGAACAAGTTGTTTAGCTTGAAAGCAAAGAAGTGTTTAAAGAAGGATGGGAACGTGCCAGGACACAAGGCAGCCTGAAGGAGCTTCCCGGGGCCAAAACCAGGGACAGTTTGAGCATCAAAATAGTGATAGTAACAGTAGAACAGGAAACCATGAGTATCCACAGATGTAAATAAGCGAATACACTGGAAGTCTGATTTCCATCATCTCAGATTACTTGCCCATAAAATACTTATTAATTACAAAGAGGCAAGCGTCACATCACAGTGGAGAAGCCTGGCAGACATCAGTTTAAGCAAGTGACCAGAGTAAGCGTCATCAGTAATGCGCCAAACACAGAGCCCGCAGCACCTGAGCACCTGTCGGGCTGCAGGGTGGGGAATGCAGCCCCACCTCCATGAGATTTCTGCCCAGGAGACATCATACAAACCCAGCCTGGGGGCTTTCTAAAAACGACTGCTCAACAATCTTCAAAACTGTCCAGGTCATGTCTCAGGAACTGTTTCAGACTGAAGGAGGTTGAAGACACAGAGTAGCAAATGCGCTGTGTGGATCTGAACCAGACCCTTCGGCTCTCATGGACCCCACTGCAACAACTGGAGGAACTTGAGGGGTCTGAGGAGCATGTGGCAGCGACGTACCGCTTGGATGTTAGTGTCCTGCTAGGATGGTGTGCTGTGATTTCGGAGGAGAGTGACCTTGTCAGGAGGAAACAGGCACTAAAGCACAAGGTAGAGGTGGGGCATCAGGTTGACAACTCACTGGAAGATAGCTCAGGGAAAAACATTCTTTGTGCTATAGTTGCATGTTTTCTGTGAGCTCGAGAATGTTCAAAAAGAAAGTTCAGTGCTATGTCAGTCAGCCTTTTCTTCCAGGGTCCCCACCTTGCCCCATCTGGTCTGTGGAGGGATGTGCCTGCAGCCCCGCCTGGCTGGTCCCGCCCCTGTGGTCCCCAGGGCAGGAGCCTGGGGCAGGCAGCAGACACTCATGAGGCCCTTTCTGTCACATTCTGGGAGTGGGAGAGTGTTTTATATTCGCAGCCAGGCCCTCACTGAGACAGTTTGGGATCAAAGATTACACAACCTAACAGGGAGCCTTGCTTCCTGGAACTCTGGGTGGGTAGCACATGACAAAAGAAACTAAATGATTCTTTTTCCTTTTTAAAACTCTTTTGCTTTCTTGGTTTTCTCACCTCAGCTCTTTGGCAGCAGGGAAATGGGAGGAGCTTATTTCCAAGTATGAGGCAGCCAGAGGGCCCTCCTCCTCCCCCCCACCACCCCCAGTTTATCAGGAGGGCCTGATTGTTGAGGCCTGGGTATGCTGGGGAGGAGGGCCCAGAGAGGCTCTGCTGTGAGCATTCAGAGCCCGGGGATCCCTACTCCTGGTCTCATCTCACGCGAGCCCTGCAGGAGCGTTGGCGGAACACACTTGGAACTCTTAGCACCCCATCATCCCACCTCTCGATGTGGGTTGTCCTTTTCCACTGACCTTGTCAGACGTCTCCATGTGCTTGCATGTATAATTCCTGGGATGAGCTCGTCATTACTCTGCAAAGTAGCTGGTTCCAGATGCTCGGCTTGTTATAAAGTTATGCAGGCAGGCCCCTGAAACATCACCCTGAGGTCCCTGGCACTGGCCTCTGAACAGTCATTTAAGAGGCTAGGAAATGTTTGAAACGCGCCTTCCTGTCCCTCTCTGACTGTCTCTTCTCCATGTTCCTTCCCCTTTTCCTCCCAACTTTTCCTCTAAGATATGATTACTGTAGTTTTTTTATCTTCTGGAAAATCACCTTGGAATAGATTTTTGCTTGTCACGATCCTCACCATGGTGCAGCTCCCAGAACAAAACGTGTTCTCAGGAGCCTGCCAGGGGCAGGGGCCGGTGTCTCCGGTGGTCAGACTGGACAGTCCTTTCAGAAAGCCACTTCTTTGTAGCCATCATGCCTCATTGGTTGCCAGTATTGAGCTTATGGCCATCAAACACCCAGGTCCCCTTGTCTACTCCCAGCTCTCCCCGGCCAGGTGAGAACCATCATTGTGACCACCTGCAGTGGACTCACCGACAGCCCTGGTGGGGTCTATGGATCTCACCCTCCCAGCGTAAAATGTCTCCTGCTGGCACTGTCCCTGAGGCCTCTACCAGCCAGTAGGACAGCAAGTGGGGGTGGTTTCAGCCAGAAGAACAATGCTGGGTTAATGTTCACAAATTGCCCACCCTCAGGGAAAGGTCCGAGTACTAACACACCTACCCTCAGGGCACAGGCTTTTCATGCCAGTTTCCCTACATTCCCTACAAGGAATCATCTTGACAATAAAGCCCAGAGGCAGAAAAATCAGAAGAGTGCTCTAAAAGGTACATTTCAGTTTTCAAGTGGTTTTTTTTTTTTTTTTTTTCTCCTAAAGCTATTGGATGTCTGAGTTATATAAAACTAGCTCTGGCCACCCCACCCATGTCAGCCCAAACAACAACAAAATTCTGGCCCAACATGGAACCACCCCCACCCCCTACCCTGCACAGATGTTTCCTTTTAGCTCCACTGGCCCTGTGTCAACAGAAAATGTGGCCCGCCTATGGAGCAGAGAGAACTTTCCACACTCTCTTCAAAGGTAAGAATGTCCAGGGTGCACATCTCCAAGAATATTGTGAGGGCAGTCTCAGCCCTTAGTCAAAACCAAGGACACATGAACGGCCTATAACCAAGGCCTCCATGACCCTCATTTGTTCCTTTTCAAATCACTTTGGCCTGATGCTGTCGTTCATTCAAAAAAAATTGGCTCTGCCCGTGCGTGCCGGGCCCTGGGGCACACAATACTGGGGGAGGCAGTACACCACCTAGCCAAGTTCTTGGCTCCATGGGGCCCACATTCCCTGTTGTTTTTTTGTCCCTAAAGGTCAGCAGTGTCCTAGTGGAAAGAGAACTGGGAGTCCTAGATTCCAAATCGAGCTCAGACACCCAGCGCTGTATCTTTTGGGGCAAGTTATTCAAGACCCAGATTCCTGCTCCATAAAATGGGGCAGTAATCACTACCCTGCCTACACAATGGGATTCTTGCAAGGAGCACGTGGAGCTGCCCTGTGAGGCAGCTGGGCCCCCGGCCCCCTCGGGGCCCCAGGGCCTCTGCCCACCCCTTTATTCCTTCCGCTCCAGGGGTGAGACAGTAAATGACCTGACCTCTAAATCTGGGAAAAACAAACTGGGCACTCACAGCCCAGTTCTGCACTTATCTGATGTCTTCAGCTATAATTGCTTACACGGGAAGAGAAAATCTGATTAGTTCTGTGGAATACTACAGATTTCCATCTGCCACACTGACACCTGTCCCCTCACCCCCACAAATGGCCTTAAAAATCAACAAATATAAACCCAGTTGTGTATTTAGGGAAACTGAAGTTTCCAAATTATCACCTTAGCCTTGCGCAACCTCACTGGAAGTTTTGCTGGTCTCTTTTTCCCCTATAGAACCTCTCTCTGTGCACCAAGTCTGCAAATGCCCCAGGGAAGGAAACAGCCAGTGACAGACTTCTCCCTTCTAAAGATCTCTCCCTTCTCTGGAATTTTTCAGAGAACAAGCTTTTGGTTTCATTGATTTTCTCCACTGATTTCCTGTTTTCAACTTCATTGATATCTATATCACTCTAATTTTTATTATTTCTTTTCCTCTGCTAACTTTGGATTTGTTTTTTTTCTAGTTTCCTAAGGTGGAAACTTAGATAATCGATTTCAAATCTTTCTTCTTATATATGTACTCAACGCTATAAATTTCTTTCTAAGCACTGCTTTTGCTACATCCCACAATTTTGATAAGTTGTGTTTTCATTTTAATTAAAAATACTTAAGTTCACTTGAGACTTCTTTGACCCAGGTGTTATTTAGAAGTGTGTTGTTTAATCTGCATGCATCTTGGGACTTTCCTGCTATCTTTCTGTAATTGACTTCTAGTTTAATTCTGTTGTGGTCTGATGGCAGATCACTGTGACTTCTGTTGAATTTGTTGAGGTGTGTTTTATGGCCCAGAATCTGGTCTCTCTTGGTGAATGTTCCATGTGAGCTTGAGAAGGATGTGTGTTCAGCTGTTGATGGATGAAGCAGTCTCTAGATACCCATTATATCCAGTTGATCAATGGTGTTGGTGACTTGAGCCCTGTCCTTACCAACTTTCTGCCTGCTCCATCTGTCCTTTTCTGGGAGGGGAGCTGCAGTCTCCAGTTACGATAGTGGATTCATGTAGTTCTTGCAGTTCTGTCAGTTTTGACCTCATATATTTTAACGCTCTGTTGTTAGGCGTGTACACGTTACAGATTTGTATGTCTTCCTGAATAACTGACCCCTTTTTTCATCGTGTAATGCTCCTCTTTATTCTTGATAACTTACCTTGCTCTGAAGTCCCCTCTGTCTGAAATTAATGTATCTACTCCAGCCTTCTTCTTGATGAATGGTATCATGGTTTTATCTTTCTTCCTCCATTTACTTTTAATCTGTGTCTCATATTTAGAGTGAGTTTCATACAGCCGCATTAATTTCTTTTTATTTGCCTGTTGGTCTTTCCGATTTGGGGAGCACTACTTGCCCTGTGGCCTCACTTCTCTTACAGATCTGAGAAGTGCTGTGGCTTTTCCAGTTTGTTCAGTTCTAGTGCCTCCTCCTCATTTACTTCAGGAGCCATCCCAGCGGTGAAATAGGACCACTTCGGACCTCCCTGCCAGGACGGGAAACCCCCTTTCCAGCCACGGTCCTGGTGCAACACCCTCAGATCCACTCCCACTTCTGTTTCCTTGGTACCTGCCAAGCCAGGTCTTGCAGTTATTCTGATAAGTACTCTTTCTTCCCTGTGGCAGGGACTGAGTTCCCTGCTCAGGCTGGGCTGTAATTAGACCCCAGTCATGGGTCTGGAGCCAGTGAGGGGAGGTGGGGCAGAGGTCGACGAGCACCATCTCATGAGACATCTGCCTCAGGGACGTCCTTGCATGGGAAGTGGCACAGCGTTTCTTTCAGGAGATGACTGCTGTCCTCTAGCTAGGGGTGGGGGCTTCGTCTGCCCGCCCAGAGCGTTCAGGGGAATAGGAGGGACTGAGCCCCTTTCTTTCCTGAGGGAAGCCCCGACTTTGGCAAAGGAAACCTGCCAAGGCCGCACCTTCCTGTGCAGCTCTGCCGTTCTCACACAAGCACTGGTGCTGGGGCGAACTTCTTTATGCTTCGTGTTTTCATTCCTCTTTGGTTACACTCCCAGAAGTGGAATTATTAAGTCAAAGGGCATGAAATTAAGACTTTTAATACACACTGCCAGATTATTTCCAAAAGGTTTTGAAGAGCATAGATATGCACTTCACTGGCAGTTATAAGTGAGCCTTTACTGAACAAAAACAAATTATTGTCAATATTCTGAATTTGCAGGCTTGAAGTCACACAATTTGGGAGACCAAGGAATCCCAGAAACAATAAAACCAACTCGAATATTCTATAATGCTGCAGTCCTTCCGTGCCCGCCCTTACCCACCCCACCTCCAAGCCCTTAATTGCCTTTTGGCTGCCTTCAGCACTTCTCCCTGGTATTTACTCAGTGGCCACTAAAGACAGCTCTGGTTCTGCTGGATGAAGCAGTGGGTTTCCCCATGGCAGTATTTTTCCACGTCTCTGCCTTCAGTTTTCTTGTCCCTTATTCTGGGAGGTGCAATAGTCACACATTTCCCATTAACGCTTCTCCTGGAGAGACCGTGCTCATTCGGTACTTTGTTTCGTGTGTGAGGTACACTTCTCCAGGTAGGGCGGTCTACAGAAAAGGTGTGGGCTGACAGACAGATGCTAGCATCTACCTCTCCCTTTCCTTTGCGCTGTAACTGCGTAGCCAGCCAGCCCAGCTGGGTGGCTGTTGTACAGCTGGCCTGGCAAAGCCTCATCTGTCTGTCTGTCTCAACTATCTGATGTCTTTAATCATCAAAACCAAAGGTTTCTAAACTTTATTCCCACTCCAGTTGCATCTGTGCACCCCTACTGTCAACGTTCCAGCATGGGCAGTCAACCAGGGGCGGGAGGAGGAACGGGCTGACCGCTGCCTCGCTGGGAGCACTGTCATGGCGCCTGTAAGGACAATCACTGGAAAAAATGAAAAATGAAGACCCAAGCTATTCTCTCAACAGGGCAGCAGTTCCAAGTCCAAGTCTAGGCAGCTGCTTCTCTCCATAGGAGAGGAGGTGCCCTGGCCATGCCGGGAGGAGGTGCCCACACCAAGACCTCTGGAACTGATCTGAAAGGGCTTCAGCTCACATTATGTTCTTTCCATTAGGCAGGAAATTCCTAACTCCTTACCCTGTTTGTCTAACTGAAATGCAGAGAGTAAATGCCATGGCTGAAATACCCTCCTTCATGAATCAATTCCTTCCCCAGGGCTCTCTTTAAGATTGATTGGGGAATTTCAGTTCCCCAGGGGAAAAAGAAAAACACAAAGACTGCTCACCCATAAGTGGACTTAATTCGAACACACTGCACTGTGAATAGAACACAGGCTTATAGGACGAGCTTTCTGGCGCCACTGAGAATGGCCTCTCCTTCTGTCCCCAGAGTGTGAAGGGAGACTGAGTAATCAAATGACAACATCTCTAAAGCAGCTTTCTTAATGCTCATAAACATAGAAATCTTACAAAACACCAGGGAGTGGTTATAAAACACAAAGCAATTTCAAAACAAGAGTAATAAGAAAGGTTGGCTAAGGACCAAAGTAGATGTTAAGTGCCTAGGGAGGTGGGCCAGGATCTCTTGGAGGGCAGGAAGAACTGGGCTCCCCCAGACTGGAGAAGGCTCACCAGCCAGGCGGAAGCCCTGGGTCTGCATCTGGGGCAGAGTGCCTCCTCAATCTCCCCAACCCAGAAGCCCCCAAATATACAAGGTGGATTTTTTTTTTTTAATACAGTTATTATTTTGAAAGCTCTATAGGGGGAAGAAGTAGACAATATACATATCATAAGCATTTCCTTTGAACCATTTTTCTGCTAGGTCCTTATTCTAGTGTGTCTGCTATTCTGAACTTCTGCAGCAGGAGATAAACCAGTCTCCCTTGGGAGGCCCATTACCAGAGCCCTCTGGTCAGAGCAGACCTCTGGACTCAGCTGTCACTAGACAATGGTCAGACTTTCTGAGGGGTCACCGAATGGCATCTTGGCTTGCAGTTGAGGAACTCTAGCGATACCAAACCAGACCAGAAAATAGACTTTAATTGTGCTTGTATAAATGTTGCCTTAAATTCATAATAGTTAAGGAAAATATATACAAACTTCAGCTTAAAGGAAAAGTAGGAAACAAACACTCTGCAGTTGGTGGCTGACTGCACATCAGCCCAGGAATCCGACTTTCTGTCTCTTGGGCCCCAGGCTCTCCTCCTTGTGTAGCAGGCTCTGCAGGGATGTGTGCAGCACTTTGCCCACGCGCTTGCCAGTCTGCAGGACAGAGAAGGGACAGAAGAGGGCCAGGCCCGCTTGTGAGGCAGACACACGCTGACCAAGAGAGGCTCCCCTTCCTGCCAGCTAGCCATTCTAAAGCGGCACACGTCCCGTCTGCCTTATAGGTATTTTATCTCATTAAACAAATCAATACAGAAACAAACCCCAAACGCTGACAACATAATAGTTACATTCTGGAAGACCCTCCATTCCAAAAAAAAAAAAGATGCCAACCCTCAGGCAGCAAGCAGGAAGTGGCAAAGTCCACCTTGGTCATTAGCTGCTGCCACTAAGAGCAGCTAAACTGTCAACCAGCTGGACTTGCTGACAGCTGAGTCTCACTGTACTGCAGTGAGGAGACACAGGGAGACCAGAGAATCCCATCTGATGAAGGAACAGGTGGTGCTGAGGACCTGTGTTAATAAGCAATTTTTAATTTACCTGCCACCAAAGATCTGCTCAGATGGGACCAAAGTCAGTACCTGGATAGGGTCTTTGATGTCACTGCCATGCAGAGATGTGAAAGGCAAGAATGTTGGAATCAAGACACATCAAGAGGTTGGACAACCCAGAGATTTCCTAATTAGCCCCTACACAGCGTAACAGGAGGGGGCCCTCACAAACAAACAAAAAACCCTACAGAACAAAAATCTTTCTTTATGCAACTGGTATTCTGTCTCTCGGCTCATGAACATTTTAAGAACACAGTGAACCAATTACAAGTCTCCATCTCATCAAGTCTTCCACGTTCCCATTGCAGTTTCAGTTCACCTGTGCCGCTGGTTCCATCCCGACAACATCAGGGGGAAACACACCCAGGCCTCACCCTCACCCTAGTCCTCCTTGTCACAGGTGTCGCCTCCCCAGGGCTCTGTGCCTTCTCCCCTGGCCCCTGACTGTAACACGGGATGAGACTCCAAGTATTACTGAAAACTCATATAAAGAGAAGATCTCAGTCTAAAGGCGGGGAAGTGAGCAAATCTGTGAAATGCAAAGTCAGGGTTAAGGTCCAAAGTGACTTTGGAAAGATTTTTATCCTAACATCAAAAAAAAAAAATGTCCAAGTTGATCAAATAGAGGTACTGCTTATTCATATAAATGAGGGCGGGGAGAGGAGACAGAGAGGACACCAGGACTTGAGAGGTCTGAACCTGGACCTGCAGGAAAGAGACTGCAGAGGTTAGGGGCAGAGCTGCAGGACAACCTGAGGTTCTCAGCTTTACCATGAGCAGCATCTCTGGGTTGCTGCATCCTCGTACGAGAGAAATGGGGAGACAGGGCCAGAGGCTGTGGTCCCCCTGCAGACCTCACTCCCCGAGCCCCAGGGAGGAGGAAGCTCAGCTCCCTGGACAGCGCTCTGGTTCTCCCTCCATCCACGGCAGCCAGAGCCCACCTGGGTCATGAGGTTATTAAAATAGCTCATGGCTCAGTGGGACTCTGGGGGCACAGTCTGGGTTTGAATCCTAGCACCAGCATTTAAGAGCTGTGAGGCCTGTAGGCAAGTTACTGATCGTCTACATGCCTCAATTTTCCTCGTCTATAAAAATAAGGGTAATACCAGTTGTTACCTCACAGGTTTGTGAGGAATAAATGATGTGATACATTTAAAGCACTAGAAACAGGGTGGGACGTGAAGTAAGCACACAACAAATGTGAGCTGTTATTTATTGTTTTTGTTGTTGTTTAGAGCCTGGAATTCTCATCAGACTCTCCTCTAAAAGAAGATTTGGGAGGCGCTCGTCTAGAGAGGCCTTTGGTAGAACTTGTAAAGCATTTTAAGAGCTTTGGTTTCAGAACACCTGATGCCATGCACAGCTGGAGACACTGGAACTCAGGGTGCTTAATGTGGATCAGACAGAGTGAGAGTTGACAGTGCAAACTGCGATGTGTCAGTGCTTCCCCACTACATGGCCTGCCTACCCCTCATGACACGGCAGCAGCAGACACTACTGCTGTTGTTAGCCCCTCTCTGCAGATGAGGGAGCTGGGGCCCAGGCCACATTCGCAGCCTGGGCAGTCTGGCTTCAGAGCTCACGCTTGCGTCCTCAACACTGTATACATGGCCCATTTTTGCTCTCAAATAAGATGACAAAAAAAAGACATCAAGCGCGTAGAGTCTTCAATGAGAATCACTGTTTCTGGGAAGGAAGGAAGGGTGTAGATGGCAACCTTAGTGCTGTCAAGCAGTGACCTCTGGGCACGTGTTGTGACACAGAGATGACTTAAAACAAAACCTCCCAGGGCTGGTCAATCTATTCCTGGCAAGTCAGTCAGTTAATCAGTCTCAAAGTCCTCAAAAGCTTCTGGAGAGTTGAAGTGGACACGAGGGAAGGAAGGTCTGGGAAGACATGAGTGAGCGGGACCTGGTCCCTGCTGCAGAGGGGTTTTCAGGCCAGTGAGGTAGACACACGGGTCAGTCAGTAACCAGTCGGTACGGAGCAGCTGGAAAGTGCCCTAATGGTGCTGCCAGACGGGCTGAGGAGCCCTGAGAGGAACGTGCACCTGAGACAGTCGGGAGGATCTCCCACCGTTCCTATTTGTCTCCCTTTAAACACTTCCGGACCCACAAGAATGGGGAGATGGCCATCCTTCAGCCCCTGGCTCTACCTCTGCTCACTCCCTTCAAGTGACAGGAAGCAGACAGCCAGGAATTCAGCTCCCTCATCAAATCACAAAGGCTTGGAATTCTGGAGTTATAAGTGACTCTTTACATTATCAGTCCGACATTCTTATTTAGAAACATGGGCCTGGCGATCAGAGAGGGAGAGGATAAGCGAATGTTACGGGCAGGTCACTACCTCCCAGCCCAGAGCCCCCACCACCACCGCCACCACCCTTGGCTTGCTCAGTGACATCCGGCTGACACCAGCTGTTCCCCACACTCCCAGCCTGGGATGAAGTGGGTAAATGGGGAGAATTCCCACAGTGTGACCAAGAGGGCAGGAAGCAGCAAGCACTCCCAGCCAGGTCCTGGCCTCGGAACCAGAGTCTCACCTCCATCATCTCGAAGATGCTCTCTGGGTCCAGGCTGCCCTTCCCCACTTTCCTCATGCATGTCACGACTCCTTTGCTGGTCACGGCCACCAGCAAGCTGGCCAAAGAGCAGGCCTCCTCCTGAAGAGTAGCATCTACCACGTGCCGATAGCCAATCTGCAGGGACAGGGCAGCAGTGCACACATGCAGGTGACACACGTCCCAGACCCCCCACCCCTGAGAGCCTCACGAAGGGAATATCAGCACCAGCAAGGAACCTGCACGACCCATTCTGGATCTTATTTTAGATTCTGCTCATATGGAAAATATCTGAAGTAATGTTCAATCATTCTGTCACAGGCCACTGTGTAAGCAGTGCAATGGAAGCATGAAATGGAAATATGGGCGTGGGGGGAAGGTGGTTAGAATTACAATTCAGAGACCAAGTCAGAGGCCCCCTGGATGTTTCACTGAAGACAGATGGATCAAGAGGGCCCGTGCTGAGGGACGTGCTCAAGGATGAGTCAAGGGCAGGCACCTCTGGTCATCCCAAAGCTTCACTATACTCCATGCTCATGAAGTGATTCTGGTGGAATTAAACCTGACCCACTCTGTCCAATTTTTATATAATGAAACCTTCGTGTAATCAGTGACAGTCTCAGCCAAAACAGGCCCTCTGCACAGCCCTGGGCGGGGCAGCCACATGTCAGCATCAGCTGGGTGTTTGGCTCCACAGGCCTCGGTGCTAATGTGAAACCTCATGACGCATCAGAGACCCAGGCCCTGCTCCAACCCCCTCATTTCATCGACGTGCACATTAGGGCCCACAGAGGGGACAGCGTTCGCCTTTCAACCACCCTTTTACCACTCAGCCAGCCTAGACACCATAGAGTTGAGAGTACTGAAGGTAATATGCATTCAGGATGTTTCACTGTAATGCCTGGCAGGCAGGAGGAGCTTAACCAACTGTGGCTACTATTACTGTGAAGCTGCTCATGTGCCCCTGGGACTCCGTATCTTCCAGTTAAAAAGAAAAGAAAGAGCTGCTCATGGTAGTGGTCTCTATATTAGAAAATTACTGAGTTTGGGTTAATACTGCTTCAGTATGGGTCATGAAACTATAACTTCCCAACCTATTAAGTAACCTTGGGGTTGAAGAAGACCCACAGGGAAGACAAAAACCATGAGATACAAGCTCATACCTTACACAGGGTGACGATACAAGGGACATTCTCTACGCTGAGCCGGATGCAGTCATAAGGGTCATCAGACAGTTCAATGTCCTTCGACCCCTCTTCATCCTCCAGAACACGAACTCTTGGTATCCTGGAAGCAGAAGCATAATTAAAATCCCCATTTACTGAAAGGAAGGATGACAACTTCTTTTTCTTGAGTTGGAATCCCTGTGTCTCACCAGGCATGCTTGTCCTCCCTATGATCCCTGCCAAAAGTGTACAGGTGACACTGAGTGCAGTGGGGAAAGGAGGCCTTTTAAAAAATGATACAGAGGAGAAGGCTAGACAGGGCTAGGGGATTAAGAGGCACAAACTAGTACGTATGAAATAAATAAGCTGCAAGGATATATTGTACAGCACAGAGAATATACCCAGTATTTTATAATAACTTTAAATGGAGTATAATATATAAACATACTGAAATCACTATGTTGTACACCTGAAACTAATATAATATTGTAAATGAATAAAACCTCAATAAAAATACATTTTAAAAATAAAATTAAAAATCATGCTTAATTAGCCAGATATCTAAAAATGAATCCCAATCCCTACTTCACACTATACACAAAAATCCATACTAAATGGACTGCACATGTGAAGGTGAAAGATAAAAAAATAAAGCTTTTAGAAGAAAAACTAAGAACATCTTCATGATCTGAGTAGACAGATTTACTGGACATAAAATGCTCATCATAAAGGGGAAATATAATTGAATACACACACACACACAGGCACATCTTGGAGATACTGCAGGTTTGGTTCCAGACTGCTGTAATAAAGCAAGTCACATGAATTTCTGGTTTCCCAGTGCATATAAAAGTTATGTTTACACTATAGCGTAGTCTACTAAGTGTGCAATAGCATGTCTAAAAAAACCAATGTTCATACCTCAATTTAAAAAGACTCTATTACTAAAAATGCTAACCATCATCTGAGCCTTCTTGCAAGTTGTAATCTTTTTGCAATATTAACATCAAAGATCACTGATCACATGTCACTATAACAAATAAAGGAATAATGAAAAAGTCTGAAATATTGCAAGAATTATCAAAATGTGACTCAGAGACATGAAGTGAGAAAAATGCTGTCAGAAAAATGGCACCGATAGACTAGCTCTATGCTGCGTTGCCGCAAGTCTTCAATTTGTCAAAAAACACAGTATCTGCTAAGCACAATCAAGTGAAGTGCAGTAAAACAAGGTCTGCCTCTGTGTGTGTCTAACATAATATATATTAAGATTATGAACTTCTGTTTGTCAAAAGGCACTTGGAAACCAAAAAATAATTCAGAGTGGAGAAAATATTTCTATGAGTGTGTGTGTATAAACCGACATATTACATGAAGAATTCCTACCAAACATAAAGACAGACGACCCAACAGAAAAATGGGCAAAAGACTTAAACAGGAGCTTCGCAGAAGAGGCTATTCACATAGCCAGTAAACACACAGAAAAGTACACAAGTTAAATGTCCATCAGGGAAGTGCAAAGTAAAACTACAATATGATACCAGGACATACCCATCAGAATGGCTAGTATTAAAAAGACAAAAAAATCCAAAGGTTGGCAAAAAAGTGGAGCAACCCAGACTCTATACATTTGACCATTTGGTCAAAGCACTTTGGAAAACTGTTTTGCAGAATCGACTGACATTATTTGCAACAGCTCAAAACTGGAAACTACCCAGCTGTTCATCAACAGAAGAATGGATAAATGAACTGTGGCATATTCATACAGTGGAACACGATTCAGCAAAAAGCAAACTATGACTCCTGGCCACAACACAGATGCCACAAAACCTAATGCTCAGCGGATAGGCAGACATGAGAGAGAAAGCACTGCGTGATTCCATTTACGTCAAGCACAAACCAAGGGCTGTGGTTATCCTCAGTGGGTGCAGTGACTGCATGGGGGTATAGGATGAGAGGGCTTCTTGGGGGCTGGCAATGTTCTGTTTCTTGAGCTGGGTGCTGGAAATATACTTAAGCCATAAAGTCTATTCACTCCACTGTGGGGTGGAGGAGCCAGGAAGGAAGAGGTGGTCCACCCAGCTACTGTAATACAAACAGTGTTGGTGCATTTCCCTGTGCCTCTAACAAAAGCTGGCTATGATTCACCCCTGCTGGCCATCCCTACACAAGCCAGTGTCAGTGCAGAGGAGTTTCAGCCAGAGAATGTCCACAAGAACCAAGGAGTCCTGCTAGGGTCTGCCCCAGGAGACGTCTCCATGTCAGGGGTCCCCTGGGTCTAAGCACTAAGTAATATCCTATTTGAACAAGTCAGGTAGCCAGTTTGAATTGTGGTATGGTAAAAAATAAGCACTTGTGTGCACGCGCGTGTGCACACACACACTCCTTCCCACCCCTCTGGCTACATCGTGGTTCAGTAGAAGGGCTAGCAAATACTGTCTAGAGAATGGCCTTAACCCTTCCAGAGGGCCCTGACTGTACAGAAGGTCTCTCCACACACCAAGGGGTCCCAGTGCCTTGCAGGGTCTCCGTTCCTTGCTGCCTGCAGGGCTGTTCTTGCTCTGGGCACGAGACTGATGGCTGTGCACATGACAGGTGTCCTCCCCAACCCGAGCAGCTGGGTGTGACCATCCTGGTGTACAGTTTGCCCAACACCTCCCCTACAGCCAAAAGCCTCATCTGGCTCTACTCTTTCTTTTTGCCCTGGTGCCCATGGAAACCAGCTAGCAGATGGGGAGTAAGTTCTGAGGCTTGAGGGACAACAGATGGCAACTTCCTTTCTTCTCCAGCAGAGCCCAAGCCCAGGCTGCAGCTACTGGCATCTGGTACTCGAGCCCTCACAGTGGCCATGGTGCCAGGCCTACCCTCAACTAGTCTCAGCCAGGGGTCTAGTGGCACAGCTAAGGGTGGGACTCTTCAGCTTTCCTTCTCAACAAATATTCCATCCTGCAATTTCTGACCTACCTTTATTTAATTCTGTTTTTGTTTTAAATTATGCAGGTAGTCTAAATTCACCAGCAAAAAATTCTAAGATGCAGATAAATTTTAAATCGCCCATAATATGAGCACTGGAAAATAATCACAATGACCATTTGGGGACAGGCATACATACAGACATAGTCATATGCTGCTGTGTAGATTTCAGTCCCCTATGTTGGGACATTCATGTTGTTTTCAACTTCTCACCATTACAAAGAAGCTGTGATGAGCATCTTCGAATAACATCTTTGCTCACTTACCCAGTTACTCCCCTAGGCTATATCCCCAGGAGTTTCTAATCCTTATTTTCAAATACCCCAGGACCCCCCGTTACCATAATGTAAGTTCTCTCACAGACTGAACACTCCCCTCCACATACTTATTTTCAAATGCTGCGAACTTTCCCCCAAAGAGCCTTGTGCATAGAGAGGAAAAGAGCTGTATCATCAAACGGTCAGAGGAAACGTCAACTGCAGAGAAGCTCAGGGCCACGTCCCGAGCTGCATAGCTGTGTGCGAGGCTGAACCACCACCATTTCCTGCTCCTAACTCACTGAACAGCAGGCTGCTACCTGCTTCTAGAACATTCACGTGTCCAACCAAGGAATATGTGAGCACCTACTACTGGTATACGAGTCTGACTTGCATACAGTTCCCGACGAGGAAT
Organism: Camelus ferus; assembly: GCF_009834535.1. NCBI lineage: Eukaryota > Metazoa > Chordata > Mammalia > Artiodactyla > Camelidae > Camelus > Camelus ferus. The sequence continues at coordinate 37,965,908 of NC_045712.1, forward strand.
ACGTCAGGCTGTGTTCACGGCGCTGGGAGAGACCAGAGTGCAAAGCAGGCAAAGCCCCTGCCCCCGTGGAGCTTCTTCTAGCAACAGTATTTAGACAGTGGATCTTGTACTGTTTCTACTCTTTTTGCTGCTCTGTAGTTCTCTAATATTTTTCTACATTGTACATGTTTACTTATGAAAATAATAACACAAAAAGTAAACACAGAAATATATGCATCTATTTAGTTATAACTTATAAAATCTGTTTTCTGGAGCTTAACATTAAATAGCACCATTCTCAATGCTGAAGCCCCCTGTTCTCGTCTATGAGCTTCTGTGGAAATGCCCTCAGTGTTGTGTTCCATCACAAGTGTCTGCTCAGGTTCTCCGCGGTCTCATGGGGCTGTTTCCAGGAGGACCTACCTTGTATTGAAGAGGGCAGCCTTCACCGCAATGGAGATGGCATCAAACAAATTTCCACCACATTCCAGCAGCTAAGGGAGAGGGGGAGTGAGGGAGGAAGAAAGCACAAGCGTCATTTCTTACTTTAATTATTATCCCAATGAAAGGACACCAGTTCCTAAGAAATGCTGATCAAGTGTTTATAAAATAAAGACAAGAACTCGTGGCTGCTCATGGGCCCACTGACACGCACGGTGTCATCACTCTAACTGCAGGCACTGCCTCGCCAGGGCTGTGCTTACAGGGGCCATGTGTGCGAGGTCACAGTTGCCCTGACGTGGTACCATTGCTCAGAAGCCTCAGCCTGCAGTGAAGCCCCTCAGCCAGTTGGGCCTGTGCTGCAGGGGGAGCTGATCACCCATATTTTGCCCCAGATAACCACCAGCTGCACTGCAAGTGTTACTCTCATCTTTGTGACATATGCTTGGCCTCCAGACAAGCACTGATGCCGCGGGTCATGTTGCTCAGTGTCGTTACTACTGCATGTGGTTACCAGTGCACCTCTGATGCTCAAACTCCATGTACTACATTAAGCATAATAAAACTAAGGTCCGTCACACGTTTTCACCCATGAGCAAAAGTGTTGACTGCATTTATGTGTGCTCATCCAGCAGGGGAGGTCAGAGTCATTATTAAGTGGAAGGCAACACGTCCTTCTTCCTTATTTTAAAGAAGCCTTGGCCTGAGGTTATGGAATAAAGCCAGCAGGAAAAGAGGAGACGAAGTCACATGGAGAAGGAAAAGTCATATGTTTCTTTGTGTGTTTGTTTAGAGTCTGTCTCCTCTTCATCTGAACTGTTAAACTCCTGAGGCTGGACCCTGTTGGCTTTGCTCGTTCCTGTATCTTCTGAGCCCAGCAGAAGGGCTGCCGGGAAGGAGGAGCCTGGTGATTATTTCTGGAAGAAAGGCAGGCCCTAAGCCTTGGCCTTCCAAACTACTAAGAATCAACAATCATACCTGGCACGTCTCACTCATGCACCTCATTCACACCCGGTGCAAACTCAGTTCCCACGTTTAAGCTTTCCAGGCAAACTTCCAGTGCAGACGCCGTCTTTCCTACAGCCTTCTATAATCACTGCTTATTAGAATGCGATCCTACTGGCCTTGTAACAGCAGCATGTTTGTCTAGCAGCTGGACTAGCTCTCCTGTCCCCTGGTTCAGATACAGGCTGCCACATGGCACTGAGTTCCAGCTGGACTCCTGACCGGACCATCTGGTTTGATTCCTGTCTGCGCCGGTTAACTGCATGACCCCGGGTGGTACCTAACCTCGTAAGCATTAACCACATGTTTATAAATAAACGTTCATCTCCTCTTTCATTTTCCCACTGTTGTCCTCGCAGACTGTCAGTGTGGGGCTGCCCATCCTGCATCTTCACTGCTGACAGCCCAGGTCCCTAACCCTGGCTATGCATCCGAGTTGCCCGGGAAGCTAATCAAACATGCAGGGGGAGGCCCTGGAAACTGCAGTTTACTCCAGGCCAGCGGTGGTCCTGATGGCCAGCCAGGGCTGAAGACCGCTGTTTTACACTCTGCTGCCCACAGCATCTGCCTCATGCAGAGAAAGTGCTAGATAAATGCTGATGTCTGCTCTAGCAGCTGTGAAGCCTTTGAGCTGGCGAGGACCCGGAGACCACCTCGGCCAACCCTTCCCTGACAATTGGGGATACCAAAGCCCCCCACTTACAACAAAGCGGCCTGACTCCCAGTCAGTGTTCTTTCTACTGTCCTGCACCACGTCCTGTGCACAAACTTTGATTTTCAACACTCTAGCTGATCACCAGGAGATGAAATCGAGAGGGCAGAAGGCTGAGCACCGAGTAACTGCTGAGGGGGCCCCCTTGAAGGGCAGGCATCGATCAGCCTGCCCGCCTCCGCAGGGTGCAAGAGCACGCCCACTGCAGTCCTCGCCCGCCTGCCCCGGCTCCTCATGGGGCACCACGCGCCGAGCAGCAGGGGTCTGACAGTCTTCTCTGCTAGTTGCTGGCTATGTGTCCTCTGAGCTTTGGTTTCCCTCTCAGTGAAGCAAAGCCACACTTTCCTACAGGGTGGCTGTGAGAACTAAATGACCCCACACCCTTACCATCCCCAGCACATAAGTGGTGCTCACAGACCTCCTCTCCGCTGCCAAGCAGGCCCAGCCTAGCAAGAATCTTTCTGCTAAACACAGTGGCACAGCTGACAGGCAGGGGGAGAGTCGAGGGGGTGATGCAGAGACCCAAAGCGGCCTGACTGGGCTGTCTGAACAAGCCCAGGCGAGCTGACAGGAGAGCAGAGGGTGTGGGGCATCTAGTGTTACAGAGAGACGGGACTGTGATCCCACAGCAGGTCGTAGGTGTCCACCCTCAGCAGGGAAAAGATCGCTCCTGTAACAGAGGTGGGGAAGGAGCAGAGCAGGAGAAGGGGAAGGAAGACACATTTGGTCACAAACGCACCTCCCCATGCTGTCTGTACGACTGATTCCTAACAGTTATCCCACTTTGGGATAAAAACAATGCCATTAAAGAACTATGAAGAGCAAAGAAGAGTGAAGTTTCTATGAAGTGAAATTTCTACTTTAATAACACAACTGGGGAGAAAAATAGTACTGGAAATTGGCTCACCTGAATGTACTAGGGTTCAAGTACTTGTGTCTGCAGTAAAGTGAAAACACAGAAGGCTGCCCAGGGAAGACCTGTTTGAAAAATGGGCTCTGCCTGAGGACTTTTCAGACCAGTTGGTAAAAAGAAATCACAGGAGATTCAATTTTCACAATCCCAGCGACAAGACTGGATTTCCACCATCTTACTCCAAACATGGACTCGGTGTATTCAGTACATTTTTAGATGTAGGACAAAAACTTAGTCTCCAAACAAAAGCCTATCCCCCATCTCACATGCATGAAGCACATTCCTATCAAGGCTGAAAGCAAACATTTGCTCTCATGGAAAGAACCACCGCTCCACGGGTGTGAATTTGTGATTGACAAAGAGTCATCTACCTCGTTAATAATATAATTTTTAAAATGCTTTCCTAATTCATAAAAACTTTTCTGAGGATGACATTTCAAAAGCTCATATCTTCTTCCAAAATAAATAAAATATTTAAAACAATTTTTAAGGAAGAAATCCTAATGTAAAAAGTCTTAAAAAGACAGGTTTGCGGGTGACCCTGACACACTCCTGCTCACCGTACATCCCTGCTTACGAAAGAGGCTGCTGGTTCTAAGCTGAAATGACGCCCCTATGATGTTCACGAGTTTTGCTAGAGCTTTCACTGAAAGAACAGGCTTCTTGACTGAATCAAAAGTGGACCAGACCCCTCACTGAGCCAGCCTCCTACCAAAGCACAGGCATGCAGGTCTGCACCTCCGTGGGCAGCTGTGAAGCCTGTCTCCTATTGGTAATGACTGTAGGCTGCCAGTTCCCACCTCTTCAAAACCAGGACCTACAAAACTACCTTGGTTGTAGGAATTATATTACAAGGTGCATCCTGCTTATCAGAGATGAGAAAAAGCAAATGGACTTGTAATTTCATTATTTTTACCCATTAGTGCCAGCATTCAGAACAGCCCTAACCTGCTGGACGCTGGTAACCACTGCTGTCTTTTGGCCAGCCGTGCTCCATCCATCATCAAAGTAATTTAAAAGTATCCAGAAAACCCTGCCCTGTTTCATGCAGGGCCAACAATTAGAGATAGCCGAATTGTTCCTTGTCACAAAGTTCACTATCAGCCCACAAGATTGGCTTTATCTTCAGATTCATTAAAGAATCCATTTGGTCAATGGCTTAGCCCCGTGCCCTCGATATGAAATGGAAGACGTAGCCACTTATCTCAGGGTTCATAAAATTAAATGAAAAGGAATAAAGCAGGTCCAACGAGAGCCTGTACCCGAGCAAGCAACTGGCCAAATTAATTATAGCTATGAGAGAAGTTACTGTCAAGTCCCAAAGACTGGGCAGACGAGTACTTGGGAGGCAAGCAGCGGGAAGGAAATGGAGGGCTACACTAGGAAGACTCCTGCAGGTGCAGAATCTGGAGGGAGGAGGCAGGGTTCTTACTGGCGAAATGAGGGACTCAGACAAGGTGGGCTGCAGGCTGTTTTCAAGGGAGGATGGCTTGGTGAGGTCAAGAGCCAGCACGGGCATTAAACAGACTTGGCTTTGAGGCCAAGTCACAAACTGAGACCTCCTGGGCCAGTTACTTTACCTCTCTGTGTCTTAGTTGCCTCACTTATAAATGGCACTTATAAAGTGCCTACTTGCAAAACATTTGTAAAGGTTCAGTGAAAATGCATATAAAGAGCCCATCACCTTTCCATGCAGAATATGCCAGGCTTGTCTCATCTCTGCCCATCAACTCTGTCTAGCACCATCTAGAGAGCACCTCTTGTTTTCTTCTTCCTGACAACCTCTGTGGATAATTTTAGGTGCGACAATGATATGACTGTAAATTTACCGTAGGATGGTATTATACGTGTGCTACTACACATGTTGTATTTAATTTTAAAAATTATTACAGGAGACCAATCTTATCCCAACAGCCTCACCCTGGAAACTGAAAGTATCCACTTGAAGAGGGAAAAAGCACTGAGGGGAAAGTAGGCCAACTGGCCTCCAACAAAGGTGGAGTGTGGCCAAGTAAGTACAGCAATGCGATACTTACCAGCACGTCCACATAGAGAATCCAGCAGTGCTCCCGGGGGCTGATGCACAGGGACTTCAGGTCAACGCTGCTCTTATTGTTAAATATGCGGTAGAGGGTGTTAGCAATCTCTGTGCCAAGGTCATCACCTCCTCGACCTTCAAATTCAGGGGTAGCATTGGCTGAACTGTATGGAAGGGCAAAGGAAAAGGGGTGAGTCTTTGCAAAGGCAAAGAGCAAAGGGGCAGACTTTGTTCCAGTTTCCTTGTGGGATGTTGGAAGAACCAGCGCTATGAGGAAAGTCACTGAAAGGAGGAAAGGGTGGCATCTGCCACTTTCCCAGCCTCCAGACACATCGCCACTGTGCCCTGCACGCGTCAGTGTGTGTGATAGGAGTTCCCACTGACTTCTAACAGAAGCCATCCTTACCCAGAGAGAAACAGGAGCATTGGTCAAGTGAACCTCGGCCAGAAACAGTGTATCTGGAGAGTATAATAAAGTGTCTCCTCTGGCAGGCCCAGGAAGCCAGGAGGCCTAGAGAGTCAGTCTGGCCTACGGAGGGGTTACATTATAATACATTGTCCCTAGATTTCACAGCCTGAAAATGGACTGTGATACTCTCCAAACAAAAACCACAATGTTGGTACAGTAAGTTTCCTGGAATGATTTAGAAGATAAGTATCAGAGTATGCCAGAGTTATGTCACAAACTTTAGATGATCACTGTACTGAGAAGCAGGAAAATGAAATAAGAAAACCACTGTCCGATTAGATACTAGGTTATCTCTTTTACTTCATTATTTTTCAAGAGAAAACCTTTCCCGTTTTAGCCTCTTGAATTTGATGCCCGATTACCTCAACAAAGAATGAACAAGCATCCACACTGGCCACCCTAAGCACCACTCAACATGTTTAACAGGAAATTTTTGAGGGTTTTGCCTTAACAAAAACAAACCCTTAATACATTAGTAAGATATGTAAACACTCCAGCCTTCATTTTACTTTAATGAATAACGCCCAGAAAGACAAACAACTGTTTCAGTACGGTCTCTACAAAATCACTTACTGAAGCTTTCTGGTCCCCACCCATCTGTCCACCCTCTTATCCATCTGGAGGGCACCCAGCTCTACGCTAGGCCCTGGAGACCTTGAGACTGAGCAAGACGGATGCAGACCCTAAGCCAGAAATTCCAGTGAAGCAGGGCGGGGGAGTTCCATGATAGGGAGCAAACAGGAGGAGTAGGGGGATGTTAGTCAGTGTTGAGGGTTATAGGAGACCTCAAGCCTGAAGATGAGCAGAAGCTGGTCAGGCCATAGACGGGCAGGGGGATTCCAGCCAAAGCAAAACCTGTGTGAAGGCTCAAGGCTGTGCCCACTCTGCTTTGCGCAGTGCTGACAGAAACTTCACCCAGCATATTTAAGTGTCCCTTTTGTCTGGTCCATTCTAATACAGATCTGAGAAGGAATCCTAAAATAATCAGAGTGTATTGGTGTATAATAACTCTGCTTATCTAATCATACAGTCTTCCCTTACCACTATGAGCCAGCAGAGCCCCAGCTTAAAATCCCCAAGAGCAATTTCATTCCTGCCTTAGCAACCTCTCTGTTCCCTCATTGCCTCTGCGAGACTCGGGCACTGAGCCATGAAAAGAAGCTCATTTATGGGAAAATAACCAAGTCACTAGAGACCAACTTCATTATTTTGCACAGCTAGCAAAACACAACCTGTTTCTGATTTAAACACTAAGCAATCAACATTAAGTTCCAGCTTTTAAGTGTTTAAAAATACATCTATATAGATCTCTGTGTAGACAAATCCAGGCAGAGATGCTTATGCTTAAAATGTTTACCTTTTCCTGATTATAGTGGGCCCCATCCTCCTGGGTGAGACTAATTACTGGGGACTGATGCGTTAGCTCTTGTACAGCCCTAAGGGATGGCTTAAGAACTCCCCAGGTCCAACTGGCTAAATTAATCTACCTGCAAAACCACGCCCCATTGTTCTTTTTTGTTTTTCAACACTAGGCTGATTTAAAGTGGAAATTTCCTCCATTTTAAAAGTTTTTTTTCTTTTTTTAAAACATGTGTTAACTCTTTCAGCATAGCTGGTAGCCAGGCAGAAAGGAAGGTTTAGAAGCTCATAAGACCATGGAAAGCTCCTATGTCTGTGGATGGTGCCCTGGCCATGGAGTGACTCTGGGGAGGAGGCTGGGAAAATGGAAGGAAATTCCTAGGGGGGATGGGGTGTAGTGCTTTGGGTATGAAGGATGAAGAGAAGGGCTGGAGCAGAGAAATGAGGGTTCCACCTAATCGCTAGGGGTGCCTATAGCACAGGAAACTTCCTGATAGAGCTGGACAGGGCCTCAGAGACCATCCCTAGAGGACAAAAACCAAATGCCTGCAGAGGCCAGCCAGGCAACCACATGTATCTCAACCATGGGCTACATACATGTAATTAATAGGGAGTGATGGAGACTGTGGCAAACCTTCCAGCCCTGTCTAAAGGCATTTTAATTTGCTTAAAATAAAAAACAAACAAACAAACTCCATTAGTGAAATGAAAATCTCGCAGGTCGGATCTGACCTACGGGATGACGCTGCGAGGCTTCAGATGGTCCAACTCTCATTTTACAAGGAGGGATACTTTAACAGCTTTTTGGAATGTTTACTATATGCTAGATACCACCTATAGCACTTCAGGTGTATTAACTCATTTAGTTCTCATAATTCCATGAGGTAGGCATTATTAGTTGACCCAATTTTAGAGAAAATGAAACTGAGTCACAGAAAGGTTACGTAATTTGTCCAAACTAGTGACAGGGAGCTAAGATTCTAATGCCAGCAGCCCAGCCCTTATCTGCTAGGCTTTGTTGGATTCACCCCGAGCTTGTCCTTTGGCACACTTGGCTGGTAGCCTGACACCAGCCAGGGTAGCGCTCCTTGGGCCTGTCTTATGCCTCAGGTAATGAATGGGTGTTCTGGTGTTAGGACCTACTACTAGACCACAGATGTCAGAGTCAAGGAATGCAGACCAAGGGAGTCCTAAATAAAATCTTCTCTATTAAGTACAGAGTTTAAAAAGGGGGGAAGACAGGCTGGTGGTCCTAGCCCCTGTTCACAAGCATCACAATATATTCTTTCAGGAGGGGAGTAAACACTTGGGTGGTTTTTTTGTTTGTTTGTTTGCTTTTTGGGGGTTATTTTTGGCATAATACAAATGCTTTCTAATTTACAATTACCAAAACCAGTTCAGATCTTTCGTAAAGTATGACCCAGCCTATCTTCCAGGGGTGTTAGGAAATCACTTACTGAGCTGGATAAACTAATAAACATCCTGGGAACGCTGCCCCTCCCAGTTCTCCACATGTCCTGACTCATCACTTCCACTCTGCTCTCCTGCTTGGCACATCGCTGGTTTAACTGGAGTAGGCTGAGATCAAGGCCATGTCTACCTGGAACGGGACTTCTGACACTAGGCCCAGTTGTTTCCCTTGCAATCAGTCTCACCTGTAAATCTGTGAAGTCTTAGCCAGGTCAGGCTAGGCCCCTGGTAGAAAAAGCGATTTAGTGGGGTACCTGGGGCAAGGATGACTCCAGGCCTTACTCCTCTGGTCATCTAGCTCCAAGGCAGGTCCCAGTTCCTCTGGGGGCACACGTGCTCATCTCTGAGTGTGCAGAAGCCCCCCTATAAATGGGTATGGGAACAGTGGCACCTTCTGAACATTTCATTGTAAGCCCTTGTTTGAAGTTTCTGGGAGAGTTATCTCATCAGCTCTGGAGACTGTCAGATGACTTCGGCAGGATGCCTCTCTGCTTTGCCCCCACCCTCAGCCCTTCAGCTGAGAACAGTGCCCCCTTCAAGCAGCACAAAGCAGGTAAGAAACAGAGATCAAGTGGCTCCACCCACCAATTCAGGGCTTGAAGCTTCTGGTTCAACATCAGTGAAAAAAACAAGTGATCACTTTGAAAAGTAAAGATCCCAGAGGGAAGTGACAAGTGCTGGGCACAGTGAAATGTCTGTGAATGGAATATGTTCTCCTCAACTCCCCCAGTTAAAAACCGAAGACTGAGACCAAACCACAGTTCCTAAACCCATCAACATGGTGGCCAGAGCCCAGAAGTGACTTGATGGACTGCCACCTGGTGGTAACCAGAGGGACACACCAGCTCATTAAATTCTTAAATTCTTCAGGGTTTTAGATGGAAACTCTTCCCCCAAAGTTTCAAAGTTCTTATCTAAAATGGCCTATTCTCAGGCTACCACTAACAAACCAAAGACGTGAGACAGGAATTAGAAAGTCCGAGTCTGTTTCCAGCTTAGTGAAAGTGCTGCCAGGCATCTCTGGAGCGGAGCTCGCACACCCCAGGGCTTCCCTTCTCCACTGGTACAGGGCTCAGGGTCCAAGCTGCTGGTACCCTTTCCTAAGGAAACCATTTCCAAGACTCAGGGAAAATCATGGGGGTGGGAGGCAGTGTCTACCCCAAGCTCTATATATTATTCCAAGTAGACACATGGAAGTAGGAGTTAGCAGAAAAGCAGCTCATTTTCTGGGACCTCTCTACCACTGATAATTTAAATAATTAAAACATGGAAGTTGCTGGTAAGTAGTAAAGTCTTGCTGGGCTCAGACTGGCAGGAGGGAACCCCCCCCACCCCAACCCACTGCAGTTTTCCTCCCACTGGGTAACAACTCAGTTTCAGCCTGCAGATGGGTGAGTGCCTTGAGCTCTCGAGCAGAGGCCCCACGCCTGGGGCCTGGGTGGCACTGGGGGCAGACCTTACTGCTGGGCATAGCCGCAGGTGCCCAGAAGCCATCCCCATCCACTGGATTGGAATAAAGGGGTTTATTTGTTTTATGCAATTAAGAGTTAATCCTTGAAGATGCAAGTGAGGTTCTGATAAAGGTGACAGCCAGTGGTGCTTGGTACCTTCTCTTTTCTCTGCAGGAAAACGGGGTTCTGTGACTCTCATGGTCATTCTACCCACTGGGCTGATCACACTGAGCCACTTATAGATACTGAAGCGTGCCACCTTGAGAAACAGATCAGGAGAACCCCTGGGGAATGGAGCTTCCGGGCCTGGTGGGGTTCTCCTGAGACTTACCAAGGGGAAAAAGAGACCAGCAGGCAGCCACTCTAAGCCAGGAGAGAGAGGCTTACTCCGAGAAGCCAGATCTCGGGAAGAGGCAGCTCAAAGCCTCCTTCCACCCTAGAGCCACCCAAGAGGGTCCCAGCTGGGACAAGGAAGGGACAAGAGCAGCAGGCTAACCTGGAGTCATGTTCAGACACAGAGCCACAATGAAATGTGTCCTTCATAACAAGCATCTGAGTGCAACACCCTGTCTTTGGTGTGGTTGGGCTGACTGCATGTGGTCAGCTTAAGATGAATGAGGCAGAAGATAATGAAGAGGAAGAAAAGGAAAGCAAATTATAGCCCCTAACACATGGTGTCTGCTCCTCAGTGACTGTTTACTGCACTGAATCAGGCAGATCAAGGCAGGAGAGGCATTTTTTCTTCCTCCAAGAGCAAAGGAAAGGATAAGGTGGAGGCCTGAACAAGGTCATCATCATGCACAGCAACTTAAAGGAGGACCAGTTCCACCGCACAACTCAGACTGGTGAGGGCAGCTGGGCAGAACCAAGAAGAGAATGCTGGGGGCCCAGGGCAGGGGGAAGGAATGAGCTGGAAGGAAAAATGACCTGAAAGACGAACACAGACACATTCTGGAAACTCCAAGCACAATATCCCCCTAAAGCTGGCTTCTGCAGGCTGCATGAAGTAGAAAGCAAAGATTAGGAGCTGGATAGACCTGAGCTGGCATTACTAGTCATGTGATCCCAGGAAAGTCACTTTGAACCCCATGTGAGATCCCTCTCACAGGAGTGTTATGAGGATCAACTTCTGTGTTTGGAAGTAAAGACCAAAGACTGTAACTCACTATGCAAACGTGGGTTAGCATCTCTGCAGAAAGGGGCTGACATCACAGGCGCAAGGCCTGCTTGTGAGGTTGATCCCTCAGCTGGCATCTGGGCCCTTGGCTCTCAGAGTACCCAGTGAACAGTAACCTATGTCCGCTGTGCCTCGCCTGTGTAAACAATATGGTTTATGTTGAATACCAGCCTTCCCTCCAGGAGCCTGGAACTTTGGTATGTGCAAAGCAGAGGGTGCCTACGTGACCAGCCCCAGTAAAATCCTCGGGTGCTGCATCTCTAATGGACAGTCTTTTCTTGGGCAGAATCATCACACACGTGTTGCTGCATTTCTGTTGTTGTAACAAATCATAGCTGTGAGTACAACTATATGCTAAGTTCTGACTTCTTTCAGCAAATCTCCAAATGTAGGGGTGGTCTTGGGGCCCCCCCAGTACAGTATCAATATTATATACCTGCACCTAGAATGAGCGGACAGAGATCCTTACCCACCTCAAAGTCTGCTGTCACCACCTACCCAGAAGGGGAGTTACAGGCAGAAGATGAGACTGGGCCAGCAACCTGATAAAAAGACCCAACCCCTAGAAGAGGGAGGTAACAAGACGGAGAGAGAGAACACTTTTGAAAGCCCCCTTAGCCAGTCATTGCACCGGATGCTCACTCTGTGTTCATTACTTCGTTTCCTCCTCATCACAACAGTATTATTATCTCCAGTTTTTCAATAAAGAACTTTAGGCACAGAGATTAAGTGATTAGCCTGAGGTCACACAGCTGGCCAGAGGAGGAAGCCAGCAGCAAGGCGGGCTGGCTGGCCGCGGAGACTGCCGAGTCTTTGCTCTTCCCTGCGCCCACACAGCCCACCTGGCTGCCACCCGCCCCAGCCTGTCAGGCTGCTTGGCTGGCCCTCGTCCTTGCTCTGCCAAGCAAGTCATGAAGAGTTTTCTGTAAAGCTAGAGCAGGAAGAGAAGCGGGGCCTTTCAGACCAATGATCCTCATCAGCTCTATTAGGTATTTTTCAAAGCTCTGTAACATCCATCATTTCTTAACTCTCATAACCACTGCGTGCGGGGCTGCCTGGCAGCTGCGCTCCTTTTTCAGGCAGGGAAGATGAGGCCCAGGGAGGGCCAGTTGAGCAGAACGGGGCAGGACCCCAGCCAAGACCTCCTTTCACATTCCCCAGTGCCTGGCACGTATGAGAACTCAGTAAATAGCTGCTGGCTGGCTGGATGATGATTACAAAATGAAAGTGGGCTCAACAGGAAACCAGAGGTTCATTCAAAAATCTTCATTTTTAAATTGTTTTTCTTAAAAACAAAACAAAACAAAACAAAAATAAACATCTGCAGAGTACTCACCAGTCAACAAAGAACTCCAAGTAACCTTCATTTGGTTTCTCCAGCTTCGGTGTCCCCATTTCCGCTTTCACTCCCACTAGGATGTCTGTGTGACCCTGCAGACAGGCAAGAAGGGTCCTCATTTGGGGCAGGCAGCCAGGCACCCCACCACCCCCTCCTCTCCCGGACATACATTCAGGGGACTCTCTTAGGAGCAGTGCTGGGACTTGGAAAGTGGCCCTTTGAGAAAGTGATGGGTCCTCCAGATCTATGTAGACCCCCTCCAAGAGTTTGGCTTGGATCTTAGATTTCCCCTGGGACAATTTGTGCTCCAAAAGCCCAGAAGGGCCCGCAACTGATTCCCTAGGGCCTATCTGTTCCTCCACCTGGCCATGGACTGTGGCCACAGCACTCACCAGCTTGACTCTGGCAGACCCACTGGTGTTGGACACCACGTCGGTTTCCACTTCGACACATCGGTAGTCCTCACAGCCACGGCCATCCACGCGGAGGTCTTCCTGAGTGTAACAACCACAGTCCTAAGGCTGTGATCCCCAACCTCCAACAGACTCCTAAACTGACTCAACTCCTTATTCCCCCTAGAGGAATATGCAGTACAGCTTCTTTCCTCTTAGTGAATCATCCAAAAATTCTGCCCTCAGAGCTAGTAACATTACTATTTTACATATGAGGAAATGGAGACTCAGAGAAGTTAAGCAACTCATCTGAGGTCCCACAGCAAAGGAGAGCAAAGCTAGGCTTCCATCCAGGTCTGCCCAAGCACAAAGTCCAATTGACATACCACTGTACAGAACAGGCCCACAAAAATGAACAAAATCCGAGCAAGAGACAAAGTCAGCTGCCTCTTTCCAAATCTGCGATTCTGAAGTCACAACAAGAAGTATGGGTTTTCAGGGCTACAGGTACAGTTGGCTCAGCTGTGGTCCTCCTGCCCTCCAAACTCAGAAAGACTTACTCTGTACGCAGCTAAGAACAACTAGCTGATAGCTTCTACAACAGGCATTCTCTAGAACAGGGTCGGCAAAGTTAGGCCCGTGGGCCACCTGTTTCTGTAAACCATTCTACTGGATTACAGCCAAGCCCATTCATGTAGGAATTCTGTGCTGCTGTCACGTTACAACAGTAGAGTTGAGTGGCTGAGACAGAGACTGTATGACCTGCACCCCCAGGACTTTACTGTCTAGCCCTTTACAGGAAAAGCTGGCCAACCCCTGTGGCAGAAGATGGGTTTCAGGGCAATCCAGTTACTGACTCCCTCAGTTATTTACTTCTATCAGTGTAACTCACAGATACCTATTTTATGCTGTGGTTATAACCCAGTACTAACATTATTTATCTTGTTCAAAGTGATCCAGATTTGGCCACTGGGAGCTCCTTTGGGTTGGTTTTCCTGCATTCTTTCAACATATCTCCAATTTCTTGTGAGCATTTCTTTACTTCTGACTACACAAGATGTTCCAGCCTCTTATGTCTTCCCTGCCCCAGCCCTGGGATCAGCCCTTTCTCCCAAGCAAGCCTGGTTCCTTTTATTGGAGAGCAGTACTTAAAAACCAGGATCTGGGTGCTAAGTTCATTGCTACTGGGCTGTCAGTTGCTTCTAGATCTCAGCAGAGCAGAGCTTGAAAATATGTGCATTAACCCACACATATACACATGCCTATATTTAGTTGTTTCTATCCACATATCTATTAAAAAGCCATGTGTTCATACTGAGAGTTGGTTCTAACCTTCCTCTTTGTCTCATTCATAACTTGTTTCTTAGACAGGGAGAAACCTGGCTCTCACGATCTACAATGTATTTATGTATTTGTTAAATTTGGTATACACATAAAGTAGTTTCAGAATTGCTACCCCATGCCCCTGTGAGAAACAAATTCACTAATATAGTATTTGTGTAGAGTTCTTTTTGTCTTTAGCCTTCTAGCACCCACTCAAAATTCTGTTTCTCCCAGTTGTCTCCCCTCATTCTTCCTGAGCCTCTGTTACTCATTTGCACCCCAATCAAGTTCATTTATAACTGTTGGGGTTCTAGTTTGGGTCCCCCACATCCCGGCTACTTTTGGTTACTTATTTACTTTTGCAGTAACAGCTCTAGGAGTCGAAGCTATCAGAAAAGGTGTGCTCAGAGAAATGTCACTCTCCCTTTGTCCCTGTTTTCAGGCCCCTCCCCTCTTTTTAGCCCTTCCCACTCACTCCAGGCAGGTATCCCATCTCTTTAGTTACCGTTTCATCTCTCCTGTATTTCCTTTGCACAAATGAACAGATACACAAGTATTTTTATAAGCCTTTCTTTCTTATGTAAAAGTTGGCTTACTACAGGTAATTCTTTTACACCTTGCTTCTTCTTTTTGAACAATTAACAATACATATGCAGGAAATCACTCCGTATCAGCTCATAGGGATCCTCTTCATTCTTTGTAAACATTTTCTGACCCTATCAGAAAAAGCTCTATCAGAAAAAGAATCATTAGCTTCATCGGATTCCCCAAGGGGTTAATGATCCTCAGAACATTCAAAACAAAAATGAAACAACAACAAAAAAACACCACTGTTGTGAAGTATGCAACTGTCGGAAACTTATCTTTAAACTGCTTGGCTAATTACACATCTGATTGATTTTTTTTATTCTGAGAAACTGAAATACAGAAACGGAAAACACTGCGTACTCCCACCACACAGCACTGACTATACTGTCTGTCGTGCTTGTTTCAGCTCTTTCACCCTCTCAACTCCTGTTAAAGGAGAGAAAATGAACATCCTAAATCTGGTTGAAGTCCCTTTGCAGCCCGTCCACTCCCAGCCATTCCCTCCCTGGAGGCAACCCCTCTCTGGAATCTGGGGAGACATGTTCTTGAAAAGCAACAGAATTTCACATCCAGGAGAATTCCAAGCCAGAGGTCTTAACCACAATTTGGCGTAGCCTCCTGTGTTCTAAAGGGTCTTTTCACTATGCACCGCATTCAGCACAGGCCTCCCTAAAAGGACAAACTGGCTGGCTGTCCCAGCTGGTCCTGATGATGGTGATAACGACTGTGAAAGCGGGGAGGCCACAGGCTGCAGGACTTCCAACTCCTGCTTTAAATTACCACTCCCTCTGGAAAGATCTAGTCATAACCCTTTGTAGTGACAATCCACTGTCCCAGGATGAGGCTGGAGGGGTGTCAGAAAACTGGGTCTCACCAGATTTCGCCTTTCCAGCCTGTAAATCACTCTCTGCCCCCTGGGGAAGGCTCAGTTGGGAAGGCGCTGGTGACAAGAGATAAACAAAAAGCTACAAACTTCCCTTTCCAGGGGTGCATGAAGTACACTTTTTTTTCATAGAAAAAAAAGCACACAACGGGAGAAAAACAAAAAACAAACAATCTAGTCCAAGAATCACTGTACACAGGACAACTTTTTAAAATCCACTTTTCCTCATAAAAGTCTTAGGAAATTGCCCAAACCTGCTTGGCCTGGCTCAGAGCCTGACATCCTACGACAATTCTGAGTCATCTGTAGGATTCAGGAGCAAAGGAATCAATCCATGTGTGAGCACTGAAACACGCGCAGCCCTGCGGGGAGAGTGCCATCTGCAAAATGAATAGCCATGTCCACAGGTGACACCATGGAGCGCAGCCCTGTCCTTCTCAGCGGAGGCGACAGAGCACCTTTCTAGCAAAGGCTTTCTGGATGCAGGGATGAATCCTGGTGACTTTCAAGTTGTCACCTGAGTGATCCCAACAACCCTGCCAGTTGGGTGTGGTGTGGAGTCACCTCCAACCTATATCTGAATCTCCGCTGTTACTAGCTTTGTGACCTTGAGCAAGTTAGTTCCCCAACAGCCCTGAGTCTGCCTCTTAGTCAGAAAACAGAAATAACCCCGACTTTACAGAGTTACAGGGAGAACCCAAAAGCCATAAGTCATTTAAGGAGAGCCCTCAGCACAGTGCAGCGCACGTGTCCCCACTCAGCAGTTCCCTTCCTCCGCCTCTGGTGGCATGCATTACCTCACTGAATCCTAAAAACAACCCAAGAGAGGTGACAGACACGACACTGAGGCACCAAGTTTGGATCTCCTGTCTGTGACAGAGTGGAAAGAAAGACAGAGGACTCAACCCAGAGCTGCTGTTCCTCACACCCAGGTGCCCAGTCTGTTCTACTCCCTAACGGAAGCAGGCACGTTGGCACTCCTAATCCAACGCACAAGGGAGGACTTTTGCTCGAAGTGGTCCTCAGAGGTGACGTTAACACCTGACACCCCTGCTTTGGCTCGTCCAAGGGCACAGAGCTTGCTAATGGAGAACAGGCCAGGAGGCCTCCCTCCTAGAAAGAGACCCCACTTGGGAAAGGGCCCAGCTCTGCAGGCCCAAGCCCACGGCACAGCAGGGGAAAGGAAGTGCTGATCCTCGTTCCACTTTCCAAGCCTGTTGGTGGGCGTTCGATGGGCCTTTAGTTTGGGATTCTGCCCACCTTGGCATGAAACTGATTCTCTCCTTGGAATCTAACCTCTGATCTGGGAAATACTTGGAAAGAAAAAGGAGTTAAAGAGGAGCTGACAGGTCACGGTGTGGAGGGAGGCTGGACAGGTCTTACTCACAGACTTAAGGAGGCGGGCAGCTTTTACCAAGGTGAAGGGCAGCTGGACAGCAAGTGGCTGCGGAGAAGGGAGGAGGGGAGGTATCACCACAGACACAAAGACAGGCAGAGCTGCCCAGTCCACGAGACCCACAGTGGAGCCCAGGAGAGGCAGTGCCCCAGAGCTGCCGAGCCCTTGCCACAAATCCCCTTTTTCTTGAGATTACTTAATAAGCTCTAGCCCTCTGAATCAAAAGAACTTAAATCCCAGCAGCCACAGGCTGAACCCCTAATGGGGTCACAGTGAAGTCTGGGGATATAGTACGGATGGTTCCGGACAATGCCACACTTCTGATGGAAAAGTCCTGAAAGGGAGCCAACTCCTCTCCAGGGTTGCCCACACTCCAGGTGCTCCATACTCTCTGGTCTCCCCATTCCTCACATCCTGTTCTGCCCCCAGATGGATAGGTTCTCATTTTACACAGGGGGAGCTGGCTCAGCTGCTCAGGTAAAAATCACTCTTACTGCAAATGGTGGAGCTGGGAAAGGAGTCCTGCCCTGTCTCACTCCAAGTCCTCATGCAAACAGAGGCAGGAGGCCACGTGTCCTCAGGCGGGAGGAGCAGAGATTTCTGCAGCAGAGGCTAGGCTGGGGCTGGCCAGTGGCGTGCCCATGGGCCAACATCTGGTGGCTGTATAAAAATCTCCCAACATTTAGGAAAAGGTCCATTCCCAGGACCTGGCCCTAAAGATTCTGATTCAGAAGGTTCCAAGTAAAGCCTGGGAAGCTGTATTTTGTGGGTGAGTAAAAGGCACTTCAGGGCTTCAGAATCACTGGGCTAAGATGGATGTTGGCAATGTCTTTTCATGGAGAAAGAGCACAACTTTAGTCAGTCAAGCAGACCCAAAAAGGATTAAAGCCTAATTCTGGAAATTCTGAAATCTGTCCCCAAATTCTTCCATATTGTAAACAGAGAAAAAAAAAAAAAAACAGTTTGAGATACAAATTAGTAAAATAAAAGTTGCACAAATAAATGCCAAATAGGGTTGTAAAGAAACTTAGAACTGATATGGGAAAAATACTATGTTAAAAGGTAACAATACAGCAATATGTCTGTCTACTATTTAAGGTCTAGAAAAGTGAGGGGGGGGTGCAGAACTTGTCCTCCCTTGTCCTGTTTCCCCACATGCTTTCAGAGGACAGAAGAAAGAGAAGTCGACAAAATGGGGATTCTCTTTGGCCTTTGCCTTTGGATCCCTATTTTAAAAACAGGAACTTGGCCTGAGAGTTGAATTAGGCTTTGCAGTCAGAAAAGATCTCAACTTACATCCCAGCTCCACTTTAAGTAGAGAGGGTAGGGGGTCCCCAGAAAAAGAGAACCAGGCATGGCTTTCTGGACATAAGAGAAGCCATTTGAGGCCTAAGCCTTTCCATGATCTAAGCCTGGCCACAGTACTTGCCCTTAGGAATGAAAGATTAAGGGAACAAAAGCAGTGAAGAAATAGTTACGTGATAAAACAGAGCCCTAATTCCTCCTCAAGGGATATATGTAACAATCTGATATGCATCTTTGAGTTGTTCTGCAGGAACTAAGGCCCCCACCTAGGTGGAGGATGGTGACTAGGCTAGGACCCCAAACTGGTCCAAACCTCAGGAATGATTTTGACCTTTTCTGACCCTTGTGACTTCAATCAACTAAAGCTTGGACTCTGGCAACCTTTGCCCCAATTCTATGCTGAATTCTCTGCTCAAGCCCCCTCATGAATATGCATGTACTGTTAGCTTAAAATTTCTCCAGTTTTGCTGTTGGGGAGACACTGCTTTGGGAAAGATCCCGGTGTTCTCCTTACTTACGGCAAGTAATAAATCCTTTCTTCTCCTGCTCTTTGGCTTGGCTGTGTCTTTTGATTCAACACCCACCGAAAGGCAAACCCAGTTTTGGGGTAAGACCTCCAAGCACATACTGTGTGACCTTGGACAACTGACCTAACCTCTCTGAGCTTAGTTCCTGATCTGTAGAGGTAATACTTACCTTCAGGGCTGTTATAAAGATTCAATGAGATAAACATTATGATAGATTATGTACCTAACAAAAGTGGGACATCTCAGCCTTCAAAGTCTGAGAGGGGATTTAATCAAATCATATATTAAAATATTGATTTATCAACCTTTCCATTTACCCTGCCTCACCCCCACAGATCCATTCTCTGTCCTTCCCTGCCCTAATCTGTGAACCAGGTTGAATCCCTCCTACTACATCACCTGGACTCCCTTTGCTGGATTCTGGTTGGGTTTGCCAATGGAAAGTACCAGAAGGAGATCAGCGGGTGCTTCCCACCCCACCCCTGCCACCCTGGGGCCATATTTCTGCCTGCATCTACTCAAGCCTACAACTTCTGTTGGGCAGCTCTTCCTCCAAGTTTCCAGCTATCACTGGCATCTGGCAGCACTATTTCCTCCCTTGGTCCCTTTGGCCTAGGGGTGGTAGTACTCCCTGTGGTTGCTAGTTTGGGCTCCTCAGCATCTCTTGTTGGCTCCCCCAAACCTGCCCTCTATAAGAAGGCCCATCACGAAAGTCTCCTGAACTGCCTGAATTGGATTCTGTCTTCTGCGAGGACCTGAAAATGATTCATCCTCCTTTGAAGTGGGCCCCATCCCTCAGTGGCCATGTTTGAGCTGAATGATTCTGTCCGTCCTTTCTCCCAACCCAAGCCGAACCAGAGTTTTTTCTCCCAGGAACACGAGTTTGGAACTGAGCCAGAAGAGCTAGCTTCTTATACAGAGGAACTGTAACCCCAGGAGATGGGAGGTAACAATTTTCTTTCTATCACATTCTTTCTCCCATCTGTCCTGAGAAACAGAAAGCTAATTTGA
Organism: Camelus ferus; assembly: GCF_009834535.1. Taxonomy (NCBI): domain Eukaryota; kingdom Metazoa; phylum Chordata; class Mammalia; order Artiodactyla; family Camelidae; genus Camelus; species Camelus ferus. The sequence goes on from NC_045712.1 coordinate 37,985,686, forward strand.
AGATAGACAAGAATAAAGCAAAGGCATACAAAGCAGTAGAGATGAGCAAGGGAGAACCTGGAGATGCCCTTGAATTTCATTGTCCTTGAATTCCTGGAGAAACACTAGTAGCCTTTGAAAACTTTTTTTTTTTTGCTTCAGCCAGTTTGTTGGTTACTGTTACCCGAAAACTGGGTTCACCTCTTGGTGGGTGTTGAGCCAAAAGACACAACAAAGCCAAAGACTAGGAGAAGGATCTACTACTTGCAGCAAGTAAGGAGAACACCAGGGATCTTTCCCAAAGCAGTATCTCCCCAAACAGCAAAATTGGGCAAATATTAAGCTAAGGGCACATGCATATTCATGAAGGGGTTTGGGCAATGTATGCATGTTCATAAAGGGGCTTGAACAAAAAGAGTTCAGCATGGAACTGGGGCAGATATCAACAGAGTCCAAGCTTTACTTGACTGAAGTGAAGAGGGTCAGAAAAGGTCAACATTATCATCCCTTTAGGTTCCAGTTGTTCTGGTGGTTGACAGCTTCAGGCAAATTTTTACCACTGAAACATAACTGAGAGTCTTTACAACTGATATGTTTGCTATTGTTACTTCTTTTGCCTGAACAGTTGTTTGGGCATTCTTTTGTTCCCTTAAGATCATCAATTACTGAGACATGTTCAAGAACAAGCATTGTGGCCAGGCTTAGATTACAAAATGGCTTAGGCTGAAAATGGCTTTTCTTATGTCAAGAAAGCCACATCTGGTGTCTAGGGGACCACCTACCCTATCTGCTTATATTATTGTTACCAGCAACTGAATCCTCAACACACATTGTGAGGTTAATTTCAACTGCTTTTATTTGTTTGTTTATTTTAGTGGAGGTACTGGGACTGAACCTAGGACCTTGTGCATGCTAAGCATGCACTCTACCACTGAGCTATACCCTCCCTGCTTTCAACTGCTTTTAACTACCACTAAACCAAGATAAAATATCCCTGAAATAGTAAAGGAATCGAAGGCTAAAAGTAAAGAGATGCCAGAAGCTAAAACTGACCATACAGGACCAAAGGTGAAAAGTAAAACAAAAAAAAAGATTAGGTCTGTGAGGGCACTGCTGGCATTCAAAGATCAATGAAACAAAAGTTTAGGTGATTTTAGAACTGTGGAGATCCTGTGGTAGGCTCATTTACGTGCATTCTACCTTCATTCATAAATACAGAAATCTGTTTCCTCCAGAAATACAGCAAATTTGTGGCCCATGTTAACAGTGCTTATGAAGAAATTTATTTCAAGTCAGTTACTGTGCATGCCTCTGTGATAGAGCAGAGCATTTACCAACAATTGTGGTCCTAATTGTGGTCCATGATGCTGGTGAGAGGTTTAATTTAAAAAATGAAAACACTGTCCAACTCTTCTCCCTTTTACTCCTTCAGTGTTACTGAGTACTTTCCAAGTGCTGGACACTGACTAAAACTTAAGGGTCCCATACAGACAAGTCAACAGATTATTACCTTCCAAAATCTATGATGAGTGACTGAGCCTCTAAGAGGCCTGCAAATGAACCTTCTACCATTTCCCCCAGTCAATCTATGTGGCTCCATGCTTCTTCCACCTGAAGGGGCTATGGACTCACCATCCTTCCTTCTGTAAGGCTCAAGCCCTACTTAATTCTTAGTCATGCTGAGAGCTCAGCTCAAATGCTGTTTCCTAAGGGAAGCCTCCCCTGACCTCCCAGACTAGATCAGGTTTCTGATTTTTGTTTTTCCTTCACAGCATTCAGTACAATTTTACATATAAATACACAAATAGATCTGTAATTTCGGTCTTTACCTTCTAGCATGGGAGGTATGTTAAGGGTAAGCTCCTTCCTATCCCTTGAGTCTAGGCTGAATGAATGAATATTGAGTCCTGAAAATACACAGGAGCATCTCCTGACCTGGATTTAGGGAAGCAATTCCATCCCCCTAAGGAAGCCTTCAGAACATGACAGTCCTCAGTATTCTGTAGCTCCTTTGACCCCCACTAACTATACTGCTCCCTTGGCAAATATCTTATATTCCATTGCCTTTTTTCATCTCTGAAATAATAAAGGAATTGGAGACTGATGGAAACGGACACCAGAAGCTGAACTTGACCACACTAGATGAAAGTGAAAAGTAATACACAAAATGATTACGTCTATACAGGCAGGAACAGGATTCTGGCTAGGCTTTGGTAAGACGTTTAGGAGACGTCTCTAAACTAGGGAGGTTTATAGACAAGACACACTTGGCTTTCCCTGGTAGCTCATTACTAGGCCCAATATTCTCCAACTCTCGTTCTGGAGTAGTCAAAGCCAGAGGTTGAAGGCTGCGCACAGAAGATCTTAACATAGTTACAGCTACCTCTGGGGATCTTAGTTCTCCACTGGCAAAAGGGAAACAGCAAGGATTATGCTACCGGCAGTGGAGCTGCTTTTTAAAACACCTTCCCTCTTTATCTGTAAGGCGATTTATATTTTCAAAGCGCTTTCACTCGGGTGCCTCCTCTCCCTGTGCCTCCCAACCAGTTGGGGGTGGCCAGAAGCCCACCAACCCCCATTTCCTAGAAGAGAAAAGTGAAGCTCAGCCCAAGGAAGCGACACGCGAAGGTTGAAAAGATGGCCCTGGTAGCAATGCTCCCATGCTAAGAAAAGGCCTCAGGGACTACCCACCGCTTCCTACCCGGGTTCAGAACCTTGTAGCCCCAGAAAACTGCAAGTACGTATACAATCCTAAATAGATGCTCGCCGCCGGGTCCTAAATACGCTCGCGTTGCCGACTTCGGGCTGCACTCGCCGGCAGCAGAGCGATTTCATCACAAGGTAAATCCAGTCCGCCGCAGCCCCCTGGACGAACCGAGGGCCCGCAGCGACCCGCAGGACCAGGGGAACCCGGCGGCCGGCCGCGGCCGCCGCTGCTGCCGCTACCTGTACGCCATGCACGATGTACACCTTTTCCGCCTCGCTTAGCGCCACGGACGCCATGCTGCCGAGCCGCCCCGCGCGCCGCACGTCATCCGCTCGCGTCGCCCCCGCGCCGGCCACGCCCCCCCCGCGCCCGTGCGCCATAATCCTGCGCGGCGGCCGCTCCTGCAGCCGCCGCCGACACCAGCGCCGGGAGCTCGATGGGCTTCTCCTGCGCGCCGCCCTGTGTCTGGCCAAGTCCAGGGAGCCGCGGTGCCTCGTGCCGGGGAGCCATCTCTGCAGCCCGAGGCCGGGTCCGGGGTCGGGCGCTGCAGAGGGAGGCGGCGGCGGCGGCGGCGGCGGGAGCCCCACCGGGAGCCTGGGACTGGGGAACTGCCTCCGGCTTCACGGTCAGTTGGGTGGGGAAACGAGTTGGGTGAAAAAAACTGGGGTGAGACGAGAGGCGCGGGCCGGGGCTGGGACCGGGGCCAGCGCGCTAGCAGTGGGACAGGCTTGCGGCGGTTTACTCAGTGCTGGAGTTGAAACAGCAGGTCTTGTATGTGTAAATGTGTTTGTGAGTGAGAGAGAGAGAGACTGACCCCGAGTGAGGGGAGGTAGACGTTGTGATTGACCTGGGGGACTGTCTCCTCGCTCCTCTCCTGACTCCCTTTCTTTAATTTCCTTGGTTCCTAGTTTGGTAGAAAAGAAAGAGGCGATGAAGCCCTCTTTAGGTCGTTCTCAGTGGGAAGGGTCCGGGCCAGGAGTCAGTGCCCAGTAGTCCCGAGGGGTCCTCGCTCCACCCTAGGGATTCCCCCTACCCCTCACCCCGGCTGTTTCTTTGGGGCTGACTGACCGAACGCTGACCCAGAACCTTGCCGAATCCCGTTGCCCCCGGTGGTTGCCGGAGCATTGTATCAAAGAGAGAAGCGGGGGGTGGGGGTGGTCTTGGTAGCCGGTGCTGCCGAGGGGCGCAGTGCTCGGGCGTCCCCAGCGCTTCCCAGCCGTGGCTGGAAGCCCCGGCTTGATGGGGTGATGGCTGGGAGCTGTGAACAGGTACCCGAAAAAATGCCAGTCCAGGTCGTGGCTGAGTAGGAATATGGGCCTTGACTATCCAGAAAGGATACCTGCAAGGTGAATGTGGGGGTCACTGAAGGAGCCCATTAAGGCGGGGCTGACAGGGCAGGAAACAAATTTTAAAGGGACCATGTGGATAAATGGGGAAAAGTTAACCCAAAGTGACTGAAACAAAGAGGGAATCTGATGACTTTTCCAAGTGTCCCATTTTTGAGGAACCTCCTGTTCTCAAAAGTGAAAGCAACCTTTGACAGCTTCAGCATCCAAAGAACGTTTGGAGTTTCATCGATAGTAGCTTCAATAGTTTCACGGAAAACTATTGGGAGTTTTCTATAGATGGGCTTTGTGCGAGCTTTGGAACGCTAAGACAAGTGAAACACAACTTCTGCCCAGAAAAGCACCCTGGCAGAGGGGAATGCTGCGGGGCAAACATAACCACAGAACATGGTAGTTAAGAGCTGTGAGAGCGGCACCAGTGAGGACAGTGGGCTGAGGAGGGTATGGAAAGGAAATACCTGCCTATATCTGTAAGCACTAAACTGCTGAGCTCTAAAACAGATTATCACTTCTTGGTAGACTGGACATTAGTTGTTTCTGATATCTCTACATAGTTCTCTGCAAGTGCACCTACAGGGAAGAAGTCTTGCAGTGTTGGACTTTGCTCTCCAGGGAAACTAGGAGAGCTGAGACCAGAAGGGTTTCCTCCCTAATGAAAGCACAGGTGCCCCACCTGTTGTGGCAAGATGCCTTTGTGTGAGGTTGGATGCCGGGATTCTAGGTGAGGACCTTTATGATGAGATAACAAGGGACTGCTGATGTTAGAAGTAGTAGTACTTTGTGCTAGAGATTGCTCAGAAAGGAGAGATCTGGGATGTAGAATTTTATTAGCTAGGGTATCTAAGAGGATTGATTATTTTTAAAGTGGCAGTGAATAGATCAGAAAAGACACAGAAAAGTATGAGTTTGGATACCATGGAATCATCTTTATATAAAAATCTTTCAAAGTGTCTTTAAAAATATAGAGCATTCATTTGAACTGTTACCCTGATAATTGACTAAAGATTCCTTGGGGGAGAAGGGTTGGCAGTATTTGCTAAATAATATTATGAACAGTGTCTGACATGTTAGACTAAGTAGGTATGAGGTGTAAACAGTAGAAGTGCTCACTTTAAATTCTCTGCTAAAACAATGACACCTTCACTAATTGTTCTACTTTAATGCTGCCAGAACACTTTTTAAAAATCCCGTTTGTTGTGATAATGCATTCAACATTTCAAAACCCCGTAAATTCAGAGTTCTTTTTTGGTTTATTGAAGCAATTCAAATATTGTGTATTTGCTAGAAAATCGAGAAGGCAAGGATGGCACAGTATTCTACTAACCAATTTGTTTTCCTGTCACTGTCAGATTCCTTGGAGGGCATACTGTTTTGTAGGTCTGTCTTTTCTAAATCTCTGGACTCTTAATAGCTTTATCTAACACTGACTTAGTGCTTCCTGTGTGCCAAGCACTGTTCTAAAGCACTTTACAAACTGATTAACTAACTTGGCCCTTACAATAGCCCTCTGAGGCAAGCATTATTATTCCTGTTTCACAGAATGGGAAACTGAGGTGCAGAGAGGTTAATTATGTAACTAGTAAGTGGTAGAACCAGGGTTTGAGACCTGACCTAGCTCCCATTCCTGACCATTCCCTTAGACAGGTGTCCCTGTCCCTCTCCCCCTTCCATTTCATTCACCAGAGTGTTTGGTAAAGGAGGCCTCTGTTAAGGAATTGGTAATGCCCTATAAGCTATAGTTGGTTTTAATTCCAAAAGCAAGGAGTCTGTTCAAGCGTAAATCCCCATCCCCTGAATCCCTTTTCTGGAGGAAAGTTGAACGTGGTATCGATGGGAAGCTCCTATGTCTGTTTTAGATAAGGGCAAAGGTCACATGCGGGCCAAGTAGAGCTTAACTCAAAGTAGCTGAGAGCCCTCAACAGCAGAGTCCGTTGGATCTGGTACAGAGGGTTGAGGTAGGCGTGGAGACCCAGACTCCAATCACATGCTCACGCCCTTTGAGGAGCTCTTCAAACAATCAGGAAGTAATTGTTTGCATCTGTGAGTGCCTTGTGTTCTCATGGGCCTGAGGAGGTAAACTGAAAACACACACCTGCCTAAAAGGAGGTTAGGATTTATTATAACCGGGGAGCCCAGGCTGTTGAACTAGCATGTGGACAAGACAATAAAATGCTTGACTGAGACACATGGTGATTAGAAGAGAGGCCGGCCTATAATAAGGTGCTAATTGTGCAGGCCAGGCATCAAGGGCAACTGGTAAAGAGCTGCTGCTAGCCACTGGCGGGTAACAATAACATTACAGAGATGGAGTAAATCTGTCCCACCTAGCCTTGGTTAATCAAAGCAATAAAAGTCAGTTACGGAAGAGCTTGGGGCAGTGCTGAGTCTGTGGATGCTAAAGTTGCAGAGAGCTCTTAAGAGAGCTCTTAAAAGCCCAGCAAGGGACCATTTTATTACTAGTGTTAAAGAGAGGTAGCCAACTTTTAGGCCTTCCCCTCTGCATTCTCACAACTAGCCCAGCACCCGAGAAAAGCAAATGTGAGCTACTCTTTTCCCTATAGATCTATTTCCTTTAAACACTTTGCATTTGTCCTTCCTGTGTTTTGTCTTAAGGAATACTGGGTTTTAATAACCTGTCATAGTCAGGCCAGCAAGTCTGTGTCTTGTCTTGCTGTTGTAGAAATTACAACTTGTGATTTCAGTGATAGAAAAATTGATGAGGGGAGGGAAATAGCTCAGTGGTAGAGCGCATGCCCAGCATGTACAAGGTCCTGGGTTCAATTCCCAGTAACTCCACTAAAAAAGGAATAAAAAATGAAAAAAAAAATTGCTAGGACAGCTTTAAAAAGGAAAAAAAGAAAAATTGATAGGAATACATGGGTAAAGCCTATTCTCACTTAGAGAAAAGAGCCTTCATGTGTGTTTCATTTTGAGCGGGTGGCAGCTTCCTTAGGGCATTAAGGCATGTGTGAGAAAAGGGGGTCACATGTCCTGATTAGCAAATCTGGAAATACTTAAACACATATACACACCCTGATAGCCACAGAAAGTAACAGAAGCTGAAATAGAAATGAAGGAGTGGTGTCTGGATATTGGGGCAGGGGGGGGAGGCCAGTGTCGCGCTACTTTGAGTTTCTTCTGGTTTTTGCATTTTTAAATCATTTGCCTTCCTCTTCAAAAATCAGATTTCCAGAGACAATTGGCCAGGTCATTCCTGACTCTCAACTGTGAAGGTGAGAAAGCTGCCTTGCGTGTCCCACCTAATTCAGTCATTCATCCAGGCAATGCCAGGAAACACCAGGAGAACGCCCAGAGTCTCCTCCAAACTGTAACATTCCTAGTATATAGAGACTTGTTGATTGAACTCTTTGGATTTTCTGGGCTACCTGAGACCTCTCCAGGGTCCATGGGGATGGAATGCCTTTGGATAGGATTGATTTTTCACCTTAGAACAGTGGGCCTAATAGGATGAGTACAGTTCTGGCCTCAGTTCCATTGCAATTGGTTTTGACTTTGCTGTGTAGAAAGCAGTACATTTTCAAGCCAAGAAATAGTAGCTGAGAATCTAGAAAGGCTGGTTAGGAAGATAATGATCTGTGGTAGAAAGACTATTGGGCATCTGTTCCAGTGATCTAGACTTTGCCACTGACTTGCTTTGTGACTTTGAGCAAGTCAGTTAACCTTGCCAAGCCTCGTTTTACACCAAAATGACTGTCTTACCAGGTTGTAGAAGTCACACTAGATCTTGGATATGCAGACATTTAAACATTGAAAAATAGTCATGTGTAACTTTGGACTTGAAGATTTCTCTTTTTACTACTTTGTAATATTTGATGTAGTTTGACAGTGCTTTTTCCACTCTGCAAAACATTAAATGAAGGAACAAAAGAAGTTGTAATGACATGCCATATTTCATTGAAAAAGCTGAACATGCTCAGGAAAATTGCTAACAGACAAGTTATTGGCGGGTTTCTTTTTGAACATTAACAAAGAATGGGGAAAGGACATTAAGTGATGCTTTCAACAATTAAAAAAAACTCAAGAAATTAATAAAGATGTTGAATTTGTTTCTGAGAACAGAAGAATCAGAATCTCAGCCCTGCAGGGCACCTTAGCAGTCAGCTCAGTCTTTCCTTTTGTTTTATTGATGAGGAAACTGAGGCCCAGGGAGAGTCTTGTCCCAAATCATGAGGTTAGTGAGCAGCAGGACAGGGCATAGAGTTCAGGCCTCTTGATGCCAAGTTCAGTCTTCATTCTGTTTGGCACTAGCCTCCTACCTATCTCCAAACCCTCTCGCAGATCCCGGAGTGCACCTTGCCTGGCAGGCAGAAGCTGTGAACTTACAGAGCCTCGTTTCCTTGGGCCCAGGTTCCTCCGAAGGCTCTGCTCCTTGTATTGCCATTTACAGGGCTTGGAGTGAGTGGGGAGAGCAGAGACCTGAAAGCGAAATGTCTCCCCTCTTTGAAGCCTGGTACAGTTACAGCAACTGGTTCTCTTTTCCCCTTCCCTAGCTCCTCTTTCAGATCCCTCCAAGTGCTTTTGCTCTTAGTCCCTAAAAAAGCTAAGCTCTTGCCTGGGTGATGTCACAGTGGCTGCATGTCTGCACATGGCACAATGTGGGGCCAGGTGCCATTTTCAGCACCTTCAGGTGGGCCCCTTTGCTGTTTGGTCTCTGCCTAGCATGGGTGGGCTTTCCCTCAGAAAAAGCAGCGTGCTGGGACTTGGCCCTACAGGAAGTGTTCCCCCACAAAAGCAGATTTTAAGGACTCAATCGTAGGGTGACTCTCCTGTCTGAAGCTTCACAGCCCTCCTGCTTCTTGAGTTAAGGCAGGATCAGCCTTCTGAATGTTGGCTGGTGTTCGGCCAGGGCCCCACCTTCGAGCACAAAATGCTTCAGTTTCAGTCTGTGGCCTGTGAAGACCGCTGCATGTGGCTCACCCAATAGTGCCATCTCTGTGTGACCATGTGTGGGCAAGAGATCGCAGCTGTAAGTAACCTGAGGCCACTAGTGGAGCCATCAGCACCCCTCCCCCTTTGGTTTCTAGTTAATGGGCAAAGTTAATGATTGCAGAGAGTAGTTCAAAGTAGGCTCTGGAATGAGAACAGGCTTCGGAATGTATCCTGTCTCTACTGCTTCCTGGAAGTATGAACACAGGCTAATCTTTCCATGCCTCAGTTTCCTCACCTCTAAAAGGGGGTGGGAAAGTCAGGGCTTATCCTACAAGATAGAGTAGTTGTGAGCATCAGACTGGATGAGGTGTGTCTAGTGTACAGCCTGCATAGTAGACCTTCAGGAAGAGTCAGAGGCCCGTTCCACATTCCACATGCCCTGCATGCCCAGCAGAAATGCCCATCTTGGAACCTACCCCGACAGGCCAGAGGCAGTTCAGTGTCAAGTGAGATCATGCACCTGACTACAAAGGGTTCCTCATACTATGAGAGTATCACATTCGTCGACAAATACTAATTGGGTAGCTAGATCAATGATATATTGTTGCCTTTATAAAGATTTTCCTGCTGGGTTGCAGACTCCTTGGAAGGAGGAGTTAGTGCAGGGAGATGACAGCATAAGCAACTAGCAGATACCATCCGTTACACCTAGAAGGAAGGTTAGCCGCCTCTAACCATTTTATGGACAATCAGCTGACTCCTTGAGCTTCATTTCTTTACCCATCTGTAGAACAGGCTGGCTCAGAGTTTAGAAGTCAGCTCGTCCCGTCCCGATAAACTCTTTCCAAAAGGCTGTGTTTCTGAAGACCACAGTGTGTGAGGTAGCCTCGTGGATGTCCTGCTCCATTAAAGAGACAGCAGCCAGAACTAAAATGGCTCACAGAAGAAAGAATGCCCTTTTTTAAATAAAGAAAGAGTGGGCATTATAGGCTCCCGGGAGTGGAAGGAAAGCCTGCTTGGAGTCCATTTCTCAGTTTTTTAAAGAAAACTCACAAAGTGTAGAGAGCTAGTCTTTTCCATTCACTTTAGAGATGGAGACATTAAAGCTAAATTGAAGTGACTTCTCAGGTCCATGAAATGTGTGAGAGAGAGTAGGAAGGAAGCAGAACTCGTGTTTCCTGCTTGGTCATTCCTCCTCTCCCCTTGTTGCAAAAAAAAAAAAAAAAAGAGAGAGAGAGAGAGAAAGAAAAAGCAGTCATGTGCTGTACTCAGAATGTGGTCTCTGGTGGCAGGCAGAGCTGGTTTTGAATCCTGGCTTTTTCTGATCTGGAGATATTATTAAAAGCCTCTGCACCTCACTCTTTCCATCTCTACAATGAATAATAAAAGCTACTAAGCTAGGTTGTATGAATTAAGACGAGCTGTTTTGTGTACGTCCTCGATTATAATGAGCGTGCAGTTAATGTTGGTGGCCACCTCCATTCCTGTAGCATGTTGTAAACAAGATCTCAGAGGGACTTTGATTTCCCCATCTGTAAGACAGGAGTTTGATTAAAATCTATTAGATGGTCTTTCAGTTTCCTTCTCACTCTAAAATTCTGACTCAGAAAGTGATTTTTTTTAACTGGTTAATACTATGCGTGGTCATGTTTTCATTTTTTTCTCGTTGCAACGAATGATAAAGCACACCCATAAGAAAATGAATGTGTTGCCCAAACAAGTGGCAGTTTGTATTAATCCTCAACATTCTTAACATGTATTATGTTATCCTATATGTGGGTTTGTTTTTTTTTTAATCTAGAAAGCTGGGAGGTGGTAAACTAGCCAGTTGTAGTACTGTACTACTGTAATAGTCAGTTGTAGGAAGTGAGGAAATGTTAGCCTCCATGAGCGGTCCAAATCCCAAACTTTTTTCTGAAATGAAAATTCATTATTAGGAGTCTGAATTTGTACATGAGTAGATTTTATACGAAAGTGGCCGGTTATGAGGCAAGAAGGCAGATTTAGCTTACTGACCACTTCCTGGTTCCTCAGTGAATTTTAATGTGAATAGGGTTAGGTTGGGGCGGGGGGGGGGGCTTTTTTTTTTTTCATGTTTTTTGTTGAAGGTTAAGTATGACAGGGGCAGGAGGCAGGCGGAGGGAGACAGACGGACCCTCCTGTAGAGGGAGAAACAATGTATACTTGTTAGTAAAGATCTATGGAACAGACTGGCATACTCTGCCTGTCTAGACACCTTCCCTGCCTGGCAGGGTGTGATGCAGAAGGTAAGATAAGGCATCTTTTTTTTAGACCACACCCTTACCTTTTGGAAAAAGTTTAGTGACTCATTCTGGAATTCTATGAAACATTTCAAACATAGTTATTCATGGCTTCATTCTGTTTTTCTGAGAATCATCTAAAAATGGGTATAAAATTTACAACCCTTTTAGGTCCCTACACAAATTAAATTCAGAGAATTATGGCTCAGATAATTTCATTTTCTACTTGATCAGATTCATTTCTGAAGCTTCCAGGGCACGGACCATTCATTCATCTTTGAAGTTGCAGGGCTGGCTGGTGAATACTTTTGTACTCTAAGTCCATTACTCTAAAATGTGAGAAGCCCTAAAAGAGGCAAGCACCATATTTTTAAGACAGTAGGATTTAAACCAGAGGAGTTTACTGATATATTCATTAGGATGAATTTCATTTGAGACTTACTGATAGAAATATCAGAGAAGATGTGAGAATACTAGACCAGCCCCTCAACAGCAATGCAGCATAATACTAGATTTACTAACATTTTAAATATTCACTAGAAACAAATTTTTACCTAAGTCTTTTATTTTTTGTATATATATATTTTTTTCTTTTCTTTTTTTACTGAAGTATAGTCAGTTTACAATGTTGTGTCAGTTTCTGATGTACTGAGTAATGCTTCAGTCATACATGGACATATCTATTTGTTTTCATATTTTTCACCATAGGTTACTGCAAGATATTGAATACAGTTCCCTGTGCTATACAGTATGAACTTGTTGTTTATTTTATATATATTAGTTACTATCTGCAAATCGCAAACTCCCAATTTATCCTTTCCCACCCTTTTTTCCCCCTGGTAACCATAAGTTTGTTTTCTGTGTCTGCGAGTCTGTTTCTGCTGTATAAATAAGTCTGTTTGTCTTATTTTTAAGATTCCACATGTAAGTAATATCATATGATATTTTCTTTCTCTTTCTGGCTCATTTCACTTAGAATGATGATCTCCAGGTCCATCCTTGTTGCTGCAAATGGCATTATTTTATTTTTTATGTCTGAGTAGTATTCCATTGTATAAATATACCACAACTTCTTTATCCAGTCATCTGTCAATGGACATTTAGGTTGTTTCCATGTCTTGGCTATTGTAAATAGTGCTGCTATGAACATTGGGGTGCATGTATCTTTTTGAATTAGAGTTCCCTCTGGATATATGCCCAGGAGTGGGACTGTTGGATCATATGGTACTCTATTTTTAGTCTTTTGAGGAATCCCCATACTGTTTCCCATAACAGCTGTGCCAAACTACATTCCTACCAACAGTGTGGGAGGGTTCCCTTTCTGCACACCCTCTCCAGCATTTATCACTTGTGGACTTTTGAATGATGGCCACTGTGACTGGTGTGAGGTCATACCTTATTGTAATTGTGATTTGCGTTTCTCTGATAATTAGCAATATTGAGCATTTTGTCATGTGCCAATTGGCCATTTGTATGTCTTCCTTGGAGAATTGCTTGTTAGGTCTTTTGCCCATTTGTGGATTGGGTTGTTTGTTTTTTTCTTTATTAAGTTGTATGAGCTGTTTATATATTCTAGGGATTAAGCCCTTGTCAGTCTCATCTTTCGCAAATATTTTCTCCCATTCTGTCTTTTTGGTTTGCTTGTGGTTTGCTGTGCAAAAGCTTATAAGTTTATTTAGGTTCCATTTGTTTATTTTTGCTTTTATTTCTATTGCCTGGGTAGACTGCCCTAGGAGAACATTGCTAAAATTTATGTCAGAGAATATTTTGCCTGTGTTTTCTTCTAAGAGGTTTATAGTGTCTTGTCTTATATTTCAGTCTTTAAGCCATTTTGAGTTTATTTTTGTGTATGCTATGAGGGAGTATTCTAACCTCATTGATTTACGTACTGCTGTCCAGTTATCCCAACCCCATTTGCTGAAGAGACTGTCTTTACTCCATTGTATGTTCTTGTCTCCTTTGTCAAAGATTAATTGACCAAAAGTGTGTGGGTTTATTTCTGGGCTCTCTGTTCTGTTCCATTGATCCATATGTCTGTTTTTGTACCGATACTATGGTGTTTTGATTACTGTAGGTCTGCAGTATTGTCTGAAGTCTGGGAGGGTTATTCTTCCAACTTCATTCTTTTTCTTCAGTATATTGCTTTGGCAATTCTGGGTCTTTTGTGATTCTATGTAAATTTTAGGATTATTTGTTCTAGTTCTGTGAAAAATGTTCTGGGTAATTTGATAGGGATCCCATCAAATCTGTAGATTGCTTTGGGTAGCATGGCCATTTTAACAATTTTAATTCTTTAATCCAAGAACATGGGTTATCTTTCCATTTCTTTAAGTCATCTTTAATTTCCTTAGTCAGTGTTTTGTAGTTCTCCATGTATGTCTTTCAGTTCCTTGGTCAGGTTTATTCCTAAGTATTTTGGGGTTTTTGATGCAATTTTAAAAGGAATTACTTTGTTTCATTTTGTTTTGTTTCTTTTCTTTTCTTTCTTTCCTCCTTTCCTTCTCTTTTTTTTTTTTTTTTTTTAGAATAAACAATTCCAAAATTTATATGGAACCATAAAAGACCCCAAATTGCCAAAGCCATCTTTTGTAGGTCTTTTTTTTCTCTTTCTTCTTTTTATTCTCTTTTCTTATGGCTTGACTAGAGAAGTTCCTTTCACATTTGTTGTAAAGCTCGTTTGGTGGTGCTGAATTCTTTTAGCTTTTGTTTATCTGTGAAGCTTCTGATTTCTCCATCAAATCTGAAGGAGAGCCTTGCTGGATAGAGTATTTGTGGTTGTGAGTTTTCCCCTTTCATCACTTTAAAGACCGTGCCACTCCCTTCTGGCCTATAGAGTTTCTGCTGAAAAATCAGCTGATAACATACAAGTGAACTCCCTAAAGGTCATTTGTTGCTTTTCTCTTGCTAAATTTAATATTTTCTCCTCATCCTTAATTTTTGTCAATTTGATTACTGTGTGCTTTGGTGTGTTCCTCTTTGGGCTGATCCTGTGTGGAACTCTCTGCACTTCCTGGACCTGGGTGACTGTTTCCTTTCTCAAGTTGGGGAAGTTTTCAGTTATTAAAGGGGATTGTTTCTTTACTTTCCTTTTCTGATATTTCATTGTTAGTGTAAAGAAATGCAATTGATTTCTGTATGTTAATCTTGTATCCTGCTACCTTGCCAAATTTTTTTATCAGCTCTAGCAGTTAGTAATGGAGTGTTTAGAGTTTTCTATATATAGTATCATGTCATCCACATATAATGACAGTTTTACCTCTTCTCTTTCAATTTGGATCTCTTTTATTTCTTTCTGTTGTCTAATTGCTATGGCCAGGACTTCCAATACTATATTGAATAGAAGTGATGAGAGTGGGCATCCTTGTCTTGTTCCAGGTTTTAGTAGGAAAGCTTTTAATTTTTCACAGTTGAATATTATGCTGGCTGTAGGTTTGTCATAAATAGCTTTTATTATGTTGAGTATGTTCCCTCTATACCCACTTTGGTTAGAGTTTTTATCATAAATGGGTGTCGCATTAAATCTGTAGATTGAATTTTATCAAATGCTTTTTTTTGCATCTATTGGGATGATCATGTGGTCTTGTTCTTGTTGATGTGGTGGATCACAATGATTGATTTGCTTATGTTGAACCATCCTCGTGTCCCTGGGATGAACCCAACTTGATCATACTGTATAATCTTTTTTATGTGCTGTTGGATTCTCTTTGCTAACATTTTGTTGAGGATTTTTGCATCTATATTCATCATTGCTATTGGCCTATAGTTTTCTTTTTTTGGTAGTGTCTTTGTCTGGCTTTGGTATCAGGGTGATGGTGGCTTCATAGAACGAGTTTGGGAGTGTTCCCTCTTCAGTATTTTGAAAGAGTTTGAGAAGGATCTGTATGAGCTCTTCTTTTTATGTTTGATAGAATTTCTCAGTGAAGCCATCTGGGCCTGCGCTTTTGTTTGTAGGGAGGTTTTTTATTGCTGATTCTATTTCACTTCTAGTGATTGGTCTGTTCAGATGATCTCTTCTTGATTCAGTTTTGGTGGACCATATGCTTCTAGAAACTTGTTCGTTTCTTCTAAGTTGTCCAATTTATTGCCATATAGTTGTTTAAAAAGTCTCTTTCTTAAGGGTTTCTGCTGTCTTGCTGATGTTAATGATACCTACTAAAAAGTTGATGAAATTGAATTTCAACTACTATATAGTTCCTACTAGTAGGGATCCAGAAAATTTAAGTTTAATCCTTTCTTTTCTTTTTTTTTTTCCTTCCTCCCTCCCTCCCTTCTTTCCTTACTTCCCTCCTTTCTTCCTTCCTCTCTAAACCAAGGGAAAATAATTGCACCTGATTTTGAGTTTGTTACACTAGTCTCCATGCACATATTTCATACTGGCCTTAATGATTGGGTTCGTTGCCCTTTGTTAATACTACTTTAATCTATACAGTCCCAAGATATACTTGTATGCTGTGCATGAATGCATGCACGAGTGGGTGCAATGTTTTAGCAAAGTAATCTTCGCAAAGCCCTTTGACATGCTTCTAAGGATTTGGTAGCTGAACTTCTCTGTGCCTTCAGTATAGGAGCTTGTCTCATGAAAGCAGGTGAAGTCGGCAATCTGAGAGGATCTGGGGTTCTTGGGACATTTGCTGGATTGAGAACAGTGGGATTTGTGGGCTCTAATACATCCCATACTGAAGTTTTATGTAACAGTGATGGATTTGTAAGGATTTGCCCCTCACTCAACAGGCACTGTAGCTGGATTCTGCCTGTCACTAATTGTCACCACTTGGCCAGGCCAGGAGTCTAGCCTGGCCAACTACCCACTGATGGGCCATAGTGGGATAGGGCCTGTGAGCTTGGCCTTAGTATCACCATTTTTAAACCCTCTGAACAGCCCAGCCATGAGTAGGCAGCATTGGAATTGAGCCATAAGTGGTGTACTGCAAGGCCGATTTGGGCCCCAGTCCTTGGGGCACACAGGGCCCTAGGCTGCACTTGACGGAATACATTTGTCTGCCTGTCTGGATTAGTGGAGGGGAACACTTGTGGTTGGGCATAATGAAGTGCATATATTATAGGTGCATCTGGAGGCAATCCTCTGGACCAGAAGCAGTGAGGTGTTTTGTAAATTAGCACTAATTTCAATCATTTCTTGGCTTTTGCTTCTGAAACTCTCAGAGGGAAGACTAGATGATTTCCTTAGACTTACTGCATGCTGCCCCCAACCGAGCTCAGATTGTCATTCTGGACACCATATCTGCCTTATCATTAGGATTGCCAACTCTAGGGAGCTCCAAAATGCCTCTGATGCTGTGAATCTCTCATATAGCTTTCATAGCCCCAGGGCTTAGCCCTTGCACCTTTCTGGCCCTCATTGCACTCCTGTGTTGGCAGGAAGAAATAGTTAGTTTGGGTGTAGATTACTAACGTATGGAGAAGCCATCTCTTTTTAATGCTATAAAACCCTTGTCCGAAAAAGTACAATGTACTCATTTTATTGCATTTCACAGATACTGTGTTTTTGACAAATTGAAGGTTTGTGGTAACCTTGCATTGAGTAAAGTCTGTCAGTGCCATTTTTCCAGTAGCATTTGCTCACTTCCTGACTTCATATTTTGGTAATTCTTGCAATATTTCAGGCTTTCTCATTATTATATTTTCTATAGTGATCTGTGATGAGTGATCTTTTTTTTTTTTGTCCAATTAAACCCCAGTTTTAATAATTACAAGGTTATTTTTTGACCACGTGTCAAAGAATTTTATTTGGGGTACACCCTAGTTTCTGTGCTGCCATCGTCTGTCTGTCAGTGTTTAGACGCAAATACAGCATGTGATGAGTGATCTTTTTTTTTTTGTCCAATTAAACCCCAGTTTTAATAATTACAAGGTTATTTTTTGACCACGTGTCAAAGAATTTTATTTGGGGTACACCCTGGTTTCTGCGCTGCCATCGTCTGTCTGTCAGTGTTTAGACGCAAATACAGCATGTGCTGAGTGATCTTTGATGTTACAGCTGTGCCTCCCTTGAAGGCTGAGATGTTGGTTAGCGTTTTTTAGAGGTAATGTATTTTCATCAAGTATGTACATTGGGGTTTTTTTTAAGCATAATAATGTATACTTAATAGACTACAGTATAATGTAAATATCACTTTTGTATGCACTGGGAAACCAAAAAACTTGTGTGACTCGTTTTATTACAATATTCTGTTTATTACATATGGTCTGGAGCCAGACTTGCAGTATCTTCCAGGTATGGCTGTAATTAAACTTGCAGAATGGTCATTGTTGATGATCTTTCTTTGGAGAACTGGTAGCCACTTACAAGAACAGAAAACCTAGTTCCAGCAAACCAGAACTCAGGCCTGTTGCCTTAGTGCCTCCCTGGGCTCGCTGGCCTCTGGTCTCAGAGCCCTGTCATTTGTGTTGCCTGTCACTGCCAGAGTGGCCTTGCTATAACATGGATATGACCCTCTCCCAACTTTCCTCGGGAACTTAAATGGTTCACCAGTACCTCCAGGGTAAATTCCTAACTCATGAAATCCTGGCCTTCTAAGGCAGAACCTTCTCCCTACCTTTAAAGCTTCATTTTCACTTATACTTCCCCCATTCCCAAGAAAGCCCACATACGTACATGCCCATGCACACAGCCCCGGACATCTAGCCCCCACCCCACCACCACCCCATGCACCACCTCTCTCCCTGCCAGGTCCACCCACCCCCTTGCCTTTGAGCAGTACACTTCCCTTGGCTACACGCCCCGCTCACATCCTACCCCTCAGAAGTCCTTGCCCTGAAAAATTCTGTTTGTCTCAATTCTGAGTTGTGTGGGAGCTTGGGTTTTCTTTTTTGCCAGGAGTACTGTTTGCCCCTCTGTTATGCTGTTTATTAGCCACCTATGTGTTAGTATTATCGTGGTGTGTGTCTGGTTTATGTATCCATTCACTTAAGAACTATTGGTTTGAGCACATATTCATGCCAGTTACAAAGCTAAACAAAATGGAACTTGCAGGTTAGTAGAAAAAAAGCAATTAAGATCTGTCTTACCAGATTGGGAGCTGGGAGAGGAAGGGCAGGGCCTGACCAGGGTAGTGCATGTATACGTGCGTGCGCCCACACACACACATGTTATCGTCCTCTTGATCCCTGGGTGTGAGTGCCCTGCGCTTTCGTTGCATTCAGTAACTGCGCCGTGCATGTCTGAGTTGAATTGGAGAGGAGACTTGAGAAGGCAAACAGGGCAGGGCCATGGGGTGCAGTGGGCTGGGAGGGGAACTGGACGAGGCCACCCCTCTGAGGGTGTGAGTTGGCTGGCAGGAGTGGTACTGACGCTTCTGCGACCCACCAGCCTCCCAGTGGGCCTCCCCAGAGGCTGAACAGCCAGTTCTGCCTGACTCCTCTCAAGCATCGCCTCAGGTCAGGAGTGAGTCCTGGGCAAAGAGCCTCCCTCTCAAGGATTGGAATTGCCCTAGCTGGAAAAGGCAAAGAGGTCATTATCTGCCTTTTCTGTTGTTGTCACTAGGGGCAGAGTGAAGAGGGTGGGTACAGTTTGTTTCAAGGTGGGTTTTCCCATATTTCTCAGCTTTTCAGTTGGCTCATTTAAGGAACAGATCCTTATTAGAAAGCTATATTCATTGCTTTTGTGGGGGCTGGGGGTTAAGTATACTTTTTATAGCAGCATGCCTTCCTTGGTTTTGGTTGGACTGTTTGAAACTCTATGTAAAGTGTGGGTTGGAGCATGCTCTTCCCTTGTCTGGGTCCTTTCCCAGAGCACAGGCTCTCACCCACCAATGAGGGGCAGTGGGAAAACACTCCTCTGTCCACTCTTTGGTTTCACATTGTCTGAAGGTGGAACATCTGGTTACTTGAGGAAGAGTCACAGTCCATCTACTTTGTGGTCCTATTTGGGGCGCCCTCCGCCATGTGGAATATGACCACAGCCCTAAAAGTAAGCAAACAAGGCCTCCAAGAGGTGGGCCTGGGACTGCAAGTCTCCTGGAATTTTACTCCTATATTTGTGTAATGAATACATGTAGTAAGTGGCTGCTTTGTGCCAGGCACTGGGCTAATGTAAAGACAGGGCTCCCAGCCCTCAAGGATTGTATGAAGGGAGAGCAGAGCTGGTGTTCCCTAAAGGCCTGTTACCTAAACTGAGTACCTTTCTTTCACAAACACATCTAACAAGATTTAGTTTTACTTGCTTTACCAGCCCACAGCCAACCAGCAGTAGTAAACAGTGGGTGTAGGGAAGATGGGTAGCTGTTGACCCAGAAATGACAGCCAGGAATGGAGGAGGAAGACAGATACCCATACAATGGAGATGCCAGAATTACAGTTATGTGTGAAGCCGAGATCCCAGTGTCTTTCCCATACCCCATGAGGACATCATTACCTAACACTCCAGTAATTGATGTTCATGGTAATGCCTCTAAATCTTTCCAAAGAAATGGATGGTTATCGTACTTAACGCAAGAACAGCTATAATATCTCTTCGTTGTTTTTTATTTTATTTTTAATATGTCCAACTTAACTGTCTAAATGATTAAAATATGTTTCTGCTTAGGAACAAGCCATAGTTACCTGGGAAATTTACTTACATGGTGGGGCCTATTCTTCAGCAGAACCACACGTATGAAACACAACTTGAGTGTAGTCATGTCACTGCCACAGGTACCATCAGGAATGAGCAGTTGTCAAAGGATAGATAGAATACAGTCAGCTTCTGGGAAAATTCACCATGAGCATAATATAGTCACTGGAAGTATACACAAGAGCATTGCTCTGAAATTTATTTTCAGTGATCATCCATTGCTGAAAACCACACTTTATGATATTTGAAGAACCGTTTCGTGAGGTGCACATGTGGTGGCGAGATAACCCCCAGGCAGCAGATGACAGGAGGGTACACTGCCACAAATTTCGATGGGGTGGGGTGAGTTGTAACTGACCACATAGGTCACACTGAGCTGTTCTGCAGGTGAAGCAGGCAGACCTTTGGGATGCTACAGGTTCAGTTCCAGATCACTGCAATAAAGTGACTAATCAATAAAGCAAGTCACACAAATTTCTTAGTTTCCCAGTACCTATAAAAGTTTTGTTTACGCTGTAGTCTATTACATGTGCAATAGCATTGTGTCTAAAAAAATGTATATACCTTAATTTAAAAATACTTTATTGCTAAGAAAATGCTATCACATGAGCCCTCAGCAAGTCATAATCTTTTTGCTGGTGGAGGGTCTTCCCTCATTGGTTGCTGACTAAGAGCACAAGGTTGCTGTGTTGGGAAATTCTGAAACTGTCACTTCTACTGGACTTGAGATGGTTATTCTCTCCGTGTCATGCTTCTCGTTCCCCGGCTCCCAACAGTGTACACAGCGTGTGGCAGTCACTTTGAGTATTTGTTGAGTCGATGTTCCTCTGGACAAGTAGACAGTACACATTTGACTGCCTTTCAGCCATTAATTCCCTGCCACTCTGGTGGTAGGGGGGAGGCCTGGGCCTTATTCTTTCATTATTAGTCTGTGCAACTTTTGGCTCTGGAATGTCTGTCATTTTGAGTAGTAGTCACTGTTCTGCCCTCTCAGCTTTCTGGACACGTCCTTACTTTTCATGACTGTACTGTATTCACTCCAGATCCTCTTTCCTTTGTTGGGGGTAGGGCAGTGGAGGGAGGAGGAAAATTGGACAAAGGGTAAAGATAACCCAGTACAACCACTGAAAGAGCCACAGTCTTCAGAAAAACACACATAGCTAGGGCTGAGTAATTTTTGAGTGATTCCTCTGCTGTGAAGGGACTTGAGTTCTCAAAGGACTGAGATGTCACTTGCCTGCATCATAGACACTGCTACGGGTGACTTTCCCATGGCACCTACATCTGGCAGAGAACTGGAGACATCAAGGTTTCTGAGCAACCTGGTTGGTGCAGCGACAGGCCACAGAGTTTAAGACAAAGAACTAGAGGAGGGCAGTCTGGAGTTGCCATGTATTGCAGTGCGTGCCATGGACAAATGGGCTTCAGTTGTGGAGTCTCGGCTGTTTCAGGGCCGTCCCCAGAGGCTCACCCACAGCGGCGAGGAAGAACGGGAGCGCGGCTGGCACTCACTTCTGAAGGAAGTGTGCCGGCTGTGCTGTGCCCAGGGTCTTAGAGTCAGCATGCATCACCACACCTCCACCCCCTCCACCCTCACGCCAACCCTGTGAGGAGGGGCTGGGGCTGGTGTTTTCACAGGTCAGGAGACCAAGCCTCCTGAAGCCCCACAGCCAGATGGTGGGGAGGCATCTTTGGACTCATTGTCCAGCATTCCTACACTTCGCCCCATCACCCATGGGGAGAGCAGAATTCAGAGTCTCTTATCCCTGGAAAATAAGCCATTTGGGCCATAGTGCTAAAAAGCCTGGCTGGTTTCGAGAGCACTCCCCCTCCTGGTGGCTGTTTTGCCTTTACTATTGGCTAATGGGTACAGTTAGAATGTCTTCATGGTTGCTGCTTAACCCTAGTCCTAGGTAACCACTACTTTCCTCCCGCTCAGTCTCAGACAGCCTCCGCATTAGTCCCTGGTTTGTCCACAGTGTAGGGGCAGCGGTGTTACTGCTGAAGAGCGTTTTCCCAGAGGGTCTGGTGCTCCACTCCCCACCTCTTTGCCTTTTAGGTCAAAGTTTGAGCATATATATGGAGGCACTGTCTGCCCAGTGAATCCATAATAAAAGCAGAGACCTGGAAACTAGTCCCACCTCCCAGCTGGTGTGTTGTCTGTGCTGCTGCTGGTCTGGCTGACCGTGGGCAAGGCCTTTGCCCTTGGAATGCTCCCTTTTCATTATCTGTCATGCGAAGGCTTTGGTCAAGGTGGCCTGGTTTCACAAAGGCTAACTTAACTCTCAGGGGTAGGGATGAGAACTCACATCGGAAATGAATAGAAGGTTTAGGCAACTTTTCTGTAAGCAGCTCACACAGACACTCATGGCTCACTTTGGAAAGATGATTCTGTCAAGTCCCCTTGATGGCCAGACAACACCTGACTTTGAGTTCTCTCCTCTCTTCCAGATGCCAGTATGGACAGAATAGCTTATGATGCTTATCCCCGCCCACCACTTCCGAGACATTGAGCGGAAGCCAGAATACCTCCAGCCGGAGAAGTGCATCCCACCTCCCCACCCCAGCGCTGTGGGAACCATGTGGTTTATCCGCGACGGCTGTGGCATTGCCTGTGCCATCGTCACCTGGTTTCTGGTCCTCTATGCGGAGTTTGTGGTCCTCTTTGTCATGCTGATTCCATCCCGAGACTACGTGTACAGCGTCATCAACGGAATTGTGTTCAACCTGCTGGCCTTCTTGGCCCTGGCTTCCCACTGCCGGGCCATGCTTACGGACCCCGTGAGTATGTCTGGGCTTGTTTTGACCAGCCCACACTCTCCTCCTCTGGCCCTGGCATGGCCACAGCCTGCATGTGCCCCTGATCTTGGCAATGTGGAGACAAGAGCCGGGGCTGGGGTGGGAAAGTGGGGTCAGGCCCCACCGAGGGGACACCATCTATGCCACAGCCAGGCTGTCTTGGTTGAGTGACGCTATCTGTATGTTGGTACCTACATTAATTGACCCTGCTGTGGGTGGCATCTAGCCTACAGGAAATCTTGCTTCTAGTTAGAAAGGTGCAGTTGAAAACCATGAGGCTGGGGCTGGATGATCAGGAGTGGAAAGCATGCTGGGAGTTGGGTCAGGACGGGGCTTCTTGGTGAAGACAGGACTGGAGCTGTGTGGGGCTGAAATGAAAGCCCTATCAAGTTCCAGGAACCTGCATGGAAATGGCCTTTACTTTGTTTGGGGGAGGCCCTTTTCCTCAAAAGCTGGACAAGCCTGTTTCAGGACATAGCAGGTCCCTCTTGGTGACTATCTCTGGGTAAACAGTGGTGTTCTGCCCAGTGACATAGCTAAATGTGCCAAGCTGTGCAAGTGGCTATCGAGTGTCGTTTACCCTGGTATTAAATCCTCCGTTCCTGCTCATTATCTTGTATGGGAAAAGCAAGAGTGCGTTATTTGATAAAGACCTCCTACGGCTTAATTGTTGCAGGACTTCAGAGGAGTGTGTTTAAATTAAGAAAGCCAAGGCAGTGGCACTGACCACACAGATTTTGTTTGTGTGAGCCCCAAGGAGAGTGCAGGAAAGATGCTAGGTCCTGATCTAGTGTCCCCTCTCGAAGGGCTCCATTTCCTGCTGGTTCGGGTGGTGGATCATTAATCTGTCCCTAAGGAAAGCAGCTTTCCCATCTCAATGACAAGTTAGCCACTGGCCCAGACGGCGCCTCTTCTTGTGTGCATGCCTGGGTAGATCACACACACTGGCAGTCACGGGTCTGTTGGCCCAGTGTCTCCACTTCTCATTAGATTGTTGGACGACCGTCACTTGAAGGAAATGAAGTACGTGGTTATAAGTGCCCCAAAGCACAAGGGTACGAAAGGGTTTCCCCGGCAGCATCAACTTGATCAGACCGGAAACAAGTTAAGAGTTTATTCAGAAATTTTATGTTGCCCTTGCTGTTGGGAATACAGGAGTAAAAGATGTTATTTGTCTCAGCTTATAATTTAGTGTCTGCTAAACCCCAAGCACTGTTCCTTCCCTTAAGGTGCCATCTGTCTAGAGGAGAAGACAGGTGGGGCTAGCCCCATGTGATGAAGGCTGTGGTAGAAGGAAGCACAGATTGCTGTGGAAGAATAAGAATTAATCAATCTAAGCAGGGGTGGCTTCCTGGAGGAGGCGATGCCCAAGCCAGTTCTCATTAGAACAGTGTATGTGGGCTGGGGAGGTGGAGAGTGGTAGGGCAGGAAGACATTGATGC
Organism: Camelus ferus; assembly: GCF_009834535.1. Taxonomy (NCBI): domain Eukaryota; kingdom Metazoa; phylum Chordata; class Mammalia; order Artiodactyla; family Camelidae; genus Camelus; species Camelus ferus. Next base: position 38,009,682 of record NC_045712.1, read on the forward strand.
GTTCTAGGCAGAGGGAGTAGCATACACAGAGACACAGACCTGCAGAATGTGATTGTTTGGAGTGGTGGGAACTTAGAATGGGTTTGGGTTGGTGTTGTGGCCAGAGTATCAAAGAAGTAGAGTAGGGGGTGGATAATGGAGGCCATCTAGAGCCCCTGAGGAGTTTAAACAAAAGAGTGATGCGATCAGGTTGTCATTTTACAAGAATCACGCTGGCAGCAGTGAGGAGGAGCCCAGGGGGCACTGAGGGGAGGGATAAAATGAGTGCCGTGTTCATCGAGCACATACTATGTGAGAGGGGCCTACTGAGCAATGGAGACAGCTGTGAGCGAGGCAGCCTCATCCCTGCCCTCTTGCCTCCTAGCGGAGGGTGTCAGGCAGTAAAGATGTGGTGAAACAAGGTAATTTCAGAAAGCGAAGGGTGCTTGGAAGACAGGAAAACAGTAAAACACCACAGGTCTGGTGTTGGGGTGGTGACTTTCTGGGGCGAAGAGGGACTGTTTAGCTGAAGGAGATCTGGGACAGTCCCTGCAGCAGTGCCTTGTGACTTGAGGCCCGAATGACAGGAGGCTACAGGCCAAGAGGTGAGGCTCTGAGGGCAGCGCCTCGCGGGCAGAGGAGTCGGTACAGAGGCCCAGAGATAGCGTGCTTGACACATCTGAGAAAACAGGTCTAAGAGCAGGGTGACTGCAGTGTGGTGGGTGGAGGCAAGAGGGGCTGGAAGAGGTGGAGAGGGCTGTGGAGGCCAGGCCGGGCAGGGCCTCCTGAGAACTTCAGTCTCTCTCGTCAGTGCCATGGGAAGCCATCAGAGGGCCATGACATGACCTGATTTTTAAAAAGACATTGCCTTGTGCTTGCGATGGGGGTCTGAGGTGGGATGAGGAGAAGCAGGAGGATGAGAGGTATCGCCGTGGGCCATGCAGGATGCGGGGGCCGCCCAGACCAGAGTGGGAGCGGGGAAGCTGGGGGAGAGAAGCTGTGGGATTTGGAATATATAAAGCCATTCATTGTCAGGCCTGGCTGCGCATTAGAATCCCTTGGGAGCTTTTGAAAATTACTAATGCTTGGGTCCCACCCCTAGAGATTCTGTTCTAATTGGTCTGGGATGGGACCCTGGGATTGGAGTGCTTTAAAGCCCCCAGGTGTCCCTCATATTCAGCCAGGTCTGAGAACCGCCATTCAGAGAAGTAATAGACTGGGAGAGAGCGGGAAGGGGATGCCTTCCATATTCTTGGCTTGAGAATGTTGGAGATTTGCTTGTGCCATTTACTGAATGTGAGACTCTGGGGAGAACAGATTTTGGAGGAGAAATCAAGGCTCCTGTTACGGCCAAACAGTGTCTCTATTTCATGTAAGCAGAGGTGCCAGGTGGGTAGTAGATACCAAGTCTGGGTGGTGGGGAGTCAGGATCAGAGAGTGGAGTGTGGAGGTCTTTGGTTTCTAGAAGGCATGTGAATCGGGGAACTGGAATTGGGGTGGGAGTGAAAGGAGGCTTCCGCCCTGGCCTTCGGGCTGCCCTCACACCCGTGTGTTCTTTTACCCCCACGTTGACTCCTGTGGCCCCTCTAGGGACCTCCTGAGTCTGACCCCTTGCAGTTGGATGCAGGGGCAAATGATTCTCACTGTGGTATGTTGCTCAGCTTCCAATCCCAAGTGAGATCCACAAACAACATTCCAAACACCGTTCAGCTTCTCCTAGGTGTTTTGCTGGTGCCCCAAAGAAAATTGGGCCAAAAAAACACATCATCTGTTAAATGTCTTTCTAAGGGGAGCAGCTCAAAGCACAGCCTACAGACATGCCCCCTCTCTGCCTCTCCCCACTCCCAGCCTGTGACATCTCATGCAAAACCCAGCAGGCAAAACAGAGGGAGGTGGAGCTGCAGAGGAAGGACACCCTGGGGCACCTTGGCTTCCAAGGGGTGGAGTTGGGAGCCCAGATCTCACACTGAAAGCAGATCAGTTAGGGGTTCTTATAAACACTGCAGGCCGAGTCTGTTTTTAGAAAGGCGTCACTGCAGGGTTCTAAAGAGTTCCCTAATAAGATTATAATGTTTTGTATCTCAAGAGTTCATGTTGTTTGTAATTTTTGAGAAAAGTTTATGTCCAGAGGTTATAAACAATGTATAACAATGTGTGCATTGTATATAATTTTTTTAGGCAGAAAAAGTCCATCCTAAGGTTATAAACAGTGCGTAACAATGTATGGCTTATATGTCACTTTCCTTTGTTAGTATTACTAGTTAAAAAAAAAAAAAATCTCCTGTAGTCTCAGCCAAATAGTTACTGCATCACTTTCAGCTTTGAATTTCTTTTTCCAACTGTAACATCAGAACAGCTGGGAAGAGGGGAGTGACTCACTCAGAGGTGAAACTCCCATTTAAGAAATGGGGTACGAGGGGCAGGTCTGTGAGGAGAGGGAAGGAGACAGGTGGACAGAGGGGCAGTGCCTCACTTGGCAGGTGTGTGGCCTGGAGGTGGTGTGGCCGTGGGCAGGAGCACAAGGGCGACTGGTGTTTCATCCCAGGGTGCCCTCTCCTTCCCTGCCCTGACGTTGTGTAATGTCATCAGAGGAGCTTTCTGTGTTCCTGAAACACTTGAGGCATTGAGAGGTCTAGAGTGGCTCCACTTGCCCAGAGGAGGCAGCCTCTCAAAGACAACCTGGACTCATTCTTATCTTAGTACCCTGTCCCCGCCCTGCCAGCCCCATCCCAGTTTCACCGCCTGTTCTTTTCCAGTTCTGAATACATTGTAATTCCTCACCCTGTGAGCCCCCTCAGGAATCATGAAGGATTCCCTTTAAAATTTAGATCTGGGACGGGGGAAGGTATAGCTCAGTGGTAAAACACATGCTTAGCATACACGAGGTCCTGGGTTCAATCCCCAGTAGCTCCATTAAAAAAATAAATAAAAACTTAATTATCTTTCCCCCCTACAGAAAAAATTTAGATCTGGGACAATGTCTGTCTCCCAGATGCTTAAAGCCGAGGGACAGCTTTCTTTTTGTCCTGGCTGCCAGGAAGCCCAAAGCCAAATGCTACACAGTCACAGCAGTTGCTTCCTTGGACCTAATCACTTATTAACCTCACTGTAAATGATCTCAAATCTCAGACTTGAGAAGAGGAGGAATAGCAATTGATTCAGTTTAACCACAGCGTTAAGAGAAGGAAAATTTATCTGATTGCCTGCCACTGCCCCTCCTTGCCTTTGGATCCCACCCTGTAAACACCTTGCTATAAACGGACCCCACGTGACCATCTGAGACCACTGCAGGCCAGTGGTTGGAGTTTCAGCTGCCAAAGCTCTGCAGTGGAAATGGCGGGACTCAATTGAGTGTGCAGTGGTATTCCCTTCTGGACTCTGGGTGGGCTTACTGAGCACAGCGGTGTACAGAGTCAGCGAGCAAGAATTCACTGAGGCCAGTACTGTGGCAGCATGATGTTGGGAACACAGGAGGAATAGCGCTGGGTCGTCCCACAGCCGCATGACCAGCTGGGTGCAGCCAGAGAAGGGACTTGCACAGTTCGCTCAGAGGTGTTGGCACATTACGTGGGTCAGGTCGGGGACTTGCTTCAGGGTCCATTTGAGGAAGATGCTGCATTCTCCCTCGTGCCAGGCAACCTCTCATGCCTGCCACTGAGTAATCCATAAACATCGACTGGGAAATCTTTCTAGCTCCAGAGAGAGGAGGGTAACCGATTTGGGGATTACCTTCCTCCTACTTTTCTGTGGAGGAGACAGATGGCCTTGCGACACAGGCCTGGGCTGGTCACCCTGTTTCTGGCAGAGCTGTTGGAGGGAGCGTTTGTGCCTGGACCAGCAGGTGTGAGCATGCCTCGACTCCTGTGCCCTGAAACAGCTTAAGCAAGTTTTCATACTTGTTGCTTGAAATAAATGGAATCATTGGTGCTTCTTTGGAACCCATCTCCTTTTCATTGTGTCATTTCTACACCCCTGTACTATCCTGTACTAACTAAAGCAGGCCTTATTATCCTGCGCTTGTTTCAATCATAATGTTGGTGTGATGATACAGTTCTTAGCAAGAGAACGGTATTATGGCATCAAGGCAATTAAAAAACAAAACAAAACTGTTCAAGTCTTAATGAAAATAGCTAATAAGTACATAAGTTGTCTTCTGACCGAGGCATAGATTCGACTTGGACTGCCTAGGCCTGAATCTTGGCTCTGCCACTTAATAGTCATGATCTCCGGAAGTTTCTTAATTTCTCTGCTTTAGTTACCTCATCTATAAAATGTGGAATGTCATAGTCTCTCCCTCTTAGGTTTATTGTCAGAATTAACTGACAAAGTTGGAACTGTGCCTGGCATATAAGCACTCAGTAAATGTCTGTGTATCATTATCATCATTCAACTTGGGTTTATTGAATACTTGTTCCATGCCAGGCCCTGGGCAATTCACCACTCTACAAATTAAAAGACGCTGTCTTTGTCCTCCAGGAATTTACTGTCTGTAGGAGAGATCAGTGTAGGGTTTAACGATAGGTGTTATAAGACAAAAATGCAAGTTGTGGTAGCACAAGGGCCAAGTGATGGATTCTGTCCTGGGTGTAGCCTGGGGCCACTAGGAAGGAGGCAGAGAAGGTGATTGCTGAGTAGGTTTTGGTTTAGGTGCAAGAGGCCAGGAGGTGCCTGACAGGCTGGAGGGGAGGTGCTAATATGGGTCCCTAAGGGCACAGGAAGACTTGGAGAGCATGGAGCCTTTGGGAAACTCCAGGTAGTCCACAAGGCAGGACTGTCAGAGGAGGGCGGCGAACACTGGAAGAGTGGTCCAGGGCTGGGTCTTGGTGGCCTTGCCTGAGCCCTGCTCAGGAGCTTGGACTCTGGACCACGTGAAGGCTCCAGGGAGCCAGGGAAGGCTTTTAGACAAGGGGAATTACATGATCAGATTTACATTTTAGAAAATTTACTCTGGAACATAGTAGGGAGAAAGGATAGAGGTGAGGCTGCAGGGTACAGGGAAGAAAGGATGGAGGTGACGCTGCAAGGTGCAAGGGAGAGGCTGGAGGCAGGAAGCCTGGGAGACTCAACATGTCTGGGGCACAGGATGATAGGGCTCAATTAAGGCCATGGGAGTGGCATGGAGGGAGAACATGGGATTTGAGGCATGATTTGGGGGCAAAACTGACCTGGTGGAGTAGGTGGGAGTGTGGGACAGAGGGTTAAAAGAGTTAGGGACGACTACTGGGTTTCTACGCCAGGTGACTGTATAGATGGATGTCCCATGGGCCAGGGAGGGGAGAACAGGAAAGACAGTTTGGGGAGGAAATGATGGGTTCAATTCTAGCATGCTGAATTGGAGGGCTTGGTTTACTTTGTTTTAGTGCCAATTGAACAACCAGTTGAGACATCTTCAGCTCCAGAAGAGGTCTGAGTTGGAGCTGGTGATGGGGGAGATAGTCTGGGGAATGCAGATGAGCAGGGAGGAGGGCTGGTGGGGGAGCCGAGGAACACCACCTCCAGGATGAACGGGGTCGCTGGAGACAGGGAGAGGCTCAGCCCCAGGGTCAGGTAGAGACCCAGAGGGCATGGAGCTGCCAGAGGAGAGTGACAGGCAGGAGGGCCCGGTGGTCCTGAGGAAGGTGAGGGCTAGGAGCCACAGGGAGTTGCTCATTGACCGGGTGAGAGCAGTGCCCTGGTGTGGAGGCAGCAAGTGCCAGAGAGCCGTCAACCTAAGAGTGGATGAGGGGAGCGGAGCTTGGAGCAGCTTAGCTCTGATGGGGCAGAGACGGCGTGGGAGTCCGCTGAGAACACAAAGGAAAAGCTCAGGTAGAAGTATGAGCCCCTGAGGGACTCTTGTCCTCTAACACAGTGGATATGCGCGGTCCAGGGATTGGGAAGGAAGAAGAATATGAAAGAAAGGTTTACTCTGGCAGCCCCAGTGTCCTCTGGCCTAGACAAGGAGGTGGGCAGGGGTTGAGGAAGGTCCTAAAAGTCTGGGCTAGCCACTGAGGGGAAAGGTTGATGGCCATGTCATGCCTTGGCTCCCCCAGATTCAGATTCCACTATGGGACTGAATATATGTTTTAGAAGCATGAGAGCATTTAGGTGTTTTTAGCTTACTACGTACAAAGAAAAAAGACTGGAAAACTGTATTCCAAAATGTTAATAGTACTGATTTTTGAATGATAAAAATCAGAGGGTAGGTTTTTCCCTTTTAATTTTCTCTTGTCTGTAAATTATTTTTAAATCATGAACAAGTATTACTTAGGAAATGAGAAAAAAAACTCTGTCATTGGCCTCCTGGGTGCAATAATGTGGAAGCTTCAAGCCGTCCCCGTGAGAATGGTGGGGCCGGGTGGTGAAGGTAGAAGCTGTGTCTTCGCGCAGGCAAAAATGTCTCCATGGGTCATCTGACTCCCTGCTGTCTATTCAGAATTGTGCAGAACAAAATTCCTTACTCTGAACGAGTAAGTTCTGAAATCTGTGGAGATGAGCCCAGAAGAGCTTATCCTTTAAAGAAGGAAGAAAGAGACTAGAAAGTGCTGTGTCGCAGATTCCTCAGTCTGGGGGGCTGGCCCGGCTGGTCTCTGGCTCTGCGAGAGAGGCTCCCTGGGCTGGTGGGGTCTTGCCTGGCTGAGACTGAGCTTCCAGGGGGTTTTTATGCAAATGAAGTCACTCGAGGGGAAACTTTTGGAAAGGCTGCACTGCTGAGTGATGTCTCTGATCGTGGTCTGCCCAAGCGGGCGGTCCTGAGAGGAGCAGATGAGAGCTCCAGTGGCCTTGGCGCTGTGGGGCTCTTGTAGCCCTTTATGAGGGGGGTCTCCTGAGGTTTACAGCAAATTCTGGTGGCTGGGACCTTAAACACTAGACTGGAAAAAAACAAAAGTGGACCCTCATTTAGGAAAACAGCCGCATTTCTTCATCTCCTTGGGGAAATGATGTTCCTTAGTGCTTTCCCCTTGTACATGTGACAGTAGCAACTTCCAGATGTGGGTCTGTGGCTTCAGGATCCACAAAAGGTCACACAATTGCATAAACTCAACTACTTATTCCATTAAAGAGAATTCAGAATAAGATCCTCTGGGGTTTTTTGCAATCCTGTCCTCTGCCGGGGCCAGTGCCCTTCCTAAGCCCCTTTTAAAATCCATTCGTCTGGGTGGTCTGGGCCCTTCCTTGCCTTTGTGAAGACTTCCAGACCCTGGCCCCTCACTGCTGCCTCAAAGGGACCCTCAGACATCTCAAGATAAGACGAGTCATAACACTTTGCTTACAAAATTCAGGAAAGTTAGTCACATTCCTAGTTTGGTTAGCTAGCTCCTTCCTGAGTATATTTTTTTGCTTTTTTTTTTTTTTAATTCCAGTTTTTTTGAGATAATAATCGACATACAACACTGTATAATTTTAAGATACACAGAATAATGATTTGGTTTACATACATCATGAAATTATTATCACAATTAGTTTAGTATGCTCTGCGTATCCTGCTGTGCTTGTTTTTTAAAATGAGTTTTTTCCATATTGAAAATGCCACATGTTCATAATTTAAGAAATGTAGTCAAAAAAATAAAAATTACATGTGATTTTACTGCATGAGATAACCATTAACACTTTGGCATGGATCTGTGTGTGTGTGTATGTAGTCTTTACTAAAATGGACTTGTAGTCTACATACTGTTTAGGAATCTACTTATCCCTTTAAGAATCTGTCATACATGTTTCCTTGTCTATACTGTGTACTTTTATGGCATATTTAACGTCAAGAACTGCATGCTAAATGGCGCAGGACATACCAAATAGTCCTTGCCTACCAAAGTTTGTTTGCTTTTAGAATTTCTATGGTAGGTGAGGAGGGTATAGCTCAGTGGTAGAGCGTGTGCTTAGCATGCATGAGGTCCTGGGTTCGATTGCCAGTACCTCCATTAAATAAATAAACCTAATTACCTCTCCCCAAAAGATAAAATGATAATAAAATTTCTATGATAGACTCTTCTGGCATCTGGCTGTATTTTGCAGACCAGATTTTTTTTTCCACTTTTCTTTGAACTTTTAGAAAAAAATTTAATGAAATACTTGAGATAGTAGTTGAAAGGATGAAAAGGATAATATGATGACCACTCATGTGTTCACCTCCCAGCTTCATAAATAAAACATTGCAAAGACAATGCATATAAGTCCAGTGATTATGCTCTAGACCTTAGACTTACACAGTGCTGTATGTCAGTTATGTCTCAGTAAAACGGGAAGTAAAATAAAAAAAATTGCAAAGACAAGTTAGCCTCTTTATACACCCCACCAGCACTTCTTCCCACTCCCAGCCTCCCCACCACAGAGGTGATCGTTATCCTGTGTCATGTCTTGTTTTCAGCATCTCAGTGCAGAGAGCAAGTTGAATATATGAGGGCAGTGGCTCCCAGTTGCTTGTGGGTTCATAAGAAATAAACACAGATTACCAATCCTTCATAATAATAGTACTGGTAAAAAAATAGAGTAAAACTTGGTTCCAGTTTAAACAGCCCTTAGTAAAATTCAGAGCTGTGAGTCTTGACCTGGGAAAGCTGGACTCTTAGACATGATGCTCGCCAGTAGAAATGCACAAAGACCAAAGCTCTCACTGGGAAATCTAATGTGACAAAAAAGTAGTGGGGAGTCGAATCCTTACTGTAATATTTACGTAAGAGAGAATGCATTCAATGAAAACAATTTTAGTAAAATGAAAAGAGAAAATTAGCAGGAGCAGTGAAGCTGTCCAGTGTGGAAAATCATTCACTTTTCCTCGTAGAAATTCTTTGTCAGTAACTTATCATTGGTGTTGGCATAAGTCTGAACAGAGCCCGCATGTCGTTGGGGTGAAAATGTCCTGTCAGTGTGTGTGGAGTTGTTGCTTTCACATGACTGTCACCTCTGTGAACCGTCTCAGAACTAAGGGAACCCCTAGCCCGGCCCTGACACCTTTCCTCTTTCTTACAGGGGGCAGTGCCCAAAGGAAATGCCACTAAAGAATTCATTGAGAGTTTACAGCTGAAGCCGGGGCAGGTGGTGTACAAGTGTCCCAAGTGCTGCAGCATCAAGCCCGACCGCGCCCACCACTGCAGGTACGCATGTGCCGGTCCGGGCTCCCCTCCCCCACCCCCACCCCAACACCCGCTCTGGAGCAGACCCTCCCCCCATGGTGCCGTCAGCAGCAGGCCTCGTGAACGTCCCCTGCTCCAGGTACGGAGTGACCACTGTGACTCACCCTCCCCATCACAGGCTCCCTAGACGGGAAAGGCCGTTTGGTTTGGGCTCAGGACACCTGTTTCATGACTTGGCTTTGCCACACTTGCTGGAGGACCCCGCACGGATCCTTGCTTGTGTCCAGATCTGTGAGACTGGGGGGATTCCTGCTCTTCCCCCTCACAGCTTTATGACCTTATTAAGGCACATGAGACAAAGCTTTAGAAAATCATTCTGTGAACATCTAGCACTTGAAACATTTAAAAGGCAGGCCCGATTTCACTTAAATTAAGTTTTACAGGGAAATGGGGAAATGAAGGGATTGTCCTTGAAAGAAAAGAAAGACTTTTCTTTAAAACGAAACCTCTAGAGGTTGTGACAGCTGTAGAATCTGGCCAAAAAAGCTATTTCCCCATCTTATCTGTGATGATTTTTCTCTTTTGGTTTTCAGGTTTGTTGTTTTGACTCTTCTCGACAAAAAACATCTTATCTAAATATTGTACTTTATTAATACAAGGGAACTTTAAATACTAAATTAGAAATACAGACACGTCACTTGGTCCCTTTTTCAGACTTAAGGTGTGTGTTTGGGGTGGGGTTGGGAGGCACCCTCGTCAGCGTGAGCATGTGGAAGCATCTGGGTTTGGTGAGAGGTCCTGGTGGCTGAAAGGTGGCTTTTCTGTGTGGGCCTCACTGCCCACCTCGCAGAGGACGGTTGGTCTCAACATCCAGATGCCGTGGTCAGCTCCTGATACCTGCTGTGTCCCAGGCCCGGCAGCCTGCCCTGTCTCATCATTGTCCTCATGGTCACCCAAGAGAGAGCTTTGCCATAGGAATGACTCTCCCTGCATGAGGAGTTAAGGTTCAGGGAGGTTAAGTGGCTGCTCCAAGGTTGCACAGAGAGACAGGATTGGGTTCCCGTATTTCTGGCTCTGAGTCTGGGCTCTTTCTACTAGGGCTCCAGTTTGGAGATGACTTGCGTAACTTAATGTAACCATATGTAAGTTTTTCTGTCCGTCTGAGAGAGAGCAATCTGCAGACCTCCCCACCTAGTCACCCCCTCTCAGGGATGAGGGCTGAGGAGGCTGAGCAGGGCGCACGGGAATTGCCATTTCCTGTGGAGTTTTCTGTCTCTGGGTCAGCTTGTTTCTGAGATCTGGGTTAGAAACTCATTTAAAGCTTTCTTCTTGTGCCAGAGTCGGGGGCATCAGGCTCGCCTTTTCCTGTCACCCCGAGGCTTGGGAAGCCAGCTGTTTTCATCACCTGAATGATGTCATTCCTCAGTGCAGCCCCATGTGGCGGAGCAGCCTTGGAGCTGGAGAGGTCAGCGCTGGAAGGGCCACACTGTCCCCGCCACACAGGGGGACAGTGGGCCAGACACCGAGTCTCTTAGAGCCTCAGCTTTCTCCTCTGTAGAAAGGGTTGTTCCTCCCTCGCTTGGGAGGATTAAATAGGAATAAGTGTGCGAGGCACTGGCTCAGTAAGCAGAAGCTATGTAAATGGAGGAACGTGTGAGCGTCGGGGGTGTGCTGGGTTTATACAGGCTAGACCAGAAAAAGGGAGGTGTCAACTTTACAGAAAGAACGCGGGTGACCACAGTGGTTCTTTTTACTTTCCTCCACCGCCTGGCATTTTCCTCGCCACCTCCTCCTCGCCTCTCTCCCCAGGATGATCGAGGGAGGTATTCTTGAGTGCTAGTAAACAAATCAGCTTGAGCAAAACAAGAGCTGCTGATTCAGATGAACTCAAGTGAGGATGCCTGTGCGTTGCCTGTTCCTGCCTCAGGAAATGTGTGCTGACAACTGCTCCTTTGTGATGGCTCGTGGTGGTCCAAGCCATCTGGGGACCCACAGTTTTGGATAAGCGGACTCCCCAGCACATCAGACAGAGCTGGATCTGTGCTGGTTGAGCCGAGGGGCTTACTGTCCGGTTAGAGGAGGTTGGTGCCAGTCCTCCTGCTCAGGTGAAGGGGCAGATACATGTTTGTGCCTAGCTGTTTGCTTCCCCTCCTCCCAGTAGAGTCCATAGGATTTAAACTCTTTCCCCTGAGCTCTGATGGGTCCCACAGCTACTCCCTGCCCTTGGACTTGTAGGTGTTCCTTCCAGCCCGGTGGTACATGGGTGGGTCTTCCTTTCAAGCAGGCTGCTTTCATTCTGGCATTGAGGACCATGGAAGCATGTGGAAATCCTTGGGGTGGGGGATGATATGCTGATGTGGACAGCCAAGGGGTTAGGCTTATACTTTAGGTTCTTGCACAAGACTTTGGCAAAGCCTTACACCCCTGCCCACCCCCAAAAACACACACACGCTGAGGCTGAGTCCGTCGTGGACTGCTTAGGGCTTCTGCCACATTCTTGTCTTTCTTGTGGTTATAGTTGCTGATAAATTTGTATCAGACTAGGATTGGATTTAAAGCATTTTACACACATCACCCCTGACCCTGGGAGAGCAGGGCAAGTTCTGCAGAGGGTGGTTTGGAGAAGCTAAGTTTCTTTGCCCAGAGTCCAAAGTGATCTAAGAGCAGTGTTCTCTCCACTACCCTGCACTGCCTCACCCTACCTGGTTTCTGAGCCAGGGCTAGCATGCTGTAGATGCCTTTTTTGCTTGTAATTTTCATCATAGCGAGTGAGGTGTGAGATGAAAACCAGTGTGTGGAGCATGGTCCCTTTGGTACCTTTTTGCTATGTCTTCTCTTTCTCTGCTGGGGCATCCCAGCCTGAGGTGGTGGAGCCCGTTTCCCCATCTACAGTGTCAGAACCTTCACTTCACGGACCCTCGCTAAGCGGGGCCCCGGACTTGGCTCTGGGCTGTAGTGGTGGATGAGACATGGCCCTGACCCCGGGGTCTCCCGCCCAGGCAGGGCAGAGGCACTTGTCCACCACAATACAGTTTGGCAAGTGCTGCTATAGGGAGAGGACACAGGGCTATCACTCTGGGTGGGCAAGAGGACCTCAGCCTGCTCCTTGGAGGCTGAGGGCCAAGGAAGGGCCTCGTACATCCCTGGAGAGGCAGCACAAGCCCAAAAGAACCTGAATGCCCGGGAGATGGGGAACTTGTTGGATTTTTCCAGGCTTGTGAAGGAAGTGCTTTGGGGCCTGAAAATGGTAGGGGGCCTGGAGGAAGATGGGAGGGGAAGCTCGCTCTCTCATAAAACCAGGATTTAAAACAATGGGAGCAGCCTGGGAAACCCTGAAGTCAGGAACCCCAAAATACCTCCAGTTAGGATGTCTGGTCTTTTCAGTGACCCTCATTGCATGCTTAGGACATCCCGGTGCCCTGGGAGCTCAGCAGCCCCCAGCATCTTCTTGTGAGACACTCAAATTGGTACAGGGAGGAGCCCCAGAGAAGGTGGATTTTGCCAGGTGGCAAGAGTGGAGAGAGGCCCTCAGGAGCCTGCCGTGGCTACTGTGCTGGGCTGCCCTGCTGTGTCTGGGGAGGGGACACCGCTAAGCCCTGCCCACCATGCTGGGGGTGCTGGAAGGAAGGCCGGCTCTGAGGTGACTGATTCTCAGAGGGATGTCAGGGTATGACAGGCTCACATTTTGTCTTCCTCCTCGTAAGGGACAGTGCCTGTGGTGGAGAGCTAGCAGGATGTGGGCAGTCCCACCTGGGCCTGGGCGTCCTTCACTCGGCCCACTCAGGGACCCACCCGCAGGCCTTGCCCTCAGTGTTCCCCAGCCCCAGAGCCGTTCAGGCTGGGTGTCTGTGAACTGTGGATGAATCAGCCTCTGAATAGTGCCCCCAGCCACATGCATGGATGGACCTTCCCCAGCCACATGCGCCACCCCCTGGCCCAGAAGTCTGCTTCTGAACAACTCTGTAAGCCAGAGGGAGATGTGCCATCTTGGCTTCCATGTTTTTGCAAATAGGAAACTCGGAGAGCAGCATGTTGGACAACTTTGGCAGCTCTCAGTGGGCTGTACTCTGCCCGGCTTCCTGAAGGATGAGTAGTTTTCTAATTTGGCTGCCCAGTGAGTCTTAGCCCATTGTGAAGTCCACCCTCCCAGGGTTCACACTTGGCGTCTTCAGACAGGCTGGGAGGGGAGAGCAAGGACGGATTTGCCATGAGCACTTGCTTAAACTCTTGGACAGCTTTCGGAGGATGTCAGGCCATTGGCATCTCTCTGCTGCTGAGCAAACACTGCCTCCACACACCCACTTGAAACCCCTTTCAGAAATAAGTGCAGGTAGAAGAGAAACTGCTCAAGAGCTCAGGGCAGGAGAGTGGTTACCCTCAGCAGTTCCCCAGGCAGGAAGAGGTTAAGAAACCCCAGAGCTGAGGAAGGACATGCAAGAAATGGGCTATAGGGGTGGCTCCACATGGGAATGTGGTAGCCGATGCCCAGGACACAGGGGGCAGCCCCCTCCTTACTGCCTATTTGTCTGTACTTTCAAGGTTATATATGGGGAACAAGCATTATTTATTTATTTTATTTTTAAATTTTTCTTAATTGATAACAGAGAGGGAGATGTGACTGGGTAGTGGAGTTGCTGGTACCTGGCTTTCTCTTTATGTCCTTCCATGTCCCTTTCTTCTATCCTCTTCTTACCCTACCTTTCTGGCTCCCAAGGAGATTCTGGAGCTGGGTCAGCATCTCTGAAATGTGCCCATTCCCCATGCACCTGTGTTAGCATGGCCCCTTGAACTTGTGGAAAGAACAAGGGTGGAGACCAGAATGACTCCCTGACTCGTTGAGCCAGGCCCAGTATCTGTTCTCACATTTCCTTCTAACAGTACTTATGTCCTGTGTGTGGGGAACCTGAGGCTTGGCATTCATCCAGTCTGACCAAGGTAGCTGCTCAGCAGATCCAGGCTTGCCTTGCCACCAGAGCTCATGCTGTGCTTAGAAAAAGCCCTGCCTCCCCCTTGGGGTGTGGGGTTGCCCTCCCTCAGAGTGGTCTGTGCTTCCTGGCCTGTAGTCTGGGAACAGCACCCCCCTTCCTCGCTGTCCCTGCCCTGCCAGTGGGTCAGCCAGAGCTCAGGAAGCACCATGTGTGAGCACAAGACTGCCTTGTCCTCTCAGGAGGGCCCCGAGCCAACCCTTCCTGCAGGGTCCGTCCATCATAGCACAGCGCGCTTCAGTGAGAATCTGAGATAAAGTTAGTTATGGGAATTAGTAGAAAGAAAAGCTGGTGTGAACTAAATAACTTAAAAAAAAAACCTAATTCTGTTATTTCCAAGCTTGTATTTATAGTATTTCAAACTGTTTTGAACAAATAATGCCCCCAAGATAAATGTTAGGGAGCCTATTTTAATGGATTGGAAAAGGCTCATCAAAAATTGTTCCTATCTGTTGGCAAATGGGTCTTTCTGAGCTGCAGCTTTGGGAGTAGTTGTTTTCAAGCCCCTATTAGCCTTGTACTCTTGTTTCAGATTCTTATTTCTATCACCCAAAAACGGGTGGGGAGGGCGTTTGCTGTTAAATATCAAAACTTGAAAGAGTCACAATCCAAAAATGATGCCAATAACAAGTTAGTAATTTGCAGATTAATGGGATTTGTGATCAACACTTAAGCTCAGGTGACTTTTCTGCTGTTTTCAGCCAAGTGGCCATTATCTTAGAGCTAAAAGGCTCCTTGAGGGGGACTTCCTGACACCCTGTGACACCTGCACTTGCCCCCACTCTGAACTCTTCTAGACTCTCTCCCGTCAGCCACACCCCTAGGAAGTTCCACCTAGCCTGCCCTCAGGGTTTTGGTCTTTGAGAGGAAATGAGGAGCGGCTGTATCCCATCTCATCCTGTCAAGTTTTTGAAACTGCTTCTTCATTCTGACCTCTCAGTAAACGAAATTCTCAGCCCACTGTTACCTCAGGAGATCGGCCTCTTTCTCAGCCATGTCAGTTTCAGCCTATTTCTCTGTTAAACCAGAGGCCTTGGAGGTGGATGACTGTCCCCCTGGTTGGGATGACTGTGACCCTGGGTGTCCTGGCCCTGCCTTCCAAGCCCCTTGGAACACATACCCAGCAAAACACCAGGCTGTGCTTAAGGGGCCACTTGCGAGGAGTGGCACTGACGTGTGGGTTCTGAGTCCCCTTGGGCCCTCCTGCCTCCGTGAGGACCCCCAAACCCCCAAAGGTCTGCCTTGCGGCTCTTTCAGTGTTTGTAAGCGGTGCATTCGGAAGATGGACCACCACTGTCCCTGGGTCAATAACTGTGTCGGCGAGAACAACCAGAAGTACTTCGTCCTGTTTACAGTAAGTCAGCTTCCGAATTCTGCCCCACCCTCCATGAAGCAACGGAGCGCTCTATTCCTTTGAAAATTCTCAGCACTCACGATGTTCTGTGCTGCTGTTCAGAAAACTGCCTGGCCATGTAGACCTCCACCTTTCTGCCAGAGCCCTCCTTGGTTCCTCGAGTGCCTGCTCCTAAGCCCTTCCCTTGAGCGTCTAGAAGACTGACTCGAGCTGATTAGCTTCGAGCAAGGGCTGTGTTCTGGGCTCCCATCCCAGAAGTCCAGTCTAAGTAGCTAAAGAAGGTGGTTTGGCTGATGACAGCAGACCCTCCCTCAGCTGCAGGTAGGTGGAGTGTATTTAGAGTGAGGGCTGGAGGGGCTGTTGGCAGTTCAGTGCTGGCTTTTCAGGCGAGTCGCAGGCCTGGAGCCCCCGGGCAGCCTGGGTCACATGTGGTGACACACACGTTTCTGCTTTTGTTCCACACACTCCCTGTGAATGGCTGCTCACCTCAGACCTGGGGCTGGGGGCGTGGGACCGGTGGGGGAATCACCAGATGCCTCTCTGGCCCTCGTCCTGGCCAGCCCTCAGCCTAAGTGTTCCTGAGTGGGAGGTTCTGAGCGTCCCAGCCCGGGAGCCTCCATGACCAGAAGGTCCTCACAACAATGGCGTCTGCACTGCTTTCCTGTTTCAGATGTACATAGCTCTCATTTCCTTGCACGCCCTCATCATGGTGGGATTCCACTTCCTGCATTGCTTTGAAGAAGATTGGACAAGTGAGTATGTGCCAGGGCTTCCCTCCCTGCTCCGGGGGGTGCGTGACCTGAGCGGGGTGGGCTCTTTATTTCCGTCCTGGTGCCAGGGGCCAACCTCATTTTATTAGATCTCCTGCAAGCCTTTGGACTGACCAGGGAAGAAACAGCAGAGGTCCGAATCTTTCTTCACGAAAAAAAGCAGCCCCTTAAAGTCAGTTCCCACAGGTAAAGTAGTGAGTTGGACAGACCCTCTAGCCTGAGCGTGCCCAGGGGGAGTGCAGGCCCCCAGCAAGGAGGCGCGTTCCCCAGAGGAGGGGCCGTGCCGGCAGAGCTGTTACTTCTGTGTCTTTAAGCAAGGCACTTTAATTGAAGGGCTTCTTATTCCAACCTTGCGGAAATCCATTTTTAACTTTCTGGCTAGGACGTGGATGGTTTTTGTTAATTTGACTTTTTGTGGTTATTGTTTTTTAACTGCTTAATCGCCAATTTACATTAAGATTATAGACAAATTCTTCCTGCTTTTAGAGTATCTCATTTAAATGTTCAAATGCTGAGGAAGACAGCATAAATCCTAAGCTAAAAAATAAATACTATTTTAAAAAGTTTAAGAATAAAAAAATAAGTTAAATTTTTTAATACAGTAGTCTCCACTTGCCTGCAGGGGATGTATTCCACGGCCCCCAGTGGATGCCTGAACCTCGGATAGCACTGAACTAGATAGTACTATATATACTATGTTTTTTCCTATACATATATGCCCAGGGTAAAGTTTAATTTATACATTAGGTACAGTAAGACAGTATCCGAGTCGCAGGCATCACTGGTCTTGCACTTTGGGGCTATTATTAAGTAGATTAAGGGTTACTTGAACACAAGCACTGATCCCACGGTAGTCAGTTTGGCTCACGTCCCAGTGGGACAGAGCAGGACAGCATGAGATTTCGTCTTGCTCCTCAGACAATCTGCACATTAAAACTTACCAATTGTTTATTTCTGGAATTTTTCATTTAATATTTTTGGACCAAGGTTGACCACAGGTAACAGAAACTGCAGAAAGGGAAGCAGAAGATGGGGGAACTACTGTAGATACTGGAGGAATTAAGCGAGGCCACCTGCTGGGCTGCATCTTTCCCCCCTGCAAGCTGTGAGATGAGTGTCTTGAGCAGAAACGTCATATATTCACTCTTCCCATTTGATGATCCTTTCATCATCTTTTAGAAGTTTTGCTCTTCCTGCACATACTGACTTCTTAGGCATTTTCTTGCTATTATTTTCCCTAGATCTTGAGAGGCTGTGAAAAGGACAGTATCTTTAGCTCCCAACCGGATATTAAGAGGCCTTCCCTGCCTCTGTTCATTGTTCACGTGCCCTCTTCTGTCTCCCTGACCCTGCCCCCAGCTCTGCCTGGCTTGACCTCATCCTAGGGGAGGAGAGCCTCAGGTGTGTTAGTCACCTCAGGCTGCCATAACAACATGCCATAGACTGGGAGGCTTAAGGTTTATTTCTCATAGTTCTGGAGGCTGGAAAGTCCAAGATCAAGATACCAGCTGATTCTGTTCCTCATAAGGCCCCTTTTCCTGGCTTGCAGACAGCCATCTCTGCCTCTGTCCTCACATGGCAGAGAGAGAAGTAAGCTCTCTGGTGTCTCTTTTTATAAGGGCACTAATCTTATCACAGGGCCCCACCCTCACTACCTCTTCCAACCCTCTGCCTCCCAAAGGCCCCATTTCCAAATAACACCACATTGGGTGTGTTAGGGCTTCAGCATATGAACTGAGGGGGCGGTTCAGAGTTTAGTCCATAGCATCATGTCTCTTCACTCTCGTGACCACCAGCGTTCTGGCACAAGCCAAAGAGGGGAGGTCAGGCTATTGGACAGTGTTGGAGATGAGGAGAGGGTGGGGCGAGGGGGTTTCTGCAGATGATGCCATTTGGGATAGTTGGGCGCATCGCCAGCAGGTTCCTTGGTGAGCAGCTGAAAGTGCGCTCACCTTGCTAGGCCCTGGGGACCCAGTTCAACTCCACATGTGGCCTGGCGACGTGGTAGAGGAGTCCAGCAAGGACACTGTTTCATCTCAGATGTCACTCACCTGTCGTCGGGTTAACAGATGTGGCAGTGATGAGAGTCATGTGGTGTGTTGATGGGGCAGTGGAGCTGGCAGGGGCCATTTTATTAATACCGCAAAGAGCACACAGGTCTTTTGAGATGGTTCTTATTTCAACCTTACAACAAACCTGCCGGGTAGGGAAGATGCATCCCGTTTTGCAGATGACAGCAGCTAGGGCTCACAGAGAATGAGCCAGTTCCCCAGTCGTGTGGCTAAGAGGAGGGCCTGCGATTCAAGCTTCAGAGCGGAGCAGTCAGTCCTGCCCTGCCTGGAAGTCTCCAGCGTCTTCTCTGCGTGCTCTGGATTGTCTTTGGTCAGGGTTCCTGATGGAGGTGGCTTGAGGCACCCAGTTCCTGTGGCAGCCAGGCTGGGAAGGTACTGGACAGTCCCGAGTGGAGGCCTGAGAGTTGGCTGGATATGCCAGTTCCTACCATCGCTGCCCAGCCCTGGATGAGCTGGGGGGCAATCCAGCGTATGCAAGCAGTGTGCCCCAGGGTGATGTTCACAGAAGGGTAGGGAGGTAGTTCCATGTTCCTAAAATCTGGTTCCTGCCTCTCCAAGCTTCATTTATAGTTCCTAGGGCAGCCCATGAGGGAAGAAGACACTGGCAACTGTGCAAGGATGGAGGACCAGCCACAGCTTCAGGGCAGCTGCTGTGGGTCAGGAGGGAGCAAGGGAGCACCCCCTGCCGCGTGCTCGTGGGAGGCCAAGGCCGAGTTGTGCAAAGTTTCTCTCGTGGGTTCTCAGTCATCCCCCTGTGCAGAAGGGACAGCTACCTCTTGCCCAGATTCTTTAGTTGTCAGGCACTGCACCAAGGCTAGTTGGACAGCAGTGAGCCAAACGAAGTCCCTGCCCTCCTGGAGCCTAGGGAGTGTAGGAGGAGGAGCAGATATCAAGCAGGGACAGGAAGAAACAGGTGATTCCCGGTGCATGGGATAGGAATGACACCAGAGCTGGAACAGAACATTAGAGCTCATGGTCAGGAGTTGGTGCGGATCCATCCCCCGGCGTCTGCCTGACCTCAGAGACCTTGTCCTGCCCACAGCCCCGCCCGGCCCAGAAGCCAGGCAGGCAGCTGACCCAGCGGTGGCCACCCAGGGCCAGCCCGTCAGCCTGCTGAGCCACCCTAGCCCCGCCCTGCCCAGCAAAGAACCCAGAAGGGAATTCATGAGGAAGTGGTAACTTCTGAGGGAAAGGTGAGGCGGTAAGGCATTTAGACGCAATGTTCTTACCCTGCCACCCATTCAGTGCCAGTTTCTCCCCAAGCTCAGTCCCAGATTTAACCCCCTTTCCCCCTCCTGACGTTCCTGTGAGGGAGCCAGCAGGGCAGCTCAGAGGGGCATTTTGAATTCCCAAAGCCCGGTGACGTCCAGCTCTGCCCTGCAGGATCAGACTGCTCCCAACAGGAAAACAGGCCCGAGCACTGGAACAGCCAGAAACATGGGCCGCAGCCCGGGTGTGACAGGCCTGGTGACTACCAGCAAGGGCAGGCGTCCTTGGGTAGCAAGTGCTCACCAGGGGGCCTACACCGTGCTGCCAGCGCCACCAGCTAGGGCCCCCTTCTTCCTGGGTGGTCCAGGGCTCTCCTGAGAAGCTGCCTTGGTGGTGAAGAGCCAGAGAAGGGGTCCCCTCCCCACTCGCCCCAGACCATCTCCCTCAGCACCTCTGTTTTTCTCTCAGTGAGTTGGGTTTCTGACTAGACTTTGTTCAGACAAGGGACTCTGCCTAAAATAAAACCACACATCTGGTCAAACCTTGCTGTAGTGGCCTGGTAGCAGGGGCCAGGGGGAGTGCAGGTGCCTGCTCCAGGCCAGGTGGCTCTTCTGTTGACTCCCCAGCTTCAGGACTGACAGTCTTCATGATGCACATGCTCCCGAGAGGGGCCTTCCCCGTGGAGCTTACCTCATACCTGGGTCAGGGCCGAGCCCTGGCAGGTAGACTGCCCCCACCAAGCTTCAGAGCCCAAAGCCACTGAGTGATCCTCCTCTTCCTCCTGGCGTAGGAGAAGATAGAGGCACAGGAATGCCCAGAAAACTCACAGCCAGACCAGGCCTGGACTGAAGACCTCCCTGCTGTTCAACCTGCGTTTTGCTCTCTGAGGAGAGGAGGGTCTCCCTGTGGTGTCATCAGGCCTTCGTGCCTCAGCCCTGAGTCTTTTCTGGGTCCTTCCATGTGCTGTGCACTGTGCTTGGCACCAGGATACAGACCTCCACCCTGGCAGGGAAGAGAGACAAAGGATGATGTGTTAGGGAGGGGAAGCCTAACAAGGCCTGGCCCGCCAGGGAGGGCTTCCCCAAGGGAGAGCTGGTGCAGCCAGGTGTGGGGCAGGACAGTCCCCACCACAGCGTGGAGGCCAGAGAGGCGTGGCGCCTAGGAGGAGCCCAGGCCCGGGGGGCTAGAGGCAGAGTGGAGTCCAGGGTGCGGAGCTGGCAGCCCTGAGCCCACGTGTCCCGTCTCTTGCAGAGTGCAGCTCCTTCTCGCCGCCCACCACGGTGATCCTCCTCATCCTGCTGTGCTTCGAGGGGCTGCTCTTCCTCATTTTCACGTCAGTGATGTTCGGGACCCAGGTTCACTCCATCTGCACGGACGAAACGGTAAGCTGACAGCCTGCCCAGCACTTGCCTCCTCAGCTGGGGTTGAGGAGGGCTGCTCACAGACCCGACCTGGGAGACCAGTGGCCAGCCAAGGTGTGCAGGGCACATTCCACTGTCCATACCGACACTGGATCTTCACACACACACGAGTCCTGCCCACTTGGGGCTGGCACTCAGGTCACACCAGGAATGGGCCCCAGCAGCCTCCGTGAGGAATTCCTTTTGCCACAAGCCCTTCCATCCTCCCGTGATGGTCCTGTCTTGTACACAGCACTGTGTCAGGCATTCTGCTGGGCACTGGGATGCCCTTCCCATCCAGTGGCCACAGCCCTGGGGAGAGGTGGTGGACCGAGAGCACCCGGACCCAGGTGGCACAGGCAGGGTCAGCTGCCCAGAGGAGGTGCCTTCATGACCGGGTCCTGAGGGCAGAGTCAGGAGACAGCCCAGCTTGGGCCCCCAGAGCTTCGGGCAACAAGGCCTGGCCTGGCCCGTAGGTCACCTCAGCTTGGGCCGTCTCTGTTCCCCGTCTGTTACCTTCTCCCAGCCCCTACGTGCCCCCCTGCTCACAGCTCCTCTGGGAGCTTGGAAGCTGCTGGCGCAGCCACTGCCAGCTCACTCCCCTGGTGCCACTGCTGCTACCTCTCAGCCTTCCTAAGGTGTCCAGACGCCTCGAGGTGGTCAGTCCATGCCTGTGGTTTGGGCATTTCTTCTTTTTGGCTTTGGGGTCCGAGGAAGGGGCCCTAGGAGGAAGGGGCAGCCCTTAGCTCTGAGGTGAGGCACAGAGTTGTGAGGTCACGAGTCTGTCCTGGCAGCCTGAGGTCGCCTTCAGGTGGCAGTTCTCAACAGTTGTCTAGGGGCCTTGTGGGGGGACTTTGGCCATTTGGGTGGTCAGCCCTAGATGGAGACTCGTAGGAAAACATAGTTTTCGCCGCTGCTGTTGAGGCCACGTCCCTGTGGGTGTGGAAAATCAGTGTGCAGAGAAGGGGGGATGATGCTCCCGATGGTTGAGGAGGTTGGGGGCCTCTCGGCACCTTTTCTTCTGTTAGAAGCAGTAGCCAGTGCTGTAGATCAAGCTGTGTATCCAAGCAATGTGTTACCAACTTCTCTGCGTAAGGCCTACAGGGAACCCAGAGGTGACTGGCCCGCCCACTGTTGGGACACTGCCAGGCCACACAGGCCGTGGTCTAGGGGAGCCAGAAGGCAAACTCTCACGGCCCTGGTTGTTCTTTCCCCTCAAGACCATTCCTAAAGGGAGTCGTGCTGAAAGAACAGGAGAACGGAGCCGAGGGCCTGCAGCTCGTGGGAAAGTGTGTCTTGCCCTTGACCTGTGTGGTCCCTGGGTGCTGGGCTGTGAACAGAGACTCGGACTGGGCCATCCCCTGGGGCCCCACGCTTGCTCCCCCCCTCACAGAGACCACGGCAGACAGACCCCGGCCAGGCTACTGCCAGGCTGCCGCTCTCCTGCCCTCCGGCCCCGCCCGCTGACCAGATCTTTCCTGAGGAGGGACCAGCTCGATTCCTGGGCCCCGGGGGTGGTGCAGGCTCTGTGACAGCTGCTGAGGTGGCCTTGGGTTGCACTTTTCCCCAGAGGAGCACAGGAAAGCCTCTGCCAGGACTGGGGCTGAGGCTGAGCGGTCTGTCTGTTCGGTCCCTCTACCCTGTACTAATCACTCTCCTCCCTCCTCTGTGGTGACCTCTCCCTCCTGTTCCACCTTCTCCTCGGCGCCTCGCCAGCCCCGCCAAGCAGGGCACCCCTTGGCCTCCCAGGCTGGCGGGACTAACTACACCAGAGCAGTCGTTTGACTTGTTCCTTTTTTTTTTTGTCTGCAAAGTGGTCATAGTAGGTTCAGACTTCCCATGAACCGATCTCAAATTAACGGCTATCCTTGGCCATCATGATCCTGAGCCCCCTTCCATCTCTGAGGCTCCCCGCGCCCCAGCCTTCACAGCGCTCCCCGCACACAGTCCAGCCCCGGGCGGGAAGTGCCTCTGCAGAGACCCGACAAGGACTCGCTTAACACCACACACCGGATTGCATAAGTAGGAGCAGTGGCTTAGGGGCCTGCTGACCTTGCTGATTTGTCCCTCCCTCTCTGGACGGACTTATACATATGTGCCTGTGTGCCCACCCTCCCTCGCAAAAACATGATTCTTTAAAACACTTTTTATGAGAGAAAGAGAAGAAAAATGTACTACGTAGATAGCTTTATGGCTTTAAAAAGGAAGCATTTACTCTACCTCAAGCTAATGGATATCTCTCCCCCCAAACCCCAGCAATGAAGTGCTTGACTGAAAGTATGATTGTTCTTGTTTTCAGGGAATAGAACAATTGAAAAAGGAAGAGAGAAGATGGGCTAAAAAAACAAAATGGATGAACATGAAAGCCGTTTTTGGCCACCCCTTCTCTCTAGGCTGGGCCAGCCCCTTTGCCACGCCAGACCAAGGGAAGGCAGACCCGTACCAGTATGTGGTCTGAAGGACCCCTGACCAGCATTGCCACTCAGACACAAACCACATCCCAGCACTACCATCCAATCCGTTCTCATGAATGTTTAAACCGAAAAAGCAAAACAACTACTCTAAAACTTTTTTTTTTAATGTCTCAAGTTCAAGTAAAATGGCTGAGCATTGCAGAGAAAAAAAAATTTCCCTATGTTTTATTTTTAAAAGATCATCCTTTCTATTTTTTTGGTGACTGAAGCTGCTCTTCTTTTTTCCTTTTTAAAATCACTTCTCTGGCCTCTGGTTTCCTCTCTGCTGTCTGTCTGGCATGACTAACGTGGAAGGCGCTGTCTCCAGGCCATGCCCCCTCGTACTAACTGAGTCGTGACACTTGTGCGTGGATGGACCAGCCTGGATGCCCAGTTGGGGATGCATAGGAGAGCCAGGAGGGCCTGGGACTCCCCCTGCCCAGGAGGCAGTGGTGGGCACCCTGATGGGACTTAAAACCTCACCGAATACGGATGCTTACCTCTTGTGGCATGAGAGGGCCGGGATCAGGGCTGGAGCCCTAAGAAGGGCCCTGAACACGGCAGTCTCAGCCCCCATGTGAACATAACTCGCCTCCTAATTCCCAAAATCAATTGCCTGCCTTGTACTTTATGGGCCCCGGCTGTGTAGAATGACTCTGGGGGTTGTGGGGTGGAAATGAAAGGGGTCTTATTTGTATTCTGAATCACGAATTATATTCCAACTGATTATTTGGAAGAATGTGAAGGAAAGAAGTTTTTCCAGTTCAAAATGCCTTACACAATCAAAAGAAGAAGAAAATTACACAGTTTCAGGCAAGCTACGTTTTCCTTTGCTACAGTCTGCTGACTCTCTTACCGCCCCCTCCCTCCCTCTCGTAGCGAGCGTGTTACCGCTCAGTGAAACAGCCAGTCCTACCGTCAGCCCCTTCCTCGTTTTGTAAATCTCTGCAGTGGGTTCACTTTGTGAGATTTTTTAGACCCATAAATGTGGACATACCCATGTCTGGTCTATATTTTAACCTGGGAGACTGCGGTCCTGGTGCAGGGCTGACCTCGATGCGAAGAAGTTGAGAGATGGCCATCCTGTCCGCTGGAATTGGCACTTGAGTCTGCAGCACCAAGACCGAGCTTTTCCATGTGCACACTGGTGTGTGGAGCCTCATCTGGAGGAGGAAAGGCCTGAAGACAGCGCTGGGGAGGGGAGGCGGAGTGCGCATCAAATGCAGAAATCGCAGAAGTCCGAATACCTACCCTCCGTGACTTCTCACACTTCTCATGTGGATTTGTTTTTTAAGCCATCACCACAGACCTTTTTTTAATCCTTTGCTTGGGTGGGGTGGGGGTGAGGTTTATCAAATCAGCCCTGGGTGGGGAGAGGGCTCATCTAGCCTTGTGATCTTTCAGAAGAATAAGTGGAACATGCTGCCTCTTTTCAATTCTGTACGTGCTTCCACGTGGAAACAAAATGCAATAAAATTTTTCCAAAACCTATTCTGACTGAGCTCTGCTCTCTCACAGCGTTGCCCGGCGGGGAGAGCCGGTTGTCCAGGCCAACCAGAGCATGCTCTGTCGGGGCGTTTGTTTCATTGCTTTTAAAGGCCATTTATGTGTGCTCCCTCTCTTGAGTGAAGTTTTTATTGGGTCACCTCTACAGGACGTTTACGGCCCCCTCCTGGACAAGCTGGACCCGCCGGGCCTCTCTCCTCTGGCTTTCTCTCTGCAGCCTGAGTCCCTTCCCTCATCCTCATGGGCTCCCAATTGCTACAGAATAACTCATCAAGTCTGCAGAGTTGGCTTCTAGGCTTGGGCCTAGGGGAGAGACCCATTCTCTGCCCACCCAGCGGAAAGCAGAGTCAGAGGAAATCACTGGACACTTCTCCAAACATCCTAGGGCGCCGCTTTGAGGAGCTCTCCACCATCCCCCGGATGTTTAACCAAAGAACCCTGCGACCTTTTCTAAATCAGTTAACTTTGACCTGCCTCTGCTGTGCTATTTATGCCATAGTCAAGGCTGACATCTGAACTTTTTTTTTAATGCTGTTTTTAAATCTAGTTTATACCATTTTTTTACCCACGTGTCTTTCTTTTTTGTTTGTTTTGTTTTGTTTTGTTTTGTTTTGTTTTGTTTATGAAAGAAGTGTGGCTGTTGAAGGATTCTCGAGCAGTTGGAAGGCTCTGGCTCTGCTCCTGCCCCTCAGGGATCCATCCCTTGGGAGACAGCACTTTTGTTCTGTTCCTCCTGCCAGGGAAGGGAGACTAGGACTCAGGGAATATTTTTAAGTCTTTGGATGCTTCACAATACCCCATCTTCAAAGGCATTTTTTTTTTAAGTGACCCAAGTTGGTTCTTTCCCCCATGGAGTTTCAAAAGGATGCAGCAGATCGTGCTGAAGATGTATTGAACTTTTTTCAAATCCTAAAAATAGAAACTCATCATTTACACCTGAGCCTAGAACTTATATCCTCAGAGAGTCTCCCTCCCACATCCTGTATGATTCTACCTCTGGGTTTTTACGAGCCCTTTGGCTGAAAGAATGAATTTTCCCCAGTTCTCAAGCCAGAGTGAAAATGCTGCTCAGAATATAGGAATATCCCCCAAATTCCCTCTGCGTTCTTCCTGTTTCATCTTGTTGAGACGGAAAACATTTTACCAGGAGCACAATGACTAAGGAACATGGCTGTCCTCGGTGGCACAGTGACTGGTCGTCAGCCCGGCCTCCATGCAGGAAGAAACAGGTATCCCTGAGCCCTCCTCAGTGCGCCCAGACGTCTAACGGAGGAGGACGTCTTACACAGGAGTCCCGGCGGCACTGAATGTTGTGTGCGTGGGAAAAAGAGCCAGTAGTAGCCACAGTCTTTCAGAATGTGGGCTCTGGGGAGCAGAAAAAGAGGAAGGTGATGGGGCCAGTTGGATTAGGTGACTCCTGCCCACCTGTCAGCCTCCGGATTGTGTTCATAGCAACCAGACTGACCATGCAAAAGGCCTCAGAAAGGAAACAGATTTATGCATATTTGCATGGGCTTGGTAACATCTTGCACACAAAGTGGATTTGGGTAGAAATGCATATGCTACGTCTCCTTTTTTGTACATATCTATTTTTATTGAAGGATAGTCAGTTTACATGTTGTGTCAATTGCTGGTGTACAGCATAATGCTTCAGTCATATAGGAACATACATATATTCGTTTTCATGTTCTTTTTCACCATAGGTTACTACAAGATACTGAATATAGTTCCCTGTGCTATATAGTATGAACTTGTTTATTTTATTATTAGTATCTGCAAATCTCAAACTCCCAGTTTATCCCTTCCCACACCCTTCCCCCTCTAGTAACCATAAGTTTGTTTCCTGTCTGTGTTTCTGTTTTGTAAATAAGTTTGTATTTTTCATTCTCTGTCTGGCTTCACTTAGAATGTCAATCTCCAGGTCCACTGATGTTGCTGCAAATGGCATTTTATTATTTTTTATGGCTGAGTAGTATTCCATTGTATAAATATACCATAGCTTCTTTATCCAGTCATCTGTTGATGGACATTTATGTTGCTTCCATGTCTTGGCTATTGTATATAGTGCTGCTATGAACACTGGGGTGCATGTATCTTTTTAAGTTAGAGTTCCCTCCAGATATATGCCCAGGAGTGGGATTGCTGG
This sequence comes from Camelus ferus, assembly GCF_009834535.1. Classification (NCBI taxonomy): domain Eukaryota; kingdom Metazoa; phylum Chordata; class Mammalia; order Artiodactyla; family Camelidae; genus Camelus; species Camelus ferus. The sequence goes on from NC_045712.1 coordinate 38,036,606, forward strand.
ATCATATGGTAAGTCTATTTTTAGTTTTTTGAGGAATCTCTATCCTGTTTTCCATAATTGCTGCACCAAACTACATTCCCACCAACAGTGTGGGAAGGTTCCCTTTTCTGCACACCCTCTCCAGCATTTATCATTTGTGGACTTTTGAATGATGGCCATTGTGACTGGTGTGAGGTGACACCTCATTGTAGTTTTCATTTGCATTTCTCTGATAATTAGCAATATTGAGCATTTTTTCATGTGCCTATTGGCCATTTGTGTGTCTTCCTTGGAGAATTGCCTGTTCAGGTCTTCTGCTCATTTTTGGACTGGGTTGTTTGGCTTTTTGTTATTAAGTTGTATGAGTTGTTTATATAGTCTAGAAATTAAATCTGTCAGTAGCATCATTGGCAGATATTTTCTCCTGTTCCATAGGTTGTCTTCTTGTTTTGCTTATGGTTTCCTTTGCTGTGCAAAAGCTTTTAAGTTTAATTAGGTTCCATTTGTTAATTTTTGCTTTTATTTCTGTTGCCTGAGTAGACTGCTGTAGGAGAACATTGCTAAGACTTATGGCAGAGAACGTTTTGTCTATGTTTTCTTCAAAGAGGTTTATAGTATCTTGCCTTATGTTTAAGTCTTATAGCCATTTTGAGTTTATGTTTGTGTATGGAGTGAGAGAGTGGTCTAACTTCATTGATTTACATGCAGCTGTCCAGTTTTCCCAACACCCTTTGCTGAAGCTATGTCTCTTTTTAATCATACCATTTCATCTTTGTAATACTCTTTTCTTGGAAGAACCCAAAGTGAGACACCTTAAATTACCAGCTTTTGCTTAGTTAAAATCCACTTTCTTGAGGAGTTAAATTAAGCAGTGTTTAATGTAATTCACTAAACACCTATGTGAAGTCGGCGTCACACAGAAACCCCAGACCCAGGCTAATTAATGGGTTTAAGTTACTCTGGCTTCAGAGTTTATAGTACATAATCCTAGAGGGTGAGCCAGTCAGTAGAAGTGAGGGGTTTCAATTTAGAAGGGGCCTTTAATTATCAAAGAAATGTGAAGAGAGGACGATTTTGCTGGAACCCCTCTGGTGAATCTCCTTGCTGGTGATGTACTGAGGCAGTGCATCTCAAAGTGTGGTCCCCAGATTCTTGGAGATACAGGTTCTCGGGCTCCACTCCAGACCTGCTGAATCAGAAACCCTGAGGGGGTGCCCAGCGATCTGGATTTTCACAGTCGTCCTGGTGACGGTGACTCACACTCAAGTCTGAGGATCCTCTTGGGACTGGCAGGGGTCGCCCTACAGGTGGCCCCTGATGCCTGCTGATACTGTGGTCTTGTGTGCTGCTGGCCCCGCATGGCACTGAGGTGGGGTGTGCCCACCGTGAGCCCCTCTGGCCTCCCCATCCAGTGAGCAGCTGAGAAAACAAGGAAGGTGTTTTTTGAAGGGGAGCCAAACTGTTAGTCTGTCCAGCCATCTTCCTGCACATCTCTTCTGTCTGACCGGTTTCTGGACCAAGGGACCCTTTGGGTGAAGAGCCACCCCAGGAGGAGAGGGGAGAGAGTGGATCGGGGTCCTCTGAGTAGGAGTGGTGGCTGGTGAGTGATTTTCCAGGGCAACTACGTGCACGTGTCCTCACCTTTGATTTCCATCTGTGAGCCTCAAAACCCATGTGGCTTTTTCTTGTATCTTTTAAACTCATAACTGCCTGAGAATCACCTCACAGAAGATAAAGGATTCACAGTAGAACAGAAACAAGCCACTGGCCAGTCTACTCTCCCAAACTGAAGACTTCATTTCCCCACCCTCTCCCTCAGGAAAAAAAATCACCGATAACTCAAATGGCGTGATTACCCTAACAGAGCAGAGCGAGCCCCAGGGATTCCTTGTCTGCCCGCACAGGAGCTGATGACACTGATCCGAGGAATTATGAGAAATGTTGCAGAGTAGTGTTTGCAGAAACCTCCTGGGGGAAGGCATAAGCTCTGACACGGACATAAAGGATGCCCTGAATTTCTGCAGCTGGGGTAGTGGGGTGATGGGACCCTGCGGCCCTGGCCGCAGTCTTTGGTTCCAATCCCTGCTCAGCTGACTTTCTTCCTTTGTGACCTTGGGCAGTAATTAAGCCTCCGTCTTCTCATCTGTAAAATCAGGGAGATAATCTCAATCACAAGGGTTGCTGTGAAGATTCAGAGAGGAATGAATGTTAGGATGGTGTCTGGCACATTGTTTGGCTTTAGTAAATGTTGAAGCTGTGCTTTTTAAACTATGTGCAGAACTGTTCATGTGTGAGATCAGTTTATTGGTTTGCAACAGCATTTTTTTAAAGAAATAAAAAATAATGCATTGCACTTTGTAGAATAAGTATTGTTTCATGAAACTTTGTACGTGTGTGTGCTGGGTTGCAACAGAAAACTATTTCCTATTGTGGGTTGCAATAAAAAGATGTGAAAGCACTGCTGAGGGGAGAGTTTGCATCTCTGAGGCGGGCACGTGTGCCCGGGCTGTGGCACCTCGGACTTTCTCCATCTGACGGTGCAGGAAGCAGGGGGCCGCCTGCGCTTGCTCTGTGGGTCTGATCCGTGTCCTCCCAGGATGCCTGGGCAGCCAGAGTCCTGCTGCTTTCATTTTGGGGCATTAGTGAGTTTGTTTACAGATTACAACTTGTGTCACCCAGGCAGACCAGGCCCAAAGGGCCCAAGACACACATTCCTGCAAGAGGTGCTGGTTTAGGCCGTTGCCCCCTCACCAGGATCAACCACCGGTGTTTGCCTGAGCCCGAAGCGGGTATCACCGCTGCCTCGTTCGCCTCCGGCTTAAGAACTCTGTCTTCAGGTCGCCTTCAAATCCACACAGAACTCAAAACTGAGTCCTGCCAGGACAAAGAAACCCCACTGGCTCCTCCTGAACCTGAAGGCCCAGACCCTCAGCCTTTCTTACACGTCAGATTCATTTGGAATATTTTCTCCTCTTCAAACCCAGAGCTGACGCTCCTGGATGTCTGTCTGCTTGACTGCTGAGGAATTCCTCTGACGGGGACTTTTTCACAAGCCTGCTGAGGAGGTCGAGTGGAACTTAGCAGTGCTCATCTGGGAACGCGCTGCCACAAGAGAAAATCATCATCCTGTGGGCTCTTTTTTTTCTTAATTAAAAAAATTTTTATTGAAGTATAGTTGATGTACAACATTATGTAAGTTACAAGTGTACAATATAGTGAGTCTGTTTTTAAAGGTTATACTCCATTTATAGTTATTACAAAATCCTGGCTGTAGTCCCTGCGTCATACAGTACATCCTTGTACCTTATTTTATACCGAATAGTTTACACCTCATCATAACCTACCCCTGTCTTGCCCCTCCGCTCTTCACTCTCTCCGCTGGTAACCACTAATTTGTTCTCTAGATCTGTGCGTCTGCTCCTTTTTTTGGTTATATTCACTCGTTTGTTATATTTTTTAGACTCCACATGTAAGTGATCTAGAGTATTTGTGTTTCTCTCTCTGGCTTGTTTCACCTAGCATAATACCCCCCAAGTTTATCCATGTTGTTGCAAATGGCAAAATTTCATTTCTTATGGCCGAGGAGTAGTCTGTTGTATTTATATACATCTTTATTAAATTCATCTGTTGATGGACACTTAGGTTGCTTCCATGTCTTGGCAGTTGTAAATATGCTGTAACGAACATTGGGGTGCATGTATCTTTTCGAATTAGTGTTTTTGTTTCTTTCAGATATATACCCAGGAGTGGAATTGCTGGGTCATGTGGTACTTCTGTTTTTAGTTTTTAGAGAAACCTCTGTACTGTTTTCCACAGTGGCTGCATCAATTTACAGTCTCATCCACAGTGCATGAAGGTCCCCTGTTCTCCACATCCTCACCAACATTTCTTATTTGTGTTCTTTTTGATTATGGCCATTCTGGCAGGTGTGTGGTGATACGTCATTGTGGTTTTGATTTACATTTCCCTGATGATTAACGATGTTGAGCATCTTTTCATGTGCCTGTTGGCCATCCGAATGCGTTCTTTGGAAAACTGTCTAGTCAGGTCTTCTGCCCATTTTTTTAATCAGGTTGTTTGTTTTTTTCTGATGTTGAGGTGTATGAGCTGTTTATATATTTTGGATATTAACCCCCTATCAGTCATATCCTTTGCAAATATTTTCTCCCATTCTGTAGGTTGTCTTTTCATTTTATCAATGGTTTCCTTTGCTATGCAAAAGCTCTTAAGTTTAGTTAGGTCCCATTTGTTTATTTTTGCTTTTATTTCCTTTGCTTTAGGAGACAGATCAAAAAAATATTGCTGTGATTTATGTCAAAGAGTATTCTGCCCGTGTTTTCCTCTAGGAGTTTTATGGTTTCTGGTCTTATATTTAGGTCTTTAATCCTTTTTTTTTTTAACATATATTTGTTTTCATTAAAGGTTATTACAAGGTATTGAATATACTTCCCTGTACTATACAGAAACTTTTTTAAAATCTATTTTTATATATGGTGGCTAACATTGAAAATCTCAAACTCCAGATTTACCCCTTCCCATCCCCTTTCCCCCAGTAACCATAAGATTGTTTACTATGTCTGCGAGTCTGTTTTGTAGATGAGTTCATTGGTGTCCTTTTTTTCTTTTTAAATTCCACATATGAGTGATATACGGTATTTTTCTTTCTCTTTCTGGCTTAACTCCACTTAGAATAACGATCTCTAGGTCCATTCATGTTGTTGCAAATGGCATTATTTTATTATTTTTATGGGTGAGTAGTACTCCATTGTATAAGTATACCACAGCTTCTTTATCCAGTCATCTGTCAATGGACATTTAGGTTGTTTCCATGTCTTGGCTGTTGTAAATAGTGCTGCTATGAACGTTGGGGTGCATGTGTTTTTTTGAATTAGAGTTCCCTGCAGATATATGCCCAGGAGTGGGATTGCTGGATCAAATGGTAAGTCTATTTTTAATCTTTTGAGGAATCTCAATACTGTTTTCCATAATGGCTTCACCAAACTACATTCCCACCAACAGTATAGGAGGGTTCCCTTTTCTCCACAGTCTCTCTAGCATTTATTGTTTGTGGACTTATTTTTAAATTTTTTTTATTGAAGTACAGTCAGTTACCATGTGTCAATTTCTGGTGTATAGCACAGTCTCCCAATCATGCATATATGTACATATATTTGTTTTCATATTCTTTTTCATTAAAGGTTATTACAAGATATTGAACATATTTCCCTGTGCTATACAGAAGAAACTTTTAAAAATCTATTTTTATACACAGTGGCTAACATTTGCAAATCTCAAACTCCCAAATTTATCTCTTCCCACCCCCTTTCCCTGGTAACCATAAGATTGTTTACTATGTCTGCAAGTCTGCTTCTGTTTTGTAGATGAGTTCATAGTGTGTTTTTTTCTTTTTTTTTAGATTGCGCATATGAGTGATATCATACCGTATTTTTCTTTCTCTTTCTGGCTTACTTCACTTAGAATGACGATCTCTAGGTCCATCCATGTTGCTGCAAATGGCATTGTTTTATTCTTTTTTATGGCTGAGTAGTATTCCATTGTATAAATATACCACAACTTCTTCATCCAGTCATCTGTAAATGGACATTTAAGGATGTTTCCATGTCTTGGCTATTGTATATAGTGCTGCTGTGAACGTTGGGGTGTGTGTATCTTTTCCGAATTAAAGAGTTCCTTCCGGATATATGCCCAGGAGTGGGATTGCTTGATCATACGGTAAGTCTGTTTTTAATCTTTTGAGGAATCTCCATCCTGTTTTCCATAATGGCTTCACCAAACTACATTCCTACCAGCAGTGTAGGAGGGTTCCCTTTTCTCCACAGCCTCTACAGCATTTTTCGTTTGTGGGCTTTTGAATGACGGCCATTGTGACTGGTGTGAGGTGATACCTCCTTGTAGTTTTGATTTGCATGTCTCTGTAATTAGTGATATTGAGCATTTTTTTCATGTGCCTATTGGCCATTTGTATGCCTTCATTAGAGAATTGCTTGTTCAGTTCTTCTGCACATTTTTGGGCTGGGTTGTTTGGGTTTTTTGTTTGTTTTTTTGTTTTTGTCATTAGGTTGTGTTTGTCATTGTCATTAAGTAGATATTGAGCCCTTGTCAGTCTTATCTTTTGCAAATATTTTCTCCCATTCTGTAGGTTGTCTTTTTGTTTTACTTATGATTTCCTTTGTTGTGCAAAAGCTAATGAGTTTAATAGGTCCCATTTGTTTATTTTTGCTTCTATTTCTATTGCCTGGGTAGATTGCCCTAGAATATTGCTAAGATTTATGTCAGAGAATGTTTTGCCTATGTTTTCTTCTAGGAGGTTTATTATGTCTTGCCTTATACTTAAATCTTTAAGCCATTTTGAGTTTATTTTTGTATATGGTGTTAGAGAATGTTCTAATTTCATTTTTTAACATGTAGCTGTCCAGTTTTCCCAGCACCATTTATTTTTGTTTGTTTTGTTTTTTAAATGAAGATTTTATTTTTAGAGCAGGTTTAGGTTCATAGTAAAATCGAGAGGCGCGTAGAGTTCTCTTGTACCCTGCTCATGCACAGACCCCACCATTATGAACATCCCCACCGCCACCCCCAGAGTACTATATATATAATTTTTTTTTCTACCAAGGAAGAACCTATATTGACACATCATAATTTAGATCATAATCATCCAAAAACCATTAGATTCACTCTTGATGTTGTACATTTTATGAGTTTGGACAAATGTGTAATGACAGGTATCCATCATTATAGAATCTCAAAGAGTATTTTCAGTGCCCTAAGTTTTCCTCTGTTCTCTGCTTATTCTTCACCACCCTACCCCCCATCCTAAACCCTACCAGCACCACTAATTGAAGAGACTGTCTTTTCTCCATTGTATATTCTTGCTACCCTTGTCTTAAATTAATTGACAAAAAAAATGTGTGGGTTTATTTCTGGGATCTCTGTTCTGTTCCATTGATCTGTGTGTTTGTTTTTGTGCCAGTACCATAGTGTTTTGATTACAGAAGCTCTGTATTATAGTCTGAAGTCTGGGTATGTGATTCCTCCAGCTTTGTTCCTCTTTTTCAAGATTCTTTTGGCTATTTGGGGTCCTTTGTGTTTCCATACAAAATTTAAAATTATTCTAGTTCTGTGAAAAATGCCATTGGTATTTTGATAGGATTGCACTGAATCTGTAGCTCACCTTGGGTAGTGTGGTCATTTTAACAATATTAATTCTTCTAATCCAAGAAACGGTGTATCTTTCCATCTGTTTGTTTTTTCCTGTGGGTTCTTTTGCTTCCTTTCCCTCTACAGCTTTTCTCTGCCTTTGAGGATTTGTGTAGGATTGAAAACACACTGAGCAGAGAGAAGACACGAGTTCTCATCCTTGTTCCGAGGCCTGACCGGCAGGACAGCTTTGGCTGCCGTCACAGCCTCTGAGAAGCCCTGTCTTCCCATCTGCCAGGTGTGCATACAATACCCACCCCTGTCAGGGTGGTTGTGAGGACCCAGTCATGGCTTTGAGCCAGTCTGTCATTTCTGGGTGTCCCCTCTGCAGCCTGATCTGCCACGTGGTGACATCCCAGCTCCCCTGCAATCACAGTTAAAACTCTCTACAGGCTGCAAATGATCACCCAGGAAGGGAACTGAGGATCCCCAAAGCAAGTCACTCAGTTGGCCGTCACTGAGGCCAGGGGGGCCAGGCTATGAACAGCGTAGCGTCCTGTGCCCCAGACCCACATGAGGCTCCCTTAAGAGTTGTATCACCCAGAGCCATTTACTGAGACAGCTTTTGTGTTCTGATTCTAAAAGTCACCCATGCTCATTGATGAGAACATGGAATGTGCAGGAAGCCTACAGAAATAAAACTAAAATCCATCCCTAAACCCCAGATTCCATGATGACGTCAGATGCAGCTTTGCTTTCTTCTTGTCACCACGGGGACAGGACTTCCCAGCGTATGTAAACCTGTATTAGCACCACTATCGATAGCTGCAGAGTGTTCTGTTTTATAGAATAATTTACTTAGCTGTTATTATTAGACATTTTGTTTCCAATTTCTCATAACTCCACATTCAAGACTATTATATAAGTCTTTGGGTCTCAGATTTTAGCTTTTTATTGGGAAATGATTTCAGACTTAACCAAAAAATGGTAAAATAGTACAAAGAGCTTCCGTATGTCTTTCCAAATGTAAACATTTTATAAAACCATAATACTAACATCAAAACCTGGAAATTTATTGGTAGAGTACTGTTAACTAATCTGTGTACTTTATTCAGATCTCTGCAGTTGTCTCACTAGTCTCCTCTGTTCAGGATGCAACCGCATCATTTTTCCTGGCTCTCTAGTCTCCTGTCCCTGACAGTTCCTCGAGCTTGATAGTTTCTGTAATTGAGGTGAAATTCACATAAAACCAACCGCTCTGAAGTGTGCAGCGGAGCAGCATTTAGTACATTCACAGTGTTGTACAGCTCCCCCTTCTGTCTGGTTTCAAAACGATTCATCAGACTTGGAGATTGCAGAGGCCAGGTAGCCTGCCACCTGTGGTGGTCTGATGTTTCCTCATAGTTAGGCTGAGATTGTGCATTTGGGGCAGGAAGACCAGGGAGGTGGTGGTGCATCCCGAGGGGTGCCGTACCCACGGTGATGCTCATACGTCTCACGGTTGGTGATGTTGACTTCCACTCCGTTCAGGTGATGTCTGCAAGGTTTCCTTACTGTAAAGTGACTGTCTAACCGTCTGTAATCAGGAAGTATCTTACAAGGAGATAACTTGAGAGCGGGTTCTTTACCATTTTTTCAAAAGCGAGGAAACAAATCCCGGAGGCGGTGTGGGGAGAAAGTGCTGGAGAGGAACCGGCCCCGGGCGCGGGCGGGGCTGGGGCTGAGCTGGGGCTTAGCGCCTGCCTCAGCTTCTCTTTCTGCACAAGAGAAAGGATTATGCCGGTTGTGTAAGGATCTAAGGTGGAAAAGAAGAGAAAAGCTGCAACTAGGCAGGCAGAGACGGTTCTGAGGTGGAAAGCGTGTCGGTGAGCTGCCCCTGTGCGGGGCCGCCCCAGCACAAGCCTCTGCGGAGAATGCTAGGGGCCTAAGGATCTGGCCTGGCTGCGCCTTTAACGCCTTTGGCTTCTCCCCTTCCCTGACACCCTCTCCCTGTGGCCCTGTGCAGCCGAAGCCCAGAGGCAGGTGAGTGGGCAGCTGGGAGAGGCCGCAGGGCTTCCCACTGTACGTGCAGGCCCGCGGCTGCCCGAGCGCCTCCAGCTGCATGTTGGCTGCTCGCTGTGCACACATCTGCTTCCTCCTCTCACGTGCTGTGTGTCCTGTGCTGTCCCCAGAACCCCTCCATGCTCCGTCATGCCTCTGCCGCCTGCTGTTGGGGGGGGGGTGGCCCAGGATCCCTGGGGAGGGTCGTCTTTGTGGTCTCAGGACAGGCGGCCCAGCTCACGCCCACAGAGGCCACTGGGCAGCCTGGGCCCTAGGCAACGGCGGGTCTTACTGAGCGAGGCCGGCACCCCGGGGCCCCTGGGGGAGGAAAGGAGGCTGGTGGGGGGAACACAGGCCCCGCTTGCTGTCCCGCTCCGTGCCCCTCCCCACCCTGAGGGGCCCCGGTGCTGTGCTCTCGAGGACGAGGGTGCCCTGCCCGCCCCCACTGACCCTCTCTATCCCCTTGTCCTTCCAGGGCATTGAGCGCCTCAAACGAAAGAATCAGCCCAGGGAACACACTGGCAGCTGGAAGACAGTCAAAGAGGCCTTTGGTGGGGACTTTTCCCTGAACTGGTTCAACCCCTTCTCCGGACCATGTCATCCAAAGCCTCTCAGTGACAGGGACTGGGTGCGACAGGTGGCATCGCTGTCAGACTTGGAGAACACAGAGACAACAGAGGAGCAGTCGGAGGAGAGGAAGGACACGGACTCTGTGGAGGTGACAGATGAGTGATGCGGTGGGCGAGGGCCGGGCCCGGCAGAGTGGCTGGGGGGCGACATGTGCTCCCCCACACCCGCTGCTCCCCTCGCACCAGCCCCTCCCTCCCCCCCCCCCAATGCTGGCCTGGTCTGGAGTCGGTGGACTGGGGGTGACAGAGGACGAGACACCTGCTCTGAGCTCCTCTGCCCATGAGGGATTGTCAGGAACCATTCTCCCAGGCCGGGGCGCCCTTCACACCTTGCCCAGCCTCCCCCAGCAAAGGAATCTCTGAACAGGGTTGCCCAGGGGCAGAAAAGAACTTACCTTCTGGCCTTTCTTGAGATGTCTGTCTTCTCTTGAGAAAGTTGGGGCCCTGGCTCCTGGGTTTTGAGAACTGAGACAGAGCAAGGCCCTGGGAACCAGGGGTGGGACACCGGGAGCAGCAGAGATCGGCCTGCAGAGGCTGCAAGGATCCCAGGCCCTCCTCAGAAGGGGTTTCCCCACTGCCTGCCTGAACTAGGAGGAAGGCCAGGCTTGGCTTGAGCGAGGACCCCAGCACTAAGCTGTACACACACGTGAGGGGCACACCCAGGAATTCCAGACACTAGAATCCCTGAGTCAGACAGCTGGGAGCCGTCCTGCCTTGTGGCTACAAGTCTGTTCCCAGGGGAAGGTCAGGAGAGGACCTCTTTAGGCACTCCTGGGATGCTGGCCTCCGCCCTGAGAACTGAATGTAACTGCCCCTCCTGGGAAGTTTAACCACCAACACAGGCAGAGCTGACCAGAAACGCGGCCTGCGTGTTTTAGGCCAGTTCTCCCAACATAGTGGCCATTGCGTCTCTGAAAGGACAGGTGGTGGCAGGGCCTGCAGACTGAGAGCCAGGCAGACAGCCACACCCCCCCGCAGGACCAGGTTGAGCCGGGACCCTGGTCACCCCCTTTGAAGGCTGAGGTGTCCGAGATCAGCACTGACGGCCTGAGCAGGGCTTCTAGGCTCAAACTCCGCCCCACTAGTTGCTGAAGCAGCATCTTCCACACAAAGTCCAGCAGAGGTTTGTGCCCCACGTGGTATAAGAATGGACTCCCCACCCCCGCTCCCCAGCATGCGTCTTCATTCTCTCTGGCCTGTTCCCCTGGTGGTGACACCAACATCGGTGGCAGTGTGGGCAGACAGGCAGAGCCTGCCCGCGCGACGTCCCTGAGTCAGGGCCCCTCTCCTGGCTCCAGGCAAGAGTGTGAGTCCTAGTCCAGAGGGGCCTGTAGCCCCAGTTAAACAGGGAGGAGGGGCAGCCCTGCACAGGTACGAAGGCTGTGGTGCCTGGGGGGAAGGAGGGCCAGGTCCTGGTGACGCTGTCAGAGGGCACCCCTGCCTCCAGCTGACGACCCAGGCTCTGGGGCCTCCCCCGCCTGGTCCCAGCGTGCTGATGTCGTCCCCCAGGAGGGCGGCTGCTGGGCTCCCGCCTTGACAGAGCAACTGGAAGGCACGGGGCCTTCCACACCCGGACAGCAGGCCTCGTTTGTGGGTCCCTGTCAGCTTTAATATTTGTTACTGACAATGTAAGGGCCCTGGGTGGCTCTGAAGCCCATTAACTCAGTCTGGGCATGGCCTGGCCATGGAGGCCGGCTGTGTTGTCCTCACCCAGAAGGCAGCCCTGGGGAGCAGGCCTTATGGACTGTATACCAGAGACTCCACATCAGGGAGGAAAGGATGCTAAGCCCTTGAGTCCCCAAGGAGGCTGTGGTTAGACTCAGGGAAGAGGGTTTGCTGGTCACTGCGAACCGCAGTCTCTGCTGTGTTCAAGCCTGAGGTCAGAGGTGTGTGCTACCCACAAGGCCCTTGAGAAATATCCTTGCATGATGGATTTGAAACTCGTGTTCCTCTGGCCAGCCTGGCCTGAAAATGGAGGTACCCACCAGCCCCAAAGTCAGTCCTGTTTTCAGATTGGTGGGTGGGTCCGTCCACTCTGGACCTCAGCCGGGTCAGACTGCGTCCTGGGAGGGTGGGACCTGGCCCCAGCCAGGCTGGCTGGGGCTAACCTGCCCACCCCTGAGCCTCGTGTCCTGCCAGTGACACAGCTGTGTCACCACGGCCACTGTGGACAGCATAACATTCTGCTCAGCCCCAGACAGCACTGCAACTGATGTCAGAACAGGACGAGGGCTGCAGGGAGGGAAACTGGGCGCAAGCCTCTGCCTCTTTGAATAAAAAGCTCTCAATTCTACCTCGGTCACCGGAGTCTCCTGTCTTCCGCCAGAGGTCCCAGGCCAGCCCCGGGGGCAGCACCCTCTCTCAGGTCACCGAGGGGACACCTCTAAGGAAGCCTCTTCTCTCCCATTTCTGGCCTGGGAGACAGGTGAGTGTCACACAGCACAGACTTACCAGCTTCACCTTTGGCTCTGGATCATCTTGTGAGATCTCCAGCAGGAGGAGAATGTACCTTCCTGTAATGAGCATTTATTGAGCACCTACTGTTGACATTTGGGCCAAGAGTGCCCAGGATTGAAGGTTTTTGACTTGAGAGCCCAGGCCCCCCTCCTCTTAATGTCATAAATTACGCACAAAATACCCCTCATTCAGCCACACAGTACCTCTGCCAGAGGGTGTCCAATTGGAGTTATAGCCTCTGAGGGAGGAGTAGGTGTCCTGCACAGGGGCCAGAACAAAGACGTCAACCCCTCCGAGAGTCCTCTGCCCTAGGAAGTCAGACGATCAGACGGCCCCGGATGTTCCCCAGAAGACACAAAGCAGCTTGCTGACAGGAAAAGTGACCCAGGGGACCACACATTCTGTGGCTTCAAGATGACTAATTAAAAGCATATTGGTCATTTGAACATGTCTCTGGAGGGCGGCACAGGAAAGGGCTTCCCGTTGGCACAAGGAGGTGCCTGCTCCTAGGATGACGACCACTCTCGGGAACAAACCCCTGCTCGAGGGGCGGGGGTGCTGCGGGCTGGGGTCGTCTCCAACAGGTCCCTGAGCTGCTTCCAGGCCAGCCCTTGGGGCCGTCAGTTCAGGTGAGGTGAGGGGGTGGGCAAGGCGGAAGGCTTAAAGTGGGGCACCCCTGGGGATATCTTCACCGCAGTGGTCGGAAAGGGGCCCCTTGTTGAGGACCCTTCTCCTCAGACTGGTTAAAGTCAGGACCCCTCTGGTGGGCCTGCACCCTGAGTGAGGCCCGCAGGGTCGCACAGGCAGCTCTGTTCCTGGGGGTGGGGAGGGCGGCCGGTACAGAGGAATGTCTTACATCCTTGGCCATGAGAAGGGCTGAAATGGAGGAGAGGGAGGAGTTGAAGCAACAGGCTCGGCCAAGTCACAGACCGGTCTAGGGCCACAGCCAAGGTGGGTCCTAAGGGAAGGCATTCCTGCACAGGGAGGCTCAAGTCCAGGGGCTCAGGCTGGCTGGCCTGTGTGGGAGGGATGCTCTCTCCCAACGCTGACTGGGGGTCGGGGGTCTTTTTCACATGTGACTGAAATGTCTGGGTGGGACTGAGGTGAAGGAGGCTGTGGGCTTCCTTGGAGAAGGTTCAGGGGCCGTGTGGAGGGAGCAGGGGTGCAGGGCCCCCTCGCAAGGAGAGGCAGGGCTGGTCATCATCTGCCTCCCTCCCCGCATTGAACCCCATGAAGTCTCATGACTTTAACTTACCAACACCAAGCAGGGGAACCACTGGGTCATCCGCCACCACCAAGGGGCTGGGGAGTTGAACACAAAGACTGGGAACTCCTACTGACCTGCCAGTACCACAACAGTTCACCCAGCCTCGGGGAACCGTAGAGGCCGTGAAGTTGGGTTTAAGGTGCTGCAGTTTCAAGTTGTCTGAAGTTGTCAAAAGTCAAAGGTGGACAGACACCACATGCCTCTCAGTCCTGCTTCTGGTTTGGTGGGCAGGCCTGGGCTCGGTGACTGCAGAGGTCCAAGGGAAAGGCCCCGTCCACCTGCTGGGGCTCACGGGGTGAGGAGGGATGGGGTGGGGCATCTGGGAGCACAAGCCCGTGGACTCCAAGCAGACAACACAGCAGCCCCAGCCCCGCACTGCGGGAAGACGCCACAGGGCAGGTGCTTCCCAGGCAGACGCGCCCGGAACTGAAGAACAGGTATCTCCCCACGGGGCGGGGAGCTCTGGGCTTCCGATGGCCTTTGGCTCCAGGGAGGGACCTGTGGCCGTGGAAGCCTTTAGTTCTGGCTGCAGAGAGCGTGGCCTGCTCCCTGAGGCCATGACTCAAGGCAGGGTTGTGGGGTTCTGTGGCCCAGGCTGGGCGTCTGATCTGAAAGCTAATTCCAAATCAGGAAATGCTCAGTCAAGGCTCAGAGGCAGTCAGAGCTCCTGCCTCTTTCCGCAGCATCAGGCAGAGGCTAGCCGGGGTTGAGAATAGTCTTCTCAGCAGGAACCTCTTTGTCACCTGATTGGAACTAAACTTGATAAATTTCTTGGGTACCTTTTATTTGGAATCTGATAGTCTCACCTCACTTCACCATCCTGGAAAATTCAAAAAACACAGACATGTGGTCAGCCAAGGGTGACGGTGGAGAGGGGAGGTGAGCTGTGTGCAGAGCCGGGAGTCCCAACCTCCGCTCAGCCTCTGTGAAAGGTCCTGGCCATCACTGGGCACAGCACAAGGGACGTTCCCACTGGGTGCTGTTCGAAGCACCCAGGGAGCTTCTGACAAACTGATGATTAGGCCCCAGGCTGGAGAGTCGGACACAGCTGGTCAGTGTTGGAACCTGCTGCCAGGGGGCCCCACCAGTGACATCTCAGCTGTTGGCAGCACTGTTTTATAAACTCACAAGCCAAGGACAAGTTCAGCCTCTGACCTGCTGTGTCCACACTGATTTTTACAACTTGAATTCTTGCCATCTTTTCAGACCCAGAAGCTTCATAGTGTAGAAGACCACACACACTCCTCCAGCTTATTATGAAAGGTCAGAAGGTCCAGAAGTGTGGGGGGCCCAGGTTCCTACCCAGTCTTGGTTAGCCAAGGCGAGTGACAGCACCCACTCCTGTTCATCCATGACACCCACCGCCAACTGGTCCAGCCAGTTTGACTCTGCACCCCTCTGGTCTACGGACTTCTTCACTCACCAGCACCATGGGGGAAGACAGCGTGGCCTCTGGAGCCAGACAGACCTGGGTCCCCTTAAGCACTCAAGCCATCGTCTGTCCCTTCTCTTACTGTTCAGCCCATTTGACTCTCACAGCCATCCCAACCAATGGACAGGTAACATTATCCCCACTTTATAGATGAGGAAACTGAGGCTCAGATTCTGAGGCTTGTCAAAGGCCAGTCCCCAGCTAATTAGAATAAGCTGGCCCCAGGATGGCACTCACAAATCTGGGACCCCAAGCTTTGATGCTTTCGATGACAGTCACTTCCCTGGGCCTCAGTTTTCTCAGATGTAAAGCAAGGTGCTGGTTTCCAGGGCCTCTTCCAGCTCTGACCTTTCACAAGCCCTCCTGGCCACCCTTGCCTGGGGGTACAGATGCTCTTGCTCCGTGGGCATGAGCAACAGTTGTCTCCTGTATGAAAATCCAAGAGGAACATCTGTTTTATGATGAATCACATGAATCACCCAGCCTCTCATGACTACAGTGTGGTCTTGGGGCTGCAACACCAGCAACCCCTGGGAGCCTGTTGGAAACAGGCTCTGAGTGCGCACACAGCCCGCGGAGTCAGAATAGCACCCATTTTTACAAAACGTCAGTTAATTGGTCTGTACCTTAAGGTCTAAGGAAAATAGTAATCTACCGGTTTTTCCTTGGAGTACTCAGGCACCCTATAAGAAACAGACCATCAGAAACCTTTCAGGAGCAAACCTTTAGAGTTTGCTCAAGTCCTTTGCTGGGTATCAGCATATCAAAATCGTTTCCATGCAGTCCAGCAAGCAATTACAAAATATAATGAAAAATATTTCATTCACAAAAGCTATAAAAACATCCCAGAAGTAACCCAACTAGGAATGTGAGAGTTATATACAAAGGAAACAATAAAACTTTTCTAAATGTAACAAAGACAACCTGGTAAATGGAATAATATCCCACATACTTGGATGCAAGACTCATGGTCATTTGGCTTGGTTCTCCCCAAATAAACTGATAAATTCAATGCTGTACAAATCTCAATCCCAACAGTTTTTTGTTTTTGTTTTTTAATTTTGGGGTGGGGGGTAATTAGGTTTTACTTATTTATTTTTGGAGGAGGAACTGGGGATTGAACCCAGGACCTTATGAATGCTAGGCATGTGCTCTGCCACCTGAACTATACCCCACCCCCCTCAATCCCGACAATTTTTATAAATTTTATGGACAAGAAAAATGGGAGTAGGGGGCATTAGCCTACTATATACCAATACGTACTATAGAACAATAATTTATCTTCTAATGCAATGTTACGCTATCTAAATGAGAAAATTTAAGAGTCCAGATACCCAGATATGTATCAGAATTAAAAGTAGCATTTCAAGACATTAGGAAATGATAGATTACTTGACCAAGTTGGGGCTCTACATCACTCCACACCCCCAAAAATTAAATTCCATATGCCTGATAGTATAAACAAAGTCAAAATTTTTAGAAAAAGCATAGGGAGTATTTCTATATTCTTGGGGTGATGTAAAACCTAATATCCTTAAAGGAAAAAATTAACTACATTATGGCTACATTAAAATTGAAAGGTTCTAATGGTGAAAGGCACATAGAGGTTAAAAAAATAGATGATAAATGATTTGCAACAGTGACCCTCTTTACTATATAAGGACTACACACAAATTAATACAAAAAATTAATGAAATAGGCAAAGGATATGATCAGGCAACAAATAGTCAATTAACAAAAATATTCAGCCTCACAAATAATCAGATGCAAATTAAAACATGGTTCAACCATTATATTGGCAAAAATCAAAAAGATCTGTTGGTGGAGGGTGTATCAATGTAATCTTTTCCCAAAGCAATTTGACATTAGCAAAATGTATCTATATATTCTGACCCTATAACTCACTACTGGGAAATCACATCTCAGAAATACCTGCACACGTAGCAGAGATACGTCCTGTTGAGTTCGTCCTGCCCTGTTTGTAAGAACAGCTTAAGCAGACTCACCCTTGGTCAACAGTCTGCAGCGGGGAGACGCCCAGGCTTTCCACAGAGAACTTGGTGCCTGTCAAAGGGAAGTGCAGGGTGTCCCTGAAGACGCAAGTGCCGAGAAGTGGCTTGGCCGGCGGGGTCCGTGTGCGTGAGGCAGCTGGGGGCGGGGGTGGGATGAGGAGCGGGGAGAAGACACACTTGAGTCAGGTATATGTTCTCAGGTGAGTTACACCAGGAGCGGAAACACAATGACAAGTTGTATCAAGCCGGGAAAGTGCGTGTGCGCCTGTGTGTACAGACACAAACATCTATGTATCTGAAGGCTTTAGGGGAGAATCTCTTCCATGCCTTTCTCTTAGCTTCTGGTGTTGCCAGCAGTCATATATGTATGTATATAACCTGACATCCTGAGCTTTGTCAGACTCAAGGCGTCATGCCGTGCCAGCCAGAGTTCCAGCCTGACCTGTATCCTGGCGGCTCTGCAGCCCTAATCAGGATCCCTCCTCACCAAACTAAGACCTTCCAGCACCGCCCAGCTCCAGCTGCAGCCTGTGGTTCTGAGATGCCCCCTCCAGCAGGACAGACAGGTGCAGGGAGGCTTGAAACATGGGACATTCATGAGGGAGGATCCCCGTAGACGCCCTTCCCGCGCTCCAGGGTGAATACACAGCCCCCTGCATCCCCCACCAGGGCTCCCCTCCAGCCCCATAGATACCGTACCTCCTCACAGACAGGACCCCAAGTCCCAGAATGGCCTCCCAGCCAGGCTGCCTCGTGGAGCAGCCCAGGGGAAGCAGCAGAACTGAAGCTAAGCTCTGTTCCTCCTCCCTCAGAGTACCCTACCTCTAATCCGTCCAGAGCCGGAGCACTGGACACT
Organism: Camelus ferus; assembly: GCF_009834535.1. NCBI lineage: Eukaryota > Metazoa > Chordata > Mammalia > Artiodactyla > Camelidae > Camelus > Camelus ferus. The sequence continues at coordinate 38,054,436 of NC_045712.1, forward strand.
GGTGTGCCCTGTGCCCCGCCTGGCTCTGGCCGAGCCCGCCTCCTCGGGCCCCCACAGCACCCCAGGCTGGCATCTTGTTTCGCGTGTTGCAGGCTTGGCCTCGTTTCTAATGTTCATCCAAATATCTAGCTCTTCCGATACAGTTCCCACTTCCCACCCACACCTCGTGGCTTCTCCCTCCCACGGGCAGCACAGACTTATTAGCTGAAACCTCTTAATTCCTGAAATAGTCAGAGCCAATTAAGAGGCAGGCCAGCCAGGCAAAGCTAGAGCACTGTTTACAAGGTACCTGAAACACGACTGGCTGGAGAGATGTGTATTTTCCCCAGTTCCTCTCAGAAAGTGGAAGACACACCCTGCTAAGCTACCGGGGTGAGGGAGTGAAATCCCCAAGAGAAACTGTTGACACTTAAATAATGGCAGACCCCCAACTGCCTTCCAAGGAGGGTGGGCCCAGTAACCACAGGGATCCCATTTCTCTGAGTAGGCAAAGCGTGTGTGGGGTCCGGGCAAATGTCCAGGCGTTAGGGGTGGTGCCAGTGCTAGCGTCCTGCCCCTGCACACTGCCCTCTTGGTCCTCGTCCCCACCTCCAAAGAAATTCAAAGAACAGTCTCTTAAAAGGAGGGGTGCAAATTGTTAGCCTGCCCAGTCCCCACTTACAGCACACCAGCTGGGCACAGGCCCCCACCTGTAGGGCCATGACAACCCTTCCTGTAGGCAAGGGCTTCAGAAGAGAAGGGCTTTGTGACAAGGCCCTTCAAGTAAATTATCAGCTTAGAACTTCTCATAGACGCTATTAGAAGCTTAGAGCACAGCCTCATTTGAAACCTGCCATGAAGTCTGTAGAACAGGGACCATTTTTCCCCGGGAGAAAACTCACTTGCAAGGCTCTGAACAGTCTGGCACCCAGTTACACCTCGCACTGTCGATCTGACTCACGTGGGGACCTGTGCCAAGCCCTGCACTTTAGCTACTTGTATATGAAATTTCTAGATGGATACACAAGAAATTGATGGCATGGATCACCTGTGGAAAGAGTTAAGAAAGCTTTCACTGTATCTTTTGCAACTTAATAACTTGAACATACTAATTCCCAAAATTAAAACGTTAAAAACTCACCTGACTAGAAACTTTAAAAAAAAATTGCTAGGTCCATCACTTCTCCAGAAATACTTACTTAGAAAAACAAGGTGCAATGCAATTGACCTGACGAATAAGCCAACCACAGGCCCCCACAAGAGGTCTTAGGGCCCCACCCCAACACCAAGGCCAACCTCCAGGAAGGAGCCCTTTCTGGCCAGCAGGTGGCGCACCTCAGAGAGTGCAGGGTACTGGAAAGATGCAGACACCTGAGAGGCAGCTGTTCCCTTGGACTCCACAATTACAAAACCTATGATGACTGGTTCATCAAAGTCAGGCTGCCCATGTAGGTACTGGAGTCGAAGGATAGAGTCTCTTCAGATGTTAAAGAGTGAGAGAGGAGGGGTGTGGCCACTTATTACAGCCCCCAGGAGCTTTCGTCATCAAGCACAGAATTAGATTAAATCTGGATGGAACCGAGCTCCTCTGGGCAGGTCTCTTTCTTTAGAAAACACAAAGTTGGGCTGAGTTCTCCAGGCTCCCATCCCAAATCCATGGAGACATCACTAGCTGTTGTCAGGACTCCTCTGTTCATTCTCAACTGCCTTGGGTACCCACGACCCACTGATTGGAGTGGGCATTTGAGATGAAAAGCTTTGCCATTGTAAAGGAGGACTCCTCATGACACCTCCAGCACCCCACATGTCTGACTCTGTGACAGACCCCAGGCTCCTGGACCAGCAGTCTCTGGCCCACGTCCTCTCTGTGCCTGGATTCCTCTTAACTACCAAATGGTAGATGCTTAATAAATATTTGTGTTTACTCACACACAGAAGTTAGTTAGTATATGGAAACAGTCCACAGAGAAGAAAGGCATCTCAGATAGTAGGGACTCTGATCCTGTTTGGGGCCCATGGCCTCTTCCTGTCCCTGGTGACAGTACCTCGACCTTGCATCTGCGTGGCCTCATGGGGGACTCCCAGGCTGGTGGTGTTTTTGCCTATGTATGGTCTGCAGTTCAAAGGAACCCAAGGTGTGACAGTCTTTGGGGTAGCTGTCTCTCTTATTAGAGTGCTGGTGAACTTTATCAATAGAGTTTCCCAGCAGCACAGGATCTGCCTGGACATACATCTGAGGAAGGTCCTCCTTTGGGGGGAGTTTGTAGTCTCTCGTGTAAGTGAAGAGGGAGAAGGCATGGTTTAGGACCTCCCTCTCCTCAGGGGACCCTGAGTGAGACACAAAAGCAGCTTAGAGTGCTCCTCCCAGAACCAAGTATCCAAACCCACCCTGGAGGCAGTAGCAGCCTGCCCACCTGCCAGGACTGCAGAGACGTTCCAGGGGCCCAAGAACTATGAATTCACCCAGAGAGGGGTTCAAATCACCATTCCTGAATCCTAACACATTCTGACGTCACTGGGAAGGGGAAAATTTGCTCCTCCGTAAAAGCAATGAGAACACTGGCAAAAATGATCAAAGTCAACTCTTTCAGAACTCTTGAAATTAACATGAGCCTTGAAACTATCTGAAGAGCCTTTATTCTCAGTGAGAACAGAGTGTCACGTGGCATTTTAACCTGCCGAGTCCCATCCCTTTCTCCACATCACCAGAGTGGCCTTGGAGTCCAGCCGCACCAAGGCACAGCGAAAGCTGGCAGCCCCAGCACCTCTCAAGGGAGCAGACGGGTTTGTAGCTCCCCAAAGCCAACCACCAGAGAACTGGCGTTCTCAGACCTGCCCGGCCATCCCATGGAACACCCACCCATGGGGCTGATCTTTATTTGACCTGATTCAGAGCTCACTCCTTATCACTCTTCTTGACCTCATGGTATTTGTCAAAAAAGGGGGGGGGGGATTGTTCAACACTGTAGTTGCCTAAGGCACTAATAACACTTGAGGGGAAAAGATGCTTACCAAAAAAACTTAAGGAAAAGCTAAATAATATTCATAGGGACTTTGAAAAGCCCAGACAGATGCCTGGGAATCTAGGAAGCCTCGTGCACTGTGCAGGGCTGTGCATGTGCCCGGCAAACACCCGAGACAGCTGTAAGCGCTCACCTCCGACTGACCCTGAAACCCTGCTCAGGCAGGAACACAAGGCTACAGCAGACATGAAATCTGCCTGCCAGGACATTTAATGTGCACCCCAGCTTTACACAGAGCGCCTTGGTAAAGGCTGGGAGACGTACTTGTCCAAGAAGTTTATGGAAATCCCTGACCAATCCGTAGCGGACCATTAAGCAAACTGAGCAGAGATTTCAGTGGCCACGTACACTGAAGAATACATGCGCTGCAGGAATGGCAGGGAAGGTGAAGAACCAACAACAACAACAAACAAATGAAAAAACAAACCCCAGGTCACGGGGAGTGAGCCAGGATCTGATTTCCAGAATTGCCAAATTATACTCTTCAAAATGTCCAGTTTTTGACACATATGGATCAATGGAACAGAAGACAGTCCAGAAATAAACCACAACTTTTCATCAATTAAACTTTGACAAAGGAAACAAGAACATATAATGAGTAAAGACAGTCTCTTCAGGAAATGGTGGTAAAACTGGACAGCTGCATGTAAATCAGTGGAGTTAGAACACCTCCTCACACCACACACAAACATAAACTCAAAATGTCTTGAAGAATTAAATATAAGACAAGACATTATAAACCTTGTAGAAAAAAAATAGGCAAAATGTTATCCAACATAAAGATCAACAATGTTCTCCTAGCAAAATCTACCCGAGCAATAGAAACAAAAGCAAAAACAAATGGGACCTAATTCAATGTACAAGCTTTTGCACAGCAAAGGAAACCATGAACAAAACAAAAAGCCAACTTACAGAATAGGAGAAAATATCTGCAGAAGATGAGATCGACAAGGGCTTAATCTCCAGAATATATAAACAGCTCATACAACTTGATAAGAAAAAAACAAAACCCAATCCATGCATGGGCAAAAGACCTAGACAAGCAATTTGCCAAGAAAGAAATAGATGGCCAATCGGCTCATGGAAAAATGCTCAGTATTGCTAATTATCAGAGACATGCAAATCAAAACCACAAGGCCATATCACCTCACAGTGGTCACAATGGCCATCATTCAAAAGCCCACAAGTGATAAATGCTGGACAGGGTTTGCAGAAAAGGGAACCCTCCCACACTGTTGGTGGGAATGTAGTTTGGTGCAGCCATTATGCAAAACAGTATGGAGAGTCCTCCAAAGACTAAAAACAGACTTACCATATGCTCTAACAGTCCTACTCTGGCATATATCCAGAGGGAAGCTTAATTCACAAGGTCACAAGCATCCCAAAATTCACAGAAGCACTATATACAATAGCCCAGACATGGAAACAACCTAAATGTCCATCAACAGATGACTGGATAAAGAAGCTGTGGTATATTGATACAACGGAATACTACTCAGCCATAAAAAAATAATGAAATAATGCCATTTGCAGCAACATGGATGGACCCAGAGAATGCCATTTTAAGTGAAGTCAGCCAGAAAGACAAAGAAATATACCACATGATATCACTTATTTTTTGAATTGAAAAAAAAAGAAAAAATGACAAATGAACTTATTTACCAAACAGAAACAGACTCGGAGGCATAGAGAACAAACTTATGGTTACCAGAGGGAGAGGGTGTCAGAGGGATAAATTGGGATTTCTAGATTTGCAAGTACTAACTACTATATATAAAATAGGTAAACAAGTTTATACTCTATAGCACAGGGAACCATCTTCAATATCTTGTAGTAAGTTATGGTTAAAACTAATATGAAAACGAATATATGTATATTCATGTATGAGTAAGTGATTGTGCTGTACACCAGAAATTGACAGAACATTGTAAACTGACTGTACTTCAATAAAAATACATATAAAAAATAAAATTAAATAAATTAATAAAACAACTTGTGAATGACTCTCAGAGCTGTGATATTTCAAGCAAACGGGAGCCCGGTGTTCAGCCAGAGTGGGCAGCTTCCAGGCCCTGCAGGAGGGGGGCGACACTGGGGATCCGACTGGAAGTGGGGGACTCACCAGCACTTCCAGGAATGGCAGGTGCTGTGAAGAAAACACAGCAGGTGGATGTGAGCGCAGCAGGCTTCTTTGGCCCAGGGAGCGTCTCCATGAAGAGAACCCTCCTGAGCTGAGACCTTTGTGACTCCCGGAGGTGGCCGTGCCCTGACTTCACAGCCAGAGATCTTCCTGGAGGAGCAAAGGCTGGAACTGGAGGTCTTATCCAACCCGATGCACACTCGATGAGCAAGAGGAGGGTATTTCTCTAGAATCAAAGGCCCCTCTCTACTCTCCCCAGAGCACAGGCTTTAGCAGAGGCAGGGTGGGGCCCCAAGGGGCCCGTCCAGGCAGGGGCATGGTGGCTGTGGGCGGGCCTCCGACACCCACCAGAGCCTCACACAGGCCCTGCACGCCAGCACGGGGCCTTGGGCTCCAAGGCTTGAGGGGGCTCTGGCGCAGCAGGCCAGTGCAGCAGTTCAGGACGTTTTTCTCAAACTGTTTTGTGAAAGGAAGACAGAGGCCACTAACAAGTGTTTGCTCCACGTCAGAAACTTAACAAATACCCCTTAATTTGCACCTCACAACTACCCTGTGGGACGACCCCACTCCGGGTGCAGAACTCTGCCCACGGGCTCACCAAGTCTCCCCAGCACAGAAAACTAGAAGCCAATTAAATGTCCATCTATAAAGCAGAGGTAAGTAAGCCCACAGAGCCGGGAGACGGGATATTACATATATTACTGTTAAAAACGTACCAGAAGGGATTTTACTACCACGGCAAAAATTCCTTTGTGATCAAGTTAATAAAATGGACTACAAAGCTTGCATATATAACATTTTCTCAACTCTGTACGCGTTAGCAATAGAAAAAAGAATGACAGGATAGATGCACAAGGCCCTACTGCACAGCACAGGGAACTGTATTCATTACGTAGTAACCCGTAATGAAAAAGAACATAAATATAAAATAACTGAATCACTATGCTGTACACCAGAGACTAACACAACATTGTAAATCAACTATTCTTCAATTAATTAAAAAAAGAAAAAAGAAAACACACTAGAATGTTAAGTCATTATCACTGAAGGAAGAGAGTATTTCATTTCTTTCCATGTTTATCTTCTAAGTTGTGGAGGTCTTTTGTGATAAACACATGTGTTACTTAAAAAATTCTATTGATGTATTTATTTCAAACCACTTTGTCAAGATATAATTTACATCCCATAAAATTCACCCTTTAAGCTGGATGATTCAATGGTCTTAGCATATTTACAGCGTTGAAGTCCACGGGTTACTTCTGTAATCTGAGAGGGCAACTACCAGAATAAAAGGAATGGCTAGTCACCTTCACCCCCCAGAAGGAGTCTGGGAGAGTTCCGTGGTTATAGTTCTTTGGGGTTCAAGTCACCCCTTGATTTTCTCCAAGGGGCAGTTACCTAGGATTCGGCTGATTCCTTCCTCCCCACCCTCCTGTGGTCCTCATTCTGGCTGTCTCCTTCCTCTGCTGACGGCTGCCCCCCGCCTCCTGTGCCCACCACTTCCATCTAGTTTCCCTCCACCCCCTCCCCTGTAAGTAGCGGCGGTAACTGGGCCCCGGGGCGGGGGAGACTGAGGATGAAACAAGAGGATGCACGGGAAGCATTTTGCAGAGCACACACAGCAGGCCTCATGCGTGGGAGTCAGTCCCCCTCCTGTCCTGTCTGGGATGTCCAGACCCAGGGAGAGGAGGGGCAGCAGGTGGTTGTATAAAGCATGGCACTTTCCAGAAGCTTTTGTTGCAAAAGGTGGTGAGAGAAGGTGGGAAGTGTCTGGCGCCTGACTCCTCACCACTGGATTTGTGCCTTTAGAGCCAAGGAGCCCTTGCTCCTTCCACACTGCTGCTCTGCCTCATGGCTGCACGGAGACTTCCATCCTTCCACTGAACAGAGGCCTCCAGACCAAAGTCTTCTAATAAAATCTGTTTTAGAAGCTCTTTATCTACACCAATGTTCCACTTGTCATGGGGCTTCCCTGTGAGTAATTATCAAGTGGCTTGTTCTTTGACGAACACACTGGGAGGCGGGTGGTGGCAGGGAGCAGAGGGGATGGGAGAGGCCCTAGACCCAGCTCTGATTCTGCCACCTGTCTGCACGTTCGTGGGGGGGGCGGTCACCCCTCTCTGGGTAAGTGCCACATGTGTGGGGCTGGGGTTTGACTTGAGGCTCACAAACCTCTCTCCATAACCTTTACTGGCAACTACCTAGCGAAACAATGGGGCCTGGCCCAGACACAGGATGACACGTTCATTACCTGGCCAGTTCCCGGTCTTTTCTTGGACAGAGTCAGTACAACACATGGAACGGCAGCCCGCGTTGTCGAGCACGTAGTCATTCTACTCCGCCTCATCCGCCATGAAAGCCACATCCTCCGAAGCCAGAGCACACATGCATGTGGGGTCATCGTCTGCTCCCTGGGTGTGGGCAGGCCTGTCACAGGAAGCTGCCTGGCCTGTGGGGAGGTCCTGCCAGGTCTCCACGAGGGGCTGGAAACAATGAGTGTTGTGGGGTGGGACATGGGAGGCACGAGTTAAGACAGGCACCAAAAAGATGCTCACCTCCTGAGCCAGCTGTGAGGGGCTGCCCCTGGGCGAACGCGGCACAGACTCGGCACAGACATAACTAAGACCAGGAATGGACTGTAAACCACTGGGAACAAAGGAGACCCACGAGTCCACACAGATCTACGGACAGGAGAGCAAGAAGGAAAGAAAGACGGGGTGGGGGCAGGGCTCTGCTTACAGGAGAGTGCCAGGGGCCAGCAGGTGAGCATGGAGGGAGAGCTGGAGTTGGAAAATCACTGTGCAACCATCAGAGACAAGTCTGGTCAGGTAAGAGCTGTCAGGGGTTGGTAAATCCAGGGGAGGAGAATTTTGATGAGGACATTCTCATGGCTTTCAAGTTTCTTCACACACATTTCTTATTAGTTAGGAAGGAAATAATAGTAATTATATAGCAAAGAAACTGGAAAACACTCGGACCAAATGATCAAATTTAACATCCCACTGAGGGGCAGGGGACACTGTGTCTCCAGCTGTGATGTCCTGAGAATGACCCATCACTTGCGTAATATTCCAGCTGGGGAGGCATCACCTGGGTTGAAAGATGATGAATCAGTCAAACCTCAAATGATGAACATCCTAGTCAAAAAAAAAAAAAAAAAAAAAAAGAGGCAGGGGGAGGCTTTAATTCTTAAAAAAAGTCGCTGTCAAAAAAAAAGGCTAAGAAAGGCAGAAGAATGGTTCCCGATTAAAGGAGATAGAGAGACATGACAACTGAGCACAGCACATGACCCTGGCCTGGATCCTGTACCAAAGGGAAAAAATGTTATGAAGAACATGACTGACCCATGATGAAGCGGGAATTCCTGTGAGTGGATGAGTTAGTGTTATGTCAACACTGAATTACTGACGCTGGTAACAGTGGAGCAGTAAGAAACCCCTGTTCTTAGGAACTAGGCGCTGAAATGTTTAAAAAGAGCTATAGTGCTCGTAACTTACTCTCAAATGGTTCAAAAATAAAGTGTGTGCCTGTGTGTGCGCGTGTGCGGGGGCGGGGGGGAGATGAAGCGAACAGGGCAAGGCGTTCGCAGCAGGTGGATCTGGATGAAGGGCCTGTGGGTGTTCTCTACACCATTTTTGCCTCCTTTTCTGCAGCTTTAAATGATTTCCACAACAAATTAAAAAAAAAAAAAAAAGCCCTGTGGTTTCTAGCTTGTACACCTGATGGTTTCCAGCTCACAAGGCCTGCAGGAGGAGAGCAGGTGTAGAGAAGGGCTGGTGTCGAATGTGCCGCAGGTGAGGCTGCAACAGGGTGTCCAGCTGCCTCGGGAGAGAGGCTGGCGCTGGTCGGGGGAGAAATGCGCTCCAGGGGCCTCTGCGTGAAGGTTCCAGTGGCAACGCAGGAAGGAAGGAAAGGGCAGGGCCAGCGACCCTGCAGAGGAGAGAGGAGACCTGAAAGAGCACAGAGCTCCCAGAAGGAAGGAAACACCTGTCAGGAGTCAGGCCCTGCGCCTACGCCTGGAGGAGACAAATAAGAAGTTAGGTGACCCACCTATGAGGGCAGCTCTGTACAGGGGTGGAAGCAAAGGCCAGCTGGGGTGTGGGGTCAGGCAGGCGAGGAGAAGGGAAACAGCCAAGGAGCTCAGCCACAGAGAGGATGCTCCAAAGCTGCCTGTGATCTGCCCCGGGGTCAGGTCCCTTCACCTGTTTGCAAGTACCTGGGGAGCGAGCAAAGCTCACGGACCATGCGGGGCATACAGTAGGTGCTGCTGCTCGCCTCCCCGCATGCATCTTGCTTGACACACTTCCCAACTGACCTGAGTTTCACGTTATCTTCACACCATGGGTTGAAGCAAACACCAAAATGTTTCCTTCAGGCTTAAAGACATGCTTGTTTCCACTTTTCACTAGCGGGTGGTAACTGCCCATGGTGGCATCGGGTGGCGGGCTGCTGACCGCATCTCGACCTAAGCAGAGAGACAAGACATGATGGACACAACCCCCTTTGGCCACACTCTGAACCCCAAGAATGCCTCCCAGAGGAACCCATCAGTCCTAAGACATCACTCCATCTGGAGGAAACCTGTGTCGTCTGGAGACCGGTAGTGGCCAGGGCAACCTAGGATGGCCGGTGCACGAGCCAGGAGACTGGCAATTCCCTTGATGGCCAAGACAGACTCAAGTCAAAGCCTGGAAGGTGTTTTCACCTTTGCCCTCTCTGAGCTTCACCCCAACGCTACAGCCTGGAGACGAAGCCCCCTCCCAGGTGGCTGGGACGATTCCACAGCTAAGACGAACATGAGGGGCCTGGCCCAGCACTGGCACTTCAGGGGCAAGTTAGATGTCAGCTGTCTTTTACAGCAAAGAAGAAAAACAAAAAACAGAAACAAAATACACTCTGTGATGGAACACAAGCAGCCGGAGCCCCGGAGGGCGTCGGCCCCAGGGAGCCCCAGGCTTTAGGGCAGATGATGGCTGGACGGCTCCTTAGGATAAACAGATGCTGCTGCAGCCACAGTGGCTTGTCACTGTCACAAACACTTGTTTGTGAGCCAGGAGCCCCCTAAAACCTGTGAGATGCTTCTTACTGTAAGTTACCTCACAGGAGCAGTGGGCTCTTGGTTCCTATCCCAGCTCTGCCTCTAACTGGCTGTAGGGCCTTAGCCGTTTTACCTCTTCTGTGCCTCATTTTCCTTAGACGCTTGCAACGTAGGACTATGAGATATTTCCATGTAGTAGCTCACTTAACTATCTTTAGTATTTTGCTGATGGGAAAACTGAGGCTCAGAGAGGTGGCACAGGAGGTGAAGCGGGGACAGGATGCCCCCGACACAGCTCTACAACTTCCTTCCAGCTCCCCACGCCCCTGACCCTGACCCCCTGCAGCAGGAGGGAGACGCTGAGCCCCTGCCCCCAACCCACTGGGAAGCCGACCCCACGACTGGTCCACAAGGGGCCTGGGTTCCGGAAGGGGCTTGTCCCGGCACCAGCAGGAAGACTGTGACAACATTCCTGTTCCCCTAAGCAGCAAGGCAGACCGTGGTTTTGCCTTCTTGTCTGTCCCCCAGCACTGCCCACAGCAGGCCCTGCATGATTGTTACAAAGGCATGGTGCAGGGGACCTTCCAGGATGCGGGGCATGTGCACCTGGGCCTGGGGGCTGGTTCCATGGGTGTGTTTATATGTAAAAATACATCATGGGTACACTTAAGATACACATCCTTCATATGTGTTGCACAAGAAAAAAATTTTTAAATAATACTTATGTTGAAGAAATACAGCTCCTTCCCCACCCAGTTTCCACCACTGGGGCGTAACCATGATGTCAACCTTCCCACAGGCTTCTTACAAAAACGGAGACTTCCAGATGAGAGAACATTTCAAGAGCGTTTTCATAAAGAGATTTTCATGAAAACTGAAAAACACTCAAATGCTGCAAAACCCAGGCTTGAGAGTCTGGGGTCTGGACAGGAAGCCAGCAGGTAGCCCACTCACTGCCTCATTTCCAGCTGCAAATTCTACTTCTCAAGGAATCCAACGGCATTGCCATTTCAAAATCCTGGAAATAAAAAAAAAATCCTGTAATTAACCTAGCAATTAAATTTCTGGGATTTGTCCTCCAGAAATATTCACAGGCTAGTCCAGAGATCTGATGGTTTACTACAACACTGAAAAGACTGGACAATCATAAAAACCGCATGTTCCCCCAGAGGGGAACAGGGTGACTGGCCACCACCAGCCAACCCGCTGGAGCAAGAAACCACCGTGAACAGTTCTCTTGTAGGGGGACCACTAGACAAAAGGTGAACATTCACAACACCTTGTAATGTGAATGGAGAGAGAAACAAAAAAACACTTCTATCTTTGTACTTAAACATTTATATAGTCATAGAAAAAGACTGGAAACAAAGACTGACAGCTGTTAATTGGTGGGATGATGGGAGTTTTCGTATTTACTTCTTGCTCATTTATTCCAGGGAACGTTGTTCCTTCTGAAATGAAAAGGGGAAGAAGTGAAATGTAGGAGGTGTGACCACAGTCGGAGCTACTGAGCCTTGGGAAGGGTGAGGGAAAAAGGGACTTTGGGAGAGACAGCCCTGGCTCCACTCTGCTGGACTGACTCAAAGTCCTCTATCAGGGAACTATATTCAATATCTTGTAGTAACTAATGGTGAAATAGAATATGAAAATGAATACGTGTGTTTATGTGTAACTGAACCATTGCACTGTACACCAGAAATTGACACATTGTAAACAGACTATACTTCAATAAAAAATATATATATATATATATATATATATATATATACAACAAAAAAGGTCCTCTATCATCCCTGAGATGTTTAGGCCTCTTGGACAGGAAGCGCAGGTGTCACCATGGGTGGGTGGCCTCCCCCTGAAAGCAGATGGCCCACCTGGTCTGGGCTCAGGAACTGAAGGCATCACGGGAATGAACACTCAGCAAGGAAAAGGCTCCTCACGTTAGGTAAGGAAACTGCCCGAAGCCAGCCAGCCACGCAGCGTGCCAGCCCCTGGGCCCTCACCTCCACACTGGACTCACTGAACTGTCACCTGCCAGGGACATTTCTCAGATGACCTTGGGCAGAGCTGCACCATCATGTTGTTGGAAACACCAAGGGGCGCAGAGTCTTGATCTTGGCTCCAAGAGAAACTCTCCTGCTTCAGGGAACGTCCAGTCCCCACAGTGAGGCACTGCCCCTCAGCACCCCGGTGTCCTCAGCCTCCTGGGGCCCCTCAACCTGCAGCCTTTCCCCAACCCACGTGCCCTCTCCCGCCAGGTCCTCAAGGCTTCCCTCTGCCCCAAACATCCAGTGTTCATCTTTTGCTCAGTCTGGAATAATCTCCTCTGCCTTCTGATCTCCACACCTTCCCCGATCACCCGGGGTCCGGGGGAGCCCAGGCCTCCCTCTTGCTTCTGTGTGTGAGAAACACTTTCAGGTGCCCCCGCCACATCTGTTACCTGCCCCATCTGCGCTGGGTTCCTGCCTGTGCAGTCCCCACCAGGGCTCTCGCTCACTCTGGGCCTCCAGTGCCAGCAGCTTAGCCTGTCTCAGCTGGAAGAGGTGGATGCCACCACCAACCCTGCCAGATGTCAGAGGACCTTTTTAATAAGCATCGGTCAGGCTACATCACGACCTCCCTATTGCTGTTGGGGTCTAATCCAACCCCTCCCCGTCACTGGCACGTGGCTCTCCACGCCACTTCTCCAGCCCCTCCCTCACCTCCCTGCCACGACCAGTCTCTGGTCCTCAGTCAATGCTGGCAGCCAGTGTGGCCTCCTTGGGAGCCGTGTGCTTGCTGTACCCCTGTTGGGAACCCTGCTCTCAGATCTTTAGTGGCGGCTCCTGCATGGGGTGTGGGTCCTAGCAGGGAGGCCACCTTCCAGGAGAGCTTCCTGCCCCACTGCTGTCTCTTCGGCTACATGACCCTCTTGCTTTGGTTTCTTCAGCCCATGTGTCTCTGTCTGAAATGACCTTGTACTCTTGTTGCCTTCCCATCCAACTCTCTCCACCAGGATGGGCAGGGCCTCTGGATTCCCAGCAGTGAGCGGGCCCCATTACCTATGATCACAGGTGTGGCATGTTAATCACTATTCCCCCCCTGCCTCCAGCCCACGCAGCCATGGCATCAGCAACCCTCAGCCCTAGGATTCATCTCTAGAAACGCTACAGACCCTCTAAAGCAGCTGCCCCACTGAGTTCCTTTTCTCTCTTCTCTGCCCCTACCCTAGCCGTGCCCCCTGCCCCCACCAAGGACCCAGAGCATCTGAGGAGGGCGGCTCACCATGGGCCAGGCTTGCCCTCCGCCTCCCACTCCATCTTCACCACACCCCGTGTTATTCCCACTTTACAGATGGGGAAACTGAGGACTAGGGAGGTGCAGAATCAGACCCACATGGTCAGGTCCCCGAGCCCCGTGAGCAGATGAACCTCCGGTGTGCAGCCCCAGGATGGAAGGGCCACAGATAAACACCAGAGAGGAATTTGCATGTCTGGCATCTTCTTTTTGGGGAAGGCACGGAGAACCTTCAGATCTGTCAGCAACACATCAGGCGGAAAAGAAAAAGAAAAGAGAATTTCATTCCCCAGTTGTCTCTTTCTGGCTTCTCAACCTGACAGCGTGGTGAGGTGGAGCCAGGCAGAGTGGGCTTCCACCCAGGCTGTGGGCCCAAGACCCCGTTTCCTCCCCTGCTGAGACTAACAGGCATCCAGGGCTCAGCCCAGCTCTTTGGCTGCCCCCACCCCCACACCCTTTCCCAACCAAACTTGGGTCCGCTCATGCACACGAAGGAAAGCAAACTTACCAACACTGGGTTGCGGTGAAGGAAAATGCAGCGTTTACCGCAAAGCAGCCAACGTGGGGCCAAGCAAGAACAGGCGGCTCGTACTCCAACCCGAACAGCCTGATGGCTTTCAGGAAAGGGTTTTTAAAGGCAAGATGAGGGAGATGGTCGTGGGGGTGTGTGATCAGCTCGTGCACAATCTGATTGGTTGATGCTGAGGTCACAGGGGTCAGTATTATCAGTCCTCAGGCCCAGCTGGTCTGGGGGCTGGGCTACGAGCCAGCAGTCAGCGTGCAGTTAACTCCTTCCACCTGGTGGGGGTTTCAGTCTGCAAAACAGCTCCAGGATGTGGCTCAGAATATTATCCATTGCCCTCAAGGAGGAACTAAAGGTCCTTGACTTTCTTTTACAGCTAAGCTATTATTACTTTGTCTTGCTTGACTATTTTCCTTTGTTTCTGTATTTCTCTGATTAAATTGGCTCTTTGGAACTCGGGGAAGGCCTCTGAGGCTAAAGCTTTTCTACAAACAAGAGGCGGGGACATGGCGGGGAGGCCAGGGGTGTCTGTCCCTGGGAGGGCCACACGGGCTCCTGCTTGGTTTCATCTACTGGTCCCCCTTCTGGCCACAGGAACAAAGCCACAGCCCGAGTGGTCTCCATAATTAATACAGAAGCTACAAAGAGCTGCCCACAACTCCTGAGACCAGAAGGGTCAGCCCAGACTCTGACCAGCTGCAAACCCGACCCCACCCTGAGGCAGGAGAGCACACCCTGGAGAAAACGGCGAGAGTGGAAAGCGGCCCTCTTACCCCAATACAGGAGGAGGCACGAAGGAGCTCCCGGCATCCCAGTCCAAGGCCTCCAGTGTTATGAGATTTTTTTCCCTCGATGCTAAAATGCAAAGCACGTGCACCAAAAGAAAGAACCTCCACCTGTGTGCACACGCGCACACACCTGTTTCCCTTATTTCTCACCGCTTTTACAATAAAAAATGTTGTGTTCCCTCAGCTTCAGAACCAACCCCCTCCTCTTTATCCAGAACTCAAGCTCATGGTCACAGAAGGGAAAGGGTCCAGTAAAATGCCCTGGGGGTGGCTCGGCTGCTATCGCCTTACGGCAGCAACAATGAGGCTGGAGCCGTGGTTCTCAGTCCTGGCTGCACGCTGGAATCACCAGGACCTGTGAAAGAAACCTGATGACATCCGGCCCCAGAGATTCTGATGCAGTTGGTCTGGGGCAGCCTGAGCACCTGTATTTTCAGAGCCGCTCAAGTGATTCCAGGACGCAGCTAAGTCTGAGAACTGCTGGCTAAGAGTGACTCATACAAACCAGGCAGGGCCCCGCATGAGAGGAGCCTCGGATCACCCAGAAGGTGGGCCCACCCCCAGGGTGTCTGATCCAGTAGGTCTGGGTGTGGCCGAGAATTTGCCTCTCCAGCAGGTTTTCTGACACCGTGGGTACAGGGACCACACTTTGAGAATCTCGGGATAAGACCCCGCCAGTGTTGTCGGTGAGGGGAAGTGAGGCAAGATGCGGGGGCTGGCCCGGGGCTCCACAGGTGAAGCCCATCCTCTGCTGAGCGTGGAGCCGGTGATGGAAACATGGGCTTCCTTGAGGACAGAATGGGCAGGGTGGTCACACCTCCTACAGGGCCGCCTGGAGTCTGGCACAGTGAGCTTGCACCAGAGGCTGTGTGTAAGGGCTTTGCTCCCAGCTTGCCGCCTTCCCTCCGAGATGCTCCTCGGGGGCCTGTGGCTCCAGGCCAGGGGAGGACCCTCCGACAGACAGACCCGGGCCCACGGCTGCGTGGGGCTGGGAGCTGCACATCCCCAAGGGCCTGCCTAGCTCTCCTGCTGTGGGAGCTGGAGCCACCAAGGAAAGGTCATGGCTGGAAAAGGGATGTAGCAGGCCTGCCCACATTCTGACCCATTCCTGCTCTCTCATGTTGGGGCAGGCCAACCTGCCCAGCAGGGGACAGGGGTGGGTCAGGCTTTGGTGCCAGGAGGCAGGGAAGAGGGGTTCACATGTCCAAACCCAAAGAGATGTGGGATTAATGCACTGGAGACACTTGAACTCGAACCTCCCCCGTCAAATCAGCAAGTTCTTTCCATCACACCTGACTGCCTTTTTTGGCCTCAAGGCCTTTTGCCCTCCACACCTGAGTTTAGGTGAGAGTCAGCCACCAGAGAGGAACTCAAAACCCCGAGAGTCAGATTCCTTCTTCAATGTCCCTCCATGAAAAGAGAAGCTGGGAGCCTGGAGAGTCTGACCTTGTTTGCCTGCAGCTGCTCAAAGCAGCCTTCCTTGCCTACAATGCAGCTTCTCAAGCCAGAGGCAAGCCTGCTGAACGATGCCCGCCAGGGGGTCATGGGGGCTCAGAGGCTGGGGAGCTGCAGGCATCGAATCATTTGGGGTACCTGGGTAAAGGTTATATGGGGAGTCTCACTATTCTGTTTCTGTAAATGAGATTATGCCGAAATGAAAAGGTCTTTTTTGGGGATAAGACAGGAAACAGTGCAGGGCTGAATGGACACTGTTTGGGGTGAGAGGGTGATGACCCTGGACACCCTCCAGAGGACAACCAGGACCAGCCGGCTGAGACAAGAGGCGCCCAGAGATTTCACCACCCCCACGCTGGCTGCGCCCCCGATCTGCTCAGCTGCTTTCCTGTACTCACCAGGGGAGTTTCCAGCCCTGACGCCTGGTGCTCCCTTGGAGATGGTCCCCAGCAGAGGGAAGAAGCTCCTACTATGTGGTCCTGGATTAGACGTGATCCTGCCCTGGCTGCCAAGAGTGGAGCTTTGGAAAGCAGCATTGATTAGAAACAATAAAACCTCGGAACCTTCCTTATCAGACCTAGGAAACCAGGAGCCAAGATGAGCCAATTTAAAAAAGCAAGAATTAATGCTGTCTTTTTTTTTTTTTTAGATTCCACATTAAGTCTACAAATAGAAACAGACTCAGACATAGTAAACAAACCCATGGTTACGGGAGAAAGGGAGTGGGAAGGGATATACTGGGAGTCTGAGATTTGCAAATAAAAATAGATGACAAGTTTATATTGTATAGCACAGGGAACTATATTCAATATCTGGTAGTAACCTATAATGAAAAAGAATATGAAAACAAATATATGTACCTATATGTATGATTGAAACTTTGTGCTGTACACCAGAATTTGACACATTGTAAACTGACTATGCTTCAGTAAAATAAATAAATAAAAATTTCAGAGAAAGAAAATGCAGAATGACACCTGTTTGTCTCACACGTGACCCCAACACAGGGCCAGGCCCCATGACCTCACCCACATGTGGCAGGTCATGCTGGTTACTGTCAAGATCAACTGTAGAAGAGCTGGACTAACTTTGACGAACTCTGTGGTTTTCTTTTTTTTCCCTTCAAGTTAA
The DNA here is from genome assembly GCF_009834535.1 of Camelus ferus. Classification (NCBI taxonomy): domain Eukaryota; kingdom Metazoa; phylum Chordata; class Mammalia; order Artiodactyla; family Camelidae; genus Camelus; species Camelus ferus. The sequence goes on from NC_045712.1 coordinate 38,071,789, forward strand.
GAAAGTTAGAGATGCTTGTAATTTTTAAAAATTTTGTTTTATATTTAGAATAATGCATCCACATGGTTCAAAATGTTAAAAGTACCCATAGCCTCTGTGATGTATCATAGCTGCCAGTTTCTTAGATTTTTCCAGAGATGTTAAATGCACTGAAAAGCAAGTATGTTTATGTATAATTTCCCTTCTTACACAAAAGGGAGCACATCAATGTGTTCTGCACTTTGAGTCATCCCATGAAATAATGTATTTTGGAGATATTGGAGATCTTTCCATCACCATGTGGAAACCCTGGCCATTCTTTTTCACAGCTGCATAGTATTCCATTTTATGGGTGGCCCATAATTTATTTAATAAGCACCCTATCCACAGGCATTTGGGTTGCTTTCTTTTGGGGGAGGGTTAGGTAATTAGGTTTAATTATTTATTTACTGGGGACTGAACCCAGGACCTTGTGTATGCTAAGCACACACTCTACCTCTGAGCCATACTCCCCGCCAAGATTGCTGTCAATATCTATTACCATCAGTGCTGCAAATAATAAGCTTGTACGTAGATCACATATCTGTATGTGCATTTACCTATAGGAAGAATTGAATGCCCTGCAGTGGAAATGTTGTGCCAAAGAGCTTAAATATTTGTAATTTTCATAGATATTAATGCTCTGCTCTCCACAGGGGCACCTGCCATTTTTAAAAATGATGTTAATTCTCTTGAAAGGAGCCAGCCTGGTGTGGCAGCTGAAGTCCCAGACCAGAGGTCAGCGGGTCTGAGACGGAGCCCTAGCCCTGTGGTAACGTTGTTATGTGTCTTTGGGAAACTCAGTTCTTCACTTGTGAGGTGAAGGGATTGAACACAGTGCCCAGAACCTGGCAGTCACCTCTGCGGGCTTAGGGAGAGGCAGAGAGCTACCCTGGCCACTTGGAATAGTGAGAACCAGGTCAGGCTTCTGCTGCCCTGAAGACGAGCAACTCAGCCCTGCATTTTCAGGTAGAATAAAATCAACCAAGCCCTGAAGAGCTGAGCACACAGCACTTAGGAAAAGCTTTGGCTGGACTCTGTTTGCAGGGAGGCCCCGGCCCTGCTGGGGGATGCTAACTTTTCTCTGTATTTCCTTTTCCATTATCAGAATTTAGCACCATGTGCATGAATTACCTATTTAAAAGTTAATTTCACTGTTTAAAACAGAGAGGAAGGGAAACCTTCCAGAAAGCACCCTGGTGGAGAGGGAGAAGGGCTGGGTTTTAGTTACTTCACTTCCATGGGTCTCCTCCAACTCCTTTGAACCAATGAGGGGATTGAACTTGATAAGTTTTCTCCAGTGACTTCCAAGCTAGAAAATCCAGGGGACCAGAGGGAGTGTAACAGCATCCAAAGGGAACAGAATCTGGGGTCAGACAGAACAGGGCCTAAGTCCTGATTCCCTCTACAGACCTGCTGTGTGACCTTGGGCAAGTTACTTAACCTCTCTTAGCCTCCGCCTCATCAGCAAAATGGAGATAAAAACACCCCAGTCACAGATCTGTTGGGGGTGTAGGAGGTCACGTGTCTAGATCAGGTTCCATGGTGCCAGGCTCAGTAAAGGGTGCTATGATCAAGTGAAGGCAACTCCAAATTTGCTACAAGAGATGAGTTCCACAGGGGACCTCAGAGAAGGTGTCCATCCTGACACCTTCATTTTACAGATGCGAGAACTGCAGCCGAGAGAGGGTGGGACATACTGGGTGTCAGCAGAGGAACCCGATGAGCTTGCCTTCTCTCCTCCTACCCAGAACTTCCAGGCCTCGGAAGACGCAGCTCTTACTCAGTTCCTGCATGATGTCATTTTATACATCAGCTGATCCTAAAGAGCCGCTGATGCTCCTGTTTCCTGCCTGGGCACGGCTGACACCCAGACCAGCTGGTCACAGGCCACTGGACAGTGAGGCCCCAGTACTGCAGCCACCAAATCACACCAGGGCCTGGCCTTCCCAAGTGATGGGTCCTGGCCAAGCCCTGGGATGTCCAGGTCAGGGAACCCCCACTCGAGACCCTCTGAGAGTCACAAAGTGATAGAGCAGGCAAGCCTCAAGCCCCACTATGGAACAGGAATTTAGAATGCAAACTCTCCTAGAAAAGTAAGCATGGACCGAACTTCACATTAACCCACATTAACCCAGATGATAGAATGAGACAGAGAAAGAAAGGAAGGCAGGGAAGAAGGGCTTGAAAACAACACGGGGCCAGGGTAGGGCAGACAGGAACACATTCAAAGTGAAACTCACAGGGGACTCTGATTGTATAGCCATGAACGGAATCTTCTCGTTTCTGTGTCCCCAGCCCACAGCCTGGCACATGGTCAGGGCTCCACAGATGAACAAACGCATGAATAAATGAATTAGTGAGCAGCTCAGAGAGCTGGTTTTTCATGAAGATGACGTGTGAGGAAGGGCTCGGGCTCTGCACCACGGATCTCAGTGGCTGGTGCCTGTGGGCAGGAGTGCCTTCCAGAGGTCGGAGAAGACCAAGTCTTCCTCTTCCAAGGGAAGCTGGGAGTCTGTCTTGGAAGGAAAGCCTGATCAGCACTGCTTCTGGGGATTCAAACCTGCTCCCCGACTGAGCTCTGTACCCACCTCCCAATTCTGAAGAAGAGAGGTGAGGCCCTGTCAGCGTTCGAGGCACTGCAGGACACCAAGAGACATTTAATTTTGATAGATTTCCCCCGTTTTTTTGTGGAGACAAGGAAGAGTGAGTAAAATTGCATGCACAGATCTGCATGAGCAAAATTTTGTCTTCTTGCATCTGCAGAGATAAGTTCATCTCTAATCTGACTCTCAGCTGACAAGTCGACACAGAAACCGGTACACAGATATTCTTAACAGCATTACTCGTAACACCCAAAAAGTGGAAACAACCCATATGTCTGGCACAAGATGAATGGATAAACTGTGGTACAACCACACAATGGAATATTATTAAGTCATAAAAAGGAATAAAGACTGATACACATTACAACCTTTAAAATATTATGCTAACAAAAATTGTTTTTAGTTTAAAAAAAAGAAAAAAGTAAAATTTTAAAACAAACAAAATAGTAACACTGACCTATCAGGCCACTGGCTGTCGAACCTGAAAGTCAAACTGGCAGCTCCAGAGCAAAGTTCAATCCGTCATCCAGGGTGCAGAGCAGAAAGACAAGTACAGATTCACAGTTCATTCTCTTATCAAATGCACATCAAATGCACCTCTGAAATGAGGAAAGAGACACAGCGAACACTTCCCCACGTTCTTAGATAACTGGAGAGACGGTCTCACTCTGCTTTTTGAAAAATGACTTATCTTCCTCTTAACAGAAGCATCTCTGTATCCCGCCGTCCCCCGTAGGCACATCTGTTGAACTGTGAGAGGGTCTTAGGTCAGCACCAACCACCTTTAACTACTCAGCAGGCATCTGGGTGGGGGCTGGGCCCCTCAGGACAATGCCTGCTCCCAGGTGGACTCCTACCCGCCCTTCTGTCATGAACTACTCAGGGACCCAACCACCCGCTCTCAGTAGCCTTCATGTCCGGCCTTGGCCGGGTACCTGAGCCACCTGTGTGAACACACCCTGCAGAGCCCTGAGTGGCCTTCATCTTTCCCACTGGTAGGATGATGGGGTCAGGCTAGATTAGGGAAACCTGAAGAGTGCTCCAGGGAGCATCAGGGATCCTCGGGGGGTGGGAGATGGTTAGTGAAAGGAGGGCTCTGAGACTACTAGACACTGTAAACAGGCTCCTCTTGCACAGGATTGCTCTGGGGCTTTAATGTGCTGATGTGGGAGGCAGGACAGTTACAGGGATTAAGAGATTAAGAGCTGAACCCTGGGGTCAGAAACTTGGGCTGACACTGTGATTCTGACATTTGTTAGCTGTGTGAGCTTGGGCAAATTACTCAACCTCTCTGAGCCTTAGTTTCCTCACCTCTAAAATGGGATAACAAGAGTGCCTCCCTCACAGTGGAGTGTGGCTGGGAGGCTTCAATGTCAAAGCCAGGCTAATCAACTTCCATTCTGTGAATCACAGCTTTGCCTTTGCCCCTGTGGGAGCCCAGAGAGAAGCAAATTAAGCCCTGGGGATATTGAAGGAAGAAAAGGAGTTTTCCAGAGAGAGGTGAAGGGGAAGATAATCCAAGGCAAAGGAAATAGCAAGCACAAAAGCATGGGGACAGAAGTGGATGTGGCGGACTTGAGAACTGTCGAGACACAGATGTTTGGGTGACTCCAGTGTGGTAGGTATGGGGTGTTAAGGAGGCAGCAAAGGAGAAGCTGGACAGGTAGGCTAGGGCCACAGCCCAGTCACTAGGAGCCACGGAACAGCTATGCAGCTGTGCACCGAGTAACAGAGAAGAGCTGTGAAGGTGCTGTGTGCACGGGAGGAGGGGCCCGTCTCAGCGTGATCCTTCTCTCCCCCAGATCAACGGCTACGAAGTCCCTCTCTACTGCAGGGAACGATGGAGAAGACCTGGGGCCGCAGCCAGGCTCAGGAAAGGGGAGAGGGCTCTCAGCCAGCCAGGGGAGCCCCAGGGAACGGGAGCAGGTGAGCATCGCACTTGAAGCTACACATGGGGAGTGGGTGTTGGCAGCACACAGACTGTTTTCAACTAGGAATTACATTCACGTGGTGTAAGCTACAATAAAGTCATGGGACCAAAGGACAGAAGAGGCACAAAGGTAAAGTGAGGGGGTGGGAGCAATCTTGGGGCCAGTCTCCTTTCCTGGTAAGTAAAATAAAACCAGGTCCCCAAAGTGAGGTCAAGCTTTTCTCCCTGAACACCAAGAGAATGGACAGATGCTCCTGAATGTGAAGGGCACCAGCCAGTGAGGTCAGGAAGGAAGCAAGCAGGCAGGCAGTGGGGCCTGGAAGCAGGGGGCAGGGGGTGGTTTCAACTCCCCTCCCGGAACTGCAGCTCACCCTGGCTGCTCTCCCTTCCACCAAAAAATTAGGAAAGGAAAAAAAGTAGGAAAAAATTAAAATTCAACACCTGGTAGTTTTTTTTTTCTTTCACATCTAGTAGTTTTAACTTATATAAAAAAGTTATTAATCCAGTTTTCTTTCTCTTGTGATAATTCAGAAGCATGAATCAGATGGCCTGACACATCGGTGTGAGGCTGTCGAGAGCCCCACCAGTCACCGATTCCAAAACTGTGATTGGTCTTTGGCAACAGGACTGCAGGTACAACGTGGTTTCAAGTCCATGTACAAAGCACACAACCCTAAGGTCTCCTGCATCTGCTAAAGCTCACTGGGTGGGCCCGGGGGCGTGAGAATCAAAAGCACCATGTAGATGTACAGAGAAGGCTTCAGGCAGAACCCCCCTGCGGGTGTGGTTCCCCTCACAGAAGTTGGAGCTGTCCAGCCACAAGGCTGCTGGGTCACAGGCCTGCCTCCCGTGGAAGCATCTCCATCCGGCTGAGAGTTGGAAGCTGCGCATCCAGATCGCCTTGACAAGCAGTCCCCACTCACCAACCTGAGCCTGAGTAGCCGCCATGTCTTTCCAGCTGGTCCGTCCAGCCTGCTGATGCTACTGCTGCTTGTGTGGAAAGGGCTTCCTGGTTGGTGGGAGCTCCCTGTGGATCAGGGTGAGTCCGCACAGGATGAGGAACACTCCTCCCCACCACAAGACCTTCTGGCATTCTCCATACAACACAAAGCCCAGGAAGGCCTGTGGGACAGAGACAGCTGTGAGGCCGGGTGGGCCCGTGCCCAAAGGACTCGACCACAGTGGGTGGGCACCAGCTGACTCCTCTGTGGCTGGCTGCCCTCACAGGGCAGGAGGACAGGTCTGGAGCTGGAAGTTTGGTGCTTGAAGCCAATCTGTTACCTTGAGCAAGTCTCACCTGTACAAGTGGGGAGGGTACTTTCCTCATAGCATCAGACTCCAGCAAAGGGCACAAAGCCCAGCAGAGGCCAGCACTAGGCCCAGCACACAGCCGGCCCCCCAAGTCCTCCCTGCCTCGACTGCAGGCCTGACTGGGCCAGGCCCCACTTGGGAGGGAAGAACCTCGACCCTCCACGTCTCACATCTGAGCTCACAGACCCCTAGGAGACAGCTGGGTTGCAAAGAGGCTTCAGAATGAGGGCTCCCGCCTGGAAGGACAGCAAGCATGGAGGCTTTTTACAGTAGGACTTCATCCCATTTACCTTGAGAATTCCTCCAAGTTTGAAAAATTAGAGGAGCAGCCACCAGGGGAAAAGCCACAGCCCAACCTCTGCTTCAGTTCCTGTCCCTTCTGCAATCTGGGAGAGCAGGGGTTGCTCAAGGATGACCCACCCAGAACCCTCCCAGGACCCAAGTTTGGACAGAGGAACCATATGCTCAGGCTACTCACCGAACTGAGGATATTTGAAAAAGTCACCGTGACAGATGCAATGGCTGAAGACATGGAGAAACTGAGGCCTCGGCTAAAGAATGTCCACATCAGAGAATTGGTGGTAGCCATCACAATAACGCCTAGGATGCAGAAGCCCATGTGCGCCTGCAGGAGAAAGCGTCACTGCAGCCACGGACAGCCCCGGGCGCAAACCTCAGGTCACGGTTACTGGCAGCCAGGCCCCTATCCGGCCAAAGCCTGAGGGTCCTCAGAGCTTTCCCGCACAGGACTTCACCCGTGGTGGGCAGCACACCCATATTATAGTGGAAACAAACTCAGATAAGACCGTTATTTGACCATCTTGCTGACCACACAACCTTGGGCAGAACTAAAATGCTAACCCATAACCAGTTATTTTTTATTGTCCCTTATTGGTCCCAAGTGACCAACGCTTGAAGTTCATTCCCAGAGGACCAGGTAGTCATTACTCAGCATGGGGTATGAGTAAATCAGGGGCAGAGTCCTCACTTCCCGGGAGCAGGTAAAGCACAAATTAGTCACATCTTCCCCATCCTGTGCAGATGACACCCACTCAGGCCAGTCCCAGTGGGCATTCTTGAACTTTTACCTTGTGCCAGGCCCTGTGCTAAGGGTTTTAAGTACCTTCTCATTTATTCCTTAACTTCATTTCACAGATAAAGAACCTGAGGTATTAAGTAACTTGCCTCAAGTGCCACACCTGGGGGAGCCACCAGGATTCAAGCCCAGGCAGTGTGGCTCCACGCTCTGAACCAGGACACAGCCGTGTGGACGGAAACCACCACCTGAGACTATAGGACTGGTGATCCCAAGCAGTACTTGGAGAGCTTGCAGATATCTTTTTTCTTTTTTTGTTTAAAAAGGAGAGCCTTGAGGGAAGAGAGGGTCTTTAGAAGCCTCCTACACAAAGGATATGCAGACCCTTTGCTTAGTTTTGAGTTATAAACCCGCCCGCAGACAGAGCTGCTTCCTCTAGGGATGGTGCCCATTCTAAATCTCACACTCATTTCTCCTAACAGTTTTCCAGCAGCTAAATATACAGTATCCTAAGGAAGGCGTGTCTTCGTATAATTTACACAGAAACCTTGTATGTGCCAGTGGCAGCCTGCTTACATAAAGCGTTGTGAAGGGCTGGTTGCACAATTGACAAGACTACAAAACCTCGTGGCTCACAGTCACCCTTACTTTGGCCCACTTACTCCAAGAACTACACCCAACAGGATGCCAACCTCAAGCACGGCAGCTCCCACTGGATTAGCTCTAGGCTTAAACCTAAAGAATCAACCGGTCCACTGTCCAGGTTAGGACCTAATCCTGGGCTGCAAATGCAATGAAACCTCTTCAACAAGCAGAAGCTGGGCTATGATCCGGGATGGCAGAGGCAAAAAGGTACACCTTAGCAGACGTGAGGTGGCAGTTCAGGAGTTCTCAGCATTAAGGGAATGTCCAGAACGTTTCCCTCAGTCTCCCCTTATACCTACGATATCCCAAATTCCCAAGTTTCCTGGAAGCAGGATAGATCAGTCAAAACACCGTCAATTACGGAGTAAAGAGACGGGCAACAGGCTTGTCACCTTAAGCGTCATGTGGAGAGAGATATTCAGGCACAAAGGGTTTTAAATGAGGGGAAGAGAGTGGATGTAGGAGGTGTGCGTCTTCCCGAGAGCGAACTAGCCCAGTCGGAGGATAGATTCTAGGTCCCTGGTAAGGGAAGAGGCCTCAGTCCCCGACGTCCCTTACTACCTACACTGGACGAGGGTTGGGCGTGACTTCCAGTCCAAGGATACTCTGCTGCCCTCGCAGGATGTAGTGCCCGGCTGCGGACCCGGCCGAACAAATCGGCGGGGTTGAGGCGGCCGCCGGGTACCCCCGCCCCGCCCCGCCCCGCCCCGGAGCCCCTCTGGCCTGTAGCGCCCCTCCTCCACCCAGCCCCACCCACAGTAGCAGCGCCCCGGGCTCGACCTCGCTGCCGAAGGCCAGCTTGGCGGAGGCTGCGGCCAGGGCCCCGAACGCGCCGGCGCACAGGCAATTGAACACGCCCCAGAAGCGGCGCCGCATCGCGCCGGCCTGGAGGTGCGGGGGAAATGCGGCGGAAGCGTCCGGGTAGGCGGCCGCGCACACTGTGCCGCCTACGGCGTGCGGCCTTTCGGCCATGTTGCCCGCCGCCACCTCTGCGCGCCCGCCGCGCCGAGCGCACTCCGCGATTGGACGGCGGCCTTACGTGACGCGGCGCTCACGTAAGTGGAGGGGCCAACGGAGGCTCCGCGAGGGCCTCGAGGGGCGGGGCCGCCGTCTCCCGGCGCGTTGAGTTCTGGCTTACGCGGGAGCGCTCCCGGGCTGAAGTCCAAGGCTGCTTGTGCTACTGTGGTTGCTGCTGTAGCAAAACTCTCCGTGGCCTAAGAGTTTCAATCCTTGTCACTCGGCGTGGTCCAGCGTCGGCTTTCCCCTGGGAATTTGTTTAAAATGCTGAATCCCACGCTCCACCCAACAGCCATTGAATCAGAATCTTCATTTTAACAAGACCACCTCCCACCTTTTTCGTTGCTGGCTCTTGGGGATTTACTAGTATTCCTTGAGTTCATGCATTAATTTTTAACTATTTATCTTCAGCTTTGAGGTATAATTACAAACCATAAAGTTAACGCATTTTGAATTTAGTTTAATTTTTAAACTTAAGGAGTTGTGCCACCATCCCCACAAACCAGTTTTAAAAAACATCTCTAGCACATCAAAAACTTCCCTTGTGCCCACATAATCATTCCCTCCCATCCCCAAGCAACCAATGATTTGCTTTCTGTCTCTTATAATTTTGCGTTTTCTGGCCATTTCACATAAATGGAATCACACAGTATGTGATCTTTTGGGTCTGGCTTCTTTCACTTGTCATGCTTTTTCCTGAGGTTCATCCATGCTATAGCATGTATCAGTTTGTCTCTTTTTTTAATTGCTGAGTAGTAGTCTATTATATGTAAAAAGTGTTCAATATCATTAGTTGTTAAGAAAATGTGATATACCACTACCCACCCACTAGGATGACTAGGGTAAAAACCTGACAATAACAAGTGCTAGTGAGGATGTGGAGAAACTGGAACACACTCCTCATGACAACATAAAACAATGCAGCCAGGTGGTGCTTTTGGAAAACAGTTAGGCAGTATCTTAAAAAATTAATCACATGCTCCCCAGATGACCTGGCAGTTCAACCCTGGGTGTCTACTCAAGAGATGTGAAACATACTGCCATGCCCAAACTTACACAGAAGCATTTACAAGCAGCATCATTCATCGTAACCCCAGTCTGCCAACAGTTCAAACGTCCATCAAACGGTGAGTAAATAAAATGTGGCACGTCCATGCAAAGGAATATTATGGGCAATGAAAAGGACTGAAGTGCTGATAGAAGTTCCTCGAGGGCAGGATTTGTTGCCTTGTTCACTGATGACAGGGCCTGGCATATGGCAGTTGCGCCATAAGTATATGTTGAATGAACAAGTGAATGAACATTGTAAATCCTTTTATTAAACTGGTAAACTGTTTATTTTAAAAAGATTGTATTACATTTTGAAAAATGGTGATATTTACAGTCATAAAAAAGGCTCATGAGAACACTTCAAGTAGGAATACAAAAATAATCTATATTAACAAGTTTGCTTTTCATACTGGCTGTGCAGTCATCAATCTCACTGCAAGTCTGGGAACCACTGTGCACTGTCAGAGCTTGTGATGTAAGACTCAGAGGAGATTGTGGCAGCATCTAAGGGGAAAACGATCTGGCCAACATCCACTGTAGACCTCAGCTACAAGCTTTTATTTTAAAAAGGCAAAAGTTTTCCCGGTATCCACAGTCGGTTTAAAGTTTTAAAATGGGGTGGTAACCTCCAACAGCAGATCACCGACAGTCGCAGGTGTGTGTGGATGTGGGAGTGTTCATCAGAAACTTCAGGGTCAGCCCCCAGCACCGCACACACAGTTAATAGTCCTGGTCCTTAATCCAGCTCTACTAAGTGGGCAAGGGGAAGTCTTACTCTTATAAGAGAGAAAAGTCTCCAAACAAGGTAAATAGTTGACCGGGATCCTTACGATTCATTCTTTTTCTTTTCTTTTAAAAATACGTTTTCGGCACGCAACTTTTCTGACTCCTGGTAAGTAATTTTTAAGGAAATGAAAAGAAAAAAAAAGTTAAGGCTCTGATTCTTACAGGAAGAGCTATTCTTGGCATTCGTCAAGTTTAAGTTTCAAATTAAGCCTACAATTTTCCATCTGTAAACTACTTGACATTTAAGAATCTCATGTGTATGATAATGGATTGAATTATGCTTGGAATAGCAATGAATGAATTTTTTTTTTAAATTAAGGAAGTTCCCCGAAGAAAGCAGGTAAGTGATTCAATAATTAAATTACGTTTTAAGTAATCATTTAAAAACCAAAATGGGTTTATTCAGAATAATTTTCAGTTTACCTCAGCAAGCCTGACGTTTTCCTTCTTCAGCCGCACTACGTACTGAATCTTCTGATGTAGATTTTGGTGACCTACCAGTTTTCCATTTTCCTCTGCGAGACATTCCACCTGCTTCCTTAACATTTCCACCTCCTGCAGGTAAATCAATCCAGGGAAGGGAAAATGAGCTGTTTTTAATCTTTCTTTTAAAATAACATTATTTCATGCCTTACAACAGCACAGGGAGTGAGGGACAGAGCCCAGGTTCCCAGCTCCCGAGACCACACGTCTCTGTGCACAGGAGAGCAACCCTGAACCACACGATGCCCAGCCACAGCCAGGAGGCTCGTGCTGATGGGCTCTGTTACTTCCCATGTCCTAAGTCCGTGAAAAAACCAAAACACAAGTGCACCTGGCATGTTCTCTCCTTTTCTTCATATAGTTCTTCCAGCTTTGATCTCAGTTGTTCCTTTTCTTGGAACGCTTTAGACTCCAACATCCTGACCCGTTCGACTTCCTCAGTGACCGTAAGGTAGTCTGTCTCTTTCTTCTGAAGGGCACTCTGGAGCTGTTCTAGGCTGTAACAGTAACTGTTGTGTTATGGTATTCCAAAGGAATATAAGTACAAAACAGCAGTCAAATCATACATCTGTTACCCAAGCCCAGAATTCTGATTTGAAAGTCTCACTAGCATTCAACATCACCCGCCCCTGCTGACCGCATAGGAAAACAGCAAGAGCTGCAGATACGTTTCTTTATGATTGTTTTACCCCAAACCTTCATTTTGGGAAGCTCAGCAACTGAAAATTTGAATAGAAATTTTAGATTCAGCCCTTGGAGCAAATTGTTATTTAAGTATTATAGTCTGCCTGGTTTATTCAGTGCCCCATATCTTGGAGTAATCATTTCTGGTTTCAAAAACTGGTTCTCAGACAGTGGGATACTAGTCATTTCTTTAAGGATGTGCTTGCTATTTAAAATTTATACATTTTAGGTAACTATCAATTGAGAAGAAACATAAAAAAAGGGTTACCATAGAATTATACAGAATTTCACTGATTTTATAAAACTGTCCGAATCCTATAAGCTTCCCAAAAGAAACAAATGCTTTTTATTTATTTTACAATACATATAGAATAGAATGCTGATGATTTAAATGATGTAATACACAGAGTTTAATATACCATTTAAGGCCAGTAATTTCTAAGGCAGTGCTTTCAGACTACATTCCATGGAACCTCAGAAGGACAGTGTGGGGATGAGGGCCCTGATGTTCTCCCAATTCACCTGGAGCTGTTCTGTATTTGTCTTATGTATTTTGCTTTAGTTTGATGAAAAGACTTTGTGGCATGGCAGAGCCTGCAGTTGCATACTAACAGCCAATCCTCTGCTTTTTATAGAAGTTCATTTTATTTGGGGGAGAAGGAAGGGAGAGAAGCACACCCAGTTCCCAAAGATTAGTAAATAATAACTGGTCTAGGCTGAGCATGGTTACCTCTACCTGGCTGCCAGACATTGGTTTTCTCAGCTTGCCCTACAGCTGTGTGAATTCTGGCCAAGACACTGCAACTTGGGGGTTTCTGGGAGTTTTTTCCCCTGACAAAAGAAAGCCCTTTTGAACTGACTATACTGCAAGCTGTGATCCCCGTTTATGTTGTTTGGAGCTGCAGCAGCCATCTTGTAGCCAAGAGGCCACAAGCAAGAGTACCAAAAGCAGAATGGGAAGGGTCTGGGTCAACGATGGCATCACGAGTCAGTGCACCTCCAGACCTCTTGTTATATGAAATTAAACATCTGCCTACACCACTATTAGCTTGGTATTCAGTTCTTTGTAAAGCATCTTCCCATATACATACTGGATAACACAACATTTAAAATTGCTGCTGTAGGCTGGGAGTGATAAAACTGTGTGCCATTTTTGGGAGGTGCTTCCCTTGCCCACAGTGTGGGCTCCTGTATATTTCAGGGACAGTGTGTCACTGGGGACTCTTGGTTACTAGATTTTGAAATAAATTACATGCCAGCTTAGATAGCTTTTATCCTTTTTGCTAGAAGGTCTGAAATGGATGTTATTTCTAAAATAGCTTTAATTCTAAAACTATACAGCTGGATTCTCATAGATCCTGTAATAAGTGATCCAGATTTCTGTCCTAGTCCTCTAACTGGCTGGGGCGCCCGTCCCCAACTGCTCGTGTGTACATGAGAATGCTGAATGAAGCTCTGTTCCACATCTATATTCTTTGATTCTATCAAGCAAATGACTCATAACTGAGTGACAGATCTTTCATAAGTAAGGTAGTCTTTGTTAACTGATCACGAAAGAGAATTTCTGATGGCAGATTACTATGTAGTTTTCGGCATATTAACTTGGATGGAGTTCAAATAACTGAATGACAGTATTGTAACAAAACTCCTTCCATTGTCATTTACTATGTAAGATTTCTCAACACTTATATCTATAAAAACAAAAAACAGGAATAGAATTGATACTGAATACTATATCAATCCCAAATTAAATGTAATAGAATGAGCTAATTGGAAAAAAAAAGCATTAAGATAAAATGAGATGCATTTCCACTAAAATTTTACTAATAATTATTTATAAAAATCTACAATAAATTCAGGGTACTTTGATTAATAATTACAATGAAAACTCCATCTAGAAAAAAATAGAGCCATATGAATATAATAAACTTTTACAAATTACTTGTAATTTATATACATATTTTCATTGTTAAGTTATATGATAGGGCAATCAATGAAAAATTTTCCAAACAACATATTAAACTAGGATATAATTCTGCATGAGTATAGAATAGAAACTTAATTTCAAAGGAAAAAGGAACAATGTAAAAGTTTAGACTCAGGAATTTGTTCATGTATTTTTTTAAATGGCTGGAAAGTATCAAATCAGTTGGATACTTTTAAAAGGATACCACAAGACATTTCTAAATGTCACTATTTTCTATATGTGGAAACTTCTATCCTTTGCAACAATTTAAACTTACAATGAAAAATTTTAGACATAAAATCAACTCCAAAAATGTGCAAGAAGGTACATGGTTTTTCAAAATTCTTTTAGGAGGTAAGATAAGCCAAAGTGTTTCAGGACCTCTGTTCCAGATAAGATCTGTTCTGCTCAGAGTACATCTTTCTCATGTTTTATCACTTCGTTACTATCAATCAGTTTACTTATTTTGAACTTGATAGAAAATACAGGGTATCTTGTTCAAAGAATGAGGCAGTTTATAAGATTACATAAATTAATATGAAAACTGTAAGAATAAATTAAAATCATATCTACTGAAAATATATAAAGTGACCCAAGGTCAAGACTAGAAGAAATAGTCTGAGAGAGCCTCAAGGTTTTAAATCAGAGGAAACCAGATGTGAGAAGGGAAGCCTGGTCAGTTGGTCAGTTATCTTGTTCTCATTTCCACGAGGAGAAAACCCATCAATTCCCCCAAGGAAACTAAGCTTTTCCTGGTGCTTATTTAAGTGTTGGGTTTTTTTTGTTTTGTTTTGTTTTTTTGTTTTGGGGAATGCCTTCCCGTGAGGAACCCCTGTAGCAAGTGGTTTTTAAGAAAAGAATTTTGTAAACTTCTATTATGTTCACATACTACTGCAGAAGGAAAGAAGTTACTTACCTTGTGGCTATAATAAGCATTTCTTCCTTTAGAGGAGAATGAAGGAAAGAACGACAAAATTATAAAGAATGCACTTACTTTGCTTTCATTTTCAGCATTTCTTCAACTAATTTATTCTATAAGATTAAAAAAAAGAAAAGAAAAGAAAAATGGATTTAGTTTCTTAACATTGCTAAACAAAAGACTGAAAGTAACCAGTCCACTCTCCCTCATGGTAATAAAATGAAATAAAGCAAAATCCTTTCCCACAAGCCTAGCTACCTACACTTCATGCAGTGGGCCCTTTAAGGCCTCAAATAGGCACTCGATACTTGCTTCTAAATGGAGACTGTGTGAGCAGTAGGCTTACCATCTAGGCACGAAGACCAACTCACTCTTAATTATCAGCTATAGCGAAATATTGATGGTAAATATCAAACATAACAGTGGGAATACAGAAGAGACAAAATTTCAGTAATGGTTTCTAAAATATAAAACCATAAATGCTAACTATAAAAGCATTTCTCAGACAAGAAAAAAACAACTATTACATTAAAAAAAATCATACTTTAGCAAGTCTTTCTTTGATCACTTCTTCCTGTTCATTCTTCAGCTGTTGACTGTCTGGATGATTCCGTTCACTGCACAGATCAGGAAGGGAGGATGGGAAAACAGTGCCAAGTTTATTCAAGTATCAATTTCATACTTAATACATGCAGCAATCCAAGTTGTACAAAGAAAAGCTACTTCTACAGTAGTTAGGTCAAGTTAGCGCAGTTGAGAAGCATGATCAGCACATGGGGTGAAGTAAGGCACCTGCCCAGAATTCAGGATTCCTCCCATACAAAAGTGAGATGAGCAAAACTGGGAAATCTAAGGAGGGCTTGGTTGAAAGTAAAGTATTAACTTAGTCAAGGGCAGTACCGTCTGAAGATCGTATGTGGGCAAAGGGGGCTGAGAGAAAGGGCAGTCCAAAGACCTTCTGACAACAACAGGAACAGCAGAACACCGCTAATCTAGGAAGGTGAATTCAGTAAAGGCTTCCATCCCAAATAGAGACCCCCTTTGACTCACTTCAACTTGCTGCATAATCTTACAGGCCACCCTCAGCTCCAGTCTCTCACTCAGAGAGGTGACAATGGGCAGGATCATAATTCTATGTTGTCTACATAACAGCTCCCATTTGAGTGACTCCCCTCTCCCAAGAACGATAACCAGCACCTTATACATCTTATCTTTGGTCTTTAAAACACCTTGTGAGAGCTATAATTTCTCTCACTTTATTGCTAAGGAAAGTGAGGCACCAAGAGGTTTAAAAGTGTGTCACAGGACTTTCAAGTGTCAGAGACAGGACAGCCTAGGTGTGGCTGCCCCTGACGTGATGCTGTGCCAGTAGCAGATACAACTAGAAAATAACCTGACATGACCTTCTCAGACCTCAGATAATCCTACAAAGCTATAGTAATCAAAAACAGCACGGTATTGGCCCAAAAACAGACATATAGATCAATGGAACAGAATAGAGAGCCCAGAAAAAAATCCACACATCTATGGTCAATTAATCTTTGACAAAGGAGGCAAGAAAATACAACGGAGAAAAGACAGTATCTTCAGCAAATGGTGTTGGGGAAACTGGACAACAGCATGTAAATCAATGAAGTTAGAACACTCCCTCACTCCATACACAAAAATAAACTCAAAATGGCTTAAAAACTTAAACGTAAGACAGGACACCATAAGTCTTCTAGAAGAGAACACAGGCAAAACATTCTCTGATATAAATCATAGCAATGTTCTCCTAGGGCAATAGAAATAAAAGCAAAAATAAACAAATGGGACCTACTCAAACTTATAAGCTTTTGCACACCAAAGAAAACCATAAACAAAATGATAAGACAATCTACGGAATGGGAAAAAATATTTGCAAATGAGACTGACATGGACTTAATTTCCAAAATATACAAACAGCTTATACAACTCAATAGCAAAACAAAAAGCAAAAAACAAAAACCCAGCCCAATCAAAAAGTGGGCAGAAGACCTAAACAGACATTTCTCCAAAGAAGACATCCAGATGGCTAACAGGCACATGAAAAGATGTTCAACATCACTAATTATTAGAGAAATGCAAATCAAAACTACAGTGAGAGGGTGTGGAGAAAAGGGAACCTTCCTACACTGTTGGTGGGAATATAAATTGGTGCAGCCACTATGGAAAACAGTATGAAGGTTCCTTAAAAAACTGAAAATAGAGTTACCACATGATCCAACAATCCCACTCCTGGGCATATATCTGGAGGGAACTAGAATTCAAAAAGATACATGCACTCCAATGTTCACAGCAGAACTATTTACAATAGCCAAGACATGGAAACAACCTAAATGTCCATCGACAGATGACTGGATAAAGAAGTTGCTGTGTGTATGTACAAACACACCCCCAGACTCAAGGGAACATCCCCCTGTCAGGCCCCACCCAGGAGCTTTCCCTTGACCAGGAGTCATGAAGCAAAACCAAGGAAATTTTCCCTTTTTCTGCAGGCAGGATCTTGAACCTTGTTCTTGCTGACATACTTGCTCCCCCAACCCTGCCTTTTAAAAAAATAGACAGTTTGGCTCAAGTATTTCATATGTTTGCAATTCATTTCTATAGCTCTACAACAATACAAAGGCTGACAGAGGAGGCAAGATGGTGGCCGCCTTATTCTCCATCTCTAGAAAAATAACCCCTCATCAGACCTGATGGAGAAGCAACCGACGGAGCACCTCCTGGCTCAGCAGGAACTACCCACGCTATGACACCAATTTCAGCCTCAGTCACTTGGCTGAGCCAGGCAGGCCAACGTTCAGCCGACACAGTTCCGGCGGCTCTTTCTCACCTGCTGTCGTTTTGTCTTTTAATATCATCCAGATGACCTTGCAGGAGCCAGTTCTTCTCTCTTAACTCCTCAGCCTCCAGACGCAGGTTTTCCATCTCACACAGTTGCTCCTGATAACATCAAATCGGGTCTTTTCAGAAAACACATTGCAGTAGGTGTTAATTTGTTCCCCAGACTATGAGACAGGGATTCCTCTTTTAAGCTCCCTCCATGCACAGAACACTGCACTGGGCATCACGGGATACAAAGTAGACACTGAGAAGCTCGTGGGGCTCGGAATGTGATTCATTTTCATACCCCCACTGTCTTAACCAGAGTCTCTTACCGATATCACGTAATTCGTTAAATTCCTTTATGAGGAAAGATAACCAAAAGTGTCTAGTTTGGTTAAGTGTTCTATTTTATTCTATTTAATAGATTCTAATTTTTTTAAAAAATTGATGTGCCACAGCCCATCTCTTAAAATACCTAATTGGATTTTAACTTGAAAATCATAAATGTAACCATCCACAAGAAATAAATACTCATCTGCAAGGAGTGTACTTTTTGATTTACTTCTACTTGTCTTTTGTTTGATTTCCTTTAACCTGACCCAATTTCTTCTCAGTACCAAGGTCATGCCAACCTGGGTAACAGCTACATTCCTGAGACAGCAGCATACTGAGAGCTGCCCTACATAAAAAGGCCAGAAACAGTCCTCTCTGTGAGAAACAAAGTGTAAGAGTGATACTGTCCTCCTGCAGTTTATGTCATGTGGGTACTGTAAGCCAATCTTGTTCCTAAACCAAAACTCACTGCAGAGCAATGAGCTCATAGGCTGACTTCTCGGGAGCATCACATCCTCCCTGCCTGCTCCCCAAACCCCCGCCTACACTACGCCTACCCAGGCACTCCTCTGCACACCTCCCACCCCTAACGCCACCCTAAACACACTCTTCCCCACACACAAACACCAGACCTCCAAGTACCAGGGTGAGAAACACTAGAAGTTTAAAGAAATGGCAAACAGGAGAAAAATACTTTTAACTACACAGACAGAAGAAAATCTCTCTAATATATAAAGAATGTCCACAAATCATGAAGTCCAACAACAGAAAAAGGGTGAAGGATATACAGTTCACAGCAAAAAAACCCCCCAAAGATGCTCAGTCTGCCTCCTAATAAGAAAAATGCTAGTTTATAACTATGAGATAATGTGCTTTGGCTATTCAACTGGCAAAGATCTAAAAGCTGGACAGCACAGAGCAGCTGTGCAGCCTGTATGATATGATACCATCGTATGAAAAACAAATGGGGCAGGCGGCAGGGTGTGGCTCAGTGGTAGAGTGCCTACCTAGCATGCATGAGGTCCTGGGTTCAATCCCCAGCACCTCCATTAAAAATGTAAATAAATAAACCTACCTCCCCCTCAAAAAAAAAAAAACCAACTTAAGAACAAAACTAAAAAAAAGAAAAAGAAAAACGGGGCAGGGAGACAATGCTTACAGACCTGGTTATATATGCACTGAATAGCTCTCAAAAGATACATAAGAAACTGGCTACACAGGAAGCCTCCAGGAACAGCAAACTAGGCAGCCTGGAGTCAGGGGTGAGAGGAAGACTTTCCTCCATCTACCCTTGAGTTCTGTGCCTTTTGAATTTTGGATCCTTAGTCACCATGAAAGATACTGCTTATTTTGAAACATTAAATTTATTGGAAAAAAATTACCCAGTTACCTTCATTCTGAGGATTTCAGCATTTTTGACTTCTCTGTCTTCGTTTAGCTTTGTTACAAGGTGTTGCAGAGAAATCTTGGAGGCTCTTCCATCTTCTATTTCTTGTTCTTGTGTTTCCAAGAGTTTTGCCAAATGTGTTTGAAAATGTGGTGGTGTTTTAGGGCTCTAGAATAAAATCAGATTCCACCCAGAGAGCTGATGAACTGATGTTGCAAAGACTTCATTTTAAAGGTGTGTGCCAAGCGTGCAGGAAATACACAGGCTATTTAGCTTATTATTCTAATTCTTGTCCAAAGAAAACAAATAAAACACTGGTACCTTTTACCAAGAAAAAAGTGGAAGGGGTGTTTAAAGAAAATCATTTTCTATAAAAAGACGAAGCTACAGTCTCTGTAATTTTCAAACTTTTACCACTCTCAAAATTGTTTATTTCTCCTGAAATGCACTCTTTATTATGAGAAGTACCTGGGGATACTTGGCAGCAGAATCCATCACATGTTCTAGTTGCCTCATTTTAAAGTTATATTCATTCTTTTTCTGTTCTACTTCCTCTTTCTTTTGGTTTAGCTGGGAAAATTGAACAGATGTAAGGTTACATGTTAGAAAATTATATGGGGGCACATGGTCCAATCAGAACAGACAATCTTCCCAGGGTATGCAGAAATGGACTTTTTATATTATTTTTTCATGATTAATAATTTGACATTTCTCTCACAAATTTATTTACACTTAATAGAAACTTTTTTAAAGCTTTACCAGTAATCAAAAAGTCATTTGAGGAAAGTTACAAAATTTAAAACAACAGCAGCTAAAAAGAGGATAAAAGTCACCCACAACCTACCACAGTGACTAGAACTTAATGGCACGTGTCAAGTGTGGGCAGGAAGACCGCTGAGCAAGTCCACAGAAGCAACCAAGTTGTTCACACTGTATCACGGCTGCCCCACCACCTAAACTCCTCGCTAGCCCACCTTTCTGAATATAGTTAGCTGAGGCCCGGGCTTCACAACCTCAACAACCACGCAATCCTCCTGCTCCCTGCACGCCATCCCCACCCTGAGTGACACCCCCTGTGCCTCACCTGGTGCTGAAGTTCCTGGATGAGGGCATCCTTCCTGGTCAACTCCTCCTGGGCTGACTGCAGAAGCCCTGAGTGCTTTTTCGAGGCCTCAGTGAGCATGTTCAGCTGCTCGGTGGCATGAGCCAGGTCCTCACAGAGCATGTCCCTCTATTAGGGGACGATTCCCACAGAAAAAGACTCTCTTAATTGTGGTACTCTGGTATATTTGCAAGTCATTACTATATATGATTTTTCAAAGGTTAAGAAAGTTTTAACTGAGAACATTTTTTTCCTGCTTGTATGCTAATCCATTCCAAGACAGACTAGGCAGTTTACATTTAAGTTACCTGGTCTAGAGATAAATATTACACTAAATTCATTTAAGTGTCATAATTGAGGGTTAACTGCCCTCTACTCCTCTCTCCCCTCACCACCAAGTAATCTCTCAAAGCTGATCCCTCTTTCCTCCAGACGACTCCAGGCATAGGTCTCTAGTTTAAGTGTTGTCTCACCAATAGACTCTAGTCCTTTATACCCTGGAAGGTAAACAGTTGTAAAGATGAGTACCCATCAGCTAACTGGGGAGGGCCGGGCAGTTCACCTGACTGTCCTACAGTGTCACAGGCCATCAAAGTTTCAGGAGAACAGCTTGATGGAAGGTGCAGAGAGAATTAGTAGTCCTGTAGGTTGCATACATGATTCCTGTGTACACAGTGTATGTAATCTCTACCAAATTAGAGCAGAAGCTGCTCCCCTAACTTTCCCAATGTGTGTCTATACATGCACATATATAATCTATATTATATATACATTAAATGTACAGTATTATATCTACATCATAGATGCAATAGCAATATATGTGTGTATATTGTTACTGCCACACACACTTGATATATCACAAACATTTTCTCACATATTTACTTTTATTATATCATTTTCATTGATTGGGCTCTATTTCATCCTATAAATGTACCACAATTTAACTCATCAGTAAATACTTCAGTTGACTTAATTTTTACCACTATATTCATTTTATTCTCACATCTAGGTTACCTCAGACTAAATTTCTGAAAGTGCAAACCTGAAGCATATGCAAAAAATGTAAGGCTATGTGTTACCAGAACACCTCCCCATAGCCTGAACTTACACTTCACCTTTCTCTGCACATCTTTGAGTCTTAATATTCATCAGTTGTAAGAGCAAAAACAACTCTTATTTTAACTTACATTTCTTGACTTCAGAGCGGTTTCGGGGTCCCTGTACTCCTCCTTCGGTGAACCCCTCATGCACTCTCTCATGTCCGTTTGCCCCCGGGGGTGTCTGTCCGTTCTTGAGCCGTCTGACCCATAAGCTATGTGCTGATGATGCGTCTGTCATTGGTTGTAAATGTTCTCCCCTAGTCTACTGTGAATCTTATTTTTGTTTCTTAATATTGTATGATTTTCCTTATGGTCTCTATCCTTAATATCAAGGTTTTTTATGAAGAGCCATTCACTCTCAAGATTAAATACGTCTGCGCATTCTCTGACACTTCCATGATTTCAGCATTTACACAGAACTCTAATCCATCTAGAACTTGTTCTGGTTTGGAGAGACTCTAACCATCTTTTTAGATTTGCCAATTTTCCCAACACCTTTGCTGAATCAGTCCATCCTTCCCTCACTGCTGTGAAACACCCCCTTGACCGCTACCCTCAGTTCCTTTGCATTCACTGTGGTCTACTCATCGATGTTTAAAATTGCTACAACGATCACTTCCTGTCACCTGTCCCATGGGTATGGTTACCATCTAGTTCACAAGTCCTTCCTCATAATTTTTCTAAGTTTTTATAGGAAATCTTTTGAATTTATTCTGAAGAAATTTAAAATTTCATCTCATCAAATTTAAAAACTTGGAATCTGGATTAGAATTACATACATTTCTAGGAGGAGGGTATAGCTCAGTGGTAGAGCACATGCTTAGCATGCACAAGGGTCCTGGGTTCGAATCCCCAGTACTTCCATTAAAAAGAAATAAATAAATAAACCTAATTACTCCCCACCCAAAATGAAAATAAATAATAAAAAAAATTACATACATTTCTAAACTAATGTCTCAGCAATATTGTGCCTTCCTATTCAAGTGTCTCTTTAGATCTCTCCAAGCTTCTTTTCACATCCCTTAGAAAGTTTTATATCCTTAACAGTTGTTAAATGTTCTCCAGACAATGATTTTTAAATGATTATTACCGATAGATAGTAAAGCTATTCTTGTTTTTTTTCTTTCCATATTCCTTAGAAAAGTTTTATGTCCTTAATAGTTGTTACATATTCTCCCCTAAGGTTTTGACACTCTTTGTTGCTATTATGGATGGGATTTTTTAATCCATTATATTTTTAAATGGTTATTGATGATATACAGTAAATATAATTTTTAATACTCAAGTTATAACTGACTACCAAACTCATTATTCTAATGTATATTCTGACAACACTTTGGAGTTCCCATGTAGACACTCATTATTACCTGCAAATAACAGTCATTTTCTCTCAGTTTTTATAATATTTGTATCTCATTTAACTGTTCCTATTTTATTACATTGGCTGGGAACTCACACTGTTAAAAAACAATGGTGTATGAACAATTTGAATTACAATTCACATACTATAGCCATAAATCTAGATTTTAGCTAACAAAGACAGGCGCTATCTAGAAAGGGAATATGAATTGGTTGTTTGCAGGGTCAATTCCACTTAAATCTAAAATACTTCAATATGCATAGTCAGTTTTTTTTTTTTAAAGGAAGGAAGGAGAAACACAGAAAGGGACAAAGGAATGAGGAAGAGCTTCAGGTAAACTGCTATGAGCTCTCATAACTCAGCTAATTCTACTCTGACAGATTTCTTTTTTTTTCTCTGGCAACAGGCAGTGTGGAACTGAATTTTTAGTCCACATTTTATACTTTGTATAAGACTTAGGATGTGGCTTTTGTGTACTAACTTTTCAAGTAGCCTCCTTAAAGTATTCCCAGCTAACACATATTGAGCCAGGCAGTGTTCTAAAGCACTTCCCATGTATAGCCTCATTTCATCTTCACCACATCTTAGGGGACAGGCAGTATTGCTGTCTCTACTCTAGACATGACAGATGAGGCACAGAGACAAATGTAACTTTCACCAGGTCACACAGCCAGAACTCAGACTCTTAAGCAGTCCAAGTCCACAGCCTGTGCTCTCAGCAACGTGTTATTATTCTACTCTTATTTTACTTCAACTCTGACTTTATGTTTTAATGTTCATATACTGTATGTATGTCAACAACTCCAAGTTCTTTCTGGGATACAGGCAGATATAAATACAAATTACTAGGTATATCCACCTTGGATACCTATCCCCTCAGGTTCTTAGAAGTTCAAAACTCATATGTGTAAGTTCATTTCATCACCTGTCCCCAGGCCTCTATTTCCTCCGTCTTAGAGGCACACAGAACCACCTTCAGTCACCCGGGCTAGAGACCTGGGAGCCCACTGCTTCCTCTAGTCACAGTACGAATCCAACTGGACACCAGCAACTGTCGACGGTGGTTCTGAAACGCTTCTCAGCTCTGTCTCACCCGGGATGCCCACTAGCACTTCTTGGTTCAGACCTTACCGCCTCCTGCCTGGAATTAAAGTCTACGCAGTCCTAGTTTCTTAAAAGACACAGCTGATGCACCTCCACACGCTTCACCACATGGACTCTGTCTCCAGCTCAGCTCTTGCACCTCAGCTGGTCACACCCATCTGTGCCCCTTGATGGGGACGCTCCGCAGACGTTCACAGCTGCCACGCTTCCCTCCTGAGCAAAGTCCATACAAATCCTCTCTCCTTTGGGAAGCTCTCTGGAATCCTGCAGGCACAACTGCTCCCCTCCCTACCTTTTCTGTGCTCCCAAGTCATTTACTACATCATAATACATCTATCTCTTAAGCTAGACTGCATGCTCTGAGGTAAGTGACAGTGTTTCAATCATTCTTCCATTCCCAAATGTCAAAGAGATACAGGATTTATGGCAAGTGGGCCCATAAATACTTGTTGAATTTGTTTCATGGGTAGCATAATTTAGCAAAAGAACGATTTCTAAAGCAACTGCAGAGCAGTATACACAGTGTGTTAGCATCTGTGCGAAAAAAGGAAAACTAAAGATATATACGATTTGCCAAAAATATCTCTGGAAGGATACACAAGAGGGAATGAATACTGCTTTATATATTTTGAATTTTGAACCATGTGACATTACTGCTTAATTTTTTAAAAGATAAATTTATATCAACAACAAAGTAATTAAAACCTCCTTCAGCTAGAACTCAAGAGGCAATTCTGTTAACCAGCCCTGTCTTTGTTCCCCGATGCCATCACTACACCCAGGTACATGCAGTTTCCACTCTGCTTCCCTGTCAGAAAACAGTCAGTTATAGGAACTTACCCCGGTGTGAGCATAAATGAATGAAAATAAATCAACTAAACAAAACGTAACAATCTTAGAGTTGTCTATTAATTGCCCAACTATCTTAGGGAAAATGGCTCAAGTTGTGACTTATTCCTTTAAGAAAGCCTCTATCTATTCATTAATAGCACACATAAACATACTGACGAATAATAAAGCAAAAAGAGTCATGATGTGTTGGCATCTACCTCTATGTCCTCAGAGAGTATTCTCAGTCTAAGGGTTTCTTTCAGATCCAGAATGTCCACTTCCTGTCTCTTAATCAACGCTTTGCTCTCTTCTCTGTCAGCCAAAGCAGAGCTGTATCTGCACTGCAGAAAACAAAGTTAGGATACAAGAGCTGTCTGCTTTATTATCAGGTTGTCTTTAAATAACTGAAGAATGAGTCTGAGTCCCAACGTGATGACCAGATTAACAGAAATCAATTCAATAACTACTTGATCAGTGAAGGAATGGAAGGGTCAACACATGAATGGCAAAAAGAATACAAAAGTTCCACAGATGTCAGAGAAAAAACATCTGGTTTTGTCATCTTCGTCAGGAGACTGCTTTCAGAAATCAGTGTGGAGTGCAGCAAGCTCCCTTCAGAGCAGAGGAGTGAAGGACGTTAACAAAAGCCTTTACCTAGACACAAGGGAAGGAGGTAAAGTAACTTAGAAAGTTACTTTAGGAAATGATAAAGTCCAATAATGGAAAAACAAACTCACTTTCTATATCACTCATGTCTGTGAACTTAAATAAAATGTGCTATTTTTTTTTTTCCTGAAGCAATCAAGGAACACCCTTAACCATCAGGGGCAACAACCAGTCTGTTTCTGATCTGGTTTGGATCAGCAGTTCCCCAATGTGCACAGAGAGCACCGGTCCCAGGTCAGTGAGATCTCAGAAACACTACACCGACTTTGCCGAGATGCGCACAGTGCATCTGCATGGTAAAGTTCTGCGGGTTCTGTGATAAAGATGCCGGCTGGGCTCTAACTGGGATGCATTTCCAAACCCAGACGACCAGAGAGCCTCTCTTCTGGGGAGCACTTGTTAACCCCTTGAGTCTGTGAAGTGCACCTATGCTCAAATTTAGTATCTTGATGGAGACAGAACTTACGTTGATGTCCTTCAGTTCTTGCTTCAGGGTGTCTATGGTTCCTGTTTTCTCACACACTGAGGTTCTTAGCTCCTGGATCTGGCTCATGAGGTTGGCTACAGCTTCCTGGCAAGGACAGACACAGTATCTTCATACCCAATGACAGCAAGGAAGAGATCGTTTTTTAATGATAAACCATTTATCTTTCCAAGTGACAACAGGAGAGAATTTTATTTTAGCAAAATATCGTATGTCATATTATGTTATTAATATTATCAATTTATATTTTAATGGCTTTCTATTAGTTTAATCATTTGCTTTGGTTTTATAATGAAGAGCTGGTTTTATAATAAAAGCTGGACATTTAAGGAACATACACCTAATTTTATACTCGGACTTACGTTATGTTTCTCATTCCAGTTACAGCCAACACCAGGGATATGAGAATTTGTACCACGGACTCTGAGTAAATGAAAAAGGTCGCACTAACAGCATCCTTCTTAAAGGGGGTAGCATGTGTTTCAGAAACATTGCCACCAAGAGTGACAGAACAGTTTGCACTTGGTTATGTGGAAAATTAACTTAAATAAAAGACTTCATTCTCTAACAACCTTGGAAGACGAGCAAGGCCTGAGTACATACAGAAATGCTAGCTACCAGTCGCCCTGGGAGCAGGACGCTGGAGCATGAAGGCAGCATTTATAAAGAAAATGCAGAGGGACAGAGCCTCAGCTTCTACCGACCTTGTCAGCATCTCGAGCCTTTTCCAGAGAACTGATTACTTTTTCGGTGGCACACAAACTCTCTTCTAGTTTCTGTACTTTTGCCATCTGTAGGAAGAAAAAAAAAAACAATATTTTTAGAAAAAGAACTAAATCACAAAGTTCACCACATATACTTGTATTGAAAAAAAGTTAAACTCTGCTTTTCATATTCAAGTGCACACTAAGGAGTATTACTTGAAAACAAGTTGGATTAAAAGACAGTAATTGTGTGGTCTCTGTCAGGAGACCACCACCAAATTGCTGATGACAGCTATCTGGGAGTCAGAAAAACAAGAGCTGAAAATCATACAACCAAGCAAAAATGTCATCTTTTTATTATCAGTTTCCAACATCTGAAAGTGGAAACAGTTTTTATAACAAACCTCCTTAGGTATCAGGCATAAAAGGCACAAACCTCAAATCTCAGAGCTGGGAGTATGGGATATTTACCTGCTGCTCGCATTTGGTCATCTCTTTCTGTTTCTCCTGCCGAACGGCTTCAAGAACTTCTAAGATTTCTCTGGAAGAGAAGAATTATCTTTTACTCATGACTCATTCAATGGAGACAGGAGCTGGGTCTACTCACACAGAATGGACTCGATGCAATTGAGCTTTATCAGGCACGTTTTTGGTATTTGGCGTTGTATTCCAGAAGGAATCAGAAATTTTTACCCGTCTCTTCAGCAGCTATTTAGTAAGAACTCAGTTTTGTGCCACGACAATTTATTTTTCTTCAGAGTACTGACGACTCCCTAGTATATAACATACAGGATTTAGTGCCTGTGTCTCTCTGCTACAATGTAAAACTCAGAAGGGCGGGGATATTTTGTTCACTGTCTTACCCCTAAATGTTCTGGCATTTACCAGAACAGCGCCTGGCTTGCAGGATATCACTAAGTGTTTGAATGAATGACTAAATATTAATTGTCTGTTTTCCAACTGCTGCATACCAAGGCTGAGAAGAAAATCTATCTCTAAGTAAGAACTCTACAAGTATCTGCTGAATAAACTAATACAAATTCTTATTAGAGTAGTAATCATCCTGTTGGCTGAAACCAAGAGACTGAGAAAGATCACCAAGGAAAAGAACTTGGAGAAAGACAGTGGTGTTCACGTTAAGGGACCAGAAGAATAAAAGAGCAGCTAGAAAAAGAACAGTAGAGACAGAAATAAATCAGTCCCCACTTTCCAATAATAAATACTGTGATTTATTTACAGAAGGTCCTGAGTTCTGATCACCACTAATTGCTATTAATTTAAGAAGTACCATAGCTAGTTATTAAATGTTTTGAAAAATTAAGTTTCTCTACATACCCATTTATACAAAAGAATCTGATATTCGTTTTGGAATGATTTAAAAAAATAACTTTACAGGCTCTTAGCAAATAAAACAAAACCCACAAGATAAAGAATGTGGTAGTAAATGATATTCTAGCCAACTAATGGAAAAGATAAATAGCACTCACTTAGAACTGTTTTCTTTATCTTCTTCAAATTGTAATAATAATTTGTTATTGCGTTCTTTTTCTGCCTCAAAAAGCTCCATCAAATTCTAAAAGACAATGTTATATTAGATTTTAACGTCCAGTCAGCAAACACATGGAGTACCTTCTACGTGGCAGGCATGATGGGCCAGTACAGACGTTAGGAAGAGGTCAAACAGTCACACATCCAGGGCAAATTCATCAGTAACCAACACCCTTCTTAACTTACATTCAGATCAGATTTCAGAGTTTCATTTTCTTTTTTGCAGTTTTGGAGGTTTTTTGAAAGTTGGTCAATTTCAAACTTCATTACTTCTTGTAAGTTGTCATAGGAATCCTGTAGGCAGGCTTTGCTCTCAAGAAGCTTTTCATTTTCTAATCTTTATCAGGAAAACATTTTTACAAATGTAAATATAGACATGAAATGTAGTTCTGCTCGTCAGATTTACCTGCAGTTCACCTTATCCCATCTACAGACCATTCCCAACTTGCAGAAGCCTTGACTGATGTAAAGCTCCTCATGAACTTGTGTGAAATGGTCATGACGCACGAACACCAGCGAGATGGGGTTGGAAGAGACGGGTATGTTAGCCTTCAGCCATCTACTTCCTCATTCTTTCTCCCGTGGTTTCAGCCAGACGTGCTTAATTGTTTGGCAATTTTGGGTGATGAGACTCATTTAGCGGGTTCTAGACTTAACCCTAATGTAAGCCAAAGACTGCCTGTTGGTAGCTCAACTCTATCTACTCAGTACATATTCTCCCAACTCTAGGAAGGTTTTTCAAAATGGCAAATGCGGCTTCGATCTGAGAAGTGCACTCCTTCAGGACAGAACTATCTTTTAAGTCACGTGATGATTATTTACTGCTTTTTAGGTTTCCACCCTCTTGTTCTGCATCCCAAACATCCAGAGCTCACCCAAGAACTAGTAAACAATGAACCTGACCTCTGGACCACCCAAAGCAGATGTCCCAGCTTGTACACAGAAGGCTACTTAGACCTGGATCTATCTGGCTGCACTAACTTCAAGCAGAGCAGAAGCAGCAAATTACAAAGTGGTATAAATCAGTTGCTAAAGATAGACTATATAGACAATAGATGGTAGAGGGGGGGAACGGTTGATTTATGATACAAACTGTAGATATATAGCAGGTAAAATGATTCAAATAATAATACATGGCAGTGTTGTGCTGTTTTACTTAGAGGTCTTAACCTTTTAGAGCCATGATAAGTGGGTAAGCAGCCCAGTAAGTGATGTACTCAATGTACTCCACATTGAGGGCAGAAAAATCACACAAAATTAGTTTACGACAGAGCCAAGATTAGATTCAATGATTCAGATGTTCAAAACAATGTCAAGCATTAAGAAAAAACAACAGTGCATCTGTGATGACAGATGGCCATGGGCCAGCAGCCTTGGTGGAGGACATGGTACAGGGCTGTGGAGGCTGGGCTGACCAAGCACTGCCACCTTGGGGCTGTGGGCCTGGTGCCACCAACTTGTTGGATTTTTAAGAGGATGCTGAAATGTGGATTTTTTATAAGAAAACTCTCAATTTTAAAAGTGTTGTGCTAAAAATTTTTTTTTAAAAACCACACTAGGCAGGCCCAACAAAAACTTGTCTATGGATGGATCTGGCCTACTGACCTGAAGTTTTCTTCCTCTATTTTAATTCCTTGTTGTATATTCAGAAAACACTTAAGTGCTACAGATTTTAATCTCTGCAATGTCTATAAAAATTAAATTCAGGGTTTCTATTAGCAGCTTTCCTAGAGTGAGCAGTCACACTCGTGTCGCACTCACAGTATCACAATCACAATGTCCGTAATTAGACTATACCTCAATTAAATCAATAAATAAATTTTTAAAAAGTTCAACCAGCATTACATAAACTAAAAAAAAAGGTCTGTAATTAAATTACTGCCATAGACTCGAGAAATAGAATCAAAGCCTCAAGATGGCTGTAAGTTATGTTTTACAAAAGTTTGAAATTAGTAAGGAGAAAAAAACCAGTAAAAACAAACGAACAATTTCCATCTTAGATTACTTTGTTTCAAGATTACCAGCACGTGGATTACCCAGCCAAGCCTCTGGAGCTACTGTGGACAATGGTGACAACTACTGATTTGGTCTACCTTGTATTGTCCCTTCTAGTAAGAGCACACCTTTCCCTCCGAACATGCACATCACCTATGCTGGGCCAATACCACCATGAACCCTTGGTAAGGGACTGGTCCAAAAGCAAGCAGATGACTCAAGCAGGAACAATTTCAGTTTTCTCTGGGATTGATACATGGTGATTGGAACAGAGGATTTCTTTGCAAGGGTCTCTATGCCAGGAGAAAGTGGAGTCGTCTGGGGCAATCTGTTCCCCGTCACACAGAGGAAGGCCCTCAACAGAAGAGATTAAGGGCCACACACAGAGGGAGGCTGAGCAGAAGGGAGAGGGAAAGGGAGAGGGAGAGATGGAGAGAGAGAGAGAGAGAGAGAGAATGCACACTGACAACATTGTTTGAGACTTAATCTACTTTGTCCTTGAAACCAAAATCACCTCTGGGGCTTCCCAATACCATAAGCCAATAAATTACCTTTCCGTTTTTTTAACTAGTTTGATTTGGGTTTACAGCAGTAGTCCTGGGTTACAGGCCAATCAGGCAACTCGAAGCCGTAACAGAACAACTCTACCTGACATTATCTAGTTGAAGCTGTACATGCATGTGTCTTTCAGAAAGGCTGTTGAGTTCTTTCTCCTGACTCTCTCTGAATGAACTATACTCCAATTTCACCGAGGACAGCTCTTTGTCTGCAGAATGTAGAACTACCCGCAGGTCATGTACTTCACTTTTCAAAACTAAAAAATAAAAATAAATAAAACATAATCTTAACAGGCTTTTCTTTACATGTGTGTGTGTGTTTTTTTTTTAACAAAGTAAGCAAATAAATTTGATAGGTACCTTTCATACAATCAGCAAAAAAAAAGTCGAAGAGGCCATTTAAAAATGCTCTTTACTCTTGAGAGTAAAGATGTTGAACAACTAAGTGGGAGGTGGTAGGAGCGCTGAGATTGATTTCCTTCCTCTCCTTTGCTCATGGTTTTTGGTATTATTTCTACCAAAAACCAAAAGTTAACATATGTCCCTGACTTGTAGGTCATTTGACTTTTCTACATTTCTCCTATAGAATGTGCATCAAAACTCTTAATATAATATCTTAGAAAAAAGCTAAGAGAGTTAACATATTTTAAGTGACCTAATCTTATTTATTAAAAACCCTTTGGAGATGTACCAGAACTTCCCAACATAGGTTAAACACTCTGGTCTTCTAAGGAAACTCCAACTGGAAATAAAATTATGTAACTTTTTAGATCAAAGGAAAGAGAATGGCATTTTTCTTTTTTTTGGTCTTAGCTTTATAATAAACTATTGTAAATACTCTGATGAAAGGAAAAATAAACTGAAAAAACTGGGAATTAAATGATATTCCCACATCTATGAATATACGCAAGTATATAATTATGCTTCATTTTGTTACTATTAAGACATATTCATCTTACAAATTCAAGACGCATCACTTTCAAAGCAGTATTAAAACTTTTAAGTCAACTTTTGAATCATTTGTTTGAGCAGTCCTGGAGAAAATTACCCTTTATAATACTCTTACCACTACTCGTGGTAATATTACTAATAGTAAAATATTACATTACTATTACTCGTCTGGGCTAATTTAAAACAAACAAAATACAGGGACATTTATTCATTTGAGTAAAAAGATAGTGAGTAGCAGTACTTAGATCACAAAGCTCCCAGTGTTCAGACTCACAGTCATTCTTGGTCTGAGTGTCCTGAAGCTGCTTTTCAAGGACATTCAAATGAGAGAGATGCTCTTGCTGCTGTTTGGTCCAATCAGTTCTTTCTGATGAGAAAAGCTTTGGGAAAGAGAGAAATTTTTCTGGAATTTGGCGTGCTAAAACACACTCCAAAACATCACCTTGTTTCTGTTTTCAAAATCTCGTTTTAAGATCTCTGACCAGGAGAAAACTGGCCGATCCCATAAACTACAGTGAGGATGGCCAACAAAGCAAAGGATCACTGCAAGCACCTGACCGTCCACCCTGCTTTCTTCCAAACAAACAGCAAGGGATCCATCTGCACCACCGACACAATGGACCAGGATTCAGACTAGGGGGCATGTCTCATTTCCAGAGTAGTAGGTGAAGTACCAAAGCAAAGAACACAACTCAAATAAACCTTGACCAAGGCTTCATGAAGTCATTTCCTTCCTGTAATGCTCTCACTTTGCGGACTTCTTTCCTACATATTCTGAGGCCATGCTCTGCGTCTCACCTCCTGCATTTGAATAGAATGATGTTCCAGTTTGTCAATTTGCTGCTGAAGTTTTAGGTTTTTATGTTCTTCCTCATCCAACTTGACCTGAAGGGCACTCATTTGTTCCTACAACACAAAAACTTCAGTGGTCAAAAAAAATTTTAACGTGGGGAAGGGTGTAGCTCATTCGTAGAACACATGCTTAGCATGCATGAAGTTCTGGATTCAATCCCTAGTACCTCCATTAAAATAAGTAAGCAAATAAGTAAACCTAACTAGTGCCCACCTCAAAGAAACAACAAAAAAAATTTTAATGGACATCTCAAACATTCCACCATTTCTTCCGTATTAAAAAAACGAAACACAAAACCTTGTATGGACAAAGGTGTCAAATGCCAGTTTGGAGCCAGAAAACAATTTCAAAATACTACACTAATCATTTCTTATGTTTCAGAATTACACCTATGGTCCATCAAAGTGGATAATTGGAAACTCTAAAGGAAACAAGTGATTAAAAGTCAAATCAGAGATTAAATCTGAGCCATCTTAAGACTACTAAGACACTTTCTCAGGGTTACACAGAGTAATTTCACCAGAAAGGCCTCGATGCCTGGGAAAGGGCAAATTTTTGGAATTTGGGGTGATCTGGCTCCCTCTTTTACTAGACAGTAGAAAAACTTAAAAAAAAAAAAACAAATCACTGAATTCTGAGACAAACCAAACAATATTTCAGATACACCAAAAGCTGTTTAAAATTTGATAATAAGATTCTTCCAACTATTTATTTGTCTTTAGCAGATACAGCACTGTGCCAATGTAAACCAGTCCTGGAACCTGAAGGCAGTGGCAAAGTGGTCTTTTTTTTTTTTTTTAAATGGAGGTACTAGGGATTGAACCTAGGATCTCATGCATGCTAAGCATGTGCTCTACCACTGAACTATTCCCCACACCACTTTTTTTTTTTTTAATATAATATGGCTCTACCCCTCCCCAAACTGGTCTTTTTACACACGGGAGAAGCTCAAGGAGAGTGGAGAGTGACTTGCAAAATATTGCAAAGCGAATTAAAAGAATGAGAGTGAACTGATTTCTAAGCCAGAGACCTTTACACACCCATCCTAAAAAGATACTATTTTAATACTAAACAGGTCTGAACACTGCAAATTAAGAGTTAAAATGATAAAGAAAATTTGTTTAAGT
The DNA here is from genome assembly GCF_009834535.1 of Camelus ferus. Classification (NCBI taxonomy): domain Eukaryota; kingdom Metazoa; phylum Chordata; class Mammalia; order Artiodactyla; family Camelidae; genus Camelus; species Camelus ferus. The sequence continues at coordinate 38,105,189 of NC_045712.1, forward strand.
GAATGTCTATTTTTTTTCTAAAACTAAACATTACCTGCACCATTCTAAGCTCTTCAGAAATGGCCTCAAAAGCTTGTTCATTCATCTCAGGTGGCACTGGCTCATTTAAGATATCATTATCTAATTTGCTAGAATTCTGAGTGTGCACAGAGCCAAAGCTCTCCGGTTCAGGGCTTAATTTTGGTACTGGTCGAGACCAAAGTTGATAGGCCTTGGTTGGTGTTGTTATAATCTGCAGCAAAAAATGGTTAGAAAAACATTAGCACACATGAAAAAAATAGCGTATTTAGTAATCATGTGAACAGAGACGATAAAGCTGTTAATTCTACACATCAGAAGAAAAGAAAAAGTATCCTAAAGAGGCAGCATAGAAATGCCCAGGTGGAAACTAATCTATCAATTCAAAGTAGCCTTCAGCAAAATTCTAATAAGATTTTTAAAAATGAAACTTGATAAGCCAACTCCAAACTTTATACAAAAAAAAATAAATGTGCGAGAAGAGACAGTTAAAAACAAACTGGGAAGACCTCCTTGGTCAATATAAAAACATAAGGGTACGGTCATTTAAAACAGTGCGTTACTAACATATGCGCTATCTAATACAATACTGAAAGAGAATACAAAGTCTAGAAATAGAGCGATTTATATGTGGAAAGTTCAAAAAACATGACTATTATTATTAGAAAAACATGGTCTATTAAAAAAATTAAATATACTACTTAAAATAGCAGACACACTAGACATCTCGATGTAAAAACATATAAAAGTAGTAAAAGAAAGTAGAATATACTGATGATCTTGAGATTGTCTAAGCTCTTAAAAATGTATTTAAAGCGGGGGGAGGGTATAGCTTAGTGGTGGTGTGTGTGTTTAGCACACACCAAGGTCTGAGTTCAATCCCCAGTACCTCCCTTAAAGAAAAAAGTAATAATAATAAAATAAATAAATTTAATTACCCCCCCAAAAAACAAAAAACAATTAGAAATGTATTTAAAAAGTCACAAAGATAAAAGATCAATAAACCTGGCTGTATCAAAAATTTAAAACTTCTGTGTAACAAAAGTATCACCTACAAAGATGAAAGACAGTGAACACAATGGCAGAATACATTGCCCATTAACAAAAGATTAACACAGAAAAATGACAAATCTCAAGAAAAAGATAAAGAACTAGTAAGGAAATGGGCCCTTTTTCATAGAAAAGGATAATACAAATGGACAATGAACATAGGAAAAGATGTCTGACTTCATGAGAAATGAAGGAAAGGAGAATTAAAACCGCTTTCACCCATGAGGCTGTCAAACATTCACGAGCCTGCCAATGCCAGCTCTGGGGAAGCCGTGTGGTGCAGCCACTTGGAGGGCCCTTCAGCCGGACTGACTCCAATGCTGAGACGTCCTAAGACTACCACTCCTCTCACAGAATCCACCCCAGGGAATGCCTGCACTGAAAACCACCTAAATAAGCCATGAAATTATTCCAATACATGGAAGCCTAGCTAGGTACTAGTTTGTGTGGAAGGACCCAAAGCATACCTGAGTTAACGAACGTCCACTGCAGAATAACATACATACAATGAGTCCATTTATTTTTAAAAACAAAGTACAACAAAAAACAATCTATGAAATAATTCTATATATCTTCTCAGTTCACGTATATTTACTGCTCAAAATTGCTAAGAAAAGGGATTTCTAAACTGGTGATAAATTAACCCCGGGGATGGGGGATGAAAGATCAGATTAGACCCAGGCTGGCAGTGATACTCAAAAGGAACTTTCATCTAAACTTGATACATATGTATACCTTTTTTTTTTAAAATTTAAACTACACACATGTTTAAAAATAGATGAACCCCAGAGAAGAATTTCTGTGGAAAACAAGGAATCCTCCGCCATACCCCTTAACCTCACCAAGTCTTATTTCTGGGATATGTATACTTCTTTTAAACGAGGATAATGTATCCATAATGTACTCATATAGTTAAAACTGAACAAAAGATCTGAACTGCTATGCCACTCTTGGCAAATCTTTTAGTCCCTTTAGTCCTGTTTGCTCAGCTATAAACAAGCACAGCAGAAGGCCACAGTGCATTAAGCTCTATAATTCTACTGCTAAGAGGCTACAGAGACACATTATAAAACATTTGGTGATATTCCACAAGTATTTTAAAGATTTTTAAAGGCCACCTTTCTTAAAAAGCAAATTTAAAAGAAAAAACAGCATTTTTAGGTTAAATTATGATACAGCCATAAATATATTCATACACAGTTGCCCAAACAAACAAAAAGGAAAGTTCTTTTTTTCCCTTTAGCCATGGGATAAACTCTAAAATATCATTATGTTTAAAAAAAATCAAGGTGTAGAATGACGTGTATTATATGTTACTGTTTGTGTAAAGTAAAAAAAAAGTAAGAAAAAAAAAGAAAACAAAAACAATAAAACTTGATGACACTGATGGCCTCCAAAGAGGATCTTGGTTGGCTGTAAGGACAGCAGATAGAAAGAGACTCGTCACCGTATATTCTCTGTATCTTGAAAAACTCCAGTCATGTGATTACCAGTTCAAACGAATGAACAAAACTACTTTTAAAAGTAGTATCCTCTGAAATGCACAGAAAGAAGTGTCATCTTCCTTTGACCGCGTTATCAAGCAGACAGCTCGAGAGATGACAGCTCACTCTGCTGCGCGCTCATCACACATCCTTCCACACGCTCACTCTGAGATCTATGGTACAGTTCACTGGCAGAGAATCCAAATGCTATCGACGCCCTGACTTCACAGTAACTATCTACTGGGAAGAGGGCATCCTAGGACTTTGTGCAGGTCTTACTACTCGCCTCCTAGGTGACGTCATTTCTTCATGGCTCTGTAACTCCCTGGCCCACATAGTAAACACCTATGCACTGGACAGTGGGGTTTCCACCATGAATGAAATGAAGTCATTCCCAAGCTGTCCTAGGATTTTTTTTCCAATATGTTGACCTATTCCTTTGTGCTTGTCTCTGATCTTATGGCTACCAACAGCTGTGGGCTTGCCAGTGGGTCCCCTCCTTGCTCCCCAATACATACTTTGGGGACAGACTGCTGGTGCATGCTACAAAAAGAGGGGAATATGAGTTGAGGAAATAGGTTGTTTTTCCAGAAGGTCCCCTTAAGGGAAGACTTGTTGTTGTGACCTGGGAATGTTAATTTGAAGATGTACGCAGGGACAGTGACATTTCTATAGTCCCAGATGCACAGAATTATGGGAGAGAATGCTGCTTTCTATAGTGCGGCGTGCTTTTTTAATAATCATTTAATCCTGGGGGAAAAAAGGTATCCTATGAAGTGATACAATAAGCATCACTGATGAAGACAACCACTAGAGATAAACATCTATTTATTTTTAAGTTTAGGATATATAAGGGTTTTTTTTTTTAACCAGTCAGAGAATTTGGTCTCAAAAGCTACAATTACCAGCATCAGCAGCACCATCAGTTTCTTAACCATTAACTTCCTTGTGTTTCCCTCTCTCCTCATTCTCAAATGTTCACTTTTTTTCTTTCATGAGGACTATGTTTATTGAGAGGAACAGCCCCTCCTGTTATCCCCAGTGTCACCCTTCATCCTTTAGTGGTCTTTGCCTTTAGGATTTCTATTCTTCCACTGCACGTTATTAACCCATTTAATGCTCAAAAAAAAAAAAACAAAAACAAAAACAAAAAAAACCCACCTGTAATTAAATTAGCCTCATCTCTAATTCAGAGGCAATAAATGAGGCTCAGACGTTAGGAAACCCTGCCTAAGGTTACTGACAGATTAGAATTTGAACCCAGGTCTGATTCCAAATGCTGTACTCTTCCCGTCATGACCCTGCCACTGGGGGTAAACATCAACACCAGGACTAGTGCCACCCTGGGGTTAACAGTCTACGAGGGAGTCTGTCTGTATCTAGAGATAATCTGTGCAGACGCTCTCCATTATTAACAAAAGGAGACAGCACCGATTTAAGACTGAAGTATTACTTCAGATTACCTACCTTAAGTGTTTCAGCATGAATTTTATTCAGCTGAGAAACTTCTTGCCGCTTGCAGGCTTTTGTTGCTTCCAAAATGTTTTCGAGATTAAGGATTTGCTTTTTGCAAAGACTGAAGCTCTGATTCTAGTTCTAGCTGCTTTTTCCTAATAGATATTATAAAATTGAGTATTTCAGGTAATAAACAATGTCATACATTTGTAGAGTACTTTACAGTTTATACTCTCACATAACTTTATAGCTATCTCTTTAAATCAGAGATATTCTCAGATTATTACCCTCATTTTCCAATTGGGTAAAATACAGCTCAGAGATTGATGATCGTTTAAGGTGTTCAACTAGCAAACAGTAGAGCTCCAATTAAAAAGCCCAAATAATCCATGATTCCATACATGATATGATATATTATTAAAAGAAAAAAAACTTCTTTATGTTTTAGAATAGGCTTTATCTTGATTATAATATGAATGTGGTTTATCTATGTTTTCTTTTACACAAAGAGCATCGAGTATTAACAAACCTATAATTTCTAAAAACCCTGATATGATTCATAACAACAGTGATTTAAATTTGGTGGCCAGATAAAGAATTTACTATGTTAGGTTTAACAGACACTCATCTCAATAGGTATATCCCTTAAAACACCTGTATCATCTAGTTCACTAAACATATTATTAGAGACTAGAACTTATGTCAATTATAACACATTTTTAAAAATGAGTAAAGAAAAAAGAAAAGAGCTAGAAGCGAGCCCTTTCCTTTCATGTCAAAACAAGCTAGCTGCTATATGAGAATATTTACAACACTCAATTTAATTATCAATGCTAAATACCAAAACAAGTCAACATTGAAAGATAGTAAAACAGTAAGCATGAATGTGTATTTATATTTTACCTAGTTAGTTCTTTAAATTCTTCATATTCTTGCTTTGAATTATTCAGCTCTGTCTGAATTTGCAGGAGTTGTGCTTTTAACTTCTCAGCGTTTGCTGATGAGCATGGCTTTTTCAGAGCTTTAGGAGAGAATCCTTGCTGACCTGATAATAAGGGAACAACTTGGTCTTGGAAAGATAGAAATAACAGAATGCATGTTCTAAGTTCTCTGCCAGGTATCAATTTTCAACCACAAGGAGGAAAAATGAAAAAGGGTTGGAAAGCGGACCCTAAAATACAAGCACCTGTAACTCAAGAGGAAACGTAACACAACACAGTGTGTTCAAGGAGTAATAGCAGTTGTCTTTGCGAAGCTGGAAGCCACACGACGAAGGGGCGTATTTGAGGCAACACCTTTACCATTAAGAGAAAGAGCAAACAATGACTGAAGAATAACACTCACAGTGCTGGACAGAGAAACATCCCCAGTAGAATCTTGCAGGAAGTAGTGTTAACAGTCCATGAATTTTAGCAAAGGAAACAAACAGCAAAGGTAGCCAGTTGAAAGAACTTAGTATCATCTACTAGGGAGAAAATACTAATTTTTAGAGAGTGCTTAGAAGACTGAATATATTGAGAGAGTTCCACTGAGTTTCAGTATAGGAAAATACCATGTAAAAGTTGTTTAGAGAATGATACATATTTAGAAGATGGTGGGGGGAGGGTATAGCTCAGTGGCAAAGTGCATGCTTAGCACACACAAGGTCCTGGGTTCAATTCCCAGTACCTCCATTAAAACAAACAAACAAACAAAAAAGATGAAGACGGTGAGGTCCACAAATTACCATTAGTATCTTTTGAAGGCAGTAAGTTAAGGTACTATTAAGGCCAAAATGGCCAACAAAATACAGAGCATTATAGGAAGAAATAGTTGAAATAATACTGAAAACTTGATTTTAACTTTGCATCTAAAACCTTAGTCTCTCTACAACCTCTATACTGTGAATTTTATCCCTTTGTTAAGTCATAATAGAATGGAAGAAGTCTTGGAAAAGGAAATGTAAAAGATTTTTTTCTTTATCAGTGAAGAATTGAAAGATTATAGCTGTCCTGGGGGTGGGAACAGCTCAGGGGTGGAGTGCACGCTGAGTACGCAAGGTCCTGGGTTCCATCCCCAGTGCCTCCACAGTAAAAAAAAAAAAAAAAAAAAGCCTCACCTTCTACTTTTCATTCTCAGCTCTGAAGAATGAAAATCTTGTAAATAAATTAAAAAAAAAAAAAAGAGAGAAAGAGAACTGTTTAAATTTCAACCTAAAAAGAAACAAAGGCTGAGAAGAGGATGATAAAAGACTATGAAAATATTCACTCTAAGAATGGAGCAAACACAGACTTTGTTACTAAATCCCAGAGCATTAACACCAATAGCTGCCACACCTGTGAAGTCAGAGCAGTACTAACCAAATCACCTTGCACAGAGTAATAGCAAACTTATGGAACTAACAGAACAGACACTGGCAAGCGTGACCCTTGACCATGACATCAGGGCCAAAAAACTGTGCTGGCTGGACCGGGGGGGGGTCTCATCAGTCTGACACCTCACACTGTACAGATCCTCATCAGGTGGATAAACACTGCAACTCTATCTACATTCATTCATGTTGTCATTAGTGAAGTACTTTTCATTTCAAAATAGTGAAAACAGAAAAATTCCATTTAGTAAAAATTTAATGTAATACGTGAATCAATCTTTTCTCCTTAAGACAGTTATACACTGGGTATTTCCTTGCCAAAGGATATCTGTTAGCCTTCATACTTCATGAAGTATGCACATGAGAAATTTACACCCAGGTCTAGAGGCTAAAATGAAGACCCTCAATGCAAGGCAGTATCAACGACCTTTAAAACAGCCCCCCTGCCCCTCTGAGGTATGCATACAACAATCACATCTTACTTTTGTCATTTTCCTCTGTGCCAGATAATTCGAAGAAAGCTTTTTCCAGTATTGCAATGGTCTGGGCATCCGCTTCCTGGGCTCTTTTCACAGGCTCTAACAATCTCAGTCTTCTATTCTCCTCCCTGAGGGAATGATTTTCCATAGCGTATTTTGCAACTCTGGGGTGGTGCTCTACCTGTGACATGAAACAGTTACAGACACGTCCTCAGTGGACAAGTCTTTCTGAAAAGCCAGTAGAAAACACTGAACGCTGCACACGCTGCTGGAGGAAGCCTGCTGCAACCACGTGGACAGCACCTTGGCATTTATGATCAGAATGAAGATGTGCAGATCCTACAACCCTGTACTCTATGCTTGGGTTTCGAAAGTTGAAACTTTCCCATATACCCTTGAAACTTTCACCCGGGTACCTAACGGTGATAAGTTCATTGTGGCAGACTCTTCATGCAAAGGAGACTGCTTAAATTAACACGCTGAAAAGAATAAGGAAACTGTCCACTGACCCAGGGTGAATGCCCTCCAAAGTACATTAAGTGAAAAGGGCAAGGTACAGAAAAGTGTATGGTAAGCTGTCTTTTGTGTACAAAAGGAATAAAAGTAAAAATATCTATCTGTTGTAGTTTGAAAATGCATGAAAACCTCTGGAAAGATACACACTCTGAGAAGAGATTATCTCTGTTTTTTTAATGGTGGGCCTCTGTTAACTATCCATCCTCCCAGGGAAAAGGAAAAACAACAAAACTTTGACGGGCTCCCTGGAGAGAGACTACCGACACCAGTAACCACCACTGCCCACTGGCATGCCCTGAGCTTGGGCGGCAGGGGCTAGGGCTACGGCAGCAGCATTGCAACTTCCTCTCCTTTGCCTTCAGGTTTTATGGTTCTGGAAAAATGGGGGCTGGGGGCGTGGGAATTATGCAGTCACACTGTCGGCTAATTTCATTTCAAACACTTTCCATTCTATTAAGTGACAAGAATTTGCTGACCAGTCTGGTGAGGGATTTATATTTGCCTTGAACTTCTTTTATTTTCAGAAATACTGCTAATGTCCTGTACTCACTTGTTCTCGCAGAGTTTGAATCTCATCCCTCAGTTCTGACAGCAAACGGTCCTGCTCCTCAGGCAGAAAACTTCCTCGGGATTCCTTGTGGAGCTTCTCCAGGCGCATTATTTGATCCTCTCGGAATTTCACAATCATTTTATTAGACTGAATAAATTTTTCTTTTTTGAGGGTGAGGTCTTCCAATTGGGTAACTTTTTCCACCAGGGACTGAAGAAATTCAGAATTTGGTTAAACATGAAAAATAATTGGGTTTTCCTAAATTTTCACAAACCAGGCAACGAACACTAACTTCTCACTTAATCTCAAAGGCAAAATTAGGTTTTTCACAGACTTTTTTTTTTTAATTTATTTGTGCCATTTATTTCACTCAGAAAAGCGCCCCATTGTGAAAGTCTAAAATATCTTGGATCCCTTTTATACTAATCCAGTTTCCTACCTTCTTTTCCTGCTCAGATTTCTTAAAGAATAACATTGCTTCTTGGAAATACTTCATGTAGTTAGTCTCATCTGTAATTGGTGCAGTAAGAAAGAAAGGGAACGGGGGAAAAATGTTTTATCTCTCAAATTTTAAGGACAAGAGATGAGCTAAAATAGCCCTTGATCGACTGTTCTCAATTAGTCTAAAAGAATCAGATTGTCAACACCAGATCATGGATTTCAAATTGACCCCATCTACAAATTAGCTATTCTCTGAAGAAAAGTCTCTCTCATGCTATTTAGTAAACAAAGATCACATATGACTATGACATTAACTTGGAAGTGGATCTAAATGAAATTTATTATTTTTTTAGCACTTATTAGGGATGAATTATTCAAACTTATTTCTACTCCCCGCCCACCATGTCTCACAGAACCCAGTAACTATGGTTAAATAAACAGGGACAACTTGGGCAGCCTCACTGTGCTGTGCTGTCATGGGAGGGCTCTCATACTGACAGCTGGCACTGGGGTTTCCTTGGGTTAAAGGACACCGTGCTCATCTCACCTCTGGTCAGGAGGCTTTCTGGTAGTACCTGCCCTGCAGTAAGCTGGGCCAGCTGCTCTTTGAGCCTCTTCACTTCAGCCTGGAGCTGGCTCACGTTTCCTTGCGTGTCTTCATTTACCACTGCCTGTTCAAGAATTTTTTAAAAAGCATTAAAAGAAGGCTTCAGGGGTTGTATAGTCTTGTGTTTATATTTGCTTGTATGATTTGGAGTGACGAAGACAAAACAAAACTGCACCTGCATCTCACAAGCAGTCCAAAGGCCACCAGAATCAGTGTGCTGGAGAGGGGAGGAAGCTTCCTTTCCCTCAGCCAGACTCTTTCCCTCCCCGCTCCTCCCTGACGCCCCCCTTCAGGTCTCTGCTCTGTTGACCAGCCCTGGGCCCGCTGAGCCAGGCCACCCCTGGGACCTGGGTATGTTCATCTAATACTGCCTTCCTCCTGCGACTAACAGCCCCACCCCTGTGAATAACAGCAAACACCTCCACGAGTGTCACCTCCCTTCTGTCTTAGTTCACTTTAGTGGAACTGCAGGGCTGGCCTGAGCTCCACCAGATGGGAAGAAACCACCATTTTCAGAGGAATCCAACCCTGTATTTCCTAACAGTCCTCCTGGAAGGGGGACTTGGTTTGACAGCTCCATTTGTGTTATTAGCACATTAAAATGCTATTTTAAAGAAATGTCTCATTTGAGATGACTTCTGAGAGGTTCAAAAAGTACCACAAAACCCACAGGGTGATAACAAGAGCCAAGAGCTGAGTAGCAACAGAATCTAATACCCAACACTCCAGAGTGAGGGGAAACCTCTGACGGCCCCAAGGTCCCCATGCTCCTGTCTTAAGCCAGGTCTGCCCACTGGGAAAAACTATCCTTCCTTAAACAAGCCCCGGATTTCCTGGCCACTTCCTCCTGGTAGGCTGCAGCACAGGACTTACCATTGATAGTGACTAGTATAAGGCTACTGGCTTTGCTGTTTCATGTGCTAAGAAGCCATTTCTAGTTGCTTCTGATTTTAATGGCCAGCCTCATTACAAGGCGCTCCTGTACATTCTGACATCATTGTCACATTGGTGACACCATAATTCTAATTATCCCTGCAGGTCTCCACTCTCCAAAAACTTCTAGTAAGTCCCAAGGGATGGAGTCAGGAAGCTCTAATGATTTTTCCTCCTCATATTACAAATACCCCACCAGGGAATCATAATTCAATAAAAAGAATGAATAACCAGACCAATACTCTTCTGACTCACCCAAGGGAAGAGGCAACATGGACCCGTTCACTTTTACCATGATGAGATGATGAGGGAGACTATTTTGGGGGATAAGAACGACCACTTTCTTCTTTGAAGGAGGGAAGAAATTAATCTGCCAATTTATGGCACTTTGATTCTTTTGTCTAGAACCAAAGAGGCCTCCAATCTCTTCAAAACAAGTGGGGGACTCATAGGTCTTGACAGTCTGCACCAGGGGTTGGCAAAGTGCTGCTTGTTCAAGGGCCAAATACAGTCTGCTGCCTGTTTTTGAAAATAAAGTTGCACTGAAACAAAGCCATGCCCGTATGTTTACATGTCATCTAAAGCTGCTTTCTCAATACAAAGGCAGAGTTAAGTAGTTGGGAAAGAGGCCACAGGGTCCAAGAAGTCAAAATCATTTACCATCTGGCCCTTTACAGGAAGTTTTCTGACCACTGGTGTGCACAAACGTCAAGGAAGCCTCTTGTATATAAAGAAAAATGAGGAGTCCTTAGAGTTATAGACAACTTGAGACAAAGTCTGTCAGTATTATCAAACTTTTCACAGTGGATCCCTCCCCACCCCTCAGCGCACACACACAGCTCTGCCTGCATGGTTTAGGTAAATATATTTGTCTCCAACTCAATTACAAGAGAAAAACCTTGCCTTCCCTTAAGAAAAAAATAGCCAAACAATAATGACCATAAGACCTAATCTAGGTCTCAAACTACACAAGCGATACAGAAGGCTGGGAAAGGTGAAACAGAAACCTTGCTTAGAGTTAGGCTTTCACAACAGAGAAACAAATAAAAGCTCATGTTATTATCAGGGCAATCACGAAAGTGAGATACTGCAAGCTTAAACATTTTTCTTATTTACTTAAGTATACTCAGCACTTTACCTTATTTTTAATCAGCTTGGCTCTTTGAGCAAAATTAAGCGTTGAGAGGGTTTCCCCAAAGCACCTAGATCCAGGGTGAACATTTGCAATTATGGCTGTTTTGGCATTACCTCCGAGGGAATCCTGTTTAATGATATGAATAGTACACATTTTCAGGGGAGACACCACAAGATTTTTTTAAGCAAACAAAATATATACTCTTAGCACCAAGGCTGAGATTATCCGACTATCAACCATTGTGGGCATAACCAAAATGGGACCCGGGAACCCAATGATCTGCTTTACCCGGAGTAGGAAGGTCAGCTTGGAGTCTCGGTAGCAGACGTGTCTCTGTTTCCCATTACCCACGTCCACGAGCGCCGTGATCACCTGGCCCAGGCAGCTCAGGGATCGGTTTATATTACCTGCTTCCTGGGGCATTAGGGAAAAAGAAGACAAGTTTAGGTGTGCTGGTTTCCTTTTAGTATTTTGAATTAAAATATACCTAACAGTGACAATTTTGAACAGAAAGGCAGGTCAGGGACAACACTAGTTAAGGATAAGTAACTTTTCAGCAAAAAGATGTCCTCAACCATTCCCTAACCTTTTCCTATTTGAGGCGCACACTGCAATTTTAGTACTATTCAAATTTGAACATAAAAATTATGTGAAGGAAAAAAAATCAGTGTTATCTCATGATTGTAATAGTTTTTAAATTTTTTTTAAACTGAAGTATAGTTGATTTACAATGTGTTAGTTTCTGGTGTGCAGCATAGTGACTCAGTTATATGTGTGTGTGTATATATATATAGTCTCTATCATATTCTTTTTCATTATAGGTTAATACAAGCTACTGAATATAGTTCCCTTTGCTATATAGTAGAAACTTGTTGTTTATGATTGTAATAGTTTTAAGTTGACATATAGGTAGGGATAAAAACTAGAGAACAGAAGAAAAACAGTTGGAGTAGAACATTAATAGGCAGACTTTCCAAGCCTTTAATGTTAAAATGTTTGCTGCATTATAAAGGTATGGTAACTAATGACCCACCCCCATGTCCCATAAAGCCACCGATGAACGTATTACAAAAGAATATTCAGTCTAATTCTGTTACATATAATAAAATCCCTTTCAAAGAGTGGTTTGGAGAGAAAGGGAAAATGATTCAATTAAACACGTTACACTGGATTTTTTATTGTCAGTAGCACATTTTGATAACTGGGTCTGCAGTGGTAGGAGTATAGAGAAAAGAGAGAAGGAGTAGAAATGATAAAGCAAGTTGCCACTATCTGTTACCATTCAGAAAGGTGGTTTAGGCCACAGTTGAGAGCACTGTCTGTGGAGCTGGACTACTGTTTGCATCTTAGCTTGATTTTTAGCCATGAGCCCTGCACAATTTACTCCAGTTTCTTTAAAATAGAAAGGATAATAGTATCACTTCCCAGAGTTGTTGGGAAAATTAAATGAATTAACACATAGAAAGAAAGCATTTAGAACGGGCTCAGCATATATCCTATTACAAACATATGCTATTTTTCTTTGCTTCATGTCTCCATAGAAACATGAACCTGCGACAGCCTGAAACTGCCTCAGAACTCAGGAGGCTTAAATCCTTGCTTTTAATGCAAACCCACCATTTTCGACTCTTCTCCCATAGCCCCATGTGCCCTAACCTGTAGAATCCACCCGTTATTTGTCGACAGTATGTATCACAATACATACTGGCAACACATGTTACAGAGAATCTCCACTCCCACTGCTAGTACCTTAGTCTAGGATGACGTCCTTAACCCTTAACTCAACTCAAGACCTACTTTTCCACGCTCCCCCAGGCAGTCCACGTCACACCCTTCTTCCCCATGTCACCCCTGCTACCACCTGTACTATCATCCCTTCTGGCATGAATTCAGATACTTTTGCTACTGACAGACATGTCCTATCCCATGTAAGTTTACTGTCTCTAACCCCCTCAACAGAAATTTTTATACCTTCTGGATAAAAGCAAATCCTTTCCTTTGTAGCCCCCAAAATACTTAGCTTGGTATTGACTTCTAGTAATTATTCACAGTCAAGTTAAACTGAAGACCATAATTCCATTCTGACCTTCAATCTCATCCCTTCTGCATGGGTGTCTTTCTGCCTTTCAGATCCTGCTAAATCCACCAGGTTGAGAAGGGAGGTCCGTATATTCACAGTTTCATGGCTTTTTTCCATCGATTCTATTGTAATTGTAAAGACTGCGTGAGACCTAGAGGATTCTCTATTCATTGATGTTGACGCCACACGTCTGTTCCTCCATCCTCCAGACAACACCTAGGCAAGAGGAAAACAAACATGAAATGTGGAAATACATTATCACAGCTTTCAAGTGGTCACAACAGCCACAAACATCAGTAGGAAACCTGTCAGGAGTGGTGAGAGAATACTGGGCTCTTGAGGAACATACTCAAGTTGTTTTCCTTCCCCTTTCCTTTTCTGTTTCCTCTCCATGTCATGAAAGAGAACAAGCAGGAAATCACAAGGCACAGGGTCTAGAACAGGTTTTGCCATTTCTCTATTTGTGTTAACTTAATGCAAGTCGCAAAATCTCTCTGAACCCTTTTCTTTACCCAGACAATGAGAAAGTTAGACAAGATAAATCTCAAAATTACCTTCATGCCAAAAGTTTCATCAGCTGTTCTGTCTACAAAGTATGTGTGTGCCCCCTGTCCACCCTGGCCCCCTTCCCTGTGGCAGGCAGGAAACACGAAGGTTCAGACTGCAGGCTCTGGAATCCGATGAACATGAGGTCTACCCTTGGCTCCAATTATTTACCAGTTCTGTGGTTTGGGGCCCAGTGACCTTTTCAAGGTTAAGTCCTATATTTGTAAAATGGGAATATGGACACCTACCCCACAGGGCAGAACATCTCAGATTGCAATATGGAGGCTAATCAGCTAAGAATCTGGTTAAAATTCAGATTCTGATTCAGTAGATGTGAAATAGAGCCTGAGAGCTTGCATTTGTAACAGGCTCCCAGGTGATAATGATGGCCTGAGAACTACCTTTTTGGGTGGCAAGGTCATAATATGCACTGGATAAAATGGGGAAATTAGCAGCTTACAGCAAAAAGTAGATAAAAAATTAAATAAAATAATGCATATGAAAGGGTTATTAGCATAGGGCTTAGCACATATACTCAATAAATGAAGCTGTTATAACCTTCTCTACTAACCAGCCACAGCATAAAAATGAAATTATTTATATCTTTTTCTTTTTGGTTAGTACTTTATGCTTCCTCTTCATAACACTAAATATTGTATATTAAATATTAGATGAATGATACATTCACACAGCTGCAAAGAGAGAGGACAGATCCTGAAACGTGGGACAAATTGCGAAATACTATTATCTTAAAAAGCAAACATTTTAAGTGTTAAGCAAGTGTTCAAGTGAAAGGAAGAGCCACATGTCTTCTTGCTTTAAATCAAAAGCTAGAGATGATTAGGCTTAGTGAGGAAGGTATTTCAAAAGCTGGGACAGGCTGAAAGCAGGCCTCTTGCACCCGTTAGCCAAGTTGTGCACGCAAAGGAAAAGCTGTTGAAGGAAATTAAAAGTGCTACTCCAATGAACACACAAGCCACAAGGAAGTAAGATACCCTTACTGCTGATGTGGAGAAAGTTTGAGCGGTCTGGATAGAAGATCAAACCAGAGACAACATTCCCTTCAGTCAAAGCCTAACCCAGAGCCAGGCCCTAACTCTCTTCAACTTTATGGGCTGAGAGAGGTGACGATGCTGCAGAAGAAAAGTCTGAAGCTTAACAGAGTAGTTCATGAGGTTGAAGGAAAGAAGCCGTCTCCATAACAGAAAGTACAAGGTGAAACAGCAAGTGCTGATTAGGAAGCTACAACAAGATATCCAGAAGGTGTAGCTAAGGCCATTTGTGAAGGTGGCTACACTAGACAACAGACTTTCAATGTAGACCAAGCAGCCTTCTATTGGAAGAAGATGCCACCTAGGACTTTCACAGCTAGAGAGAAGTCAACGCCTGGCTTCAAAGCTTCAAAAGACAGGCTGACTCTCTTGTTCAGGGCTAATGCAGCTGGTGACTTCAAAGTGAAGCCAGTGTCATTTACCATTCTGAAAATCCTGGGGCCCTGACGAATGATGCTCGATCTACTCTGCTTGTGCTCTGTAAATGGAACAACAAAGCCTGGGTGACAGCAAGTCTATTTACAACATGGTTTACTGCTATTTGAAGCCCACTGTTGAGACCTATTGCTCAGAAAAAAGATTCCTTTCAAAATAGTTCATTGACAATATACCTGGGCACCTAAGAGCTCTGACAGAGACGGATGAGATTAATGTTGTTTTCGTGCTTGTAACACAGCCTCCATTCTGCAGCACGTGGATCAAGGAGTCATTTCGACTTTCAGGTCTTATTATTGAAGAAATACATTTCATAAGGCTATAGCTGCTATAGATAGTGATTCCACTGATGCATCTGGGCAAAGTCAACTGAAAACCTCTTGGAAAGCATGCACCATTCCAGATGTCATTAAGAACATTCATGACTTGTGGGAAGGTCAAAATATCAACATTAGCAGGAGCTGGAAGAAGCTGATTCCAACCCTCATGGATGCCTTTGAGGGGCTCAGGACTTCGGTGGAGGAAATAACTGCAGATGTGGTGAAAACAGCAAGAGAAGTAGAATTAGAAGTGGAGCCTGAGGATGTGACTGAATTGCTGCAACCTCATGATCAAACTTGAGTGGATGAGGAGTTACTTCCTATGAACAAGCAAAGAGAGTGGTTTCTTGAAATAGAATCTACTGGTGAAGATGCCAGAAGATTGTTGAAATGACAACAAACGATTTAGAATATTATGGAAACTTAGTTGATGAAGCTATGGCAGGGTGCAAGAGGATTGACACGAATTTTCAAAGTTCCACTGTGGGTAAAACAGTATTGTATACTACAGAAAAATCGTTCATTTTTAAGGCAAAATGTGTTAACAGAAAAATATAGGGATATAGGGTCAATACAAAAGTACAGATCCAAATCAAATGAAGATAGGGGAGGGTAACAACTCAGTAGTAGAGTGGCTGCTTAGCATGCACAAAGTCCTGGGTTCAAGCCCTGGTACCTCCACTAACGGGGGCGGGGGTGAAAGAATAAAATTTAAAGTTTGAAAAAGACAAATCAAACCAGAGAAAAATAAACGAATTCTACTACTTGTATATGCCTCCAGCAAAACAGTCTATCTCTATATGTTTACATATATATTTAGATATACAGACAAAAACCAAGAGAAAACCAGCAAAACCAATACCTTAGTTGGAGATTAATACATATGTCTCACGTATTGATAGATTTTATAGACAAAAAATTAGTAAAAATATAAAACCCTGTACCCAAGGATGCACATTCTTCTCAAGCACACATTTACAAAACTTGGCCATTGTATGAATCCATAAATCATTTCTCAATAAATTTCAAAGTCTAGGCATCACACAAGACCATATTCTCTGATCCTAATGTAATTAACAACCAACATGATACAAATTTAAAATTCCCATAAATTTGGGAATTTAAAATCAAATTTCTAAGTAATTCATGGGTCAAAAAGAACTTAAAATGGAAAAATACTTAGACCTATATGACAAGTTTTAATAAAACTTGTATAAAGCTTAAGTAATATTAGGTAAATTTATAGCATTAAATACTGTTATCACAAAAGAAAGGCCAAAATGAGCTAAGCAATCTGCTTAACAAGTTGGAAAAAGAACAGCAGGATAAACCCAAAGAAAGTAAAAACAAAACAAAGAGCAAGGCCGTATAAACAACTGTTCAAAAAGAACAAAACTGTAGTTACAGCAAAAATTTAAAAAATGCGAATACTAGGTCAACGTTATGCCAATGTATTTGAGAACTCGAGGAAACTTAAATTTTCCTTGGAATATATAACCTACAAGACTTCTGACCCAAGAGGAGACAAAATGCCTATATAGTTCTATTAAAGAATTATTATTTGTAGTTAAAAATCTCACTAAATACAAGGCCTAGATGATTTGGGGTATGAGTTCTACAATACTTTTCAAGGACAGGTCATTCTAATCATCCATATTTCCATAAAACAGATAAAGGTGATAATAAAGCAAGACAAGGAAAATAGGAAAAAGGAAAATTACAAGTTGATCTCAATCTTTAACACTGATGAAAAATCCTAAACAAAATATTAACAAATCTAGTTAAATGAGAAAAACCATATGATCATCTCAATAGAGGCAGAAAAAGCATCTGACAAAATTTAATAACACTCATGATTTTGTAAGATAGTTAGCAAGGTGGCTGATTATAAAAGTATTCTATTTAAGAACCCTACATTTCTATACATAACAAATAAAATGTAATTTAAAAAAGAGGTTATCCTCAACTCAAGCAATAAAAAATATAAGATATACTGGAATAAGGTAACCAAAAGGTGAGAACTTTATAGTGAAAATTATTATACTGCAAGACATTGAAGACCCAATTAAATGAAGAGACATACCATGTATATGTATGAACTCAATATGGCAAAGATGTCAATCCGTCCAAACTGGTCTATAACTGCAATGCAATTCCAATCAAAATCTCAACATTCTTTTTTCAATATGCATATATACATACACTGGGTCACATGGAAAAATCTGTCTCTTACTACGAGTCAGTTTAAAAAGCTTGAATCAGGAGACTTGCTGAAACCAGAAGAATAAAATAATGTACTATGATACATGTATATTTATTTATAAAGATTCATAAAATGGATTACACAGCAGTGAAAATACATTAAATGCGACACATAAATTTCACAAACTGTGTTAAGTTTTTAAAAAGTTATCAAAGGCTAACTACATACCTCTTCTTAAAACTCAAAAACGGGCAAAATCCACATTATAAGAAATAAATACACATATGATTTAAAAGTGGAAGAAAATGATAATGACATTCAGCTTTGTGCTTATGTTTAGGGAGGAGCCACAGATATGAGACAGAAAGAGCACACAGGGAGATGGGATAGTATTGGTGATATTTGAATCTAAATTTTCTAATGGGGTCCTGCAAGTTCATTTTAACATTATGCTTAGCAAGCTATATGCATGTGGCAATATTTTGTATGTATCAAATATGACATATAAAAAAATTGTTTAAAATCAACTGGCCAGGTTAGAGTCCATAAAAATGTGAATAGAATACTTTGTAAATTTCTGTCAAGAGGTTTGTTCTGAACTGAATGCTCAAAAGAGGTTGCCTTTTGACACCTAACAAGTAAATAAGGATAGAAAATAAATAGAAGAGCCAGATGGTTTGAAGGGCAGAGATCCCTGGAGCTCCTCAAAAGGGCAGCTCCCATAAGAAATACGGACACGAACAAACTGCCCCCAGTGACCTCAAGGGTAGTCCTTAAGAATGTATGAATGGAATGAACAAAACCAAAATAACACAAAATCAAGGGGTCAAACTTGTATTTTAACTAAGGGGAGATCTATCAAACATTGCCATGTTTTTCCCCTTCTTGTCATGAACATTCTGTGTTATGGCTTTACCAAATATTTTCAGTAGCTCAATTCTTTCTTTTTCTGAGATCAAGGTGCTCTTGCGGCATGCTATGTTGCCTACAGATGTGATCTCTCAAGGCCGGGTACCTGATAGGCTTCGGCAGCCGAGGTCAACACCTGCTCCACCGCACCAACAACAAAGACTCCCTTCTTGATGTGCTCCCGTAAGTACAGTCCAGCTGATGCAGAATCCAGTAGGTCATAGATCTGCTCGTTGTAGATTTCAATAAAGGAACACTTACAAAGGAAACTCTTCCCGGCTCCGGCCTATAAAAGAGAAGCCTGGTTTAGCTATACTCTTTTCATGAGTTCATCCCAACCTGTCATGAATATTCATCTCTCACTCACATCACAACATATCAACTTCCTACAATACTATCCTTTACACAATACGACACCTAAAAGTCAGTTTAAAAATCCAGATAACTGGTTTTAACACATCATTTCATTTTAAAGCAGCATCTAACGGTGGTCCCAGAAGCTGTGAGGTTTCCACTGGTGCCTCAGAAACAAGACAAGCATGTAGGACTTGAGCAGTCCAAATGGGCAAGTCCATTTTTTATTTAACTGAGGTGTAACTGACATACAGTATTATATTAGTTTCAGGTGTACAACATGATTCAATATTTGTGTATATTGCAAAGTGATTACTACAATAAGTCTAGTTAACATCCATCACCATACATAGTTATGTATTTTTTTTTGTGGTAAAAATAGCAATTTCATTTTTATCTGCCTTATATGTTGGACTTCCTCATAAAGTTGTATTTGAAGCAAGTGTTATAGTCCTCAAACAACTCAGAATAATGTTATTTTAAAAGCTTCTCTATAGGACTTTTAATCACAGAGATGCATGGCACTAAATTATTTCATCATTATTAAATTATTTCACTGGCATGCATTGTGTGTCTAACTGCAACGGTTAGGGAGAGTTTCTGCAAAGGAATAAATGGTAAACCAATGTTATATATCAGTCTCCTTGGCACGGACGAAATACAGCATGTAATACTAAAGGCTCTTAATCCTGGAATTCAGCAGGCTAAAGAAGCACAATTGGAGAATGGCCCAATCTGGGAGCCAGTGGAAGGAGGAAGCCCACATTGCCAGCAAGATGGAGCCATACCACGTATGATGCAAGGTCAGGTGGTAAGCAGTGCTATAAAGGAGGCAAGGATGGGCCTGTCACTACTGGAGTCACGAGGATCTAGGGACAGCTGCAGTCAACTGTGAGCCTAGATGCAGGCAGGTGATGGGGCCTAATGAATCTGTCTTCTTCAGTTATGATTTTCTTTTACACTTTGTCTCCTATAAAATCTGAGAGCCTAAGAAGCACTACGTTCTTCTTGTTTTGTATTTTTCGGAGGGGAAGGTCTATCTATCTATCTATCTATCTGTCTATCTACCTACCTACCTACCTATTTATATTTTAATGGAGGTACTGGGGATTGAACCCAAGACCTCATGTATGCTAAGCACACATTCTGCCTCTGAGCTATACCACCCATTCTTCTTTCTTTAAATGTGAGTTCGTGGATGATGCATGTTTTTATACACCAAAAACTTTTAGAAAATAAAAAAACGCAGAATCCTTAATTTTATCTTAAGAATGAAAAAGTATTTTAATACCACACTAGCCTCTCCATCTATAGAGCACCACCGTGTGCCTCCATGTATCATGAGCTAGTTATTAGTAGCTAACTACTCAAAACTAGGTTATTTCATAGAATCACTTTATTTTTACAGTAAGTTTTACCTTCTCTTTTTCACGATCAATTAAGGAAAACAAATATTCAAAACTTCGTGGGATTACTCCTCTCAGGTTATGAGAAAAATTATCAGATTCAGATGGTCCTAAAGAAAAAAAATATATATATATACACATATAGCTGTTCATTTTTATTTTGTAACAGGAATCTTTTGAAATGGCAACACTGAAAGGCAATTTATACAAAAATGACACATTGTATGGTCAGCTTCTCTTGGGCCCCCAAACAAGTTAAATACTGGTCTGTGAGAGATGGCAGAGTAGAACCTGTCTATCAGTGGAACTGAAGGAAAGGGCCGCAATACCCACTAACCAATTTTAAAAAGTAGTTATTGTTTGATACCATCTAGGTATCAACCTTTAAATTTTTCCTTCTGCCAGGTACCAAGAGAAGCAGAAATACTAAATCGTTATACTTGACTTGTTGTGCATGACATTCAGTCTCCTGACCTTATACACTGCCTCTGTGACCACAGGCTAATTAATTACTTAATCTCTCAGTTTTCAACTATAAAATGGAGATAATACAGAATCACTCATCTCATACAGTATCACTAAAAATTATCATTATCTGGTACTTCCTTAATTGGGCAGTAAAAGCCAAGCTGGTAAGAAAGATACTGTAGGAATCTGTCACAGGGTTTCTATACAGACAGAAAACTGCACAGTAACCCTATCTCTGTTCTGTTAACACTGGGGAAAGGGGGAGATGTGAGTGAATATGTAAAGAGCAGCATTTTCTGGATACTAATTCAAGCTACGGCTATATTTACCAGAGGAAAAAAATGCAGCTAGGAAAGATCTAGAAGTTACTATAAACATTGGTTAAATATGCCTTAGAGACAAAAGGAACTAATAAAATGCTGGTGTATGCAAGAAAGTTACAGAAAACAAATTTTAAAGTATTGTCGTCATCTTGGTTTGCTACACCTAAAATATTTTAAACAATCCTTGTAAACTGTACCTTAAAAATCTATGCAACAGGGTAGAAAAATGCAAGTAAATGAACACAGAGGACAGATAATATTGGAATATGTGCAAATAATTTTATAACATTTTCCTGCTAAAAACCATACAAAGAGTCAACATAGTCTTCACCATCATCTCTTACCTAGGCACCTGCCTTAGCTCCTAATCCTGATTCTGCTCTAGCCCCTCCTACAGCGTCTATTCCATTCAGCTGCCTGAGTAATCTTTTTAATTATACATGAGGTCATGCAATTCTTAAAAAAAAACAACCTTCATTTCCAAAAATGTACTAGGTTCTGTCAACATAGAAAGAGTAGATTAAGCCAGAAAATGTTCATCTTTAATTTACTTACCCATCATCGTAAACGTTTTCCCTGAGCCAGTCTGTCCACTGTAAAAAACAGTGTTTTATGTTATTTTCACACATGAAGTGTAGAAAACTACCCTATTTTAATATGGTCTACTAGTGTATAAATTTCCCCACAAAGAACTTATTTTCTTTCTTTTTAAAAATTACATTAGGTAAAAAAATGAATGATCCATTTTCTTTCTCTTCTATTCTACCACTAAGAGCTAACCACTCTTAACTGTCTGGTAAAAGCTTTGGATTACACAAATACAACCATCAGAGTTTTCATTTAATTTTTATTTACAAAATTAGAATGATACTTTTCATACTGCTCTGCAACCTTTTTTTTCCCCTTAATTTTATCTCAGATATTTTTCGAAGTTGGTAAATAGAGATCTACTTCATCATTTTTAATAGTTACATAGTATTTCATGAACATATAATTTAACCAGAACCAACTGGACTTTTGTTTCCAATTTTGCTATTCTAAGTAATACAGCAGTTTCCCTTCTAATTTCTGCCTTTAAGATACTAAGAGTATCACTTAAAAATAAAGCAATTAAAAGGGAAGGGTGTATAGCTCAGTGGCAGAGTGTGCCACTTAAAATGCACAAGGTCCTGGGTTCAATTCCCAGGACCTCCATTAAACAAATAAACCCAACTAACCCCACAAAAGCAATTAAAAACATCTGTAGGCTATAGGCTTGATTGTTTTGTGCAGTGTCATAGCTCCTCAGTCATCTGGAGAAACAGGAGTAACAAAAAACTAAAAAAAAAAAAAAAAAAAATGGGGGAGTGGGGTATGGCTCTGTGGTAGAGTGTATGCTTAAGCTTACTTGAGGTCCTGGGTTCAATCCCCAGAACCTCCATTAAAATAAATAAATAAAGCCAATTACCCCTCCCCCCAAAAAAAGTAAATGAAAAATTAATTTAAAAAAATTTTTTAAGTTTATGCTGAGGATAGATGTCAGAGTGTCAAATGCGTTTTGCTTGGATTCATAGCACAAATAC
This sequence comes from Camelus ferus, assembly GCF_009834535.1. Lineage (NCBI taxonomy): Eukaryota > Metazoa > Chordata > Mammalia > Artiodactyla > Camelidae > Camelus > Camelus ferus. The sequence goes on from NC_045712.1 coordinate 38,127,865, forward strand.
AAAATTTTGAGTTTACTTTTTGGTTCAATGGCCCAAGAGCTAGAAAACAGTATAATCTAGTTGTTTACCCCTTTCTTTTGGAATTAGGAAAAAAAGTTCTTTGGTTGACTCAGAATGAGAAATGGGTATTGTTGAGTGCCCTAATGGAAGTGAAGGGGATGCTATTAATAATAACTCTAGAATTGGAACTGCCTGAGGTAAACCAGAAAGTATGCTCACCCAACCAACGAACCAAATGTTCATTTCTCTCCATATGTTTCTTATGTCTACCCTCAACTACCAAAAGCAATTTTCAAATTAAATATTACAACTAGTATGCCTGCAGGATCTTCAAAGAAAACATTTCTGAAGTAATATAATCTCTAGTAACTGTGGCTCTTATTTCAAATTCATTTTTTAACTTCACCACTCAAAATAGTCTATGAAAAAAAATTTTTCTTGAGAAGACATAAGAGAAAATAGTTATCTGCTTCATTGCTCAAGAAAGAATGTTTAGTTCTGCTGAACACAACTGAAAAGTAAATGTGAAAGGCAAAGGCAAATTTCCAAGGAAGAAGGTGTGTGCAATGTGAACCCAAGCTTTAAACTTCTTAATCTATTTTTTCTTGTGTTTTGAGCCAATTATGGATGAAACAAGGGCACGCACACACACACGCGCACACACAAGCATCAGCTGCTCAAAATGAATTACTTAATTCACTATATCCTATTAAAAAACTCTGGCTCTAAATAAAATTAGGAAGTTTATTGCTAAAAGAAAAGGAAAAACATAATTACACTACAAATTATATTCCTATTTATGAAATAAATCTAAAATGATACTAAAATTCACCTTGTACAACTGCCAAGGTTGTCACAATGCCTTCTAGACCTCCCAACATTAAGTTTATACCAATATTTTAAGGCTGCCAATATTCAGAATTCAGGTATATCACTCAGTTTTAAATATATGCTTGGAAGACAGTTTGACAGTTTCTTATACTATATGACCCAGCAGTTGTATTCCTAGGTATTTACTCAAGTGATTTGAAAACTTATGTTCACACAAAAACCAATATTCAAATATTTATAGCAACTTTATTCATAAACACTAAAAACTGGAAGCAACCAAGGTATCCTTTAACAGAGGAATGGATAAACTGTGGTACATCCACACAACTAAATACTATTCAGCAAAAAAAGGAAAGAATAAGCCACTGATGAATGCAACAACAAAGACAAATCTTAAATGCATTTTACTAAGAAAAAGCCAGATCCAAAAGACTACACATTATATGATCCCAGTCATATGACACTCTAAAAATGGTAAAACTATAGGAATGGAAAATACATTAGTGTACCCAAGAGTTTGGGGAAGGGGGAGTGGCTGACTACAAAGGGGACAAATGGGGAACTCGGTAGGTGAAGGAGCTGTTCTCTTCAGTACTGGGGTGTTAAATACGGGGCATTTGTCAAAACACTAGGCCACTGTACATCAAAAAGGATGAACTTGAAAGCATGCAAACTAAATAAACAAGCTAAATACATCAACCAGGATGTCAGAGATCCCACAGCAGAATCCATCTGATTGAATGACAAGTGTAGGATATACTGCACTGAAGGAGGTAGGTGGAAAAGGAGCTGTCCTAAGTAGCTACAAAATGAGATTTTGACTAGAAATTGTAAGCCTTAAAAAAAAAAATAAGATCTGTACATAAAGACTACTTGGTAAATGTGTTCCTCACAGAGATACAAGCTAACAATTCTGAAACCGCTTTACATGTATATTGGGGCTGAACAAAAAAATAAACAGATAGCAGTGGGACCCCAGTGTCTCACTGTCAGCAAGGCAAGTTACAGATAAACAAGAAAGGAAGGCTGAAATGAACCCATGTGGATTCTAAACCCTTGGATTAGAGTCAGAGACATCAGTATCAACTCAAGTTTAGCTTCCTATATATATAGATACAGAAACAATTACAGATATATCCGTATACATGACTTAGTCTACGTACATACATCACCTAGCTCTGTCTGCTGAGAAGGCCTAAAAGCAGTAACACTCCATAGCAACAATCATACCTAGAGCCCAGACCTTGGTTTCTAAATACCATTCTCCAATAAAGGGAACAAGGGCTCTTCGCCAAAATGGCTGATTCTAGGCCTGGGATGGGGAAAATATAAGATGACCCGGGAGCATCATAAAGTAAGTGCTCAAAAGCAGAAGGATGTGACATGTCAAAGGGACAAAGAAGCCAATCTTAAATAGCTCACAATGGTCTAGGTAGAACAATATGAACAAGATAGAACAATGAATATTACATTATAATCCAAAGTATAAAATAAATATACAGGAGCCCATACTATATAAAGACTAACTGAATAAATAAATGAGGGAGAAAAAAAGAATCTTCCTTACAGAAGAATTCCTAATGTATGTAGACACTCTCATCTCCAGGAGGTGGAGTTTAATCCTGTCCAGCTTGATTATGCAGGTGGAGTCAGTCTAATCACATGCGTCCCTAAAATAGAGACCCTGTCCCAGCTGAAGTCAGAGAGCATCCTGGTTAAGGAAGAGCCAGAGCTGCATGCCATCAGCTTTGAAGATGGAGAAAGGGGGTTGTAGGCCAATTAATGTGGGCGGCCTCCAGGAGGTAGGAAAGACAAGGAAATAGATTCTCCTCAAACTTTCAGACAGGAACACAGCCCCACTGACACCTTCATTCAGCTCAGTGAGACCTGTGTCAGATTTCTGACTTACAGAACTGTAAGATAATAAATCTGTGTTGCTTCAAGCCACTAAATACGTGGTCATTTGTTACAGCAGCCATAGGAAACAAACAGAAGCATTGACTATTATACCCTTGTATTAAGACACAGTCAGCAACTTACTATGCAAAGATGGTACCATTATATCCACTCATGCAAGACTCCACAATGCCTTTGGCCACAGTTGAGAACATAGACTCCTACAAATGAAGAACCAAATATGTTAACATGTCATAAAAATGAAAACATTTTTCCTAAATTTGTGTGCTTTGCTTTTAACACTTGAAATAACATGAAAATTTCCACTATAGAAAAAGGGCAAAAACATCTAAGATGATAAAACTGTAAACTTAATTATGTCCATTAGTCTCCTATACAATTATAAATTTAAAGTGCAAATCTAGACTTTATATAGAATTTTGTTTAGCATATTGCATGCAATATTATACTGGTATTAGCATTTACATAGCCCTATTTGTTCTTCAGTGCTTTTCCCACAAGCTTATACTAAACAATCAATATCTGATTTTGATTTTCATTTTTACGTATGTCCTTAATTAGAAAAAATTACTGATGCCACAGTAACCTTAAATCTATCACTCTGCTATGGATCGCATGTGTGTATCCTCCCCAAAATTCATATACTGAATTCCTAATCCCCAGGGTGACGGTATTTGGAGATGGGGTCTTTGGCAGGTAATTAGTCATGAGGGTGGAGCCCTCAGGATGGGAGTACAGGCAGACCTCTGAGATACTGTGGGTTCAGGTCAAGGCCAGTGCAATAAAGTGAATACAGTAATAAAGCAAGTCACGCAAATTTTGGGGTTTCCCAGTGAGTATAAAAGTTATATTCATACTATACTAGAGTCTATTAAGTGTGCAATAGCATCATTGCTAAGAAAACAATGCACATGCCTTAATTCAAAAATAATTTATTGCTTAAAAAATACTTTGTTGCTAAAATATGCCAAAACAATTACAATAGTAACATCACAGATCAACATAATAAATACAATAATAACAAAAAAGTATGAAATATTTCAAGAAATATTGATCAAAACACGACAGAGACATGAGGTGATCAAATGCTGTTGGAAAAACGATGCTGATGGAGTTGCTCAGTGCACAGTGCCACAAAGCATCAACTGTAAAAAAACACAGTATCTGCAGAGCATGATAAAGCGACATGTGCCTGCAGTGCCCTTACAAGAAGAGGCACGGAGATTTCTCTCTCTCTCTCCATGTGAGGACACAGTGAGAAGCAGCTGCCTACAAGCCAGGAAGTGAGTCCTTACTAGACACTGGATCTCCTGGCCTTGATCCTGGATTTCCCAACCTCCAGAACTGTGAGAAATACATGTTTGTTGTTTAAGCCACCCAGTGCATGATATTTGTGTCACAGCGGTGAGAACTGAGACATTTCTCTTAAACCAGGCAGTTCAACTATGCCTGTCAATCATTCAGGTAGCTCTAAAAAGTACACCTTCACTAAACTCCATCACTGGTTGGAGAGGGAAAGTAGAGCAGGCTTGTCATTCTAGCATGAAGTTTGATGAAGGAAGAAAAATATTTAATAAAATTACATTTAAAATATTTATGGAACATTTAAGCTTCCTTATCTTGAGACCTATCAAACTAAAGAGACAAGGAACAAAAACCTCCCAAACAACATAATCTTTTATGTTCCAAATGGAAAGTGACGTTTCCAGAATTATCATTACCTGAGTAGTGTCCATGTCTGCGACGTGATCAAACGTGAAGGTCTTGGGCTCAGGGTTGGAGTGCAGCCGGAGAGTCGTAGAGGACAGCACAGATAAGCATAAGTTTTGCTCTCCATCAGCTGACCCAGAACCCTCTGTAGGTGGGCGAATTCGCACAAAAACTTTGATGGCATCACCTTCATTACTAAAGACAAAAAATGTAGGAGCTGAGTCTACTGGAGAAAAAGGATCTGAGCCTCATATTGCCTCTAATTTTCCGATTTTGAAAGTTTCCCTAACAAAGCCCAAGATCTACCCATTTACATTTACCTCTTTTAAAGAATCTCACGTGACCCACACCCTTGACTGATTTGCTTCACGACAGTTGTCTTCAAAAGCCTTTACTTGAAATCAACTCAAAGGGAGTCTCCTTGAGTTGATTTCAAGGAGATCCAAGCTATGCTTGTCTCTGATTTCCCTCTTAATAGCAATAATAAGTCATTCCAAGGGAGAATTATATTATTGATTCCTTCTTTTAGCCTGGAAGGGGAGAGGACAGAGGGTGGGAGGAGATATGATTTTTCCATACTTCCGGGTAGCTCAGGACCAAGCTTAATTTTGAAACAAGTACCCCTTACTGTGCTAACTGGTTGTTTTAGGAATACTACATGCTTAATTATTTTTGGTCTCATTAACAAGATTTTTTTCCTTACCTTGGTTGATTAGACTGACAATTTGTCACATTGCGTAACTCAGCTAGAAAAAAAAAGATAAGACGTCATTTAAAATGTTTAAAAGTGCAACATAAAAACCCCATTCTTACCTAGCCTGCTCTTCAGCACTGACATTCCTTAGTCTCCAGCTCCCTGACCTCCGGACAGCAGGTACTCTGGGGACAGGCCCTGATCTTCCTCTCTATTCTAACCATACCTGCTCTTTTGGTGACGACATCCAGTCTCATGGTTTTAAATGCTATGTATATACTGATGACTCACTAAATTTTAACCTGCTCCCTGGACCACTTTCCTGAGCCCCAGACTCATATCTACTTGACATCTCCAGTTGGATGTCCAGCAGGCAATGTCTCAAATTTAATGTGTCCAAAGCTGAGCTCCTGATAACTCCACTCCCACCTCAAACATGCTTCTCCATCTCAATTAATTCCAGTTACTCAGGTCAAAAACCTTCAAGGCATCCCTGACCCCTTTCTTTCTCATACTTCATATCCAATCTGTTAGCCATCTTTGGCTCAGCCTTCAAAACATACCAGAATCCTACAACTTCTTGTCAAATCCACTGCCCTGACCACCATGGAATCAAGCCAGCAACATGCCTTACTTGAGTTATTATAACAGCCTCCCTACTTTTCTCAGTCCCTCATCTCCCAACCTACATCTGTTCTCAACCCAGCAGGCAGAATAATTCTGTTAAAAAAGAACTCAGAGCTCAACTTCCAGCATGACAAAATGAGGAACTCCACTGCCGCACTGCTCAGTGACACTGGTAACATAAAAAAATATAACCATTCAGAGTGTCTAGAAATGGTCCCAAAGGCAAATAACAAATAAACAGCTACTCAAGAAAATCAATGGAATTCCAAAGGAAAGGTGAGAGTCTCTGGTACTTGAACCATGATCGCTCCCTCCCTCCCAGCTCAGAGAGTTGGACACCCCGCTCCAGACTGTACAGCCAACACCACCAGAAGCCCCCTACCCACCATTCCCCCATTGAAACGCTTTCTTCCCAGGAGGAGCAAGTTATCAGAGTTTCTTGTCCTGCCTCCAGCCAGCTACCTGTGGCTGAAGCTAAGTCCCAGGTGAGTGTGGTTGAGAGGTGGAGGGTCCCTTCTCTCACCCAGCCCCAACTTGTAGAATGAGGCTCTACCTTGGACATAGCATGCTGAGAACACTGGGTCCGGATCACCCTTGTCCTGGCTGGTGAGGCAGTGGTTCTCAGCTAAATGAAGCAGGTTAAGAGGACCCCAGGCTGCTGCTATACACATACGCATGCACACACACATACAAGCAAATATTTAGCAACTAGAGCAGGAGTGTCACTCTGAAAAGAGATTGTCATTGTCCCCGCATCCCAACTCCAACACCTTGGCTCTGAAATTTTGCCTCAAGAGAGAGACTGGCCATAAAACAGCTCCTAAAGTCTCCCCAAATGAGCTGACTTCACCTGCAACATAGCGCAGAGTTCAGGCCTAATGGCACTCTTGAGGACAGTGAAGGTTGTAATGCAAGGTGGTTAGAGGAGACGCAGGATATGAGCTAAACTGCAGGCCCATTAGTTTGCAGGAGAGAACTGGGGAATAAAACAGTTGGGGGCACCTCTGCGGGGGTCAGAGACCTCAGAAATTAGTCCTTCAAAGGAGCAAGAATTTAAGTGGATTAGTTTGCAGGGCAATTTATGTCCTAGGGCACTGTTGAAAACAAAAGAGAAATCAGCTGACAACTCCTGGACTTAAACAGCTGGGTGTGGTAGGGAAAGGAAGATCCCGCCTCCAAACTACTGTCACCCCAGGGTGACTTGGGCACAGCCAAAGCTCTGCTTCCCTGAGGAGCAATACCAGACGACCTAACACTGAGAGGGAAGCAGACTTCATTGAAACAAAACAGCTAGTCACTAAACAAAAACTAGCAAATAAATCCAGGAGGCGGAGAGACCAGTACCCAGAACTGCTGTGACATATCTAAGACGTCAATTTTCTAACCAAAAATTACAAGGAATTCAAAGAAACAAAAAAAGTATGACCCATAAACCAGAAAAAAGCAGGCATCAGAAACTGCCTGTGAGAGTGCCCAGATGTTGGGTTTATCAGAAAAGACTTCAAAGTAGCCATTACAAACATGCACAGAACTAAAGGAAATCATAATTAAAGAATTTTTTTAAAGTATGAGGACTATGTCACATCGAATAGAGAATATCAATAAAGAGACAGGAATTATAAAATAGAACCAAAGGGAAACTCTGGAGCTGAAAAGTATAACAACTAAAATAAAAATTCACTCGAATGGCTCAACAGTAGATTTGAACTGGCAGAAAAAAGAACAAGCAAGCTCGAAGGTAGATCAATACAGATTATAAAAGCCAAAGAACAGAGAAAAAAGAATGAAGAAAAATAAAGTGAGCCTTAGAGAAATGTGGGACACTATATGCATACCAACATACATGTAATGGAGAGTTATCAGGAGAGGAAAGAGAACAGAAAAAAATACAAATAAATAACAGCTGAAACATTCCCAAAATAAAAAAAAAAAGAAAAGAAAAGAAAAGACAGAAAAAAAAACAATCTACACATCCAAGAAGTTCAAATTTCAAAAAGGCTAAATACAAACAGATCCACAGACACATCACAGTAAAAATGCTGAAAGTCACTACTTATGGAGAACCCCAATTAGATTAACAGACTTAGCAGAAACAATAGAGGCCAGAGGAATTAGAGAGTTTGTTGCTAGAAGGCCCAACCTTAAAAAAATAGTAAAGGAGGTTCTTCAGCCTGAAAGCAAGTTGACTACAGACCATAATCTGAATCCATGTGAAAAGAAAATCAAAGAACACCAGGTAAAGGTGATATATAATTGTAAAACATGATAGAAATGCCTATTTTCTCCTTTTATTTGATTTTAAAACAATTGTGTAAAATAATATGTGCATAATGTACTGTTGGGCCTATAACCTACAGAAGCATATGTGTAAAATATTTACCAATAACAGCACAAAGAAGGTATAGGGACAAAGGAAATGACTAAAGATGGTCAAGTAATGTATTGTTGGATTTGTAACAAGAGATGTAATGTATTTAAAATAATACCAAAAAAGAGGGTGAAAGGGACAGAGCTACATAGGGGTAATGTTTATATCTCTGGAATTAAGCTAGTATAAATCTGAAGCTGATGCTGTTAAGATGTGTATGTCAAATCCTAAAGCAACCATTAAAAAAAAAAACTTCAAAAAAAGAAAGCAGTGGAGGAACACAGGAACATACAAGACATGAGACACATAGAAATGAAAAGTAAATGGTAGATGGTGAATCCAACCAAATCAATAATATGAGAATGGATCACACCACCCAATCAAAAGGCAGAGACTGTCAGACTAGATGAAAAAACATGCTCTAACTATGTATTATCTACAGGAAACACATTTTAGATTCAAAGATACAAACAGATTGAAAGTAAAAGGATGAAAAAAGATTGTCTCATGTAAACAGCAATCACAAGAGAGTAGGAGTGGCTATACTGTGGTCAGACTGTTTTGTCTTTTGACTTTGAAACAAACAAAAATGTTACTAGAGATAAAGAGCAACATTTTATAATGATGAAAGGGTCAAGCCACCAGAAGATAATACAGATATAAACATATAATCACCTAATAAAAGAGCACCAAAATATGTGAAGCAAAAACCAACAAGAAATGAAGGGAGAAATAGACAATTTAACAATAACATTGGAGATTTCAACATGCCCCTTTGAATGATGAATAGAGTCAGACAGCAAGTAGACTAGCTGTTCCTTAGGGCTGGTGGGGGATGGGCAGGAAGGCGGCTGAGAACTGGAGGATAGGAGAGTTCTTTCTGAGGCGAAAAGGTTCTAAAACTGACTATACTGATAGTTGCACGTATCTGCAAATACACTAAAAACCATTGAATTTTACACTTCATATGGGTAAACTGTATACTATGTGACATATCTCAATTAAGTTGCTAAAAACATTTTTTTTTAAGTTAGAGATGAGTAGTCAATGCAATGAAAATGCAATGAGAGATCCGGTATCAGATCTGGTCCTGGGGGAAAATGATACAAGTACACCATTGGTATAGGGGGTAATAGCTCAGTGGTAGAGAGCATGCCTAGCATGCACAAGGTCCTGGGTTCAATCCTCCATTAAATAAGTAAATAAACCTAATTACCTCCCCCTCAAAAAAATTTTTTTAAAAGTACATTATTGGGACATCTGACAAATGTAAAAGACTGACAGTGGATTAGCAACAGCACTGTATTGATGTAAAACTTCTTAATTTTGATCACAATGTGATTGTTTAAGAGAATATACTTGTTCCTAGAAATTACACACTGAGGTATCTAGTGGCACTAATATTTAGCAGTACTAACCATTTTACTCTTAAATAGTTCATAAAAAAATACTATGAATACACACAGTTGGGAATGTGAGGGAAGAGAGAGCGAGAATGATAAAGCAGATATGGCAAAATGCAAAGTTGTTAAGATGTGTAAAGCTTTCCTGTAAGTTTAAATTACAGCAAAATTAAAAGTTATGAAAATAAATATTAAGTGTGTGTCACAGAAAGTCATTCCTGTTCAAAACTGCAGTGGCTTTCCATCTCAGTCAGAGATGGAAAAGCCCTCACAAGAGCCTACAGGGCTCTCCATTGCCCGGTGCCTCTGCCTCTCTCCCTACCACCTCCACAACTCATTTCCCCTCACACTCCTGTTCCATCCAGCCAAGCTAGACTCCTGGCTATTTCTAGAACATGCCGCCCTTCAGTACCTTTACACTTGCTGTAACTTCTGCCTGGAACATTTCCTCAATTTCTTCAGGTATTAACTCAAACAGCACCTTCCTAATAAGGCATTTCCCCCACCCTCCCAGCCATCTATCACTCTTGGCCCTATTTTTCTTCAAAGAATGTATTACTACTGCTATCATTAATACATATTAATTTTTTACTCTCTCTCCCAAATCTACTATAAAGCATTATCTAGAGCAGTGCCTGACACACAGCAAGCACTCAATAATCATCTCTGAATGAATGAATCCTAGGACATCAGTAGAAAGGACTTCTTAATTTCTATCCTGCCTTAAGCATAAGAGCACCAAGCAAATTGTGTCACACTACAATTTGATTCCTGCAGACTAGCCTCTCCAGCTGAACCCCCAATGAATGTCTGTGAATCAGGAAACAGACCACGGATTGCCCAATTTCCCACCTGCCCGTCACAATTCCCTCAAGGCCTGGCATCAAAGAAACAGTCTCTCTGAACCCTTAGCAAAAGTAAAAACAAGTATGACAAAGCCAGGATCCAAAGGGAAAGCTTTCATGTTAGGAAAGCTGAAATCAGGTTCTTATGAAGAGCTGGAGAAAGAAGAAAACTACGTTTAGAATCGGTAATGTGAACAGGCGTCATATATCCTGACAGCAGAAAATAAAACAGCTTAAGTCAGAACGGTACTTGGATGATGTTTTGGAGGTTCTGGGGGGAGCAAGTTCAAAACAGGCACCTAAATCTCAGCTGTCCTTAGACACAGTGTACTGTGCTAACAGTAGTCAATGACTGCAGTCAACCCCTTTATTCTGCACAAACAACAGATGTCATCTCTTCATCACTGCTATGGTATGAATATTTGTGTCCCCCCAGTCAAGGCTTGGAGTCCTGCCAAGGCAGTCAGAAACTGTGGAGCCAGAATCAAAGAGGGGGTGGAAGCACAGAAGTGTGAACACAGCATCTGAGGCTGATTTTTCCCTCAGAGATCGCAGATTCTGAAAACTGCAGCTAAGAGGCTGAGAACTTGAGCAGTTTTGAGTAACAGACTCACAGTCAAAGAACAACAATAGGATACAGATCCTGAGGTCCTCAATGTGTTTAACTTAAAATATGTTGAAGAATATTCACAGTAGCTTTATTCATAACAGCCCATCTAGAAGCCCAAATGACCATCAATAGAAAAATAAACAAATTGTGGTATACTGACATAATGGAACACTAAGCAACAATGAGAAAGAATTAACTGCTGCTACATACAAAGAACAATGCTCATACACATAACATTCAGTAAAAGAAGCTAAAACATAAAGACTAAATACTGTACCATTTCCACGAAGTTCAAGAATAGGCAAAACTAACTACTGGTGACAGAAATCAGAGTAATGTTTGGGGGTAGTGTGGTTATTAACTAGGAAGGGTCACAGAGAACTTTCTGGGGTACAAGAACTGTTTTACTTCTTGATCTGAGTGATATTTACAAGAGTGTATTTATACATTGTACTACAAAAATTCCTTGAGTAGTAGTCTTAAAATTTGTGTCCTTTATTATGTATAAGCAAAACATCAACAAAACAGTAAATTTTTAAAAAAAAGTATTCTTGCTTTAAAAAGACCATAGATGTTTTACTCTGCCATCCAGATAAATAGCTATAGATCATCTGACCAAATATGATTATGTTCAGAAAGGGAATCTTAAACTCAGTCAATTTCATGAGGGTTGCATTTCTCTCCTCCTGTGTTCCCACCTCATGTTCCAGGTCCCTAGGCTGCTGCGAGGGGCACTTACCTGGGATGTCATCAACCTCAACTTTGTTAACAAACTTAAGGGAGCTGGAGAGTTCCCTGTGGAAATCACCACCATGATAAAAGGGAGCTTTGAATATCCCTGCTCCCATCACTTCTAAAAAGTGATATGTACAGACAGGACAGAATCCTTTAATGGACAGTCACGTACATATATCACTTTCCATTAAATAAACAGATGCTCTAATTATATCATAGGCATAAATTCTCTTGCTTGAGTCCAAAAATACTGAACAAATACTGTAACTGTGCAGAAAGTATGATGAACATTTTGGTCCAATAATGTACCAATGTGTCTGCCAATATTCCCTGAATACTGAAAATGGTAGAGGAAAAGGAACATTTTAGATGGAAAAAGAGAGCATAATGAGGTAGTCAGGTAATGGTATGACTGACCTAAAAGGTTAGGGAAACAACAAACAAACACATAAGAAAATAATTACAATTGACAGCTAGAAGCACAATGTTATTGGAAGGCTCAAATAACAAAAGTTCACAATTTCTTCAATCTTCTAATATGGGCATTGTCTCATTACCATTCATACCATTCACTAAGATCTGTGAATGAAAAATATTGCCAGCCATATCAGTAAACAAAGGATGCTCTGGTCGTCAAGTCATCAGCTGCTACTGCAGCCCCAGACAATGAGTGGAGGGAACTCAGGATGAAGACAAGCAGGCAGCCCGGCCTCTGCTGCCACCTACAAGGGTGCATCTTAAGGGAATTCAGGATGTGGAAAACAAGATACCGACCCTAGATAGCTAGGTGTATATCAAAGGAATGATTTCAAGGAGCCCAGAACTTTGGACCTTCCCATACACAGAAAGTGCCAAGTTACTTAACTTGAGATATCTGGCTTTTTGTAATTAACAGCAATCTTTTGACGTTCTGACTATCTGGTGTTTTTTGCAAAATTCCTGTATATCCTGGCTTCTCCCTTGCCTGGGCAGAACAGTCTGAGAGCAATTTGAGAGGCTGCCTCCTGGGCTACAGTCCTCAGAAAGTCCACCGAATACAACATAACTCTCAACTTTTAGGTTGTGCATTTTCTTTCAGTCGACAGATTCATCAAATCAGCTCAAAATCAGCTTTAAAAAAGCAGACTCCTTACAGGGTTACACAACGTAAGAGGTGGGGCACATATTCAGGAAAAGCAAAGGTCCAAGAAATTAGTGACAATTGAAAGATTTATCAAAAGCAAACATGACAGGCTGCTCTCCATGAGAAAAAGAAATTGGAGAGGTCTCCTTGAGAGGAGAAAATACGGATTGTGAGAATATAAAGACACTGCTGAATTCAGTGCTTTAAAAGTCCTTTTATCTAAGGAGAGTCTATAGTGGACCCTCCAAAAGAGAAAAACGTGTGTGGAGCTAGAGTAAGTTCTCCCCTTCAGGAAAGTCAGTAATGTGCGAGAGCCTGGGCCAGCCCTCAGGCAAGGACACCTAGAGAGGCATCCCTGATCGGGCGGGACTAGGGAAGAGTCCCGCAAGGAACAGCAAGGCCGAGGACCGGAGGGAAGAACCAGCAGGGCGCTCAGGAACCAAGCTCCTGGATGACGGCTCTCGGTTCCAGTTCTCTGCTCAGCCCCAGTACCTAGAACTGCGCCTGGCTCGTAGCATGAGCCCAATTCACACAAGGAAAGGAAGCGAGCTGTTCCATCCATGTATTGTCTTGGAGGGAGATTCCAAACGCCCACCGCCGCTCAGTCCGCTCCAGCCCTTCACGCCTAGTAGAGAACCTTGCATCTGGGGTCGGGGACAGGGGCCCCTCACTTACTTTTGCAGCCGGGCGCCATGGTGCCCTCACCCCTCGATCCGGAGACGGACACACCGAGCGCCCTCACTTACAGCCGCGCGATGCGCGGCGATCCCGTCAGCTCAAGATGGCCGCCAATTTGAATTTGGCGCCCAGGTGGGACGTTGACGCCAGTACGGAAGCCGCCATGTTGCCCAGTCTTGAGCCAGGGGAGGGGCCGACGTGACGTCACGAGTAGGCGCCGTCGCCTCTGCACAGTCCCGAGGCGGCCCGGGAATCCAGTTTTTCCCCTGAACGGCCATGAGCAAGAGGAATCAGGTGTCCTACGTGCGGCCAGCCGAGCCGGCATTCCTGGCCCGCTTCAAGGAACGCGTCGGTTACAGGGAAGGGCCCACCGTAGAGACCAAGGTGAGCCGGGGCCAGTCGCGTTACCTCAGAAGCGCGGCCCGCCCCGCCCCGCCCCGCCACTTCCGGCTTCTGCCTTCACTTGGAGGCCAGATACTGACAGGTCCCTCCTGCCACCCGCGCCCGGCCGCCCAATCCGAGTGGCCTCGGACCCCAGACCGAGCCTCTTAAAACTACAGCCTCTTACGCCCAGGAAGCTGTTGGTCGTTTTCAGAGTACTGCTGTGTTCTTGAAAATGACTTGACGCAGGTAAAGCGCCTCGTCCTTGGTAGATGGTTAAGAAAGATCATTTTCCTGTCTCTTCATTTTCACTTGCTTATTCCAAAACCTGTAGTTGGCAGGTGGGTAGTAGCGTCGTCCCACTTTCCCGATAAAAAAAATTAAGGCCACTCGATCAAATGACCCGACTTCAGGAAGACGCCACGCCTGAATGGTTTAGGAATGGGAATCGGTGGGAGTCAACTTCTGAGCCCTCCCAGGCTTCCACCTGAACTGGTTCACATCAAAACCTGCCCTACCTCTTTTAATAGAAAGAGAATATTATGCTTAGGGCATCTTTGGAGAAATAAAGAATTAATTTAGCACTTGGTGCCTAGCACTTGCTCTAAGATTCACCCCTCAAGTCACCTAGAACTTAGTAAGACACAAAAGTGCAGTTAATGCAGTGACTACGTGCTAAACCCAGGCACTGTGCCAGTCTCTGAAAGGACAAGTAGATGGATCTCCAAAATGCCATGTTCTTTAGCACCTTCCTGCCTGCCTCATCTCTGCCTTAACAGGTCACCACTTCTGTGAAGGCCTTTGAACCTCCCCAGTTACTCCTCTGTTCTTCTCTTCACTCTATCCATATCTTATTTGCAATACTCATCACTTTACATTGCAATTACTTGCTTTCTTGTTTATCTCCACCACTAAATCAAACACACTCAGTATCTTAATCCCTCTGTAATTTCCCAGCACCTAGTGCAGTGCCTGCTACCAAGTAGTGGATGACAGGTTACATTGGTCAGATGACTGCTTATCATCAGGGAAGGCTTCATGGAAGAGGGGATATTTAGATTGAATCTTGAGCATGGGTAGGTCAGCAGGTGAAGATGGAAGGAACAGCAGGCATAAAGGTGTAGAGATGGTGAGTCGTGGATTGACCATGTGTATAAGTGACTGAGGGACTGATGGAGGTGAGGCCGTATGGACAACAAGGAGCCATGTTTGGTTAGAGATAACATGCTCAGGGAGTGACTGGTCCCCAGGACCAGAAAAAGTGATGACAAAGAGGGTGAGGTTTGAGAAAAGGGATGTGAATTCAGCCATGAGGAGAATAGGAGACCTAATTTGATAGTATATTTCAGGTCCTAGTGATGATCTTGTGTGTACATAGTTAACACCTCGAAGATGACAGCTCAGGATACTATCTTAGAAGAGCTCTGAGAGGGGAAAGCTTTCCAGTTAATATCAGTGACTTGGGCTTGCATGTTTAATCAAGACACTTTTCCTTACCTCATGTGCCTATGTTTGTGAAACCAACTTCATTCTTCATCATTTAGGTAATATAATCATCCTGGTGATCTGTTAACAAAAAGAAGAGTTTCATGGGAAATCGATATATACTTGAACTAAATTGTCTTACTCATCTTCTTGAGAGTTAATTCAGGAGTGGCTCTGAACAGTCCTCAGTGACTGCTGCCACTATTCCATAGACTGTCCCTCTTGTTTTACAGCCAGTTGCATAAACAAAAAGAAGAGTCAGAATTAATGATTCTCAATTTGATGAACACCAGGGTTGATTTTACTTCACTTCCCCATTTCCTTGGCTAAAAATACTTATTAATGGTCATTTATTGGAACCTTTCAGAGAAACATGGGCAAAACTAATGAATAAACAATAAACTCACATGGATATTCAAGAGAATGCACTTGTCAAGTGATGAAGCCGATTTGGGATGTAGACAGAATGGTTGAGTGTGCCTGCAAGTAACTTGCCAGGGCTTCAGGTTAATCATTTTTCATCCTATTGGTCATTCATGAGTAGGTAAACACATTTCTTGTCCATGCTGTTTGCCAGGCTCTGTGCCTCTAGATACAGAGATGAAACACATAGTGCCTCTCTCGAAGCAGCTTGCCTAGTGGAGACGGGACAGAAAAATATTGATAGCACAGAGTGGTACATGTCGCCTGTGAGCCATGCACAGTGTGAGAAAAGCTGCTGAGATCAGGAAAGCACTTCTGAAGGATCTAATTCTAGAAGGCAGCTTGAGAGGAGTTGGCCAAGGTCAGTGGGGCTTTCTAGGCCCCAAGAACTTGTTCAGCAACAGGAGGCAAACAAGCTAATATGTTCATGGATCTGCAGTACTCAAACCTGGCTGGAGTCCAGAAGCCATAGACATGGTGGAGGATAAAGCTGTGACTATAGTTCTGGTTGTAGACTGAGGCCAGATTCTGCAGGGCTTTGTTGCCCTGCTTGGGAGACAAGGAAGGCTCTGTGAGAGGTGAACTTAAAACCACATTAAACTTAAACATTTAAAAACACATTATTTGAATAATGTGTGGTGGGGTGTTTATGCCTTTCAACCTAGCAATTCCATGTCCAGGATTTATCTATATTTAAGTTCACCAAAGTGAACAAAATGTGCAAAATTTTTATTATAGAAGAAAAACACTAGAAACAACCAAAATTTTTACTTAAAAAGAACAGGTCAGATAAACCATGAGATGATCATATATATAACTGAATGCTAGGCAGTGATTTTGAAAAACATGATGCCATATATATCTCAAGGTACTGTGCAAAATTTTTTTTGAGTAAGAGTTGGAGGAGCAAGTCTTATATGGTATCTGACATTAAAAAAAAATCTGAATCAATTAGCCAAATGTTACCATTTACTGCATGTGTAGAGTAAGTACATGGTTTCTGTTATGTTATTCTCTGTACTTTTTTACGCTTGGGAAATTTCATAATTTGAAAAGAAAAAAGAAAGCATGTCACACTAGTGCTATGTAAAGTGTATGTTTTTTATACACTTACAAAACAGCTGATGGGATACCCACCAGATAACCTCCTGGAAGGTAGGAGAGATGAGCAGAAGTGGGAGAAAGTGGACCTTTTACTTGTTGCTTTCTGTACTTTGGTGGTGTTTTTTTGTTTGTTTGTTTGTCACTTTTTGAGAAGAGATGGAAGTGAAAAGGGTTGAAGAGCAGAGAGGACCGATGGAGGTCAGCACTGCCCTGAGTGGGCTGAGTGCTGGCAGCACAAGAAGCAGAGGGCCCCTGACACTGGGAGCTGCGTGCTGGGGTCCTGCTGAGATGGAAATCAGTCCCCCTGGACAGGCATCCCAGGGTAACTGGCTGGTGGATCTCCTCCCTAGTGTGGCAAGGTTAGACTCTTAAGAGTTACTTGAAAATTCATTACCAAACACATGTAGTCAATAAAGTTACCCTTCTCACATTAGTAATTAGAGTTTCTCAGAGAGACAGCAACTGTATTTAGTTCAAGGTCAGCAACTTACACGTTATGTTTGTTTTCCTCTAGAGAATCCAGACGCAGCTCCCAGATGAAGATGGCGATCACAGTGACAAAGAAGATGAACAGCCCCAAGTGGTGGTTTTAAAAAAGGGAGACCTGTCAGCTGAAGAAGTCATGAAAATTAAAGCCGAAATCAAGGCTGCCAAAGCAGGTATATCTGAAAGTAATCTGGTTTTCCTAACAATTTAAGGAGCTAGGTATGAAATCATTTTATATAATAGTATGGTATATTTGAAGGAGAAGGTCAGACTTTGGCTTTAACACTTATCAGATGTGTGACCTTGAACAAATCATTTCACCTCTCAGCCTCAGTTATCTCATCAGTAAAATGGGGACAATAATTGTGCCTACTTTATTGGTTTGTTATAAGGATTAAGTGCAAATTCAAGTAAAAACATCTTGTTTTAAAAAAAAAATAACTGGTTAGGCTTACAAACTAGTCAACTGAGGTCTATTTAAGTAGTGCCTGAAGTGTGGTATGCCATACAGTATTTTTTTTCACTATTTGTAAGTACTTACTACATTGCTTTAGGGGGAAATGCTGGAGCTCTGGTCACTGTTCAAAAATACTTAAAAATACAGCTTGATTGTTATGTATCGGGGACTGGCAATATTACTGAATACTTTAGTAAGAGAGTGTTTATTAAGTAACCTCATGTCTTGTGGGCATATGGCTAGCAGCAGTGGAGGAGGCCAGACTGAACTGACTCAAAGACATCTTTAAGTACAGTATGAGATTTTCTTGCCATTTGACTCTCCAATAAAGTCAAAATCATGAGGAGAGAAAGTTTTTTAACTTTCTTTTTGCTGCAGATGAAGAACCAGCTTCAGCTGATGGAAGAATTATGTATCGAAAACCAGTCAAGCGTTCCTCAGGTGAAAAATATTCAGGTTTAACAGCAAGCTCAAAAAAGAAGAAAGCAAAAGAAGATGAAATAAATAAGCAGGACTCAGTTAAAAAGAACTCACAAAAACAAATCAAAAACAGTAGCCTCCTTTCATTTGACAATGAAGATGAAAATGATTAAGTGTAAATAAACACTTTGGACTTAGTTTTCCCTAAGAATATATGGGGTATTCTTTAAAATAACATTTTTCCCCTATTCTAAAGATAATACAAGTTTACTGGAGAAAATTTAGACAATACAGAAAACATTCAGTAAGATAAAAACTATGTATGTCCATCAATACCCTTTTGACCTGAACTGCTAACTTTGTAGACGTTAACTACCACTAACATTTTATTTCCCATGTATGGGATGTGTATGTAAATTGTATTTTTGTAAACAAAACTGTGATTGTATTCCATACATTCTCTGTCTTGCTTCTCACTTGACCTTATACCACAAGCATTTTTTCAAGTCAGTAAAATTAAAACTGACATTAATAGCTACAGAGGACTTCGTAATTAAACAGATCCCCTATTTGTCTTCCTCATTAGTGAACCTCACTTTGGATGGGGGAGACGGCATGTGCCTATTTGCAGTACTTCCCCAGCTCCTGCTAAGGGAGCCCTCTGACAGCTCTGGCAAGATGAGAGATACAAGTGGAGCTTGAACAAGTAAGACTCTAATGAAAAAATATTCATGCGGCTACGGAAACAGTCTTTTGACGGACATCTACCAACCTACGGTTTCTCCCGAGTCATGCATGAAGTCTTTCTGACAGGAGAAAGGCTTGACAGGAGGCATCTGTCCAGGCCTGAGGTTAGGAATCCTCCATTGCCCCACAAACGTTCTAGGCTAATGGCAGCCCCAGGTTTAACATGGTGAAGGCAAAGATGGTCCCAGAAGCTGGGATTAAGGGACCATTAGTTATCATCATTGATGTGAATGTTTCCTCAGAGACTGGCACAGCTAGCACAGTCCCGGTCCCAGAAGCTGCTGGGGAGAGGTAACTGAGTTCTTAAGCTGCAGGATGGGACCCTGAACTTTATATTCATGTGGCTATTTCCCCTAATTCTCCCTAGTCTAGCCATAACTCTCCTGCTGTTCATCCCATCACAGCCTCTGTTCTCTCCAGGGCCTGGATCCTTCTGAACCTGCAGTGGGGGTCCTAGAATACAACCATCTGTCCTGCTACCTTGACACTCTGTCCTTCCCAGGCTTCTCCTTACACCAATCCAGCTGTGCACCAGTACACTTTTCCCTCTTCCCTGCATCCCGAGGAGATAATGGCACAGAGTCAGTTTTCCCATTGCCCTTGCTTCTCCCTGAGCCAACAAGCTGGGTCTCTGGTGTATCTGCAGAAGTAATGTTTACCTCCCACTGAAAGTTCTCTGTGAACCTGTGGGCAACAGAAGCTGGACACACAGTTAAAACATCTTGAACAGATACCTCACCAAAGAAGATACACAGATGACAAATAATAATAGAAAAAGTACCCCACCTCCTGTGTCATCAGGGAAGCACAAATTAAAAACAATGAGCTGCTACTGTACACCTATTAGAATGGCTAAAATCCAGAACTCAGACAACACCAAATGCCAGCAGGAATGTGGAGCAACAGGAATGCTCATCCATTGCTGGTGGGAATGCAAAATGGTACAGCCACTTTGGAAGACAGCTTGGTGCTTTCTTACAAAACTAAACATACTCTGACCATATCATCCCACAACTACATCACTTGATTTGTACCCAAAGATCTTGAGAACTTATGTCCATACAAAAACCTGAAAACAGATGTTTATTGCACCTATATTGAACACTGCCAAAGTATGGAAACAGGCAAGGTATCCTTCAGTAGGCGAATGGATAAATAAACTGGTACATCCAGACAATGAAACATTCAGCGCTAAGAAGAAATGAGCTATCAAGCTGTGAAAAGACATGGAGAAACTCAAAGGCATATTACTCAGTGAAAGAAACCAACTCAAAAAGGCTACATACTGTACAACTCCAACTACATGACATTCTGGAAAAGGCAAAGCTATGAAAGACAGTAAAAAGATAAGTGGGTGGGGAGGAGAGCGGGATGAATAGGTGGAAAGCAAAGGAGTACTAGGGCAAACTTCTGTATGGTACGATAATGGTGGATACATGTCATACATTTATCCAAACCTATAGAATGCATGACTCTTAAGAGTTAACTGTACAACTTAAAAAAAACCAACAACCCAATCCAAAAATGGGCAGAAGACCTAAACAAGCAATTCTCCAAGGAAGACACACAAATGGTCAATAGGCACATGAAAAAATGCTCAATATCACTAATGATCAGAGAAATGCAAATCAAAACTACAGTGAAGTATCACCTCACACCAGTCAGAATGGCCATCATTCAAAAGTCCACAAATGATAAATGATAGAGAGGATGTGGAGAAAAGGGATACACTGTTGGTGGGAATGTAGTTTGGTGCAGCCATTATGGAAAACAGTATGGAGATTCCTCAAAAGGCTAAAAATAGACTTACTATATGATCCAGCAATCCCACTCCTGGGCATATATCCAGAGGGAACTTTAATTCAGAAAGACACATGCACCCCAACATTCATAGGAGCACTATTTACAATAGCCAAGACATAGAAACAACCTAAGTGTCCACTAACAGATGACTAGATAAAGAAGTTGTGGTATATTTATACAATGGAGTGCTACTCAACCATAAAAAAAAAAAAATGCCACATGCAGCAACATGGATGGACCTGGAAACTGTCATTCTAAGTGAAGCTAGAAAGAGAAATACCACATGATATCACTTAAAGTGGAATCTTAAAAAAAAAAAAAAAGACAAATGAAATTATTTACAAAACAGAATCAGACTCACATAGAAAACAAACATACGGTTACCAGAGGGGGAAGAGGGTAGGAAAGGATAAATTGGGAGTTTGAGATTTGCAGATACTAATGTATATAAAATAGATAAATGAGTGTATACTCTATAGCACAGGGAACCATATTCAATATTTCATAGTAACCTATGGTGAAGAATATGAGAATGAATGTATATTCTGATGTGACTGAAGTATTGTGCTATACACCAGAAATTGACACATTGTAAACTGACTGTACTTATAAACACACACACACACACACACACACATATTTTAAACTTAACCTTAGTGTAAACTATGAACTTTGGGTTCATGGTGTGTAGATTCACAGACTGCAATGAATGCGTCACCCTGGTGCAGGGCGTTCACAGTAGGGAGATTGTACATGTGTAGGAACACTATGTTCTTTCCATTCAATCTTGCTGTGAACCTAAAACTGTTCTAAAAAAGTCTGTCTTTGAAAAAGGAGGAAAACAGATTTGCCTGTTTATAATCACTTATCTCTGGAAGGAAAACAAGAAACTGACAATACTGGTTATCTGGAGTGGTTGGAAGGAGGCTTTTCACTGTTTAACTTTTCGTACTTTTAGAACTTTAAACTGTAAGCTTGTATCATCTAGTCAAAAAATTAATAAAATTTTTAAAAATTAAAAGATCATACCTTCTGAAAATCCTAAAGCAGTGATTTAAAATGATGAAAAAGCTTTATATACAAACATGTTTCACTGCCAAGTTAACAATATTAATAGCTAACAGGAGCACATACCACGTGTCAGGCGTTGCACTAAGTGCACTAGCTGATTTATAAGGAAAAAATGGCATTAATTTAAATATCAAACGGTAGGGAAACAAGTCAGTAAATTGTGAGGAGGTCAATAAGAAGTTAGGCAGCATTAAAATGAGGTTTATACAAAGTCTGTAACAGAGGGGCAAAGGCTAACGTTAAATCAAATAGCAACATGTAGTACAATAATCATAGTTTTTTTTTTAATGGAAGAAATGCTAAACAGAAAAAAGGCTGGAATAAATATACTAATTACGTTGGTTAAAGCATGTAATTTTAATTTTTTCCACTCTTATAAGTGTATTTCAATGAGCACACATACTTGACAATGTTGGCATCTCACACAATGGAAAGGTTCAGTGATGGAAAATTACCTGAGTTTGGCACTATAAAAAGTGGGATCTAGATTGGGATTCAACTCTGACATTACCTGTTTGACTTTAAGCAAGCCAAGTATCTTCTTTTTCCTTGACTCTGGAATGTGGAAAATCACTCCTACCTTTCTTACAAGGGTACATTTAACGTTAGATGTGCTTGTTTCCGTTAAGTTGCTTATTAACACTGCATGAAGCACCAGCAAAGCATCCTTTGATTTCTTTGCTTCTTTTGAGGTGTAAGAAGCCGTTCTTTGTTGTAAGGAAGCATCCCCACCACACATCCCCAAGATGCTGTTCTCATCTTGGCCCCACCTGCAGGCACCTGAGAACTCAGTATCTCCTACCTTCCTCTTCCCTCAAGAGGCTCCCCCTGAGTGTCGTGCTCCTAGAATTAAAAACAAGTAAAGCCACGTCAACAGGCTTCTATTCTCTTCTGTCTTCTGCTGCCTCTCTCTTCTCATGTGCATTCTCCTCACCACTAACCACCCCCCAACACATCCTGCAGCATAAATTTTTATTCATTTGGTGTCTTCCTTTTTCATAGAAATAAGAAGTCCAGAGCTTGAAGTGAAATTAGATCCAACAATGGGAGGCATCAAAATCTAAAGCTCTTCAGAGTACCCAAAATGTCCACTCAAATCCCAGTAATTTCTCTTCTCTCTGACAAAATCTGATTTTTTTTCAAGGATAAAATGGTCTTAAATGTGTTTTCCTATTTAAATCTATACATTATAGTTTTAAATAGCCCTCTGCAGATTAAGCATGAATTCATAGCCCAATTAGAAGAATGTTCTTTTTAAAAAATACATTATGAGAACCAAACAAAAACCTAACGTTGAGCTTTGTTTGCAATACCCGTAAGTAGACTGTACACAGGACCTCGTGCACACTAAGCATGCACTCGACCACTGAGCTATACTCACCGCCCTGCCCAATAACCAGATTTTTATAAACTTTTGGAATATCTCTCACTCAAAAATCAATTACTGGTAGTTAGTTATTATATACAATTCATTTTATTCTCAAGAGAAACCCTAGTAAGTATCATCATTCCCGGGGGGGGGGGGTTGGGAAAAACAGGCTGAGAGAGACAAGATCATACACTCATTAAGCAGCAAGGAAGGCATTAAACTCAAGATTATCTAGTTCTGAGTGTATTTTCCTAAATTTTGGGACACATTTCCTCTTGCTCAACATACAAAACATTCATCCCAGCTGAAGACTGAGTCACAAACTCCTAAGAATTTTTTTAAATGTGTTTTCATAGAAGTCTTTCCACCCTGGTTATATCCCAAGCTTTATTCTGCAGCATGAAGTCTCTGATGTCGAACAAGCGCTGAGCTGTGCCTGAAGGATTTCCCACACTCAGCACATTCATAAGGTTTCTCTCCAGTATGAATTCTGTAATGTTCACTGAGGTGTGCTTGCTTGCGGAAGGTTTTTTCACACTCGCTACACTTATAAAGCTTCTCTCCAGTGTGAGTTCTCTCATGGTCAACAAGGGAAGAGTTCTGAGTGAAGGCTTTACCACATTTGGTACATGTGTAGGGCTTCTCTCCCGAATGGATTCTCTGATGCTGCATGAGGCATGCACTCTGATTAAAGGCCTTCCCACAGTCTTCACACTTATAAGGTCTATCTCCAGAATGACTTCTCTGATGACGAGTAAGGCATATGCTCTGACTGAAGGCTTTGCCACATTCACTGCATTTATATGGTTTCTCTCCGGTGTGAATTCTCAGGTGTTTGGTAAGAGATGGACTCTGACAAAAGGCTTTGCCACATTCAACACATTTATAGGGTTTCTCACCAGTATGAATTCTCAGATGCTGGACGAGGACTGCTTTTGTTTGAAAGGCTTTCTCACATTCATTACATTTATAAGGTTTCTCTCCTGTATGAATCCTCAGATGTTGAGTAAGATTTGACTGTTTACGGAAACAAGTTCCACATTCAGTACACGCATAGGGCTTCTCTCCTGTGTGAATCCGCTGATGCTGGGTCAGAGATGATCTCTGAGTAAAGAATTTTCCACATTCACTACACTTTGAAGGTTTCTTCCGCATGTTAAGTTTCTGATGTTTCAACTGCAGTGAAATCTGGCCAGGACTCATGCTGCTTGTAAAACACGATGAAGGAGCTCCCAATAGGTTCCAGTTTAGAGGAAACTTTCTCTCACATTCATGATGCTTACAAGGTACTTTCTCAAATATGATTATCCTTAGAATAACATTGTTCTCCTGGAAAGCTCTGTGTGCATGTGGTGTCCTCCCAGTCATTCCTGCAGGATTTCCCCTCCTAGTCCTCCTTCATGCATCTTCAACTCCTCCTAATGTGAACCCCTACAGACCAGGCTCTATGAGCCTCCACATTTTTTTTCAAGTCATTTAACACTTTGCCATCAGGCTTGGTCTTCTTGCCTGAAAAAAAAATTTCACAAAGGAAAATGTTCTCCATGCAGAATAAGAGACCTGCATTGCAGAGTCCTGATTTTTATCCTCTTCTCAGGAATAGAGATAGGAGATCACAATGACCTGGGGAAAAGATAAGAATAGGTGATAGGGACAAAGAGATGAAGTAGTGACAGGTCTTGGGAAATCTATAAAATGCCCTATTGTGACTGATTCTGAAACACTCAGATACTAAAAACTGATCCAGGCTGCCTCTCTCACTCCCTCTTCTTCGGAGAGACTGCCCGCACTCTCCCTATGGAGTGCATACCTACTTTCACTCCAACCTGAGTACCCAACCCCCACACCTCGTGGCCTTTCTCTCGCCTTTTGAAACAGCCTACACTCTATACAGTATGTATCTCTCTAAATTAATCTATCTTTACTCAAAACAAAAAACAAAAAATTGATCCTGGTCATCCGGGCTTATCCAGAGTGATGAACAGTAGGAGAATGTGAAAGCGGTAAGTACACTAATCTTTGGTAAATTAAGTGTTGGGGAAAACTACTATCCACCTATATAGTCTCTACTCTTCAAAAAACAGATGTAAAGTAGTTATATTTCCTTAGGTTGCCTATGAGCAGTATCTTAGCACATTAGTGATAACTGAAGAGTTTCTCTTTCAAGATCTAAAAGGTGATCCAGGCTGTAACTTTTTCTAGGTCCATGTCACCAATCCTCCCTTATTCACTCACCTTGACAAGTATCTCTTTGGACCCCTCGCTCCAAAACATTCAGCATCTGTCACTCCCCCTCGAGTTACAACTGGGAAATCTCTAAGTTTAAAAACTAGAGTACTGCTTAATGAAAGAAAAAAAGATACCACTGTTTTGTTTACAGAAAAATAAGATAGAGGTGGTTCTTAGGGAAGAAGCCCCCGTTGGACAATAACTTCACTACAGCATCATGGTCCAGGATCTGGCCACAAAAATGCTTCAGAATCTAATGGGTACTAATCAAATTCACAAGAAGAATGATGTAGAAAACAGAAAGTCACTTTACTAATTCACAATGAAAAAAATGTTATGCTTAATGTCCAGCTGGTTAATACATTCTCTCTACTATAAAAAAACTGAATGGGAACCAAATCATGTCATCAGGACACTCCTTAGGAAGCACAGAATTGGTAAAAAGTGGACTCCTTAGACAAACTTAACGAGATCAAACTTTGAACCTGATGCTTTTGATAAAGATGCAGGGAACCAGAGAACGGATATTCAGGTACACATCAGAGTGACCTCTTCTCTGGTTGGTCTGGAGACACCAACACATTCTTATTCCCTGAGGCTCCCTTCTATTTTAGTTTTCTAATTATACAAGTTACACATGAATATATCCTCACCTCAAAATACTTAGATAATATGAAAGCATAGAGGATAAAACAGTAATTTCATAACCATCACCACCCGACTCTACCCAAACAAACCCATCTCCTTCCCAGAGATTATCATTATTAAGTTTGGAGTATATTCTTTCAGTCTTTTTCCTATGTATTTTCTACACACATATAGCATTTGATTCCTTTTACATAAATGAAATTGTTAGATGCTGTTATGCAATTTGACTTTTTTTCACTAAGGAATGTGTCTTCATAACCACTTCATGTTGGCACATACAGATCTAATGAGACTGGGAGTCGACTGGTACACACTGGTGTATCTACACAAATGGCTTAGTCAGAGATTGATCTGATTTTCTTTTTTTAATCATACTGAATGAATCTTATTGTATAAGACAGTCAGTCCAAAAATGAAATTACTCGAAATCCTACCACCCAGAGGAAAAGATAGTTGGTATTTGGATGAATTCCCTTCTAGCCTCTCTCAGTGCATATATAGACAAACATGTATACAGGTATTATGTGTACGTATCAGACTAGACTGAATTCTTCAGGTCATAAATAGTCATATTTACACTGTTCCCATAACCTAAAAATCCAGTTCACTCAGTGTTCTTACTGAGTTTAACAGATACCCAGGCTCCATACTACTTTCTGATGGCCAATAACAATGGCTGTTGTGATTATGCAGTCTCTTGTTCCAAACAAGACCAGCTCACTGCATACTCTCTGAGGAAACAATCCCCTTCACCATGGGTCTTCCAATAACTTACTATCAGTTTTCCCAGATCTGATAGCCACACCATTAAGGTATCATCCTGAGCAGTTCAGTGAGTGGCTTCAGGGTGTTCCACCACATGACTGCAGAGGGGTCTTACTGCAGTTTATGTTCACGTGATAAGAATTTACCGCACCCTTTGATCTATCCTATAACCAACTACTCCCTAGCCTTCGTTCACAACAGGCCACTCTCACTCTGGTTTTAGTAAGATGGTCCCACATCTGGGTGTTTCTGTGTTTTGAGTCTGCAGTCGAGGTACAGTGGTCACTGGTAGATCCACCTTAGGTCTGCCTAATGAGCACCCCCATAACAACCCATCCTGGGCTCTCTAGTCAGATTTCACTTACTGACAGACAAACTGTTAGGAACACAATTGACTGTTTCTGTCTGGTTTGTCTCTTAGGGACTCTTCTCAAGAGGAAGAGCAGGAATCTGAGGCCCAGATGGAGGAGAAAAAGCACCCATAAACTGTCAGCCTACTTCCTTCATACTCTGGATTCAGGGGAACCCAGAAATAGCCCATCCTTAACCAAATGACTATTTTAAGTCTGAATGAAATAATATCACTGTTCTCCTACAAGAGTACGGCCAATGACAAAAATGTCAGTGAGACGTGACGACTCACAAAGAAAGAGGGCAGGTGCTCTTAAGGACCAAGCATCTTGAGGTAAAAATTCCTCCACAGGAATTTTTGAGCCCAAAGCCCCCCCGCCCCAAACCTAATGCAGAAGCCACTGACTACAAAACTCAAAGATGGTGGGGCTACAGTAGAGGCACTGAGACAAGCACCAGGCTGAGTCAAGAGGTCTGGGTTCTAGTCTCTGTTCGGCCACTAACTTGTTCAGTGACCTTAAGCAAGTCACTCAGTTTCAACTGGGACTTTTTTTCTTATCTGTGAAATGAAAGTGAAAAACTAGATGATATCTAAAACTTCCTCTAGTACCAACATTCGGTGATTCTTTGACTCTAAAAACAGATGGGAAAAGAGCAAAAACCTCAAGGTAAGCCCTTCCAGTCCCTCTTTCATTGAAACTGGTTATTCAGTTCATTTTTATGAAAAGTAATGAGCAGCTACTATGTGTCAAGCAGTGAGATAACCTCTTGTTGGGAACAGGCTGAGTCAACAGCAGACTAACAACCCAGCTGTTAGTCTCCTACAATCAGAGGTGGAGAATTTCAGGAAAATAAGACTGCCTCTGTGTGAAGCAGAATCTCCCACAAAAGACAGTGGAAGATGTTAACGATCCCTCCAAACAGGAAATATTTTAAGAACTCCTCTGAAAAGCAAGGAAAGAACACTGTATCAAAAGGCAGGGATCCAGTTTCCAGACTAATCCATCTCAACCCACTAGCACCTCTCATGTGACACTGAACAAACTATTTTCAAACTTCTAATTAGACTAAGTCAAACTTCTAAACAATTCTAATAGGTCAAGTAAGATCCACCCATACCTCTTCCTTGTGGAAAAGTTTTCTTCACATTTCCAAGGCACTTCCTCAACACTCTGAAAAAATTCACGTCTCTACTGCAGCACTTTACACTGTATGCTAAATACTCTGACTACATCCCACCTTCCTCCACTGAACTTGAAGACAAGTATGGCATGGACTCGGGGCTAGCAGTCTCTGGGTTTGAATCCCTGTTCCAATATTTATTAGCTAAGTGATACTGGGTAAGTTACTGAATCTTTCTGTGTTCCATTTTTTTCAAATATTAAATGGAGCTGATACAAATAACTACTTCACAGGGTTGTAATGATGCATAAATGAGTTAATCCGTGGAACGTATTTAAAATACAGGCTGATAAGCATTCAACAGTCCCTGCTGTTAAATTAGTGAGTCTGTACGACATCAAACGGCACCTATTTGTTGCTATTTCAGAGTAACGAAACAAAGGAGCTAACTCGCACAAATACTCATTCAACCCGCACATCTTTGTGAAGTGGCAAAGCGCGGAACAGCTTCTGGAACTCAGAAAAACGGGAAGTAACTCAAGAGTTCGCTTGCTCGCTCAAGTACGTATAAATAGAACCCGGGCCTCCCGACCCCCAGGCCAGGGCTCTCGAACAGCCTTCCCCCCCTCTCTCTCTCCAGGGAGAATCGGCCTCGGCAACAGGCCTCGGCTCCAAAGGGCCCTGTTCGGCCAGAAAGAAGCCTTCTCGGACCAGCCGCCGCGCGGGGCCGCCAACTTGGCTCACCAAGGACTCCGCATGCTGCCAGCCGCCTCGCCTATGAACCCTTGTGCGCCTGCGCGCTTCCACGACGCCCGTGGTACGTCGGCGCGCTCCCAGGGCGCCGGCGTGACGTCACCACTCCGCGCCACGCCAGCGGCCACAGCCGTCTCCTCCCCCGCCCAGAAAACAGTCGTAAACCCATTTGTGAATCCCCCTTCCTGGAATAAGGAGGCCGAACGCTAGTGAGAGTAGGGGCCGCCACAAGGAGCTCTTACTACAGGTTTATTCACCCGGAAACCCGACCACATTTATCTTCCTAAAAACTCTTCCATGTGTCCTTTGGAGGTCTTCTAAAGGTATTCCCAAGGCTGGCTTCAACCCTCCTTACACTCATTCTCACCCGCCAGATAATTGGCCTCATAGGAACCCCGAACACCCCCAAGGCTTCCTGATCTGTGTTCAACAATCGGCTAAAACACAAGAGCTCTGCTTTGGGCGTAAGTGCCAGATTCAAAGTGAGTGAACTTGGGCACTTTACTTTACCTCTCTGTACCTGTTCCCTCACTTATAAAACAAAGACATTAATGAAATCAACTCTCATAGGGTTGTCGTGAGGATTAAATGAAGTTAATTCGTGTAAATCACCAAGAGTTTCTGGTACTTAGAAATGCTCAATAAACGTTCGTCCTTTCATGTTCCTCAAATTCCAGCTACAGTCCTAATGCAGTCTTGTTTGCATTGGCTTCCAGGACCTTTCCAGCTCTCAGGTAGTGCCCCTGCCTTCCTTTTACAAAAATTTAGATCTTGCTGACCCTCATTCAGGAACTGTTCGTGCATCAGGGCTCATCCTGACACATGTATTCCAGGGCTCAGGCAGGGGCAGTAGGGCACCTGATCCACTTCCAGGCATCCCTACCGATCTGCATGCTCAGGAAAATTACCATAATATCCTTAGTGTGCAGTTGTAGGCACTCAATAAACACTTAATAAATGAATGAGATGCAGTAGAGAAGTCACCTGCTCAAATTTCCAGATAGGCTATTTTCCCAAAATGGAATCCCTTTAGGAGGCTGAAAACGGGAGTGGAGATGACAAAGACTGAAACTATAACTAACCTTCTTCAGCTAAGAGGGGACTCTTTGTACAACTGTCAGCTGACATGCCACGGAACAATAATGTTGAGTTTGCCTTTCTTTTCACCAAGAGTCACATTTTCAGCATTTCTTTGGAATCAGATAGCAAGTTCTTCCTTCACAGCCCTAACATCCCACAGGCCAGAAAGCCCTGGCCTACTCATGTTTCCACTTTAAGGCTTCAACGACTCTCTAAATCAGCAGGCTCTGCTGGGTGGAAACTAACTCTGGAGTGGGGTACCCTAGGCAGAGCAGGTTACTAGAAAGAAAAATCTGGGGCTTAACTGCAGTTTGGGATGAGCTTTTTCAATGATAGGTGGAAAATGGATTGGAGGTAGGGACACCAAAAACATTCCACGAAAACTAAAATGATCCTAGTTCTGCTCTAGCATTAGCTGCAAGAGTGAAGCTGGAGCCACCTGGGGTCATGACTAGATTTCCACATTATGTAGGAAGAAAGATGGGGTCAAAATGCAAAACCAACTTATTTCTCACCCTCACTTACATGCAGTCAGGTCTGATTCCGAGGGCCAAAAATCTTGATCTAAAGTGAGCTCCTTCAACTCTCAGGAGGAGGGCATAACAGACACAAGTGAAGAGGCATCATGGAGCAGAGGTGCAACCAATGAAGAGAAATCTGAGGGAAAGTGAGGACACTGGAATTTCAGTTTCACCTGACACTTACTAGCTGTGTGAACTGTGTGACAAGTCCAACCACCTTTCAATTTTTCCTTTTGTTGTTTTGAGGGTCTCATGTGGCTTCATTCCATGTCCTTCTGAAGTCACAAATTAAGTTTCAGCACACTGAGTATAAGTGACACATTCCAGTTCTTTATCATTCCAGAGCCCAAGGAAAGCCATAAACTCAGAAAGTGCTTCTATGTTGGGGTTCCCAAGCTCACCTGCTCTCCTACAAGGCCAGCATCACTGCTCAGCTCCTGTCTGTCTGATTTCATGGATATTCCACTTGACAGCTGTGCTTCTACTGCTGCATGTATTTTCCTCTTCCTGTTGATCCTGACAACATATCTGAAAGCACTTTGTTAAACTCTGATGACACACTTAAATGCCTAATTTGTAACAAAACAAAAAAGATTTTTTTTTTTTTTGCTACCTATTACTCTATCTCATGAGATCCTGTTTGTATCAGAGTGGACTACATACTTGGTATCTTGGGAAAAAGTCCAGAATTCTTGCCTCTGGAGAACACTTTAAGACACATTCATGTATTCACCATACCTCCTTCCTGCTGGTAACTGTGGATCTAAGTCACAGCCTGTAGGTGGACATGGAGAAGTGTCTCACTCAATTTCAGTTGAGCCCAACAAATATGTATTGAGCACCTTCTCAGTGCCAGAGACTATGGATACAAAGATGAATAAATTTCACACGGCCCCTGCCTTGAGGGAGTTGACAGTCCAGCAAGAAGAGAAAGACTTGCAAAATAGCTATTACAGCCTATTATGATACATAAAATGATGACGGTACAAAATACAGAAATTTAAAAAAAAAAGTGAGGTCACAGGCTTTAAAGAGATATTGCCTGGGCACATTCAAAAGTGACAAATGTAAGCCTTTCAGGCAATCAGAAGCAGGGAAAGGGAACAGTATGTGCAAAGGTGCCAAAGTAGAGTCCAGTGGTGGTGCTGAATCATAGAAATTTGCACTATGGAGCAGAATGTGCCAGGCAGGGGATGTCTGCTGAGAATGGTGATGCAGGCATGGGCCAGATGAGGATGCCCGCTTGAGGCTAGAACTATTCTCAGAGAGGACAACAGAGTTGCCACAGTTGTCTTGCAAAGACCATCCAGAAGAAATGTGAAAGATGGCCTAGTGGGGCCAGACACTGTGAGACTGGTTAGGTAAGTAGAAAAATAGCCTAAAAAATAAACTGGGGAACTGGAGTAAAGCAGTAGTGGTGGAGATGGGCTCCAGATTTAGGAGAGAATGTCAACAGGATATAGTGGCTGACTGGATATGAGGGAAGACTGAGGAAGAGGGCAGTTCCTATATGGGGCCCAGTTGGAGTGACTAGGCACATGGTGAGCCAGCAACCAAGAGAAAATCAGGAGCAAATATTTGTAAGTGTGAGAATATGGGGTGAGGGTAGTGTAATAATGATGAGGTCCTTTTCTTCCTGTTTCCCCAAGAACTGAAAACGGTACCAGACTCTCTTAGTCTGAGGATTAAAAAATCTTGTTTCATCGATTCCGTTTTAGAAAATCCTTCTAACAAGGATTTAGGCATCTTTCACCCTTAGGTTTTCCCATTTCTTCCTCAAGAAAACTCCCCCTATCCTCTCTAATCTCCACTCAAGACTCCAAAGATAGGGGCATATTAATATTACTCTAAATACCTACTTATCAGGAAGGCCCTCAAGTTTTTGGTGGGCAAAGCTTGATTAAAATATATTTATTCAACAAATAAATATTTATTGAACATTTACTAGGTACCAGCAGTGACTTCCATAGTGTTTTTTTTTTCATTCAGAAAATAGAAATAAATTGACATTTGCTTTCAGCAGACTATATTTTCTTCTCATGAGCATAAAAAATAAAGTATTCATAGTTATTTTTGCCCATAGGATATTAATTTACTCAATTATTAGTTGCCCTATGGCAGGCTTTGAGAACATAATCTTTATAGCTGAAGAGGGAAAAAGTGTGTTATTTCTGCCACATTTCCATTACCCGGCAATTAATTGCTCGAACAAATGCTTGTAAGGGAAAAAATCAATACTGAGTTCCAAATAATCAACCATTCCAGAATTAACTTACTTCAGTGGTTTTTAATAGTCATATTTTAAAAACTATATAAGCTTCAGAGCAGAGAAGCTATTTCAAATACCAGTCAAAGGCTGCCCTTCCTCAATTTTCCAGAGCTGAATCCCTGGGTAGTCGTTAAGGACATGAGAATGAAGAAATAAAGGGAAACGTATCCTTTCTTTCTCTAAAAAGAATAAAATACCATCACAGTCATAGCAAAACGTGCTGTCCTCATCTTCAGGGATTTGAAAAAGAGGTAATTCTTTCCAAATTCATTCCATGAGAAGTGTTTCCTAAGCTACTCATAATCCACAGGGAAGGATAAGTACCCAGGAGTAAGAGAGTCTCAGTCAAAAGAGAAACATGAGATCTAATGAGTCTATGGTGACAGCCACTATTGCCAGGATTACACAAAACCTAGCCCTCCCTGCTACAGTGGTCAGCACTCTCTCAGGGACTGGCCCAGCAGCCCCCAAGCCCAGCCAACCTGGAAGGCTATTTTCCATGATCACTGATGTTTTCTCCTCTCTAACGGCTAACAAACTAAGGCCCACTTTGTTAATCCTAGTGGGCCCCTCTCCCCTGGTCCCTGTGCACTAATGGCCCAGCCAAATTTACAAGAGACAAGAGGACACCCTAGTGCATGACAGGGATGTGTGGGTGGCTTGCTCAGTCACATGCAGGCTTCCTGCTCTGAGGCCTCTCATCACTAGTGACCTAACACAGACCATTTCCCTTCTGGATAAGCCAACATTCCTCTGGGACAGCAGTTAGGTCCTCCTCTCTGTGACCTTCTGAGCAGATCTGACTTCCTTCCCACAAACTGACATCATTCAAGAGAAGGCTCTCTTGACCTTCCACTTCCTCCTTAGCCCCACATCACCTTCCTGTTTGAAAAGATCTGGAAAGATCTCCCTCACCCTAATAAAACCCTTCTTCAACAACATTTCTGTAGCAATTGGCTCAGTTCTGGCCACACATCCCCTTATTTGGTGAATGAATGAATAAGGATTCTTTGTTTTCACTTCTTTCTGTCCCCCTTCGTGGGACCACTTCCACAGAAGGGCAGCCTCCCCACAGGAGCATGCTCAGAGCTGCCTTGGGTATCCAAAGGCCGCTCAGCACAACCTCAGAACTGCTGCCACTTTGACACTGACAATTGGTGTTTGGAGAAGCACCTTAGCCTCCTGGCCAGTGAACACAGGTGACAGGTTGGAAAGGTGAGGCAGGGGTACAGTAAGGGAAACACAATGCTAACTTCACCAAGGGCACCTCAAGTATGAGAGTGCTGTGAGGAGAGAGGAGGGGCAAGGGGCAAGGGGCAAGGAGTTACCTGAAAAGCAGGACTTCCTACCCTGTATTCCCAGATGCCCGCCTGGAGTAGGCACCGCATTCTCCAAGCGCCCACCTCCATTCCTGGAAATACTCTTCCAAGTGCAGTATCCCAGAGTCCCTCATCATTCCCTCCAGGACTCTGCCTGTCCCCCTCCCCTCAGCCAGATTCCCAGTCACTCTCTTTAGAGAAACTGTCATAACCTAAATGCCAGGTTTATTCACCACCGTGAAGTTTCTGATGTCTGAAAAGGACTGAACTATGTCTGAAGAATTTTCCACATTCGATGCACTCATAGGGCTTCTCACCAGTGTGAATCCTGTAGTGCTCACTAAGGTGTGCGTACTTGCGGAAGGTCTTCTCACACTCGCTGCATTTGTACAGCTTCTCGCCAGTGTGAGTTCTGTGATGTTCAGTAAGAGATGTGTTGTGAGCAAAGGCTTTCCCACATTCTTTACATTTATAGGGCTTCTCTCCAGTATGAATTCTCATATGCTGAGTGAGACAGGTATTCTGATTAAAGCCCTTCCCACATTCGTTGCATTTATAGGGTTTTTCTCCGGTGTGACTTCTCTGATGCCGAATAAGGCAAATGCTCTGAATGAAGGCTTTACCACATTCACTGCATTTGTAGGGTCTTTCCCCAGTATGAATTCTCTGGTGCTTAGTGAGTGGGGTGCTCTGAGCAAAAGCTTTGCCACACTCCTTACATTTGTAGGGTTTTTCTCCAGTATGAATTCTCTGGTGTTTAATAAGGGATGGACTCTGACAAAAGGCTTTCCCACATTCCTTACATTTATAGGGTTTCTCTCCAGTATGAATTCTCTGATGCTGAGACAGGTTTGCCTTTGTATGGAAAGTTTTTCCACACTCTTCACATTTATAGGGTTTTTCCCCAGTGTGAATTCTCTGATGTTGGGTAAGATTTGAGTGTTTGCGAAAAGAAGAGCCACATTCGCTACATAAATAAGGTTTCTCACCAGTGTGAATTCTCTGATGATGGATGAGGTGCGTGTTCTGACTGAATGCCTTCCCGCATCTATTACATTTGTAAGGCTTCTCTCCAGTGTGAATTCTCTGGTGCTCGGTGAGATGGGAATGATTGCGGAAAGAACTCCCACATTCACTACATTTATATGGCTTCTCTCCAGTGTGGATTCTCTGGTGCTGAGTAAGAAATGATCGACATCGAAATGTTTTCCCACACTGCTCACATCCATACGGTTTCACTCCGGTGTGGATTCTTTGATGTCGAACAAGGAATGAGCTGCGACTAAAGGTTTTCCCACATTCCTCACAAGTGTAGGGTCTTGTGTGGGTTCTCTGGTGTTGGGTATAGGATGAGCTCTGAGTAAAAGTTTTTCCACATTCGCTACATTTCCAAGATGTTTTCTGTGTAGAGAGGACTGGACATTTAGTTTTGTCTGAAATCTCACTGGAGTGTATGCTGTCTGTGTCCCACTGATGGAGGTTCTCTTCTGTAGAAACCTTGAGATGTGTAACAAGGCTTGAGGTCAAAAGCAGGCTTCGCTCAAAATTATATTCTTGGCTAATTATTTCTGGAGGTGCTTCCTTGTGGATGAAAGTTATTCCTCCAAAACGTTCGTCTTGGAAAAGGCATGCTTCAGGAACCTCTCTGGTAGGGTTTTCCCTCATGCTCTTACATACATACTTTTCTTCAAATGTAGGATTCTGGCACTGATCCTTGTGGTATCTCTTTGCTGCTATCCCTGGCAAGTCAATTTCAGAGCCGTCCTGCTCCGGACCAGGCTTGTTCACCCAACCTGAAAGAAACCATCTGAGTGAATGTCTCTTGTGCAAGGCAGAGTGGAGGCCCCTGAAGTTTTAGGGACCTAACTTTGACAGGTCTCAGTAACAGCTGATGAGTAACAACCAATAAGAGTGAGAGGGGCAAGTAATTCCAAGGTGCAGGTGGTGGAGGAGATCTGCATCAGGGCAGGGGGCCACCATTAATGAGGAGCCCACACAGTGGGCGGCTGCAGACACCAAGGAAGAGAGACAATCAGAGACAAGGGAGCTAAAGGGAAAAAAACAGATAATAACTAAAATTAGGGCAAGACAGGAAACATGGATGGTTTGTATTCAGAGAGTGGATAATGGGAGAATGTGAAAGCACAAAATACTGGAAATGAGATCAAATGCCTATTGGGGGGAAAGCCGGCCCCAAGAGATGCTCACCCACACACACCCCTGACATCCTTAAAATAAAGGGTAATTTTCTCTCCTGAGCTTCAGTTTCTCTTGTAAGAGTTCTAAAGCCCTCCTATTTCTCCCATGGTCTATCCTTTGCTCACCTGGACAAATCTCTCTTCCAGTCTCTCTCTCTTCAGCTTCTTGCATATTCAACATCCACAAATCTTCTCTCTGCCTTGACTGTAAAAGACTTCAAGGTTGGAAAACTGGGAGCCCTGCTCATAGGGGGAAAAAGGTAGGGGAGGGGATATCACTGCCCCAGGAAACAGAAAACTGAGAAAGAGCTGTTGCCGAGGGACACCACCTAATAACTCACACAAAACCTGACAGGACAGGAGTGTGGCTGCATCACCAAGAGTCAGGGGTGGCTGCCAGCTTTCTAGGTGCACAGACTCCATTTGTCAGTTGTCCAAGAAGTGACAGCCAGACAGGCTGATATATTAGCAAACACTCAAGCACTTGATAAATAAATCAGAATGTTATTTATAACTATAAAGTAAATAGGAATATTCATGTCAATTAGTGTATCCTGTCTATTACATAATAATCTATATGAGAAGTCAATTAATATAGCTAAAAGTGCCCAGGGAAATGGCCTCAAAGCAAGGCTAATGCATTAAATCTGATTCACCCACCTCCACTATAGGTCAAGGAGCTGGGCAGTAGTTAGGGAACTCTCTCTATTTGATACAACCTAGAGATACACTGATTGTCTTTTCTTCTAGATGTCATAGCAATTAAAATTTTTTTCTTCAGGTATAGCTCAATATAACAGTGTAGCCTGCAGTTAAAAACCACTTTAATTGTGAAATAATTTTCAACTTACGAAGAGTTGCAAAAATAATACAAAGAGTTTCTGCTTGATTTTGGAAAGTCAAAAATCATACTGTTCATCCACCAGTTTCTCTTCATATACCCTGAAGTGAAAAGTAGAATTGGAAGCCTTATTTCAAGAAAAACGCAAGACAGAGAGATGGTTTACCATCAGCATAGGCTGTCTGCTGAAGTACATAATAAGGCTGGCCCTGTGGGCTTCTCATCAAGGCCTGTGCTTCTGTGTTAAGTTTTAAAAGTTTAAGAGGATCCTGTCTGGGATTTCCTGATCCTCTTCCATAGGAGGGACATAAAATGGACCCACTGCAGAATCCTACAGAAACTCCTGCAGTAGAGTGGGCTTTGGATATAATCAGAGCCAGACAGCAGAGAAAAAGTCAAACATGTCCCCACCCACCCACAGATCACATCACAGCTGGACAAAGACATTAAACCAGGAGTTACAAATACAGGAACTATAGAGGTAGAAATATGGGGTGCTATGGAATGTAGGGCTGAGGGGACCTAATCTAATCTGGGAAAGAAAACCTCCCTGAAGAAGAGACAAGTAAGAATTCAACAGATAAAGAGAGAAAAGAAGATACCAGAGAGATGAAATAGAATATACAAAAGGAATGGCACTCAGTACTCGGGAAGAATGAAAGAGATCTAGTAAGGCCAAAATATTAAGCACTAGAAATAAGACATGAAGCCTGAGGCAAGCTAAGGCCGGATCAGATATAATCCTGCAACACATTTTAAGTAATTTAACCTAAATAGAGCAGAAAGCCATAAAAAGGGA
Source organism: Camelus ferus (assembly GCF_009834535.1). Taxonomy (NCBI): domain Eukaryota; kingdom Metazoa; phylum Chordata; class Mammalia; order Artiodactyla; family Camelidae; genus Camelus; species Camelus ferus. The sequence continues at coordinate 38,166,047 of NC_045712.1, forward strand.
TTGGAAAAGGTTTGAAAAAAGATGTGACGTGATTAGATTTGCTATTTAAAACAAACGAACACACATCCTTCCGCCCACGGTGCAGAGAAAAGTACGCACAAGGCAGGAAAGGTAGGAGGGAAGGTGAAGGCTGGAAGACCCCCAGGAGGCTGTGTCAGCAGACCAGTAAGGGGACAACCAACAGGACAGGATGAATACAGAGGGAGGCGTGAGGGAGAAGTTAATGATAATATGCTGGTTTGGGGCTTGAGTGATGACAGTGATATTGAGTGAGAGTGGGAACACTGGTTTGGGAAGCAAAAGGATACATTTAGTTTGAAATACGGAACAAAGGAGACAGGTGTGGGCTGAAAATGTACATTTATGACATTTACTTTTGTCATAAAGAAAGTAACTGAAATTCTGGGAGTAACAGATAAAATCATCAAAGGAGTGTAGCTAGGAAACCTCAACACTGAGTTTACACATTTATAAGGAAGTTTAACCTTGGCTTTTGATTTTAGAGATTCCTAATCCCCTGGGAGAAATAAGTAAAATAATTTAATGTGTGACAAAAACTGGCATTTCTTATCATTAAAAAGTTGATTATTCCAAATTACGTTAGGACTGTTGCTTAACTATCTGGAAAAAACACTTAGTGAGAGTCCTATCTCACACCACATACCAAAATAAACTGAGTAAAGGGTTAAAAATAAAAAATAAAGCCACAGAATAAAACAGATAAATGATTCATTTTAGGGTCATGGTAGATTTTTCTAAGCATTATGCAAAAAAGCACAAACTAACTACAAACAACAAAACTAGATAAATCTGGCCACTGAAAAGCAGTCATCTCTATATCAAAATACAAATAAAATTATGTTTTTTTAAATGGGGGGAGGTAATTAGGTTTGCTTGTTTATTTACCAGAGGTACTGGGAATTGAACCCAGGACCTCTTACACGCTAGGCATGCACCTTACCACTGAGCTACACCCTCCCCACTAAATAAAATTAAAAGGCAAACAATCTAGGAAAAGTACTTTTGACTTATACATCAAGGAGTTAATAGATAAAAAGATCTGATAGATAAAAGACTTCTTATTAATGAGTTAAAAAAAAAAGATGAACTTAGTGAAAAATGGGAACTACAATAAATACACCAAGAATTACAAAAGACCAACAAACACATCAAAACAAAGTTCCACCCCACTGGTAATCAAAGAAATGGGAAGTGAAAGAATGAAGAATCGATTTTTATATCAAGTTGGAAATTCTCTTTTTAATGCTAAAACTGGCAGAGGTGCATGGAAAGAGAGCTCATATGCCACTGGTGGTAATGGAAACTGGTACCATCTCAATAGAGATAATTTGGCAAAATATATTAGGTCTTAAAGTCATAGGCTGAGTTGTAGCTTGTAGGCACTGGATCTCAATCTGTACTATATATAACACCCAGCATGTAGCTCAGAGGATCCTCCAAGTCATTGGAATGTTGTAACAATGCCTATACTATTTAACCTAGTAATCCTACTGTTAGAATTTTCTGATAGAGAAGGAATTTCCCAGAGACAGAAAAAAACAAACTGAATTCTTTTGTCACCTGTAAAAAAAAAAAAAATCCCCTGACATGTTGTTGGAAAACACAATTTTTCTTTTGATGGACACTGAGGCTTAACAAATTAGCAAATTATGGCCAATGATGGTACTTCCACATGGTGAAAATTATACAGACAGCAGATAATTGAAAGTGAAAATATGTAACAATGTGGAAAAATCCTTATGCTATATGCAAGTGGAAAAAAACACAGGATATTAAAACTTAAAATACAATCATACATGAATGCTAAAATATGCATATAAATAAGATCAAGAAGGGAAATTGATTATGATCACATGAATTATGAATGATTTTCGTCTCTATTTACCAAATTTCCTCAATTATCTATATTTTGCCTTATTTTGAAAAAACTAACTTTGATTTCTCAGACTATCAAACCGTTATCCATGGTCATTTCTGCGAAATAAGATTACGGTAAACTTTTGTTTTAAGACCTTTCTTCTTGTAATGTTTGGAGGTTTTCCTGTAGAAATAAATAAATAACCCTGAAATCCAAGTGAAAAAATATTATCAGAGACTAGCACAGAGATTTCTGTACAAAGATCACATTGTTACCATAATTATAAAAAAAAAACTGGCAAATAAATATTTATGTCATATCAATATGATAGATTTTAAAACTGTTAAGAATCAAGTTTTCAAAGAATATTCATGAGAAAATACAATATGTTAAATAAAACAGGAGACTACAAAACACTGAAAAAATGTACACATATATAAAGGATTCAATAAACAGAAGTTATTCTTAATATACAGATATATACAAAAGACACACATAAAGGACAGAGGGAAACCCACCAAAACGTCAACACACTTATCTCTAGATCATTGAATGGGTTACTTTACTTTGTCCTTTATAGTCTTCTACATATTTCATTGTCCCTGCAATAAACATGAATTATTTTTATAGTCAGAAAAATAGTTACTTAAAAACAAGAGATCTCGCTAATTGGTTTAAACACACACACACACACACACACACATTTTTTAAAATGTCGTATCTAATGGATATGGTATTGGCCTCCCACTCAGAAGAAGATCGAAGTGGCAAAGTGGACTGGACTGGGAGTCAGGAAACTTTGCTCTGCCACAGCCCACATGAGTAGGCCTACGAGACAGGGTATTTGTCTGAAATAGGTGACAAATTAGATAATATCCATGAGTCCTTCCAGCTCCAACGTTCTATGAAACCCTTGACTAAATGAGTTAATTAGTTCACATAAAGCATTTATAAAGGTATCTGCCACATAGTAGGCAGTTAATAGGTGCTCAATAGGGGTTAGGCATTATTATGTTTGACACTAAAGCCTAAAGTCAAGGAAGGACAGGTTGGTGACCACCACGCTCCTCTAGACATGGATCATCTGAGCTGTCAGTTTGTCTATGTCAAAGCAAACCTGGCCTTTCTAGTTCGAAAACAGAAGTAGACAGTATGTAGACGAATAAGCTTGGTAGTGTTTAAAAAAAAACTTTTTTTTTTTTTTTTACAAAAATAGGTGGTAGCCCAAATTCAGCCCATGGTCATAGTTCGCTGACCTCCTGAATTCTTAAGTTGTACAGATGCTTCTACAAAAGCATAGTGTGTACTAATCTGTTAGTGATTTTAAGATGCTAAAAGGAACTATTTGAGTCCAGATTTGGCGGAAACTGGTATTATGGGAGGGAGATATAGATATGGATATAGATACAGATATAGATATAGATACAGATAGATATAGACATATCCATCCTCGTTTTGCTAAAACTAACAGGGAGCTGGCTTCCTCCTCATCCCTTGTAAGGTTTCTTCCTGCTGCCACTTCCCTACATTTCAAGAATTAGATTCAAGGGAAGCCACGTGGGGTTTTTTAAAAGAATTTGAAACCACAATTCCTTCCAATAAGAGAAACACCTAAATGTACTCTTCTCTGAAGCCCTTCTTGACTTGCCTGTTGGCCCCAAGTAATGTACTCACCCAGGCTGCAGCAGCACACCTTTGGCAGCCTTGGGTCACTTAGCAAGAACGTGTCCTTGGATAAATCATCTGTTCTCTCCCTACTTCAATTTCCTCACTAAAAACTACAGACAATACTTTCTTGTGAAGGTTAAATAAATTAGCACAACTGCTTCAAACAGTGCCTGGTACGTGTTAAGTGCCAAATAAATGGGGTTTAAAATATTACCACAGAAATCTGCTCACGTATTTTATCTTCCAGCACTACCCTGGAAATGTCCTCCCACTTGGCGGGCTCCGACGTCACTCACTCTGTAGCCCCGCCCCTAAGTTGCGTACTGTTCGGCCTGTAATGGATAGTAACTTCTTGTCATTAGACATCAACGTTTGCATAGTGCTATCACGTACATGCCGTCAACTGAGCTTTGTAGAGAAAAGAAGGCAGTGACAGTTCAACTTTATAGATCAAGAAACCGCCTCTGATCAAGAGACCTGGGGAATTGTAACCCAAGTCTCGAGACTCCCTAGCTACTGCGCTTTACACTATTTGCCTTCTCCTAGTAAATCGGTCCCTTTAAAAATTTAAGCTGCAGGACTGGTTACGGGGGAAGCAACTGGTATCCAAACCGAAAACTCTGGCCCCCAGGATTTCCTTTCCGAACACGGGTCCTAGCTGTTGATCACTTATCCATCACTCATTCACTCATTCATTCATTCACTCATTCACTCATTCACTCCACCATTGCCTTAAGCGTATCCTCTGTGCCAGACCCTGGTGAGTGAAGTGTTGAAGCTGCAAGCCTGTCCTGTCCGGCCGGGGTAGCCAGGAGTTCAGGGTGGCACGCGCAGGTAGCTATCCGGGGAGAAAGAGGCCCGGGCAGGCTTCCTTCATAAGCCTGTGCCCGCCGCCCCAGCCGAGATGCTGCCGGAGCCGTAGCTTTCCCCTCCCTGGGGCCCCGCCTGCTCACCGTGAGGTCCGGGGGTTCCCCGCGGGGCGGCAACCACGGTCCCACCGGTACATGGGAACCCAGGCTCAGTCCCCCGGGCCGGAAGAGCAGTGGCGCAGCCGGTAGTGCGTCACTAGCGGCGCCGCGGCTTCCGTCTCGCGCAGCCCTCAGCTGCCTCTCTAGGATCGGGAGGAGCATCTCGATGGGGGTCCCAAAGAAGATGACGCGCGCCTGGTTTCGCTCCACGCCCAGAGGCGTTCATGATACCCCATGAAAGACCGCCTTGGGCCTGAACACAGTGACCACCTCATGCCTCGGGAAAACTGTAGATGGGGGAGTTACAGTTGGAAAGAGTGCTGAGTAGGAGTCAGAATGGGCCATCTTAGCAAGGGACTAGTATATTCCATCAGCTGAAAATAGCTCCTGATTAAGAACCTTGACCTCAACACTGGGCTCTGACCAGGGGGCTGGATGGTGGTTCACAAGAGAGGTGCTTAAAAAGAGATGAAAAGAACAGAGTTACGGCACCCGTCTATCCACAACTCAATCCATGGCATCAGTCACAAAGATTATATATACATTAAATCAGTGTGTTCCTGAATTGAATTCCTTTTGAATTAAAGATTGCCCTTGAAAAAAGGTCATTAACAAGTCTCTCCTCACTGACTTGTCTGCAGGCTATTCAGAATTCCCTGCTGTCCAGCTCCCCTCTAGTCTGGCTTCCCAAATGCCCAGCCCTCTGGAATCTCGCCCTAGAGTTTTCCAAAGAATTCTCTTTCCAGATTCGTTTGCTTCTTTTCAATTTTGGTATCAATATCTGAACAAGGCACAGGAGATCAAAATAAATAATATGTAGCAAAAATGAAAACAGAATCATCTTTATATTCTAGATGGGAAACATGAGACTATATTTAGATTTGAGGAAACCCAATGAACAACTCCCTTTAAAGAAGCAACAGGGGGAGGGTATAGCTCAAGGTGGTAGACCGCATGCTTAGCATGCATGAAGCCCTGGGTTCAATCCCCAGCACCCTCTCTAAGAATAAGTAAACCGAATTACCTCCCCCCACCACAAAAAAAAAAAAAAAAAAAAAAAAAAAGCAGCAGCAACATAGCACTGGGGCCAAGAATGTGGTATCTGGGGCCAGATTGCCAGCAGTCAAATGCTGCCTCTGCCACAAGCAGTTACTTGACTTCTCTGTGCCTCAGTTTTCCTATCTGTAGAATGGGTTAATGCTAGTACCTTTTTCATGACGATGTTTTTAGAATTTAAAAAATTAATGGGCAGTGCATTACAGAAACAGCCTCTGGTTCAGTTATTGCCTGTAAGAGGGCCAATATGTCCTTAGGGTGTTTCATTTCTTTATTTCCCGAGGTTAAGAGACTTCTCTTCCAAATTTCCCCATGAGCATGGACCACGATAAATGCTTATTTAGAGTCCGTGTAAATATTAACCCTTCTTCCTTTTGATATTTGGAGGGCCCGGGTTAGTGCTATAAGTTCAGCCTTTTGGGCAGAGGTGGCTGGGGGGAGTGCAAAAGCCTCTGTCATCTGGGACTCAGTGGTTACCACGTTACCAGCTTTACATTGTCCATTTTTTATGTAGCTGCTCTTGTCTGTAAATAGTTTCCAATCAGGTTCCGGGAGAGGCTTGTCGTTTAAATTTAATCTGCTTGAATAAACAGTTTCTAGTTTCTAGGCAGTCATGATTTAATTTGTTGTTTTCAGGTTCTGCAGTGCATGTCGGTAGCAGGGTGGCTGGGTTTAAAGTCGTCACTGTTCTTAAAGTGATGGTTAGGTTATCTAGTAAAGTTGCTTGATATTTTCCCATTCTTCCTGTGGGGAGCCAATATCCCCCTTTCTGCTGTAGTAACACAGTGATCTGATGAGGCACGTAGATTACTACGGTCTGTCTAGGGTGAACTTTTCCACTTCCTGCAGCAAGTCACAGGGGGCTGCAACTGCTTGAAAGCATGGGGGCCATCCTTTTGCTGTATTGTCCAGTTGCTTGGACAGATGTGCAACTGGGCGAGGGATAGTCCCAAGCATCTGGATTAAGACACCCAGTACTATCCTCTGCTGCTCGTGCACCTATAGCTTGAATTCCTCTTTTAGGTCTGGCAACCCCAACACTGGAGCTGAGAGCAATCGAGTCTTAAGAGTGGTGAACACCTGCTGCCATTCCCCCGTCCATACCAAAGGTTCTGTGTCTGTGCCTTTTAGAGCGTAGTAAAGGGGTTTGGCTATCAGTCCGAAATAAGGTATCCAAATTCTACAAAATCTGGCCATTGGCAAGAAGCCCCGCAACTGTTTTTTGTTAGGTGCAGACTGCCATCTTGTGGTCATATAAGAGATTGCGTGTCCGTAATCCTTCCGAAATAAAGTACCCAAACCCTACATAATCCGACCCCTCTCAAGAAGCCCTGCAACTTTTTTTGTTAGGTGCAGACTGCCATCTTGTGGTCATGTAAGAAACTGCAAGTTCCTTAGGCTATCCAGAATCCTACATAGGTTACTTGCTTCTAGCAAACTTGGGCTTTATTGGGGGAAACGTTACATCCACACCAAGCCAAGTGATTAAGCAGTTACTGTGTTTTCCTTACAATAATCAAGGGCTGAGCTTGTAATTAACAAATCATCCACATATTTTAAGAGGACTCTTTGATTCAGGTGTAGATTTCTAAGATCTAGAGCTAGTATTTCATTAAAGATGGTTGTAAAGGATCTTGGGTGGCAATTGTTATGGGGGTCTTTAACATGCTAAGAGCCCCGGGCTCCATCAACCATTACCTTCCTCATCTATGGTTCCTTGGGTGATCAGTACATTGGAAGGTGCTTGTTCTTCCTTTTCTTTCTTTGATTTTAGTTTTGGGCAATCCTTTCTGCAGTGTCCCTCCTCTTTGCAGTAGACACACTGATTAATAGTCATGGCTGGCTTTTTCTTATCTCCCTCTTGCTCTTTGGGCTTTTGTTGACTAAAGGCCCTTGAATGAGTTGGCTTTCTGTTTCTCTCTTCTCTAGCATTATAAACCTTAAAGGCAATGTCCAATAATTCTCTGGGGTTTTTGGCTCCTGCTCCTTCAATCTTGTTTAATTTATGCTTTATACCACCTGAGCTCTGGCTGATGGAAGTCCCAGTTACCACGCGTGCATGTTCAGGATCATCAGGATTACGGTGCTGCACTTTCCATAAGCCTGATGGGTCCATTCCAGAAAAGTGGATGGGCTTTCTGTTGGTTCCTGTTTCAGGGCTTGCACCTTGTCAAAGGTAGTCTGTTTTGGGAAGCCCTTTCTGAGGCTAGCTAGGACGTATTGTCTATCGTGGGCATTTGTGTGTTTCCCTGATTTAGACATTGGGCCTCCTGAGTGGCCTCTGAAACCATTCTTTTTCTTAGTCACAGGTGGATAACTATAATTTGACCAGTCATTCAAAATCCTACCCAATGGGCTATTGGATGGAATAGATGGCACGCCCCTCATAGTAACTTACTTCAAATACGAGAATACAAATTTCATGTTGTAATGTCATAACTTTGTCAGCAGATGGCAGCAGAGACTTACAAATGTCAGGTTAGGCCATATACCAAAAACCCCCCAAAAAACCAGATTCAGATTTTACTCTCGCCTCCAAGTTTTCTTAGCCCAAAATCTCCGTAACCGGTGGGTACCCATTGTGCTTCAGATTCGGACGGGAGTTCCCCACCTGTCTAACTAGGGAACTCCCAGTGGGAGATCAAGGGGCCTCAGTCATCATGGGGAACTTACCTTAGGCCTGCCCATTAGATGCGATGCTTCAGAAGAAACAGAGCTATCTTTTCTCCCTCCAAGGAGTCAGTTAGGGCAACTGCAGTCCGCTGACGGGTGGAAGGGCAGAGGACGAAAGGATCCCCAGAGCAAAACTGGCCCTGGCAGCTGCTGGGCTCCATTCTCCATCATCCCTCCCGTCAGCATGGAAGGGCAGTTGTTTGAGTCTTGTTGGCCCAGCAACACGGTCGAACCTGAAGCTCCTCTTAGAAGAGGGTGGTCTCACACCTCACATAAATTTGTTGCCAAAAGATTGGCTACCGTCCTTGATGAGCCAAACTGAAACTGAGAGACAGGGTCTTAGAGCTTAGAAGAAAGAGGTAGCTTTACTGCTTCACCAGGCACCAGGGACTCACAGCAGGCTGGTGCCTTCAAAACTGTGAGCCCATCTTGGGGCTGGGGCAGGGTGATTATATAGCCATGGCTCAAACAATAATGCAACGGTAACAATCAACTAAATAATTTTCTTGTCATAAGACTTAGAGTGGTCTCATGGTGTCTCCAGATGACCAATTTGACAGAGGCTAGCGGCTGTCACTCTTTCGATCTCTTTATCTTGTAAGAGCCATGGCCTGGTCTTCTTGGTAATTCAGGCTATTTTGTAAGGTTACAGTCCTGTGACCTTCTCCCTGGAGAACAACTCAGAAACCAAGTATGATTATTACTCTTGACTACTGGAATAAAGCAGGGACAGTAAAATCAATAGCTTCATTTTAGCAATGGTCCTGGGTGAGCAATAAGAGTGAGCAATCTGTTAGCCTAAGTGTGGCCATTTTATTAATCCTCCTTCAAAAGGACTAACTGTAAACTGGGGGAAATATCTGCAATACATATAGCGGCTGGGAAGAGTAATTTCTTTAATACAGAACTGGTAGAAATAAATTCTTAAGAGGGTCAACAACCCAACAGAAAGACTGCTTAAAGAACATGAACAAGCAATTCACACAAAAAGGAACTACACATGGCTTCTGAACACAAGACGTGATATATAGTTTCACTTATAACTGAATGCAAATTAAAACATGAGAGCATTTTTCCTTTACCAGATCAGAAAAGACGAAGTGTAGTTTTATGGAGGATTCGGGGAAATGGGCATTTTCATACACATACTGGGAAATGCATTTGCAATTTCTATCAAAATATCAAATGCACCTACCTGGTATCAATTTATCCTGCAGACAAAGTTGTACACGTATCAGGGGCAGTGTGCTGGGATATTCAGCATGGCATTGGAACAGCAAAAGATAGAAATGAACCTGCGTGGCCACCAACAGGGCACTTGCCACATGAATCATGGTACATCCATACAATAGAATATCACACAGCAGTGGAAAAAACGAATGAGGTAGACCTTACAGGCTAAACGTGAACCATCTCCAAGATGCACTAAGTGAAAAATAAAAGTATAGACAGTGTGTATCCTAAGCTTGTGTGTGTTGTGTGTTTTAAAGGGGAATACGTGATTGTAAATGCATGTCCAGAAGAACCCTCAAGGCATTGACAACAGTTATCTCTGGGGAGCTCCTATCTGGGGTACTCTGGGCTGGAAGAGAGAGGACCTCTTCACTGTTTGCTTCGGTACCACTGAAATTTTTAACCACAGGCAAGCACTCTTCTAATTTAACAACGCACTTTTAAGGGCGAGAGCATAGTAGAGTGCACACTTAGCATGCATGGGGTCCAGGGTTCAATCCCAGAACCTCCATTAAAAATTAGTAAATAAATAAACCTAATTACCTTGCCCCTCCTGAAAAGAATAAAAATAAATGGAATGATAAAAATAAGTAAATAAATAGTTCTTTAAAAAGTGAACCCAGAGCTTAGTGCCAGGTTTAAAAAAAAATACCAAAACAAAGCACTTGCAGATGAGGAGAGGGGTTCCTGGGGCACACTGGGAAAGGAGCTCGGGAGAAGCAGGCATGGGCTTTGGCCTCAGTTACTCTAATCCTGACTGTGACTGCTGACTTTGAAAATGAAGATAAGAGAGCTTCCCTCCTTGGGCGAGAATTAAATGAGATAAAAAAACATCTGGCACTCAGCATGGTGTCTAGCACACAGGAACTCCTCAACCAGGGAGCAGTTACAGCCTTGCTACTGGCTCAGCAGGTGAACTTGGGGAGCCAGCCCGGTAGCCAGCCTCCCCCGCCCCCTTTCCAACACTGCAGGAGTGCCAGCCACAGAGCAGGCCCAGGGAGGCCCAGGGAGGCCCAGGCCAGGCCCCCTTTGTCACAGGGCAGGTCTCGCAGGGCTTGGAAGCCTGGATTTCTGGCTTGGGAATTTGCTGCCTGATTTTCCCTGCCCCAAAGGCCTGGTCATTCCTGGCCCTTCTCTTACCCAGCCCTTCTCCTCTGGCCGCTGCCCATGCCGGAGTCAGAATCCCATGGTCCTTTCTTGGACTCTGATGAAAGCTGTCTGTATGGTCGCTGAGGATCCTTTCTCCCCTGACCAGCTGAGCCTCCACACTCCAGCCACAACTCTGTCACCAGCACTGGGGTTACATATATTTCTCAGCTGAATTTCTCTGCCTGGCATTTGGGCCTTGCTAACTGGGCACTTTATTTCCCCAGACCCTTCTTCTGCTGCCCCCCACGACCCTTCCACACTCCACAAGAAAGTCATACCGCTCCAAACAAGCCATGATCTCTTTCTTTTATTAACTCTTCCCTTCCTGATCATAAAAGTAATTGAGGCTCACTGTAGAAAATGGAGATAATGCAAGAAAATGGAACCACTGTTAACACCTGATGTACTTATTTCCTGCCCATCTCTTCTGTGCATGTGCATTTAAGGAAACTGGGCTCTCTGCACACACCACTGCATTTTGTACTTCGCATTTTTCACTTAATAGTATTGTGAACATTTTATCATATCACTAAATATTCTTTAAATTATGATTTTTTAGTGGGTGCCTAATATTCCATCAACTGCGGTGTAATCATTCCTCTATTGTTAGTCACTGGGGGCTGTTTCTATTTTTTGGTAAAATATTTACATTGACTAGTATATAAACTGTTGTCAAAAATACTCATTTTTAGGAGCGCTTTCTAGAAGTGGTGCCACTGTGTCAAAGGATATCAACATTCTTTTAAAAATCGTTTAGCTTCCCCTGAAACAATAATGGATTAAAATGGTTTAAAACACATAAATAACAGTGAAGGGTTAAGGGGAACAAATTTCTAGAAGATGGAAAATGGATGAAATGGTAACTGAGAAAGCTGGGTGGAGGGAGGAACGGACTGAAACACCCGCTGAGGGTGGCACAGTGGAAGGAGGGAGCTGAACTACCTGCCAAAGCCCAGCCGACCTGGGACCCGGAAACCCCAGGTGCGATGAGGGGGCAAGGGGGGCTAAAAATAGGGCACTAACTGCAAGCCTGTCATAGCACTTGATTCCCGTCCCCCCCACTCTTACATCATCCAAACCCCAGACAAAAACATCAGAGGATCTTTTGCTCAAAAAACATAAGAGCCCCAGCCAAACGATCTCTGCATTCTGGCACTGAGAGGTCTCCAGGTAAACAGCCCGCTCACCACCAACCCACTCCAGAGGGAAGCCTTTTACTGAGCCAATCCCAACGCCTCCCCCACACCCCGGTATACATATATGCTCGTGTGTATCTGTGAGTGTGCGTGTGTCAGTAAGGATCACAACACATTTGAGGCAAGTCTCTAAAGAGAGAAACAAGATAAACCAAGAGAAAAAAGGACCCAGGCCAGGGGAATGAAGGTGATATGACAATTCAGATGACAGAAGAGACTTTCAGGAAAACCCTTACAATACTGAGGTTGGAGAGATGTCTCTAAAATGAGGATAGTGTGCCACAGACAACAAACTGAAAACAAGGAAAGGCTCTTAGAAATTAAACTGCCAACATAAAAAATTCACTGGAAAAGTTGAAAAATAACCAGGGAACTCTCCCAGAAAATGGCATGAGATGAGGAAATGGAAGTAACAGAGAAAGTAACTGAGGATTAATCCAGAAGGCCCAACGTTTAATTGACAGGAATTCCAGAAAAAGCAAAAATAGAAAAAAAAAGGGAGAAGTGTCACATAACAAGAACATTTCCAAGAGTAGAAGTACCTGAGTTGCTGGACTGGAAAATCCCACTGAGCACACTGGGGAAGTGAGTGCACCAAGGGTAAAGAGGGGACTTTAAAAGCTTCCAAGGGGTGGGGAAGCAGATTGCAGTAATGTAAATTCTATTTATGGATCGTCAAAGAAATCAGAATCAGACTGGAATCAGACATCTCATTAGCAACGGTGGATGCTGCAAGTCAGTGAAGCAATGTCTACCAACTTTGGGGGAAATTTTTCAACCTAGAATTTCAGAGCCAATCAAACTACCAGTCAGGTGTGAGGGCAGAGAAAGTTGTTTTAGATATAAGCACTCGAAACTTTTGCCTTCCACATACTCTTTCTTGGGAAGTGACTTGAAGTGCTGCAGTGAAATGAGAGAGTAAACAGACAAAGAGGAAGCTAGGGAATTTAGGACGCACTGGAGCACAGCGTTAATGACTGAAAGGCAGGCAGAAAGAACCTCAAGGACAGACTGGAGCAGGAGGCTGCAGGTCTCTGGAAGGGAAACAGACAGGAAAAAGGGGACTCAAGGAGTATGCAATTGGATGGAGAATTTGCAAATAACTGAGGTTGCGTTAAAAGCAACAGGTACAAGGGGAAAAGAAAGACAACTGGAAACTTCAGTAAAAACAAAATACTGCTCCTAAAAGGATATGTAATCACAATAAACTACTTGGATCTGCAGCGAACATTTACACAGTCGTAAAAACATTCATGCTGTTTATTTCAACTTTCAGAACAAATCAATAAACAAAGCATCAAACACTGGTTACAGAGCAGAATTCAGGAATGATTAGACTGGACACTGTCAGAGGCAGAGGTGGAAAAGGGGAGGAGACAGAAGGAGAGCGCATCCCACAGTCTACAAATGGAGAACTGAGACACGGCTTATAGTTAACACAGCAAAACTAAATTTGTAATTATAATAAATAATTTATTTTTTCCTGATGATAAAATTTCTTGCCTTATAAAAAATATGGGAATTACTTTTAAAAAAACATTTAATCACCCACAATTCCATTATCCCTAGGACCTGGGTTTGAGCCCAAGCTCTGCAGTTTACCATTTGTATGGCTGTGAACAAGTCACTTGACCATTTATAACATTTGCTTATATTTCCTTCAGGTAATTTATCTATATACTTTTTAAATAGTATATAGTATAGGTAACAACATTATATGAGAACTGTACTATATACACAATTCTGAATCCAGGTTTTTTTTTTTCACTTTAAAGCATAAAGTAAAACTCTGAATACACAGATCACACGCGTCTGTACTTCTAAACATACTTCTTGGCCACAGGGCAGTCAGACGTTTCCCAGAGATGGGCTTGAGCCAAATCTTAACAAAACCAAAAGTCAGGCAAAGCAGCCGGGCTGCGTGGGGAGTGGTGGCAAGGCATCACAGGCACCAGGGACGCTGTGAGCGAAGGCACAGAGACAGCAAGCGCAGGCCCCCAGCTGCGGGGAAAGCTGCGAGGGAAGGAAAGCCAGGAGGCTGGAAAGAGACCGTGCAGAGCTTAGCAGATCGTGTTAAGGAATCCAGACAGTTGTCCTGTGAGAGACATGAGAAGAGAAGAGGGTATGGTAGACCTTGTTTGCTCTGGCACCCCAGGATCTAGAACCATGTTTGCCGCAGAGGGAGTACATAATCGCTGTTTCTGTAATCGATGCACCATACCTGGGAAGCCAGAAATGCCTCCTGGGTCTCTGAGTGCTGGATAATGCCCTCCCCGTGCTGAGGGAGGGAATCCAGGAGAAGCAAGGTTTAAATGGTTAGGAGTCTGAGCAACATCCTTAGAGATTCCATAGTCTGACCTCGTTTTTTAAGTCACGATTTTGCAGCAGTGCAGCCCCAGGCGTGGGGTGTGGTTCCACAGGCTCCGTGGAGCGGCCTCAGGGAGCCTATATGCCCCCACAAACGAGCACGGATCTGCCCGAGCACTGTGCTTCTCCTGAAGGGGACCCACCACCTCCATCAGACTCTTAGAGGGGCTGCGACCCCCGGAAGATCAGGCACACAAGTGGAGAAGTGACGGAAGCGGGGGAAGGACGACTGCCGAGGGAAGGGAGGGGACCCAGAGCAGAGGAACGACCAGCCTCCTGAGGAGTCCACGGCCAGCTGTGTTGGGTGGGGGGGGGTGTTGATGGCGAACCTCTCCCCCATGCTCCCAAAACACCTGCACGTGATTTCATCAACACCTTCGCACCCTTGTGCTCCACTTAACACACCCTCTGTTGGTCTCATTTGAGGGTAAAAACAGACTTCTTGGTTCTGTCCTTAATGTAGCTTCAAGTCTGATAGCTCTTGGTGACTTAAGAAAATGGGGCTTCAAAGTTCCCATTCATTTCTAGCCAGACCAGCCCAGAAAGAAGGGAGGTGACCCCAAAGAAAAGGAAAACCTAAGCCAAGTCTGACAACAAGGGGTAGCTGCTCCTCTCCCATCAGAAGCCCTACAGAAACACGTGGGTGGTAATTTATTTTGAGGGCTGAGATGGAATTGCGAGAGAGAGCTGTTATGAGTTGGAGAAGGATCTGACCTGTCTAGCCATCTACTAGGCTCCCATGATTTGTGCAGGACAGGGGTCCTGAAGCTGGGTGTAGATTTGCAGAAACCCAGATATGGACATGAAATACAAGCAGAAATGTAAAAAGCCACTTTGTTGAATGAGGAAAATAATAGCATGTTATGTAGAACTTGGTTTGCTTATATAAATAAAATGTTTGGTATATTCACCTAAAATACAAATAAAGTAAGTTAGGTTACAGAGTCCTAGCAGCCAAGCATCGTGAGCAGCACAGGAGGATGCAGAGCAGCCAACATCGAACCTGCCCCGACCCCCCACACACCCGGACCTTTACACTGGAGCCCCCGGCCTCTGGTCACACACGTTTGCGGCCCGCAGGTTTCAGGCTGCAGTGGCTCAGTAAGCCGGATGAACACTGGGTTCTTCTACAGATTTAAAAAAACACTAGGGCCTGGGAATGGAAACATTTTCAAGTGTCCTAGACGTCTCTAATATGCAGCCAAGGTTAAAAAGCCACTGCTTTACTGCAAGGTTGGGTCAGTGATGCCCAAACCCAGCTTTCCATCATAATCACCTGGCTCTTCTGAACTCCCTATGAATGGAAATCTTCAGCCAGGAGATCACCACCATCCATGGCTGAGTATTTCATTATGTGGGAATATACAACGTGAAGCTCGAACAGTTTAACCGTCTTACTGGTCACAGGTCCCAGCTGACACGTTTCAGGAAAGCATGGGTCAAGGTCACAGATCCCGAGTCTTCAGACCTGCTCTCCCTCCCTTCTGAGCCTCCTGACCACGCAGAGGGACACCTAACTTAGCTACACTAATCTCCGAAGAGACATGTGGTGTTATCTTTGGGCCCCTCCACTCCCAGTCAGGGGGACAGGAAGAGTCACGCCCAGGGTCTGTGAGGGCGTGAGCATTTTCCATTCTTACTTTTGAATCCTGACTTTTCTGTATGTCCACATGATTTGGAGTGAAAATGGGAAAAGAAGTCACATACGTTTTGATGAAAGGCTATGGTTAAAGGGGAAAAAAGGTGAAGAAGCTTCCTCGTGTACGCCTTCTGTATGTGAAAGTGCTCTGTAAACTACACACCACCATGTTAATTAACAGTCTTGTAGAAATGAGACAATAAATGCATGGACTTGTTATGCACAACTGCCTTCACCAGGCACCACGTTACAATAAACACTCACATGACGAGAGCCGAGTGGAGACAGACCCAGAAATCAGGAGACTCAAACCCCAGTCTTAGGTTTGCTGCTTGCTGGTCACACTGCCTAAGGCACACCCCAGAATCTGTCACCTCAGCTTCCTCACCTAAAAACGAGACTGTATACCCCTTTCTCAGGCTCTTCCATGGATCCGGCACAGAGGGTGGTGAGACACACATGAACGTGGCAGAACAAAGGGAACCTGGTTTAGGACCTGGGTCTGAGTACAGGCTGTCACTTCCTCCTCGGTCCTGCGTTAAATGACCTCTCTCTGGTAAAAAGGGCAAACACCTCTTCCACCGTTAAAGGGATTAGGGAAACGATCTATGTGAAAGCAGGAGGTAAGTGCCGGGAACCATGACTCCACACGTGAAGGCGCACAGACCAGGAACCCAGTTCTGTATAAATACAAGGCAGTGTCATTCCATAACTCTACCACTTGCATAGCTTTAGAAACTGTTTTTTCCGGGAGTAAAGGCTCAATGGTAACACAGGTATCTTACCTCAGCCACTTTCTTCATCCTTCTAAAACTTCATATTCCAATACCTCTGAACTTTAAAAAAAAAAAAAAAACAACAAACAAAGACCTTGGGACTCCCAGCCTGCCTCCTCCCTCGCCTTTCATCTCCCTCTTCGGTCCTCTCAGTGGTCCACCACTCCTTCTGAAGCCCATCCAGAAAGTGACAGTGACACCCAAGCTGCGCCCCCCTGGCTGGGCCGGCGCCGGACGAGAGCAGAGACAACGTGGGCACGCCTCCAGGGAGCTTTATTCTCCGACTCCCCTGTCTGGGAGTGGGCTGTTAGCAGCCTCTCAGAAGAATGGGATGCAACGGCAACTGGGCGCAAGTCACTAGAAGTTGTTCATCTTAGCAACGGGGCGCAGCCCAGAGGCATTCACGGCCCGGCGTGCTGTCTCCATCAGTCCTCACGTGCTCGGGCAGGCAGGCAGGAAATGGTCAGAAGAGAATCGTCCAAGGTCCCGAGAACTTTACCACACCAACGGTCACAAGGTCCGGGCAATGAGAGGAACGGCTGTTTTCTACTTCCATCCATTTTAGAAGCAGAAGACTGTAGGGTTTTGTTTTGTTTTTTTAATTACCTAGGGAATGGAAAGCTTATAAATGTTCATAGGTGAGTTGTTGGTGAATTGCTACCCCAAGTGGTTTCCGTAACTAGTCACTGCTTAACCCCAAACACTGGAACACAAGGTTCAAAGCTCTGGATCCATCAGGCTGACCCACACCAAGAACCTGCCCGTCGCTCAAAGACATTACCAGAATTTGACAAAACAAAATTAAGTGAAAAATACCTTTATCGCTGAGCTCTGTATGACCATTTCTAAGAAAGCCACGTTCCATCTCAGACCACGTGACCACCGAGGGCACAGTTAAAAACCAAATCCTTGCCGCGAGGCCTTCGTTTTCATTTTCTGTAACTGAGATGCTTGCCTTGTGTTTTGTGCCGCACTCCTGAAAACTGCTACGTTTAAGGATACAGCAGGCCTCATCTTCACAAAGGCGGAAGAAAACAGCAAAGCGGTGTCTGACCGGCGGCGGGGCAGGCTCCGATCGGCGCCTGGGGGTCTTCCTCGGCCTTTACGTGCTCTCGACAAGGTGGGTCCTGTGGTGCCGCATGAGGTGCGAGTTGGAGATGAAGGCCGCGCCACACCTGGCGCACTCGTAGGGCTTCTCCCCGGTGTGGGTTCTCTGGTGCACGGTCAGGCTCGACCTCTGCCGGAAGGCCTTGCCGCACTCGCTGCACGTGTAAGGTTTCTCCCCGTTGTGGATTCGCTGGTGAATGAGCAGGTACGAGCTGCAGGTGAAGGCCTTGCCGCACTCGTTACACACGTAAGGGAGGTCCCCACTGTGAATCCGCTGGTGCACGATAAGGCAAGAGAGCTGACTGAAGGCTTTCCCGCACTCGCTGCAGTCGTAAGGTTTCTCTGCAGTGTGAATGCGCTGGTGCACAATCAGGTGTGAAAAACAGCTGAAGGCTTTTCCACACTCTTTGCACTCGTATGGCTTCTCACCAGTATGGCTTCGCTGGTGCACGATGAGATTTGCACTCTGGGTGAAGGCTTTGCCGCAGTCATTACAGGCAAAGGGCTTCTCCCCCGTGTGGATCCTCTGGTGGACGATGAGGTTTGAGCTCCGAGTAAACGTTTTCCCACACTCGTTACATTCGTAGCATTTTTCAGTAATGTGGACTTTCTGGTGCCGAGCAAGCTGTGAGCTGTAACTGAAGGCTTTCTCGCATTCACTGCACTTGAAGTTTTTTTCTAAGGAGTGGATTTTTTGATGTACAGTCAGATTTGAACTCTGAGTGAAGGCTTTCCCACATTTGGCACAAACATAAGGTTTCTGTCCCGTGTGGATTCGCTGGTGCACAACCAGGTTTGCGCTCTGGATGAAGGCCTTTCCACACTCGTGACATTCGAAGGGTTTCTCCCCTGTGTGGATTCGCTGATGCACTACGAGGTTCGCGCTCTGACTAAAGCCTTTCCCACAGACGCTACATGTGAAAGGCTTCTGCCCAGACTGGCTTTTCTGGTTCTTAACCGTGCCAGAACTAGGGCTGTAACTCTCCTCAGATCTGTGACATTTCTGGTCTTCCTCTTCTTTGATGTTTTCAGGTACCTGACAGTCCTTCACTGCCACTTGTCTGAAATCTTTCTTTTCCCTCTTTATTCTCTGTCTCTTTAACGTGTTCCCTTTTTCACAGGCTTCTCCTAACTCAGGTCCTTGAAGCTCAACTTTCTGGATTCTTCCTGATATTATGAAGGGTTTTTCTGCTTCATCACATATCTCGGTTTTTGGAACCAATAACTGTGGGTTCTTGGTCTCAGCAGCTGAAACAACAGACAGTATATATGTCAGAATTTTCTGGCCTAGAAAGAACACAGGATGACCCAGTCGTGAAGGCCGGGGAGCATGTGACTTAGTGCCTCTGCAAAGCGGCTTCGTCAAAGGAAAGAACTCCTCAAATGTCACCTCTCTTCTGTGCCCTCCTCGCACCTGGAGCAGAACTCACTGACTCATGGCCTTTCCCGCACACCCACCAACCTCCGTTAGACATTTTAACCCACTGCTTCAGGCCAGGGACATCACCTCCAGGCAGCTCTCCTCCTGTCCCCGATGACTAATCTCACAATAAAAAAACTGGTTCTGAAGAACACCAGTCTCCCCCAGGCCTGCCTTCTTACCTCAGCTACCTAGTGTGGATTTGCTTACAACCCACCACTGATTAGGGGCATTCCTTTCCTGTGAAAGAAGATCTAGGAGACTTAGGCTTTTGTGTATGGATACCAAAGAAAGGACAAGCGTGGACAGAAGGGGGTCTCACTGGATGCCAAGAGGGCCTCAGCAGCCCAAAGCATCCAGAACACTGAGAGACTGTGCAGCACAGACGTTAAGAACATGGATTCTGGAGCCAGACTGCCTGGTTTCAAGCCCCTGCTCAGCCACTTACCCTCTGTGTGACGTTGGGCTAGTAACTTAACTTCTCTGTGCCTCAGTTTCCTCATCTCTAAAACAGGGACAATAACAGTCTCTACCTCACAAGCCCATGAGAGGACTAGCTGACTTACTCTACGCCAGTTGCTGAGAACAGCCACGGGGCACAGCAAGTGGCTCTGAGTGTCTGCAGCGACCTTCAGCCTGACCAGTGGAGCCACGGGTCAAAGACGGGAAGATGAACCTTAGGGGATGGAAGCTGCAAGGGTGACAGACGGCAGCACTAGAAAGGACTAAAGAAGGACAGGAACAGAGTACACAGCTTACCCACTGTGCCAAGGAAAGCTGATCTTTTTGAGTTAAGTTTGAGACACAGCACAACCCACTCCATAATGCCTAAAAATATCGTAAGAGCACCAAAACAACCTGAAGTTTTAGAACTCTGACTAGTCTCTGGCTGCTCCACACTGCCCCAGAACCCTACTGGTATCAAAAGTGGTCCTGCCATCAGTAACATCATAATTCTTTATGTCCCACCCCTACCACCCTTGACCCCAGAGTGTGCACCCACACAGCCCAGCATTGGTAGTGAACCCTTGACAGGTGATTCTGAATTAAAACTAAGCTCCGAAAAACTAGTCAGATAATACGGCAAGTGAAATGAAGGCCAGCAGGAGTGGGAGGCAAGCCTGCACAGGAGGGAGGGATTCCCACTGGTGGTGTGAGCAGTAAAGCTGTGAGCTGCAGGTCACGCGGCAACTGCACAGGGGAACCCAGCATCCAGACGTCCCACCGGCACAGGCCAGGGCAACTCTCCAGCCATTAAGACAAGTGGGTGCTACAGGGATGTCAGGTGGTGCAAAGCAATACCGGGCAAGGAGAACAGCCCAGTCTGGTTGCTTGGCTAACGTTATGGCTACATGCAACTCCATCACAACCATTCAGAAAGAAGGCCGGCGTCAGAGAAGGGGAATGCCTGAGCACTGGGTACAGCAGAGCCCTGAATGTGACAAAAACAAAAAAATCCGAAAGGCAAATCTTTCTCTGGTTATTTTCATTCTTATTGTTCTGATTTTTTTAATCTCTTCCATTTTTCTCCCTGTAGTATAACTGCTCTTGTATCTTCTTTCTTATCTTACTTCCTCCCTGTTACCTCTTTCCCCTATTGCCTCTTCACCCTTCCTTTCCTGGTTTTTATGTAAAAACACCTTTTGTGTATGCAATATTCTGAATTTTTCTAGATGTATAAAGGAAATTTAAAAAATTATGTCTAAAAACTTGATTTTAAATGAATAAACTTTGATAAATTCAATATTAATTAATATATATGAAAGTGCAAATAAAACTCTCAGACATTAACAACCCAGTAACACATCAAAATTTCCCAAGGACTTTCTGTATATTATACAATTTTATCATCAAGATGAAACTATTCTCATTCACTTGCATGGGAGCTAAAAAAGAGCAAGGCTGTTCTCATTCCCTGCTATATCCCTGGCACCTTTCACACTACCCGGCGCATAGGAAGCAGATCCCCAACAAATCCTGTACTTTCGGAATGAATACAGCCCAGTTTACAGAACAGGAATGGAGGTCCAGAAAGAGAAAGGACTTACTCAAGGTCAAAGAGCTGTCAGAGGCAGGGCAGCAGCTACACCTGAGTCTCCTTCTCAATGCTGGAGCTCGGTGTTCTCACCATTACCTTCTATGACAGAAATGGCTGGCAGAGAGGTCGGCCTCGGCTGGGACCAGCAGAGAAAGAAAACAGTGGCCATTCCTGGTGGATGGGTGTAGATGTTGGACTTAAGGCTATTAATGACTGACTGATAAGGCAAGGAAACAGAAAAGAAATGACATACAGGGGAAGGCACCCGAGAGAATGGGACAGAAAGTGGGGAAAAGCAGCTGCTGAGAGTTTGAGGAATTAAAGAAGAGACAAGAAAATGAAAGGTGACAATCTTAACCGTTCCCACAACACTGGTTTAAGAAAGTGCCTTGGTCCACAAATGCTTGAGGACTTGGCTAGGGAGGAGAGTGGGTTCGGAATATTCAGACACAGACCAGTACTGGGCAGACTCATAGCATGCGAGCGCCTGGGGGCCTCAGCAGTCATCCAGGGGCTGCTTCCGCAGCACACACTCATGGCTGCCACACTGCTAACCCACAGATACATGTCACTCCTTCACAGGCAAGCTTCTGCCGCTGCCAGTTAGACATATCCTGAGGCCTAGCTTAGAGAGAACCAGGTGGTAAGCAGCCATCAGTATCCTCCATGAAGACCTAGCTTTGAACGTCATTATGGCTGACACAACTGCTCAAAATCCTTCTTTTTTTAAATTTAGGTATAGTTGATTCACAACGTTGTGCTAGTTTCTGGTGCACAGCCCAGTGACTCAGTTATACATATATATATATTTCTTCATATTCTTTTTCAAAATCCTCTTGAGTTTGCACAGAGATCTATGAAAACAGCACATTCCCAGTGCATTTCCTCAAAATCGCCACAAAAGGTGACCCTTCCTACCTCAGGCAGCTTCTCCTGCAGGCTCACCAGCCTACAAGAAACATGAAGCACATGAAGAGGACACGTGTCTACATGCATGAACAGATGGGAAATCTGCTGAACAATCCGTGTGATTAAAAGGTGAATCTGGAGTTCACCTGTGTCTGTCTGGTGTCTTGAGACTGTGTGCAAAATAAACCATTTCCTGCGACAAATGCATGGGCATCTCTCAGCATTCCTCTCTACAGCGCTCCCTGACACTTTCAACACTTCAATACTCTCTGCTGCTCAGGCTAGCAGACCAGACCACCACAATCCGAAAAGATTCTGAGAAACCCCAAAGGTCAGATTCAGAACCAGGTGGTTGAACCTTACCTAGATAGGTCATGTTCCCATGAGTCTCCAGGAGCTCGCTCTTGGCCAGAGTCCCGGGTAATGGGAAGCCGCCCGCGGCTGAAGCAGCAGGTGCCTCCTGCACTGGTTTCAGGACCACAGCCATGTCCCAGAACATGTTCTGACCCTAGAGGTAAGCAGGCACAGGTGGGTTTACGAGGAGACTGTCAGTGGGAGGTAGTACGATTATAGCTCTGAGGATGAGAATATAAGCATCTATTCTTGGAAGTCATAAAATAAAAACGAAAGGAAGGAAGGAAGCAAGGAGGGAAGGAAGGAAAACACCAAACATAAAAAAAAAAAGAAAAGGAAGCCAGAGTCTTTCCTAATCCCCAAGGTGAGGCAGACAGAGAAGCAAGCCTGCTACCTTCTTCCCGATCACTATGATTTCATCTCACTGCTCACTCCAGCACCCAAACCTGACTTGCCAGTGAGTGCATGACAAGAGAGCACATGGGGAGGTTTCCAGACTAGACTTTTCTAAGGTCTAAAAGATCAAAGATGCAAGGTTCTGATCATATTAGTACAGAGAGGCTTGGGGGAACCTCAGTCCTCATCTGGCTAGCAATGGTAAGGTGTGTGTTTGAAAACATACAGCCTCACTACTGTATACAGCATGGTCTGCAGATCAGCAGACTCACCATCACCTGGGAGCCTGTGAGAAATGCAGAATCTCAGACCATACCACAGACCTCCTGAATCAGAATCTGCATTTTAACCAGACCACCCCCTGACCATGATCCCCATGTACATTAAAGTTTGAGAAGTACAGGTTAGAGTTATCAGATCCTGCTTGGAATCACCTGAACAGTTTCTTAAAAATACAGATGTCTGGGTCCCACCCCCAGAGACTCTGATTCAATTAGAATGAGGTATGGCATGGGTATCATGATTTTATAAAAAGCTCCCCAGGTAATTCTGGATAGCACAGTTCGAGAAGCACTGGTTTACAGAAAGTACTGAATGTCACATCAATCAGAAGAGAATGTTTCAATAATATTGCAAAGGACTAGAGGCCAGAGCCTTCACCAGGAAACAAGACTCCAGGTGTGGAAGCAGAGGGAGACCTTTGTTTACCTTTTCGTCCTGTTCTGATACATCAAGGCCTGTCTGAGGACCCTCCTCAGGAGCCCAGACTTTGATGTTCTCAGAGTGCCCTTGCTGGCTGGATGCCTGATCCACGAAGGTTTCCTCCTCTTCTTCCTTTTTCACTGTCACTGGGCCCCAAGGGGCCAGGGCCATGGCCTCTCTCAATTCTGCAGTCATCTTCTCTGCTCAGCAGGGGAACTCCTATAGCTGGGGGTTTCCCAGCAGAGGTCAAGCCCCATCTAATCTTTAAATCTCAAAAGCTTCTTCTTGAGTTTCTTCCAGGGCCAGCATTAAGTAATGTCTACTGAGAAATCAGAAAATACTGTTAGCAGTAGAACAGAGGTTTGCCTGGATGACACCGAGCCCACGGGGCCAATTTCACCAATGACCAGGCAGGAGCCACTACAGCACAGGGTCTGCTCTACTCCTTAATAGGATGGAAAGGATTGGACTATAAATAAGCAATTTACCCCCATAACAATTACATTACAAACAACTTTATATAATGTTTATTGATTTTCACCTGATTACAAAGTTAATATAGTGAATTGTAAAAACTTTAAAAATACAGAAAATGATTAAGAAAAATCACCCCTGGTTCATCTCCAGAGATAACCACAGTACGTTGTAGAATTTAAGATAGTTCTTTTAAGGGAAAACCTCCAACCAAACTGACAATTATGACTTAAACTTTGTAACAATGGGGATACATATTTTCAGTTATCACCATGTTTTGTTTTTTTTTTAAGAAGGGACATTACAACACAAAGAATTTTTTTTTCCATCACCAAGGACACACAGTAACATGAACAAATGAATCTCAAGAAAAAGACTGGGAGTTTAGACACCAACATGTTAGGAGTGGTTATCCCTGGGTGACATAATCACAGGTGGTACTGAGGTTCTTTTTCTTTCTTTGATTTTTACCCATTTCTTCCAAGTGTCCTGTGAGACCAAGTATTACTCTTACAATTAAAACAAAAAGATCTCCCATGTTGCCATTCTTCACACATTGTTTTTAGTAGCCACACAATAACCTATGGTGTTAACTGTCATTCTCACTGAAAACAGTCAGAAAAGAAATATACAGCATTAAACATATGTCCTACATGCACAATACACATACTGAGTAATTAGTTATCAGTCTTTTCTCGGCATTTCCATATGTTTATGTACACTTTCACACATATTGTTTATTTTTCCAAAGTATACATCAGCTCACACTTGCACATGGTTCAGCAACCTGCACTGTTTGCTTTTTGAACTCAGTTTCCATATTTCACAATAGTCTCAGGTAGATGTTTCACTGTAAGTGCATACAGAGCCACCTCATTCTGGCACTGTACTCAAAATACAGCTATGTTCTATTTACTTAACCAGCCCCTATTTACTAACCACTGCTTTAGGAAAAGTTTTGTTTCCAGCTTCTTCTCTTAATAATAATGAGAGTTTTTCCACGCAAATAGTTTTTTTCTGTTGCCCAATTATTCCTTTAGACGGATTACTGGTTGAAGGATTTTATGAAATACATATTGCCAAACTGCTTTCTAAAAGGACTGCACCAAATCACACCACCACCACCAACTTAATAATACCCCTGTATCATAGCCAACTCAACAGAGTTTTTAAAATTTTGTGAAAAAAATAACCTTACCATTTTAGCTGATTATGAAGAAACAGAAAATTTTCTACTCCCCTTCATATGTCTTATTAGGAAAAAAGTGCTACGTTTCATTAAGTCCCCTTTTGCTGCTACTGAAGTGGTCATATACTTTATCCTACGTTAACTTAATGGCAACTTATTGTATACATTGCATTTCCTGAGTAATGCAATACTTCCATTCCTGCAACAAATCTTTATTCTGGAGAATTATTCTTTCCATGACTAGCTGAATTCTACCAGGGAGGAAGGCCCTTAACCCTGGTTGCAGCCATGTACACGCAAGACTGCCTACTTGTGTAGTGTCATCAGACTGCTCATCAAACTCTACTCGGCCACCAGCCCCAGACTCCTATCAAGGGCTTCCTTTCAACGTCCTTTCCCTATTTCCAAGGGCAGCAACCCATCTCCTCCACCTCCAGGCCCCACGCAGCCCCGTTCCCGGGGCCAGCCTGGCTCCTGGGGCGGTCCGCGTCCAACCTCCCCCGGGCTAGGCCCTCGGCAGCCGACAGCCGGGCTTCCGAGGAGGCGGGGTGCCGAGCGGCCCCTGGACGGACAGGGCTGGGATCCTCCAGAGGAGGACGCGACGGGCGGCCCCTCCCGCGCCCCCCACGTTCACGCCCAGGCCGCGCCAACCCAGCTCACCGTGCGCTGCGGAGAGGCCCGTCCGGAGCACGCCAGCTCTAGAACACAAGGCGGGCGGCAAAGACCCCGGCGCCTACCGGCGCGAGAACAATGACCGGACAGGAAGTGCCTGGGGATGGGCTTCCGGCTCCCCAAGTCGCCAGGCCAGCCTCTCTAGGAATCTCGGAGGTGCTCTCTTCTCGTTGGGTGTCCAATGTTGCTCCTGACCAGTGATAGGAGCAAAAGAGCCTCAAGGGACTTCAGGTGGACTATGGCCCTGAGCCCCAGGGAACGGGGCATCCGGAGGCTGGGCAAGGGCACTTCAACGAGGCGTGCACCCGGCAGCCTGAAGCTACAAAGCACTAATCTGTAGAAGGCCCTGATAACTTTGCCCCAAACGTTTTATTTTGTTAACATCAAACGTACAGAGGATAGTACAATGAATGCCTGTATCCTCCTTCTGTACTCAGTAATACTTTTGCCTTACCCGCCTATACATACTGAAAAACATTTTTTTAAGTTGTCTTCATCAAACCACTTCATTCCAAATACTTCAAAATGCATCCTTTAATAATAATAATCTCCAAACTAACAATACCACCATTACAGGTAGGAAAATTAACAATAATTCTCTAGCATCATCTGATATCCAATTATATTCAAATTTCCAACTGCCCTAAAATATATATTTCATAATTTTGTCTCTCCAAATCAGTTTCACACACTGCAATTGGTATGGCTCTTTAGTTTTGATTTGCCTTTTATTTTGAATTTATAGATTCACAGAAAGTTGCGAAGATAATACCCTTCAACAAGTGTCCCCCAATGGGTACATCTTACATAATTATAGTTAAAAAAATCATGAAGCTGACATTGGTACAAGTGTGTGTACACTTCCACACAGTTTTATTGAGTGCAGATTTGTGTAACCACCATCACAATCAACACACACAACTGGTTCCAACACCACCAAGACCTCCCCAAGGGCTACCCCTCCCTCTTCCCCAGCTCCCTCTCACCATCCCCAAACTCTGGCAACCACTAATCTGTTTTTCATCTCTATACTTTTGTCATTTTAGAATATTATATAGATGTAATCATACAGTATATGACCTTTTGAGATTGGATTTTTTCACTCAGCATAATTCTCTTGAAGTGCACTTGAGTCACTGCAGGTATCAATAGGTCATTCTGTTTTATTGCACAGTAAAAAGTATTCCATGCTATATACTGCAGTTTGAATGACCCGTTGAAGGACATCTGGGTTTTACTTACAGATTTTAACTACTACAAATAAAACTCCTATTAACAGTCACCTACAGATTTGTGTGAATACAGTTTTCATTTCTGAGATAAATGCTCAGAAGTGCAAATATTGGGTCATATGTAAGTGCATATTTGGTTTCCTAAGAAACTGCCCAATTATCCCCGAGTGGCTGTACCATTTCTCATTCCTGGCAACATAAAAGATCCAGTTCCTTTGCATCTTTGCCAGCATTTGGTGTTAGCACTACTTTTCACTTCTTTAAAACACTTTTTTGAGAGCTGTGCAGATGATTAACTTGCATTTCCCTAATGGCTAATGATGTTGAACACCTTTTTCATTTGCTCATTTGCCAACTATACTTTGGTGAAATGTCTGTTCATGTCTTTTGAATGTTTTCAAATTGCATCTATTTATTACTTTTGAGTTTTGAAAATTCTTTATCTAGTTTAGATACAAATCCTCCGTTGGATATGATTTGCAAATATTTTCTTCCAGCATGTAATGCCTTTTCATCCTCTTTAGTCTTTTGCAAAGAAAATTATTTTAATTTTGATGAGGTTCAATTTATCATTTTTTCCTTTAATGGAGCATACTTTTGCTTAAGTCTAAGAGTTCTTTGCTTAGTCTTAGTTCCTGAATTTTTTTTGCCTATGGATAGGCAATTGCTCCAGCAGCATTTGTTGAAAGGCTATCCCTCCTCTACTGAATTGCTTTTGCACCTTTGTCAAAAATCAGTTGGGCATTTGTGTGAGTCCATTCCTGGCTCAGTTATCGTATGGCTCTTTAGTTAATCTTTTAAAAACAAACCCATCAGTGGGGAGGGTATAGCTCAGTGGCAGAGTTCATGCTTATCATGCACAAGGTCCTATGTTAAATACCTCCATTAAAAAAAAAAACAGCCTCCATTATACTTTTCATTATGGAAAATCTCATACATACACAAAAGTACAATGAACTCTCATTACGCACCCAGCATCAACAATTGTTACCCCCTCCCTTTTCCACCATATCTTTTTGAAGAATCCAGTGTAATTTTCTCACACAATAGCCCATGTTCTGAATTTGTAACTCATGGTATCTTTTATCCTGTTCCTCTGCCTCCTGTATATCCTGGAAACTGGCAATCAGGTCTAAGCAGCTAGGTAAATCCAGGTTACACTTTTGGCTTATTGCATCACAAGTGAAGGTGCATCATGAGAGTTGCCTCTGTCTTTTAGTGATGTTACATTTTGTTAAAATGATTAGGCAGTAAATGCCAGCTCTCTCCATTGTTAAAGTACCTCTCTCTCTCTGTAATTATTACACAGTCTGGGGTGATTCTTCTTCAGTATGGACATAAAGCACCTTCATATTCATTACCTCATAACAACTTGGTGAGGTAGATATTCTTCCTCTTGCTTAACAGATGAGGAAATCAAGGCTCCAAGAAATGAAGGCATTTGTCCAAGGAAAAGTGGCAGCAGCTGACTCATACCCAGGTCTCAAGACTTTTAACCCGGGTCCCTTCCAGTTTTCACTCTTGGTCCTTTCACTCTTGAGTCTAATGAGGAACCAGCCCTCAAGGAGCTTTGGAGTTGAATTAATAACATTATCATCAACACACCATTCAATGCTGCTAGTATTAAAAAAACACAATCCTAATATTAAGGTATTTATATTCCAGCGACAGAATTGGAATTTTGAGGATCACAACATAAAATTATCAAATCAAGGATACAGGAAGAATTAAATTTACAAATGTACAAAAGGATACAGACTGAATGAATGACTGGTTTGCTGGGAGTATGTGGGCCTGACCACCTAGAGGTGGATTCTGAATTGGTTGAATCAGGGCTTTGAAAGGCTTGGCTTTGTGTGAAAAACTCATGTAGTAAGTTGACTGCTGGGACAGAATGTTGCTTCTTGAGTAACAAGTTATTTGTATGTCAGCAATCATGATTAGAACTGAGAATGGCGGTAGCAGGGATAATCAGCTCAGGGGCTGGGGTTAAGGATTTTTCCCTGTGAACAAGGAAAGCAACATAGGACTGTCCTTTCATTTTGACACTCTACATCTGCTAGGCTTCAAATTCGAAGGTTGAAAAATAAATTGTTTTTCTTGGCATCATGTTAATGGCTGGACAAAATATTTAATAAGCCAATACCTTTTCCATAAAAACTAGGTATATTATCTGTTATCTCCCTTACACATTTTAAAAGCTGTTTTTAAAGTCTTTTTAGAGTACTATATTCCAAAGTTAGCTATTCACCATCCTTCCTCTTACTATAAAAATGCATCTTTTGAGGTTCACAAAGTCCTAATACTAACTTAATGTACAAACACATTATGCCATGTTCTGAACTTTGACCATACCTCTTATCCAACTTTATTGACAATTAAATTATTTCATAAAGTACTTTGACAATGATCCTCTCACTCAATCCTCACAACCACCATATGAGGTAGGCATTATGCCAATATTTGACTGACAGAGAAACTGAGACATAGAGGCTGACTTACCATCACCGAGCTAGAATGAGAGCCAGGGCCCAAACCTAGGTTTTCTAATTCCAAATCCAGTGTTCTTCTTAAGTTGTCCTCAAGCAGCAGACTCTTGCCCACCCAACTCCATGTTTGATATGTCTTAATCATACTGTCTATGCACTTTCTGTACCAGTGATACTATCTTTAAAATGTACAAATCTATCTTTTCAAAAATGTCCACTTTTTAATACAAAGATATTTTTGCTATCATTTACAATGACATCATTACATCTTATAAGACAGAACCCAATTTCTTCAGAATCTTCAATTGCCCCAAAGTCCTTTTCTAGGGTCACAACAAATGGTCTGGAGCAGAGTATCTTTTAATTAGAATTTGGCTTATGTTTCTGTAGTCTTGAATGTCTAGATTAACTTTCTTCCTCATGCAACATACTTGTCTATAAAAGGGCCAATCATGATTCTTTTCCCTTATAAAAACCATATGCTACCATTCATCCAACAGTTACTTAAAGAGGCAGGAATTCTATTCCATTTTGCATATAATATTAGATTTTCTGAATCTCTATCTTGGATTCATTGGCATTTTGAAGCCAAGAGAATTCCTCCACAGAATGGATTTTCTGTTGAAGATGAAGGTTTGAAGTCTGAGAGAATTCTTTTTCAGACTCATCACATTCACAGTTTTTTTCATCTGTATGAATTTTCTGATGTACAGTTAGGTTTTTTCTTTGCCTAAAAACTTTACTACAATCATTACACCCATATGGTTTCTCCCCTGTGTGGATTCTCTGGTGGCCAACTAAATTCCTCTTAGAAGTAAAAGATTTTCTACACTTCTCACACTCATATGGTTTTTCCCCAGTGTGCATTCTCTGATGTACAACAAGGTTTTTATTCTGACTGAAGTCTTTCCCACACTCATTACATTTATAAGGTTTCTCTCCAGTATGGATTCTTTGATGCACCATAAGATTTCTACTAGAGGTAAGGACTTTTCTACATATATGACATTCGTAGGTTTTTTCCCCACTGTGAATTCTTTGATGTTCAATAAGATTTCTATTGTAAGTAAAGCCTTTCCCACACTCATTACATGCATAGGGCTTCTCACCAGTGTGGATTCTCTGATGGGCTGTAAGGTTTGAGCGGTAGCTGAAGACCTTACCACAGTCATTGCATTTGTAAGACTTTTCCCTTGTGTGAATCCTCTGATGTCCAATGAGGCTTTTCTTCAGGATGAAGCATTTGCCACACTCATTACATTCATAGGGTTTCTCACCACTGTGGATTCTCTTATGTTCAATGAGGTTTCTGTTAGAACTGAAAGCTCTTCCACACTCACTGCATTCAAAGGGCTTTTCCCCGGTGTGGATTCTCCTATGAACGAGCAGGCTTGAATTGTAACTGAAAGCCTTCCCACAGTCCTCACATTTGTAGGCTTTCTCCTGTGTATGGAGCTTCTGATGGACCATGAAACTTTTGCTCATAATGAAGGTTTTTCCACACTCTCGACATTCATAGGGCTTCTCCCCATTGTGGAGTCTCTCGTGGTCAATGAGGTTTCTGTTAGAACCAAACACCTTGCCACAGTCTTTACATTCGTAGAGATTCTCTCCAGTGTGGAACCTCTGATGTAAAATAAGGCTCTTTTTCAGAATGAAAACTTTCCCACATTCATTACATTCGTAGGGCTTCTCGCCATTGTGGAGTCTCTGATGGTCAAAAAGGTAAGCACTCTGGGTGAAGGCTTTCCCGCACTCAGTACACTTGTAAGGCTTCTCTCTGCTGTGCATCCTCTTGTGGTCGATGAGGTTTGACTTACAAGTAAAAATCTTCCCACACTTTTTACAACCAAAGGTCTTCTTTTCTGTGTGAACTCTCTGGTGTAAGAGGAGGCTTTTGCTTCGAATGAAAACTTTCCCACATTCTTTGCATTTATACGGGTTCTCTGCACTGTGGAGCCGCTGATGGTCAACAAGGTAAGTGGTCTGGGCAAAGGTTTTTCCGCACTCGTCACATTTATAAGGCTTTTCCCCAGAGTGAATTCTTTGGTGCAGAATGAGGCTCTTCTTCAGAATGAAAGCTTTCTGACACTTGTTACATTTATAAGGTTCTTCTCCTTTATGGAGCCTCTGGTGGTCAATGAGGTAAGCATTTTGAGAGAAAACCTTCCCACACTCATTACATTTATAAGGTCTCTCCCCAGAATGGCGCCTTAGATGTATAATAAGGCCTGAATGCCTATAGAAGCCCTTTCCACACTCCTTACATTTATAGGGTTTCTCCCCTGTGTGGATTCTCTGATGGTTTAGAAGGTAAGCACTTTGAGAGAAGGCTTTCCCACATTCATTACATTTATAAGGCTTCTCTCCAGAATGGTTCCGTAAATGCATTAGAAGGCTTGAGCGCTGAGTAAAGCCTTTTCCACACTCTTTACACTTATGAGGCTTCTCCCCAGTGTGGATTCTCCGATGGTTTATAAGATGGGAGATTTTATTGAAATGCTTACAACATATATCACATTTATTTAACTTCTTTCCTTCAGTGCCTACTAAACTTTCAGAAAGAGCAGAATCTAAAGTCAAGCTCTCTCCAAATTCCTTCCACTTTTGGTTCCGTCTTTCTGGTAGAGTCCTTTTCTTCTTGTCTTGTTCACACAGGGAAACTTTCTTCAGTGTATTTCTTTCCCTTGTTTCATTTCCCCACTGACTTGCCAAAACCTGCCATTCACAATCTTCCTCAAAGTCAAGAACCTTGGGAACACCTCCTTGAAGTCTTTTTGATGTTCCTTTCTGAGAATCTGCTCTTTGAGATATGCTTGACTTTGATGTCACCTCCTCATTCTCAGTCATGGTCTCCCATTCTGGTAAAAGGAATTAAAAACGTGAATGTTACCATTAGTGAGAATAAGATCTTCAAATGACTCTAAAACAAGCTAAAAGGATACTGTTATATGCATACAAAAAAAAGAGACTTTTCATTAAATGAAGGTACAAAGCAGAAGGCTACACTGACAGAATGTTGTAAATGGATTAACACAGAATTCATTCTGAGATACTTCTAAGCTGTTTGCCTTCAGGGAGCAGGTGGAAAAATACAAAGGATGTTGAAAAACAAATGTAAGGAAGACCCAGAGAAAGAACATGTGATCTTCTGTAGGTGGTTCACATCTGAGTCTCAAGAAGTTGGGTGGAATAGAACCATTTCACTTATAAAGAACTGTCTTTTTATTTTCTTCATGCTAGGAAGATGGGGACTCCAAAAGAAAGAAAATACACCCCAAAACTCTGAAAGCAATCGTTAATTTTTGAAGAGTCAAGTGCATAAACACTTTTTAATTACTCGAAAGCAGTTAACCTACAGAAAAAAAAAAAACACTAAAAAGCAACTTACTGCTTAGAATTTATATATATCTCCCATTATTCCTTTAAAAATTGAGAAATGGAAATTTTAAAATTCATTTCACAAAATATCAGGTCTGGGTTAGACTCCCTCACTTAATTAGACATAAAAGAGAATAAACATAGAATGAAAAGAAAAAATATAGAGACACTAAAAACTATGAAAACATCTATAAAATAATGAGGCTAAACTATTTAACCTCCTTTCTACTCCAACATTCTCAAACATTTTTAAAATATGAAATTATATACATTTCAAATGTTTTGGAAACTTATTTTCACCATCCAAATATGAGAAAAATTATAAACTAGTTCCCCCAAATTATCTAATAAGCAAAATTATATAAATAATAGTAACATTATCTTCTATTTGACTATAAAAACACTATTTTTCTACCTAAACAGAGAGAAAAAACATGGGATTCCACTCTAAGGTATATATCCAAGAGAAATGAAAACATACATACACACAAAAACTTGTACACAAATGTTCACAGTAGCATTATTCATAATAGCCCAAAAGTTTACCATGGGGAAAGGGAGTGGGAAGGGATAAACTGGGAGTTTGAGATTTGCAGATACTAACTACTATATACAAAATAGATAAACAATAAGTTTCTTCTGTATAGCACAGGGGACTTTATTTAATATCTTGTAGTAACCTATAATGAAAAAGAAAATGAAAACAAATATACGTATGTATGCGTATGACTGAAATATTATGCTGTACACCAGAAACTGACACAACATTATAAACTGACTATATGTCAATAAAAAAAAAAATAAAAGTTTTCAACAACAAAAAATAAATTAAATAAAAGCCCAAAGGTGGAAGTAAACTAAATGTCCATCAATTGATGAATGGATCAACAAAATGTGACCTATCCATAAAATGGATAAGCCATCTGGGAGATTGCTTTTCTACCAGCTTATCAATGCATGGAAACTGAGTGCACAAAACGGGCATATTTAATAGTGTCACAGTCTACCCCTAAGTCAAAACACCACGGTCTATGTAGCATTCTCTCTATCTTGGGGAATTTAATTGTATTCAACTTTTAACCATTATAAATACCTTGCTGGGACTAACTTTAGATATATTTATTTTCCCTCTTTCTGAACCATTTCCTTAAGATATATTCCTCAAATCAGAATTGCTAGGTCAAAGGGCATAAACAACTTGGTATTTGCCCAAAGCCCCAACAACACTGTAGTTAGAGTATATCTTACTTGTTAAGGAAACTTCTCTTTCCTCAAAGAGCTATAATAAATAAGGAATACCATTTTCTTCTTACTTTTAAAGTTTAACTCTTAGACCCACCTGGAACCTATTTGGCTTGTAGCATGAGGTATGGATCCATGGTGAGTGTTGTTCATAAAATTAATCAATTAACACATAAAGCATGTTTTAAAATTCTTAAAAAAAAAAAGGATAATTGAGTAAATAGCATTAGAACTACTGAAAGCCACTTGGGTTAAAAAAGAAGCAAACAAACAAACTGGATTCCTATGTCACTCTGTATATCAGGATAAATTTTAGATGTATTAAAGCTTAAATGTAAAAATGAAACAATAAAAATGTCTGAAGAAAATGTAGGAGATTTAAAAAAAATATTTTATGGAGAAGGAGACCATAAAGGAAAATACTGCTATTTGACTACATTAAAGACTTTCTAAGGCTTAAAAAACGACAATTCATAAATAACAGTGAAAGGCAAACAAATGGGAAAACGTGCAGCATTTGACAAAGGATTAGTGGTTTGAATAAAGAAATATGTAAGAAGAATATAAGAATAAAATGACCACTAAACATGTGAAAAGACTTGAATCACACTAATAATCAAATAAATGAAGGAAAAATAAACAAAAGATAATATTCTCCATCTAGCTAGCAAACATTTAAAACACTGACCAAATCATAAACATACAGGGGAAATGGGCCCTCTTGTGCTCTCTTTGTGGAAGTGTAAATTGGTACATCACTGATAGAAAGCAGTTTGGTAACATGTACAAAAATATAAAATCTACAATATGTTTGACCCACCACACCACAGCTCAGATACTAAAAGATGTATTTTCATAAATGTAAAAATATACAGTATTAGTTACTATGAACAATACAAAAATTTACCAAGGTTTCTGGGTACAAAATTAACATACAAAAATTCAATATTTTCATATATGCAAATAATAATCAATTAGAAAATATCAGAAAAGATTCCTATTCCAAAAAAAAACAATGAATTAGAAATATGCAAGATCTATGTG
Organism: Camelus ferus; assembly: GCF_009834535.1. NCBI lineage: Eukaryota > Metazoa > Chordata > Mammalia > Artiodactyla > Camelidae > Camelus > Camelus ferus. The sequence goes on from NC_045712.1 coordinate 38,201,300, forward strand.
AATGCAACTTTAAAACAGGCCTGTAACAAAGGCAGCAAGAACAAATGGGATGACATGTAATGTTTCTGAACAGAAGTTCAGTCTCAACAAGCTGTACATGTAAAGCATGATACTCAATGGAATACTATGCAGCCATTTAAGCTAATACTATAAATCGGTATTTCAGCCCAAGTTAGTCTAATAGCTGATTCCTCAGTATTCAACATTGAAACAAAATCCTACTTTTCCCTTCAGGGCAGACACAAAGCTAGCTCCCTCATGGCCTTTCCTAATCCCCGGGGATGGTACAGATGCTTTGTTCTCTCCATTTCCATCTCAAGAGGCTTATGCCACTCCAGTACCAATTATTTCACTCTGCTTTGTTTATTCTTTTTATGTTCATCTCCCAAATCATGCTACTTAAGGGTAGAATCACATCACTTCTACAGCTGCCATTATTACATAGTAGGTGTTTTGTTTGTTGGAAGTATAATGTTTTTTTTAAAAAATACTTTTATTACTAATCAAAGAAATCTACTTGAAAATAGATACTATAACTTAAAAATTATATTAGCAACAATTTAAAAGAATGAGATTACTCAGTATCAGTGGAGGCAGAGCCAAAGGAGCATTATGTACAGCTGGTAAGAGCAGAGAGGACTGAGATCACTAGGCACAGCAATGTGGCAGTACGAAGCAAGTCTTAAAACAATCTCTTAGGCCTAGCAATTCTATTTCTAAAAAATGAGGAAAGAAAAAAAAAACACCCCTAAGGCACAGGGTTAGATAGATGATTATTATGGCAATTATTTAAAAAAGGAAGTGGCTAACTAAATTATGACACAAATTATATAGCCAATACAGATAATACTTGCAAACAATTTGTAATAATACGAGAGTGAGGCAAATGCAAAGAAAGCAAGCTATAAAACTGTACACATACACACACACCCTCTTAAAACAATGTAAGAAAAATCTCAAAACACAGAAAAAGCCAGAAAGGTAATATATCAAAATTTTGATAGTAGTTTGTTTGCAAATAGTGGGTTTTAAAAAGCTTTTTTATTCTAATATTCTGTGTTTTCCAAAATAAGATATACTACTTTCATAATTAAAAAAACAAACAAAAGCTGATGGAATCAAGGTAACAATTATGGGGAGAAAGGGTCTTTACCTAAGGAAGTCACATTTCCATAATTCTCCAGCATTACATCCCAGTACAAGGCCCTCTGAATTGGGCCCAGGCAGGCCCATTCCTCCGAAGTAAAGCACACTGATACCTCCTCAAACATCACCAATTCCTGAAATAAAAGGTATGTGTGAGATTACCCATGCCCAAGAGCTCCCCTACGGAAAGGTCCCTTTCACTTCCCGGGAAGAGACACGTTGTCAGGCCTTGAGGTGGGCAAGGGCTTTCAGGGAGACATAAGGAGACCCTACATGAAGTCTGCCTTCCAGTAGCATGGCCCTTGACTTAGAAGTGGGAACTAACTGGACGCCTAAGCACTAGGATGAGAGAGGATATACTGCAGCCACAATTAGGTAGTGCAGACAGAGCCTTAGCAAGAAAAGAGGATGCAAACTTTACCTGAGGCTGGGCTGTCAGGAGCATCAGAGCCATTAACTGATTTCTTGGGTTCTCTTCCTGGGAAAGGGTAGAAGCTTCAGGGGCAGGAGAATCTGAAGGAGGAGGAAAAGTTGCATATGAGATTACTGTTGTTCCTGCCCACGACTCCAAGGCCTATATCCTTACCTTATGTAAGCCAGGAATTCAAAAAGGCCCAGGACTCCCAGAAGTAGGCAATGATGGCTACAAAATGACCTACAAATCTTTTCTGATCCCCATGTGCAGGGCTGGAATAGCACAAGGAGTTGCAATAAGAATGCAGAAAAGGTCAGAAGGACCCAGGGAAGGATAAAAGGGAGAACAGGAAAGAGCTTGATACCATAAGGGATTCATTTAAGGGCAGGAGAGGAAGCAACTATCAGGAGTAGGGGGATGAGCCTTGGTAAGAGTCCTGAGAAAGTCCAAAGCCAGAGCCACTGAGTAAGTACCATGCTGAGGATCCTGGAGCAAGCTGAACACCACTGGGTCAGTAAGAGGATTTGAGCAAATTTCAGCTGATATGTGGCTGCCAGTGGGTGTATGAAGTGCTATTCCTGGAGTGCTCATCCCCTCCTGGGCAGTGTCCTGGTCCTGGACAAGGACTGGAACCTGGGGACAAGCAGAACAAAATAACTGGTTCTTTCTGTACCTCCAGAAAATGGACTCACCTAACCACCATGGACCTCTTTTTGCCCATAATCTAGAACTGTGAGATGAGAGTGACCCATCTCAAGTATGGAGCATCAAACAGCAGTAAAGCTTTGCCTTGAGAACAGTGGTGCTGCCCTCTAGCCCCACTCATGGCACTGGTGACCTCTCACAGAGGAGCCCGAACAGAGGGCTAGAAACAGACCTGGGTGTGGGTTAAGGAGGGAATGGGAAGCAACAAGCAATTAAGAGAATGGGTTTTAGCTTCAGACTGTGTTTTAGATAAAACCTGGGTTCAATATAGTCTTCTACTAATTCACCCCTTTACATAACCCTTCCTGCTCCAATAGAAGGAACACTAGAGTAGAAGTCCAGACATGTGGTTGTGCTGCTAGCTAGATGCCTCACCTAAGGCAATGCAGTGAACCTTTTTCTGCCTCTGTTTTCTTATCTTTCAAATGAGAAAGATGGATTACTGATAAGGACTGAAATACATAGCTCGAAAATTCTTCATTTTATGCTTAAATCAAGCCCATCCTTGGTGCTGCTCCCAAGTTTATTTTTTTTTAACTTTTTTGGGGGGGGTGGGGGAGGTAATAGGCTTATTTATTTATTTAGGTTTATTTACTTTTTTAATGGAGGTTCTGGGGATTGAACATAGGAACTCATGCATGCGAGGCATGCACTTGGCCACTGAATTATACCCTCCCCACCAAGTTTAAGTTATATTTTAGACTTTTTACATAGAAATGTTTCTACTGGTCTCTAGATTGACAGAAAGAGACCTAAAACACTAGAAACTATATTAAGATCCTAATTTAATAGCCAAGGATATAAAATCTTATCAGAGGCAAATATCTGAACCCAATCCCTTGGCTCACAGAATCCCCAGTAGGGGCACACATGGGGGCGGGGTGGGGAAGGTCTTTCCAGATCTAGAAAGCTTCATTCCTGCTCTCCCACAGACTTATAAACTTCAGGCTTATAACATCACCCTAAACAGACTTACACAAAATATACACATGCTTCCGTTTAGAGGAACACTTACATTACGTTCTTTAGGTTCCTGAACCAAACTCAGCATTAGCAAGCATCACCCAGGGAGACAAAGCAGAGTCAATGCCTTTGTGTTGAATCTGAATTGGCCCAAAGACCCCAATTATTAATCCATTTCTCTGCAAAGATACTCTATGTCTGAACAGTTCACAAACCTGCTTTAATTAGTATTATTGTTGCTAATGAGTTATTAGCTGTTGATGAAAATCACAGGATCATCCTCTATCCAAGCCTGTCCTGCTTCAATTGCCTCCCTCCTTCCACCCCAAACTCTTTCCCCTCCCCTTTTCTCACTTTTAGTGCTGGCCCATCAAGGTCTTTCTGCAGCTCCTCTACCAGGGCCACAGCCTCCTCACCACTCCCGGGGCGATGGATCTGCACCCAGGTCCGTATCTCTCCAGGCAGGATGCTCAGGAACTGCTCCAGCACCAGCAGCTCCAGGATCTGGGCCTTGGTGCGTGCTTCTGGTCTCAGCCACCGGCGACAGAGCTCCCTGAGTCGGCTCAGTGCCTCCTGGGGTCCAGATGTCTCATGGTAACGTAACTGTCTAAAGTGCAGGTGGGAGGTCTCCCAAACAGAAGAGCTGCTCCCTTGGAAGCTGGTTCCCCATTTCCAAGTATCATCCTTCCCTTTAACAAGGCCCTCTTGTCTCAGAGCACTGTGGGACCAACTGTCTCTTGTCATTGTTGTCATTTAAGAAAGTCTCCTCTCCAGGGCCCCTCGATCCTTGCTTGACTTCTTCCTTAGAGCTTGGAGAACACCATCTACAAGACTTCAAGAAATCATTGTTAAAGTTAACCCAGAGAAACAACCAGGTTTTCCAGAGCCCAGTTAGCCCCCAGTAATGAAGAGAACCTCCCTGAATGCCAGGTTCTGGGCTCTGGGCAGTGCCTCCTCTGACCGAAGCCCCTTCCCAAGACTAGGGACCCTGATGTTCATGTCACCCAGACCACTGCTGATACCAAAGGCATGAAATTCCTTTGGTCTTTATTCACAGTGCCGTCTCCACCTAATTACAATAAATCCTTTATTTACCATCCTAACAATGGGCATCCTGGCTATTTCTGTGTGACCCTGAACAAGTTACCTTACTTCTAAGTCTCAGTTTCTTAATCTGTAAAATAGGGGTAGTAACAACAGTTCCTACTTCATAGACTTGCTGGAAAAATGTGATGTGAAATACATTTCAGGTTTTTGAACAATGTCTGGTATATGGACTCATGTTAATCATTATCCTTCTGTAACTAGCACTCTTTCCTATGATCCACAGAATCAAAAAGCAATCATGTTTTATTCCTAATACACCTGAGATAAAATCCCAGCAACTTCTCAACTGACAGAGGCTAAATAAGTTCTGTGTAGCTTTACTGTACATACTTTAGATGGTCTGAAAAGTGTTCATTCTGTTAATCCAAATATTTGGATAAATTTGAATAAGGTTTTATTACACAGAACTTAGGCTTCTGCTCTCTTGAAATCTTGTTTTTCAGAATGACATTTATTTTTCCTATTACAGAACAGAAAATCTGTAAAACCACAAAACACATAAAAACCAGAGAATAATCATTGTTATTGTTCTTCCAGTCCTTTCTCTATGCACCTATCTGGATCACAAGATTGGATCCAAATGTACTGCTTTATAATTTGCTTTTCACACACATTATGTTGTGATCATAATATCAAATATTCTTCATCACCATTTTTAAGAGTATATGAACCCACTCATACTTAAGTAGTCCCCTACTGTTAGACATTTATTTATAGCTTTCCCATATTATAAATTAAGCTTCAGTGACCATCCTTGCTTATGAATTTTTGGTCTCTGCTTATATCTCCAAGGAAAATTCCAGAAAAAAAAATTATTGGGCCTAAAGGTACTGTTATCCTCCACTTTCTGAAAGTTCACTTTATGTCAGTTTGCTTTTATGCAAAACCTATATATTAGTACCTGTTTTCACTAACCAAAAGAAATCCAAAGAGGATGTTCGCTTTTACAAAAAAAGTCAAAAAGTTAAAATAGAGTTCAGCGTTTGTTTTGCAGGGAGCTGTTATAGAGGCAGCACGTATCCCAAGCAGTGAGAGTGGTGCCGCTAAGCTCCTTCCCTGGAAACTACCCTCAGCGTCTCAGCAACAAGCCACCAGAGCTTCAAACTGTGTCTGTGAGCATCTGGGAGCATAAATCTAGTTTTATTCTGTGCATCTGTTAGCAAGACATGTCCTAAGGTAATTGTTTCTTTGCTTTATGCAATTTCAGCTTATGAAAGGTTTCATAAGAACACTCTACTTTCAGATATTGGGGGAAATTTAGAGTCTAAACACATAATTAAGTTCTACATTAAACAGCAGTAAGGATAGAACAACTGAGAAAAACGGTTCTGATTGGTTCTTTGGTAACTGATCTGGGGGTGATGGAAAGGAATTTTAAAAAAAGGATTTCCATCCCATGTTCACAGATAAGAAGACTCAATATTGTCAAAGTACCAGTTCTCCTCAACTTTATCTATAGATTCAATGCAACAACAATCAAAATCTCAGCAAGTTATTTTGTGGATATTGACAAACTGATTCTAAAGTTCATATAGAAAGGCAAAAGACCCTGAATAACTAACACAATATTGAAGGAGAAGAACAAAGTTGAGGGACTGACACTACCTCACATCAACACTTACTATAAAGCTACAGTGATCAAGAAAGTGTGGTATTGGCAAAAGAGTAGACAAATCAATGGAACAGAATAGAGAGCCCAGAAATAGGCCCACATGAGAGTCAAGGCAATACAATGAAGAAAACACAGTCTTTTCCACAAGTGGTGCTGGTTCAACCATACTTTCACGTGCAAGAAATCAATCTAGATAGACATTACACCTTTCACAAAAATTAACTCAAAATGGATCACTGACCTAAATGTAAAATGCAAAACTATAAAACTTCTAGAAGATAACCTAGGAAAAAAAACCTAGATGACCTTGGGTATAGTGATAGCTTTTTAGATACAAACAAAAGGCATGGTCCATGCAAGAAATAATAAGCTGGACTTCATTAAAATTTAAAAACTCTGCTCTGCAAAAGGCAATGTCAAGAATGAGAAGACAAGCTACAGCCTGAGAGAAAATATTTGCAAAAGACACACATATCTGATAAAGGACTATTATCCTTTATATATTTTATACAAAGAACTCTTAAAATTCAACAATAAGAAAACAAACAACTCAATTAAAATATGGCCCAAAAACCTAAACACACAACTCACCAAAGAAGTTATACAGATTCCAAATAACTGCATGAAAATGCAGTCCACATCACATGTTATCAGGCAAATGCAAATGAAAACAACCAGATACCATTACATACTATTAGAATGGCCAAAATCCAGAACACTGGCAACACCAAGTGCTGGTGAAGATGTGGAGCAACAGGAACTCTCATTTATTGCTGGTGGGAATGCAAAACGAAGATTTGCTATGGAAGACAGTTCGGTAGTACCTTATGAAACTAAATATAATCTTACCATAAATTTTAACAATTATGCTCCTTGGTATTCATCCAACAGAGGTGAAGACATGTTCACACAAAAGCCTGTACATAGATGTTTACAGCAACTTTATTTATAATTGCCAACACCTAGAAGCAACCAAGATGTCCTTCAATAGGTGGATGGATAAACTGTAGAACATCCAGGCAATGGAATATTATTCAGCACTAAAGAAAAATTAGCTATCAAGCCATGAAAAAATATGAAGGAAACTTAAGTACATGTTACTAAGTGAAAGAAATCTATCTGAAAATCCAATATACTGTACAATTCCAACTATATCGCATTATGGAAAAGGCAAAACCACGGAGACAGTGAAATGATCAGCGGTTGCCAGGGGCTGGAGGAGGGCAGGACGGCCAGGAAGAACACAGAGGATTTTTAGGGCAGTGAAACTATGCTGTATATTAAAATGGTGGATACATTACATCTATCATTATATATCTGTCCAAACCCATAGAATGTACAAACACAGAAAGCAAACCCTTATGTAACCTATGGACTTTGGGTGATAATAATGTGTTGATACAGGTTCACCAACTGCAACAAATGTACCACTCGTGGGGTACGTTGATGGTGGGGGAGGCTATGCAAGAGTGGGGGCAGGGAGTTCATGGGACATCTCTGTATATTCTGCTCAATTTTCCTGTGAACCTAAAACTGCTCTAAAAAAATAAAGTCTATAAATAAACAAACAAAAAAACCTGGGGGGAAAAGGATTTCTAAATAATTTTCTATAGTAAATTATCTGAATTCTATTTACTCTTATATTATTAACAGATACAAATAACAAAATCCTAAACATACATTTTGTTTGCTTCTTACAACAGGTTTGAGAGTCACAGTTAAAAAGAACAAAAGAAGCTTCAGAGAAGCTAAGTGATTCACTCAAGGTCACTCAACTAGATCAGTTGTGGGTGCAAATTCTGAACTCAGGGATTCAAAAACTCCAATATAACTGCATCTAAGAAAACCCAAACAACTACTCTAAAGCAATGGTTTCCAAATAATAGTTCATTATAAAGCTTTAATTTGGTTCTGGTAACCTGTAAAATGAAAATAGTAACAACCATCATACATAGTCACTGAAAGGTTGTCAATGGCCTTTTTTGCAAAAGACGGCATTTACTCTGAATTTATGGTCTTAGCACTTAAAGTGTGAAAATATATTCTTCGAAGCAATGGTGGTATGGGTGGTCCTGGTTTGCTTTTTAAATACCATTATATTACAAAATTAAAAGATGGGAATTGGTCCATCCCTCAAAGGAAGGGGAAAAAAAAAAAGCTCCCAGAAGTCTGGGAGCCCCGGCTCCAGGGGGTGTCCCAAGCTGTGTCTCAACATCAGTGTCAGAGAAGATTAAGAACGGAAAGGCCGAGCTGGGGACCCCGGCTACTGAGGGCGCTGTCCTCCAAGGGGCAGTACATTCTATTGACGTGAGGACCGGTCCACAGACACACAGACTCAGGGGCGCTATCGTCAATACCTTCCCCAAGCCTCGGCCATGGCATTCACCTCAACACCGAGCTGAGGAGGGACCTGCTGGGGGTCAGGGCCGGGGAGGGGCCGGCGAGAGGTGGGCCGCCCTGGCGAGCTCAAGCCGCACCCCGGGCCGCCCTCCACGCATGCCAACCCGACCCGAGCCCACGCCGCTCACCGGGGGCTCCCGCGGCGGCTCCGGCTTTGGGGACTGCCGCCTCGGCGCCGGGACGCCGGGAGATGACACGAGAACTGGTCGCGACGGCAGCCGAGGCCCAGAATAATGGCTGACCCGCGGTAGCGCGACTTCCGGTCGCTCAGCCCTCTCCCAGTCCTGGCCCTCTAGGAACGCACATCTCTATGGTTCCTAGCTTTACCCGGTGCCGGCGAGGAAGGGCCTAGCTCCTGGGTCCTTGGGTATTCGTTCCTCCCATCGAAAGAGTCGGGGGTGAATGTATTGCAGACCCCAAGTATGCAGAGGTGAATGACACAGCACAGGCCCTCAGGACGCTTGTTGCCTCCTGAAGGAATTGAACCTTTCTGTTTTAGTTTGCATTACAACTGAGGTTGGTAGTAATTTCTCCAAAGTCTGAATGACTTCGTGGGTGACTTTTCCCATCTATTCTTCACCCTAGTGCCAGGTCTCACAGTAAATAACATGGCTTATAAATGACTCCCTGGTGAATTCGCTTAATGTCGGTGTGTCTCTTACCCAAATGATGAGGAGCTCTGGTGTCAGGTATCAATCTAGCTGAAATTGCAAGGTCCTGTGCAGATGAGGGAGACACTGCCTCCCTGGACGGAGAAGGTCGTTGCAGTTGTCCATCACCCTGGGTAAAGTTTGGTCTGTGTAAAGGAAACGTGAACTCTGATTCTCTCTTTGGTCCTCAATCTTTTAGGTTTGGACTTCTGGAATTGTCACCCCATATATGAGACAGACCAGAAGGAGTCAAGAGCCATGTCTGCATAGATCCCACATACACTCAGCACCTAGCACAAAGCTGGAGCCATACTAGATGCTAGATGAATGTCTGTTGAATGAGCAAGGTGTTACTCTGTTTATATGTTCTCTCCTGGCTTTCACTGAACACTTGCTTAAACATTTCAGCCTCTACTCCTTCATTCATTCAACAACTATTAACTGAGTATTAACTGTGTGCTAGACACTGTCGTAGGCACTAGGGACATAAGTGAAGAGGTAAAGTACCTAGAAACTTACATTTCTAGTGGGGGCCAACAGAAGACAAATATAAAATGTGTCATGCTAAGAAGAAAGAGGGTAAGGACCCAACAAAGGAGATTTAGAAGCAGCAGCCAACCAAGTAGGAGGAGAACCACGAGATAGTAATTTATGGGTCTCAAAGCATGAATGGAAGATTTCAAAAAAGTAATCAATGTGGCCTGTGCTCCACCCACACTTAATTATTTTACCTGTAACTTGAGGCCCCTGCCTACCCAAGTACAGGCTATTCACTATGAGACCAGAAACAAAGGGTATAAAGAATATACCATCAGGTCAGTTTGCCTTTGGGAGATGGAAAGACATGCTTGCTGAGCAAGTGTTTCTGCTGGGGAAGAAGAAAGGAATGAAAGGAGTGAAAATGACCAATTGGGTTGTGGATGACTGACCAGTGAGCCTCTAATCATCCACACCCCTACCACGCAGTGGTCTGGAAGCATGTAACCACAGAGCTGTCAGCTGGTGAGGACCACCAATTGCCAATCTAGAGCCCAGTTTTACAATGCAGTTTGTGCCCTGAGATTCAGCCTGGTGCTCATCTGACAGTCAAGGAACATGAAGCCTCCTCACCCTCATCCCAAGATGAAAGACTTTGTCACCTTGTGCAGTGATGGTGGTAGAAAAGGAACATCCCACCTTTGACAAAGATATAACTATATGGAATCTCTTTAAAGTGGCCCAGAGAGCTGGGACAGTGGTGGAATACAACATGTAGCCTCTGTTTTACATACACTCACACATTCCTAGCATACAGAATTCCCACAGGTGAATAAACTAAGAATTAAATGAGTCTGTTAGAGATATACAGTATATTCAGTTAATTAGGGGGACAGACAAGAATGGAACCACATTCTTGTTCTTTCTGTTCTTTCTTCTACAACAGTTTATATGCACTTAAACTGTCCAGATGCATTAGAAGTTCACCTCAACATAGAACATTCCAACTCTGAAACATTCTTTTGAATAAGCCCATACTTTAATGCCAATAAATAGTTTGGAAACTTGGTTAGTTTAGTCCTATTCTCAACATTGCAGTTTTCAAACATCCCTTCAATCATTTCCATAGCTTTTAGGGACCCAGACTCTGGAACCCAAATTTCTGCTTTTAAATCCAGGTACATTTGTGAGTACAATCCCCTTTTTGTGTGGAAGCAAAGGACATTAAAAAGTAAGAGGGACCAGGTGTGCACTTAAGGCTGCCTCACCTTATGTACCACTTTGTTCCTTAGAAGCAAGATCAACACACTGTCTTATCTTTGTGGTTCTCCTATTTAATTTTATCATCTTGATTTAACAGGAGTGAACAATTGACCCTCCATTTTGAGAAGGGAAGAATTATACCAGATCCTTTGTCACAGGTCAATCACACACCAATTTGCATTTAAAAAAAAAAAAAACCCTGGTAGAATAGGGCCTTATAGAAATATGAGAAACACAAAACATTCAGACTGGGATTTCTATTTTAGTTTACCAGTCTTCTAAGGTCTTAGCCCCTATCTTAAACTATCAGTCCTTTACCTTCAGCCTCTTCTCAATACCTATCTATGATGTTGATTGATGCCCTTACATCTATGATTTGGAGAGGCCCAAAAATGTACTTTTAAGTCAATCTAGAATCTTCCATCATAGCAGTGGCTAGAAGTCTGGGCAGCAGAACAAAATGTAACTGAGGCCCTTCCCAGTTCAAGAGATTATGCAAATACTTTTCTTTTGGGTATTGGAAAATAATGGAATTAGTTACTGCATGGTTGAAGGTGTTATTTTTAGACACTAAATTCTTTGAGTCAGGTATTAAAAGCAGCTTCTGTAACTAAAGGATATGCCATTTGTGCTCTATACCACAGTCATCTCTACCCACCTGTGATTTTTCTCCTACTATAGATGAATGGTTCTATTGATCCTGACAGCCTCCCATCTTAAGTGTGCACCAGAACAGGCTACTCTGTTCAGGGCTTTCATGAAGCTTCAGAAGCCTGCTTAGCCAGCTCTGAGGTACAGCTTGTAAGAAGTAGGTGAAATAATATCACCAAGGGAAACACTGAAAGAATGACAGAATTGGTATATAAACGCCCAAGCTTCTTATTCTTTGACAGGAAAATTCTCAGCTATGTTCTATGTTGGTCCTTAGGGGACTCCAAGTGAGACTGAGCCTCATTTGCCCACAGTGAAATCACTCAGTGACTCACCCTTACTGGCTTTTCATCCTTCTCTGTCTTATTCTCCCTGCTCCCACTCTGATGCTCGTTGGGGTCACCTTCCAAATAACCTATCTTCCTCTAAGTCCTTATCTCAGGCTCTGCTTCTGGAGAATCCTATACTTACAATCCACCTTTTAGATTCAGGCAAGGTTATAGGTTATATCCTTCCATGATGCCCGATTTTGTGAACACCCATCTACAAGCTGGATTGAAGACTGATTATCTTGTTTCAGAGGAGGATCCAGAAGCCAAGTCTTTATCTTCTAAGTAGATAGAACTTTACATAGAGATGCAGATTAGCGAGTTTTATTAACACATCTCATCTTCCTGAATGATACAGCAATAAGGAAAAGGGAGGATCCTTAGTCAACCACCTTTACATTTTCTGTCTTTGTGATTTTGCCTACTCTAAGTAACTCACATAAGGGGAATCATACAGTATGTCTTTTTGTGATTGGCTTATTTCACCTGGCATATTGTCCTCAAGGCTCATTCATGTTGTAGCATATATCAGAATTTTCTTCCTTTTTAAGACTGAATAATATTCCACTGTATTTACTACCTTTTGCTTATCCATTCATTGGTGGATTGATAGTCAGGTTGCTTCCACATTTTAGCTATTGTGAATAATGCTGTTTTGAACATCAGTGTTCAAATATCTCTTTTAGACCTTGCTTTCATTCTTCTGGGTATATACCCGGAAGTGGAATTGCTGGACCATAGGGTAATTCTATTTGTAAGTTTTTGAGGAACTCCTATACTGTTTTCCACAGCAGCTGTACCAATTTACATTCCCATCAACAATGTACAAGGGTTCCAATTTCTCCACATCCTCACCAACACTTCTCTGTTTTTCTTTAATATTAGCCATCTTAATGGGTATGCAGTGCCATTTTCATTTCCATTTCCACCTCTTAATTCCTGGACCCCTGGATCCTGGCTATTGGAGAAACAGCACAATATCTGGACACTGAATCAGGGCATTTACAGTCTTCTGGAGAACCTTGCCCCAGCTCTGCAAGGTATGGTCACCTAGCTGGTACTGTAACTCAGTCTTCAAAAGGCTATTACACTGTTCTGTCAAGCCAGCTGCTTCAGGATGGTGGGGAACATGGTGAGACCAGTGAATTCCATGAGCATGGTCCATTGCTACACTTCTTTTGCTGTGAAGTGAGTTTCTTGATCAGAAGCAATGCTGTGTGGAAAACCGAGGTGTAGACAAAGCATTCTGTAAGTCCATTGCATGAAGGGAAGGCAAACCCATATCCAGAGTGTCTATTCCATTAGGACAAAACACTGCCCCTTTCATGATGGAATTCAATGTAATCAACCTGCCACCAGGTAGCTGGCTGATCACCCTGGAATAGGACCACATCTGGTACAACAGCTGCTATTGAAGTCACCACCTGGTTAATCTTTGATAATCCACTGTCATTCTCTAAAATCCATCTGTCTTTGGTACAGGCCAAACAGGAGAGTTGAATTGGAATGTGCTGGGAATCACCACCTCTGCATCTTTTAAATCTTTGATGGTGGCACTAATGTGTCCAATCCCTCCAGGAATGCACTATTGTTCTTGACTTAGTATTTTCCTAGATTGTAATTCTAATGGTCCACTTGGCCTTTCCCACTGTAATAACCCTTACTCCACAAGTCAGGGAACCAACCTGTGGATTTTGCCAGCTGCTAAATTTGTCTTTTCCAATTATGCATTCAGGAAATAACTGCAGGATGGGTTCAAGGACCCACTGGACCCACTGTGAGGCAGACCTGAGTTAAACCCCCTTGGATTACCTGACCTCCATAAGCCTCTACTCTGACTGACGGGCCACAGTGACATTTTGGGTCTTCTGGAATTAGTGTTAGTTCATAGCCAGTGTCCACTAGTCCCTGAAAGTTCTGATCATTTCCTTTTCCCCAGTGTACAGTTATCCTTGGTAAAAGGCCATAGGTTTCTTTGAGGAAGCTGGGGGAAAGACTAACAGCATAAATTTCCAGTAGTGTACCAGGGTCCTTCTTCGAAAAGGACTCAGCCCAACACTTTCCTTCAAGGGGTTCTGAGTCTGTAAACTGGCTCCAGTCAGGGAATGGATTGGGGAGCTGTGACTGTCTGTTTTTGTGATGTAAACTTGACTTTGTTTACTTGGCCTAGAACTTCTCTGCTTATGCAGATCAAGTACGAGTTTAGTAGCTTCCTATCTATTTCACCTCAAGTAGTCCGTGTAACTAGCCAACAACTGTTCTGATTTTCTGAAGTTGCCTTCGTGACTGAGTGTCACCGATTGGCCCTTGCTACCCTGGGATCCAATTATTCTCATTGCATTTAGGTTTTCCAATTGAGTGGCTGCAGTTCCCACTGTAAGGTCTGGCATACAAAGAAGAGAAAGTATGAGGCTCTTCAAGAATGCTAGGGCTCACCTTGCAAATTTATTTCTCAGAGTGGTGGTGAAAGGTTTGTTTTCTAGGGCCTCTGCATTAAACTGAGGGAGGTTAGGCATTTCTGATTCATTCACAATGGGCCATCTTTTGGTCCGTGTTTTAGCCAGTCTACCAAACTGTTAGAACCCTTTCTAACTCCCAGAGTTTACAGATTCGAATGCTAATCTCTTCTGAAAGCAACCTCACAGACACACGCAGAAATAATGTTTTGTCAGCTGTCTGGGCAACCCTTAGCCTAGTCAAGTTCAACATAAAATTAACCATCACAATAATTATCCCTTTATTTGGTGTAGAATCTCATCTAATTAGTGTCATCTCTTTCAATCTTGACACTGGAATTTTGTGTTTCTTCTCTTTATCCCGATCAATCTTGCTAGAAGTTCATCAATTTTATTGATTTTTCTAAAAGAACCACTTTTGGTTTCATTGATTTTTTTCTGTTGTTTTTGTTTTCTGTTTTCTAGTTTTCCACTCTGGCTTTATTACTTCTTCTGCTTACTTAGATTTTAATTCATTCTTCTTATTCTAATCTCCTAAACTTCTTTTCTAATATAGAGAAATTCTGCTATAATTTCCCTCTAAATATTGCTTTAACAATATTGTATAAATTTTAATATTTTTATTTTCTGAGTCAATTCAGAACTTTCTAATATGCTTTTAAATTTCATCTTTGAAATAAAGAATTATTTAATTTTTTATTTAGAATTGTGTTATTTCATTTCAAATATTGGAAGATTTCCAGAGATCTTTCTCTTACTGATTCTAATTTAATTCCATTATAGTATTTTCTGTTGTTGCTGAATGGTTTTTTTTTTTTTTTTTTTTGGAGGGGGAGCAGTAATTAGTTTTATTTATTTATTTTTAGAAGAGGTACTGGGGATTGAACCCAGGACCTCTTGCATGCTAAGCATGGGCTCTACCACTTGAGCTATACTCTCCCTCCTGGAGTGCTTTTTTTAAGTGTCAGTTAAGTCAAGTTGGTTGGTGGCACTACTTGATTCTTCTTTCTTTTCTCTTTACATAATTTGTCATTTATCGAGAGAGAAGTATTGAAATCAAGTTTGTCTATTTCTCCTTACAGTTCTATCAGTTTTGGCTTCATATATTTTGAACCTGTTTTTAGGTTTATAAATATTTAAGATTTTTATGTCCTCTTGAAGAAGTGATCGCTTTTCATTAGGAAATGACCTTTTTGTTTGTGTATAAAGCATAGTTTATTAACACATTATGATAGCATTTGAAGAAACTAACTTCATTTACTTCTTTTTGATTTACTGGAATAATTTTTCCAAGCATTTTAGATATTATAAACTGCCCACTATCAGTCAAATAGCTTTTTGAAAATGTATAATTAAATATGTTGATAAAATGTATAGGATGGAATTAAATTGCAATTTTAGTCTCATTTGTTCCTTTATAAAAATTTTTGGGGGAAGTAACAGGAAGATATAAAAAATGCAATGTATTCCTGAACCTTTCACCCAGTTCCCCGAACTGTCATAATTATAGTATCAAAACCAAGATGTTAACATTGGTTCAATCCACAGAACCTATTCACATTTCACTGCTTTTACATGCACTTATTTGTGTGTGTGTGTAGTTCTATACAATTTTATCTCCTTTTTGATAAACTACAACTCTGTTTTGTTATTTTAGTGATCATTTTTTGATTTATAGTATATATCCTTATCAGGCTACCTTGAAGTGATATACTGTTATCTGCAAAGCAGTGGTTCTCCCCTGGGTACAATATCTTGAGATATTTTTGTCACAACTCAGGGGTAGCTATCCTGGAATCTAACGGGTAGAGGCCATTGATGTTGCTAAATATCCTATAATGCACAGGACAGCCCTGCACAACAAGGAATTATCCAGTCCTAAATGCCAATAAGACCAAGGTTGGAAAAATCCATATTTCCATCTGATGTCATTTTTGTTCTTCCTGAAGGACAGACTTTAACATTTTTTTACAGTGCTGGTCTGTTAGTGATTCATTCTTTTAGCTTTTTAATATCTAGAAATGTGTTTTGCCTTCACTTTTGATTGATATATTGACTGGCCTAGAATTCTAGGTTGGCAATATTTTTTTCAGTACTTTAAAGAGGTGGCATTGAATTTGATGAAAAATCTGTTGTAACCTCTGTCTTCTTCCTCTGTGAATAATGTCTTTTCCCCTCTGCTTTCCTAATTTTCTTTTTGAACTGTTTTGAGCAATTTAATTATGATATGCCTTGGAGTGGTTTTCTTTGGATCACCTATAAGATTATCATTCTCCACTACTGACGTAAGCCCTTCTGAGTTCTTTACCCAGTGCACAAAGGAACTGTATTTTTTATCAAGCTTGTGGGAAAAAACACTTTCCTGGCCTTGTTTTTGCTTGGCACTGTTCAAGTCCTTTGGAATGGTTCTTTCCCTGGACTCAGATCAGTTTCCTCATATATATGTGCCAATCAATACCCTGCTGAATGTCCTAGGGGGACCATTCACAGGTCCCCAGAGCTCTCTGTTTAATTCTCCCCTCTCCAGTCTTGCCTTATGAATCCTACCTACCTTGGTCTCCTTGGATTCTCGGCTCTCTTCAAATCAAGAATTTCACCAGGCTCTGTGGGGTTCCCCCTCCCTGTGACACTGCTTGGAACTCTCTCAAGGCAATAAGCTAGGGTACTTACTGGGCTCATCTCATTTTTTTCCTGCCTATCAGGGATTACTGTCTTTTGTTGCCAATATCAGTATCTTAAAAATCATTGTTTCGTATGTTTTGTCTGGATTTTCGTTTCAGGCAGAAGTGTAATTCTGGTCCCTGTAACTCTATTATGGCCAGAAATGGGAGCCCCAGCTTCAGTTTTATTCATGTCTAAGTGTTTCCTCATTCTTACTAACTTTTCTCCTTTAACCCATGAATTATTTTTTAAACTTTTGATTTTGTTGTTGTTATTGTTGTTTGGGGGCTTTGGGGGGGAGGGATAATTAGGTTTATTTATTTATTTATTTATTTAATGGCGGTACTGGGGACTGAACCTACGACCTCGTGCATGCTAAGCATGCACTCCACCACTGAGCTATATCCTCCCCCACCATGAATTATTTAGAAATGTGTTTAATTTAAATTTTATGTGATTTTGTTAGCTAACTTGATTTACATCCTAACTGTATTATGGTAAGTGTAGAGGACTGCCTTCTGGAGCAGAAATGGACTTCAGGGAACACGGCTGGTTTTATACAAGCAAATGATGACTACATGATAGTATAGGGTTGAAACACAGATGAGGCCAGAGAGAGGGGGTGAGACAATACCTGGCTGTACAAGTTCTCTAAGGAAATAACAGAAGGATGCATTCTAAGGGCTAGAGCTCTAGTTTACGTACAGCTGGCCCTCCGTACCTGCGGGTTCCAGTCCACTTGTTCAATCAACTGCAGATTAAAAATATTAAAAAGAAAAAAAGTCCAGAAAGTTCCAAAAAGCAAAACTTGAATTTGCCATACCAGCAACCATTTATATATCACTTACCTTGTATTTACAACTATTCACATACCATTTACATTGTATTAGGTGTTGTAAGTAATCTAAAGATGATTTAAAGTATATGGAAGGACATACATAGTATATGCAATACTTCACCATTTTATATAAGGGACTTGAGTATCCTTTGATTTTGGTATGGTCCTGGAACCAATCCTCTGCAGTTACCTAGGGACAACTCTATTACGACTCTGACAATAACAAGTTTCGTGTTGTGTTAGAATCAGAAACAAGCCAGAATCACTTCAGCCCAAGAACAGCTGCTTAAAGAAAAGAAAATTGAACTATTTTCTTCCCATTCTGAGCAAAGGAAGGAAACAAAGGGGAAAAAAAAAATCAGTGCTATTTATAACAAGTAAATAACAACAGACATTTATTGGAGGAATTACAATTATTTCCTGCAAAAAAGTTTTACGACTCCAGTTTTATAACATCAGAATTGACTAAAGACAGTCTAGTTTCTAAAAATAATCTAACAATATAAGCATACTTTTTTTAAATTGACTGGGAAAAATTAAAAAAGCAAGCCTGTCATTGTGGATACAGAACTGAAATGAAATATAGTCTCATGGGATTCGTAGTCACTGGAATTACTCAGCTATTTAAAGCTCTTTTTGGTTTCACATTTATTCTCAGTTCCTAGGAAGACCTAACACAGTACACACCATCAATGAGAAATATCTCTTAAGTCCAGGAAGACACTTTCCTCTCTGTGCATGATTCTCTGTCTTCATATTTCCTTTTAATCAGGGCTACATAAGATTTCAACTTCATACTTTTCCTCACAACCAAAAGGAGACATACACATTTCTAGTCCACACAAAAGCAACTCTACACAACCAGGATACCTGTGGCTAAAAAATATTGCCTTTTCACATTCCTCAGGAATATTCAGGGTACTAAAAATGTAAGAGAATCAAAGTTGAGTGCACAGGATGTCAGTAGGTGACAAGAAAAGGGCTGGGCAACACAGTCGTCTAGTGACGCACGTGTCAAGAGAGCTGGGATTTGGGTGGGATAGAGAAGAAATGGCAGTACAGAGAGGTAAGTGGGTTGAGGGAGAGAAAAACCAGCAACTGAAGGACTGCAGAGGAAGCACAACCAGGCCTCCATTAGGACAGGAAGCTGGAAAAAACACATTCAAAGAGACAGACCCTGCATTCCCGAGTGTATCTGAAAGGGCTTGAAAGGATGGTTAAGAACTGCAAAATTAAACACTGACTGAAGCAAACAGCTGGTAGTCTTGAAAAACTCCCGGAGGAAGGTGGGGGGTCAGCTCAGATTATACTGCAGACTATTTCTATGAAAGGCTGCAAAGACCACTTGTCAACATTTACTCCTGCAGTTCAAGACAGGTAACACCTAGAAGACGGTGAGGGCCTCCTCCAGGGTCCATTATCTCATCTTGCCTGGGGCAAGAAATGGGACAGTATTCAGATCTCTGACATCCTTCCTAGAAGGTATTTACCCTTGAAGATCACCAAGTCTTTTAAGATGAAAAAGAAAGCCTGTTTCTATGACACAGTGCTGGGAGAATGTTTGGGTCAGAGAATGCCTGCTCAGCAATATAGCAAGCATCAACAACTCAGCTCAGTAGCAATAAATGCTCAAAAAATAACCCTTGACAGGCATACAGGGGGCTAGCTGCCTGTTTCCTTAGAGCAGTTTTGGCAGGGCCAGAAGACATTAGTCATGGGAGCTTCCACACAGGTACGCAGGTGAAGCTAACTGGCAAGACAAAAGGCATGAATATGAATTACAAACTCCCTGTAGAATTTTAAAAGGACACACGACAAGGGGAAAATGATGGAAGCGCCCTTATTGCTGCAGTTCTGTTCAGCCACTGGCCCATGTGGGTTACCCTACCCTCGTGTCCAACCAGACTCTTGGAGAAGTGCCTACCCAAGGGTGACCAATGATACAACAGTCCTACCCACCTAACACACCGAATCTGTTGAAGAGCCTCGAAAGCTTGCTTTGAATAACTATGCAAAAGACTATGATATCACAAAATTGTATGTAAGCCAGTATCTTATCAAAATAGGACAAAACCAAACCGTTTCATACAAATATACCCTTCACACCCTCCACTTCTTTCTAGGAACAGCAAGGAAGAAATACATAATCCTTAAAACTAAATTACAAGGTGCAGAGACAGGCTATAAATCCAACTCAGAGAAGACTGACAGCATCTTTCTTATGAAACCATGATCAAGTAATTGTCCAGATATAATTATGTGGCTTTCATAAAAGTGGCTACTCCGGAGAATCCCAACTGGTCTCCCACTCACATAGAACCATCATGGTAGGCAGAGGCATTCTGATATATAATAAAGAAAGCACAGACTTGTAGATCTCAGTTCAAATTCTGGTTTCAACCACTCACTAGCCAGTCACCTAACCTCACTAATGCACCAATGTTATGAGGATTGAATGGGATTCCAAATCTTTAATAATTCCTGAAACAATAAATCACTATGTGTGTAAGACAGATGGCATTAGGCTTAGGCATTCACGGTATACAAAGAAAGAAGAGTGGCTGAGTTAAGAATGGGGTGATTCTAAGGGTTCCCAGATGGATTCTGAGTCGTCTTAAAAGTTTACAACATTGGTTGAAAGTGGTTTAAGGTCTTCTCAGAGGGGATATAAAGAAAGGCAGATGAGGCTAGTGGGCACCTGCAGTACTGACTGCTCAGCATCGCTCCCTTCTTCTGGAAAAGGGTTTTCCCAGTGATAAAAGCAGAAAGGAACCAGAGGGAGGAGGGTATAGCTCAAGTGGTAGAGCATGTGCCTAGCACGCACGAGGCCCTGGGTTCAATCCCCAGTATCTCCTCCAAAAATAAGTGCATAAATAAGTAAACCTAATCCCCCACCCCAAAAAGAGCAGAAAGGAACCAGATGAGAAAGCCTCAGCTCCCTTCCTCACTTCTTGACTTTGAAGGAATTGTGTGAGGAAAACAGCTTGCAGCTGTGCCCACCATCTTGCAACCACGAGGCTGCAAAAAATGAAAGCCAATATGCTGAAAATTAGGGAGGTTGATGGAAGTGTGATGGATTGTTGAGCTGCCAAACCAAATTTGGAACTGCTTACCTCTCGACTTTCCCTTAAGTCAACAATCAGTGTTCTTAACGTTTTAAGCTACTAGTTCCTGTCATTGTGTTTGTTACACTTGAAAATATCCTAAATGCTACCTTCAGTAAAACTTCTCCCAAATCAGTCTCACTAGGTGTTCAGAAAAACTGCTCAAATGTCCTATGATTATGATCTACCACGTGCCAGGCTTGTCAGACACTTACATGCATTACCTCATTTAATCCTCACAACCACCCTGTGAGGTAGGCAGTTATTCTCCTTTTACAGATTATTAATCTGAGGCTCGGAGCAGTTAAGGGTATTATCCAAAATTGGCAAGCTAGTGCATAGCAGATCTGTGATTAGAACACATGTATCCCTGACCTCAAAGTCTGCACTTTCAGTTACTAAACTCTGTAACGTGTGAAGGCAGAGTCTTCCCCTAGTTTTAGATGATGATCACTGTATCTCTTTAAAGGTTATGAAACTGCAATTGTTTCAGTTTCATAAGGGGATATTATTTTCCGGGTCTGTAGACATATACTGAAAAGATGGAGCCTAAGTGGTTCTCTATTATCTGCAGATTCTTCTACAACTGTGCGAGAGGAGGATGTAGTAAAGTTTTGCCATGTTCTTCTAACCTAACAGTGATGAAATAAGTAGCTTATACATTGTGGTGACAAGTGTAAAGTCTATTTAACTTAAAATTGCAGAAGACCAACTACTGGTATTTATGAAATAATATGAAGGAAACAGGCTCTAAAAGGAGGTGACTTGCTCATGGTCCCACTGCTACGAAGTGCCAGTAGCAGGACGCAATCCCAAGACTTTAGAGTCTATGTTCTATGTGCCTTTCGTAACACTGCGGAGTGAAGATGTACACATACTTGATGCATTTAAAAAATACTCTACTTTTTTCCTGAATATAAAAAGTAGTACATTCTCACTGTAGAAAATCTAAAAAGTATAGAAAAGTATAAAGAAGAAAATAGAAATCACCTGTAATCCTATCATCTAGAGATAATCACTGTTGACATTGTGGTTGGTATTATTTCATCCCCGTTTTTTTTTTCCTTTGCATAAATGTTTTTAAAATTTTTGGATCATATTTCATTGCTTTTCTTCTTTCATTTATCTTCCATTTTATCCAAATCATTTCCCCCATGGCATTAAATATTCTTTAAAAATGGTTATAATGGGTACAAAACCATCATAGGAATTGACCATCATTCATCTAAACCCTGTACTGTTGTTGAAAATCCAGCTTTCTTCCTCCCATTGTGTATGATACTGGCACGAATATCCCTTCTGTTAATCTTTGTCTGCTTCTGATTACTTTCTCTGTATAGATTCTTAGGGAATTAAGGTTGATGATACTGAAAAACTGCTCTTCCAGAAAGTAGCAGTTAGCCCCACTTCCCACAATATGTGTCATTCATGACTCTTCTTTCTCCTCGTTATGTTTCCTCTGGTGCTGAATGAGCTGTGAGCTGTAACGATAGGCTTTCCCACACTCACTACATTTATAGGGTTTCTCCTTAGTGTGGGTTCTCAAATGTAGAATAACTTGAGAAGTCTGCCTGAAGGTTTTTCCACATTCGTTACATTTATAGGGTTTCTCTCCAGTGTGAACTCTCTGATGATCAATCAGATTTCGATTAGAAGTAAAAGCTTTCCCGCACTC
The DNA here is from genome assembly GCF_009834535.1 of Camelus ferus. Taxonomy (NCBI): domain Eukaryota; kingdom Metazoa; phylum Chordata; class Mammalia; order Artiodactyla; family Camelidae; genus Camelus; species Camelus ferus. Next base: position 38,223,752 of record NC_045712.1, read on the forward strand.
ATTGCATTTGTAAGGTTTCTCTCTACGATGAAGTCGCTGGTGTTCATTAAGGGTCTTCTTTAAGATGAAAGCTTTCCCACACTCATCACATTCATAAGGCTTCTCCCCAGTGTGAATTCTCTGATGGTCGATAATTTTTGTATTAGAAACACATGTCTTCCCACACTCCTTACATTTGTAAACTTTTTTTCCTTTGTGCATTCTCTGATGTTGAGTAAGGTTTGAACTACGGCTAAAGGCTTTCCCACACTCGATACAAGTGTAGGGCTTCTCGCCAGTGTGAACTCTGTGATGGGAAATAAGACCGGAACTCCGGCTAAAGGCTTTCCCACACTCTTTACATTCGTAAGTCTTCTCCCCACTGTGGATTCCCTGGTGCCGAATGAGGTGTGACTTTCCGCTGAAAGATTTCCCGCATTCATTGCATGTGTAGGGCTTCAGTCCAGTGTGGATTCTCCGATGAACGACCAAGTTGGAGCTATGACTGAAGGCTTTTCCACATTCCTTACACTTATAGGGCTTCTCTCCAGTGTGGATTCGCTCGTGTACCGTGAGGTTTGCGCTCTGACTAAAGGCTTTCCCACACTCGGCACATACATACTGTCTCTTTTTGGCCCGAATTCTCTCATTTATCGTAGGGTCATCTTTTTCAGATTCTTGGTCACTCACTCCTGTGAGTGTTTTATCATCTTTTACTGTCTTATGTTTGAAGTTTCTCGTCTTTCTCCTCATTTTCTCCTGCCTGGAGCATCCCAGTGTCCTCTTGAGCCTTCTCTTTCTCTTAAGAGGAGCTTTCTAAATCTTGACTTCCTTGGCAACACCTCTGTGGAGTTCTCTTGAAAGTATGAGATTGTAGTTTTTCAGGAATGATACTTTAGAATCAATACTTCCTCAGTCCCAGTTTCACCATCTGGCAGAAGAAACAGAAATTGCACATGTCACCTGGTCTCTATATTAGAGGAAGGAGAAATATCCAAGGATAATAAGATGTGGCAGACCACAGGGTCTCACGTGGAAGAGTAAGTGTTCAAAGGCAGGGGGAACTGATCAAACAGATGAGAAAAATGAGGTTAGACACTGAGGCCAAGGTAAAGGCTTAAGGAAAGCCATGGGGCTGATAGGAGCCCAACAGGTTCAGCATCAGAATGAGCAATGAGTATACAAAACCTATCCTGGTTTCTTCCTGTCTCATGCTCTACTCTCAGAGTTGGAGCCAACTAACTCTTAATCTGGTCCCCAGAAAAAAATGCACTGAAAGATCCTTAGTCCACTAGCTCAAGTGACTCATATTCAGATCAGTTTGGCATTTAGTTCCTGCTGACCTATTCCCCTCAGACCAGTGATATAGTGGCAGGAACAAAATAGGTACTTAAGAATTGTTTTACAGAATAGTAACTTGGATTTGGTCTTAGGGTATGACTAAGATTTCATTTTTTGCTCTAGTCTAAGTTCTAGGTCCGTCTACAAACCTGTTCTTAAGCTCTGTTGTGACAGGAGTAACACAATTCTTCCAAAATTGGAGTCTAGTCACATCGTACCTACTCTGTAGGGGCTGGTCGGTAGCTGGATCCAGCCATGTGTGCTAGTTCAGTCTGTCTGCTTCTCACCAAGCTGAGTCTACTGAGTGAAGCCAAGAGGCTGAATTGGGAAACAGGGTTAGTTAAAGCAGGGGAAACTCTGATAGGACCTTGCATGGCACAGTGGTAAAGTATCCAAGATGGCAAGAGGTGAGAGCAGGGGACAATACAACCAAGAGGGGCTGATACATGAAACCAACATCAGGAACGAGCAGGAATTTCCCAACTGGTTTGATGTGAAACTCTGGACATAGAGATTACCCTAGTAGACATCAAATCTAGAGGATGGTGGGGTCATAAAAGAAAACCGAAAGATGACTCCATGATACTAACACACGACTAATTTTCCTTTTATTACGTTCTTTTTCAGACTTGTCCATATTCATAGTTATAAATATACAGTAGATATCATTTTGCATCCTACTTCTTCTATTTAATTTTTATAAATATTTTCCCATACTATTAACTCTTCATAGGATCACTTTCTGATTACATACTACACCACCAATTAAACTCATTACAATTTACCTACAATTTTGCTAGTGTTAGACATTTCTGTTGCTCTCTGAGGTTTAACCACTATCAATAATGCTATCATGATCACTTTATACATATAAAGTTTTCTTCTTATTAAAATAAATTCCTGGGATGAGAGTTCCACAAATGAGTTACTGAGTCAGAAAGAATGAAATTGTTTGCAGTACTGCCTACTGCTTTTCAGAAAAAGTCTGACCAGTTTTCTATCATCTCATAGCTTTTGGATAAACTGAGTCACCCTCTTGGAAGGCGGGACATATCAATGGTGAGTGCTCAAGGCCAACAAGAAGAGAACTGTGGAGGCTGGAGTTCACATCTCAGAAGCGTGGGTGCCACTCACGTGACACACAGGCACATGTACACAGACTCACGTCCAAGACACCAGGGGCGGGCAGAGAAAATGGCAGGGGAAGGGGGACTCTTGGCAGGATCCTGGGCACACTCACATCCAGCTGCTGCTGCCTCTCTAATCAAATGGGAGGTGGCAGGTGGAGGAGACTCAGGGGAAGGCCAGGCGACTGCAGAGCAGAGTGAGACAGCAAACGAAGCTGCCTCCAGACTTCTGAGAAGGTGGATGGTTCTTTCTCAGCTTCTTTTCCGTTTTTAATTTTCTCTGAAACTTTTTTCTTCACACATTTCTTAAATGAATAAGTACTGAGTACTCTATTGTATACATATCTCTGTTCTAAGTCTCACACAGGGAAATTTTCTAAAAGCACAGTTCCAAAAAAGTAGAAAATATCTATTTCTGAATGGATGGATGAATAGGTGGATAAGTTTATACATTTACTGTTATGAAGGCCTCCCATTTTGCTGGCAGGTTGTCTTCTGCTAACTTGTATTGTTGTTCAATTTGTCTTCTTTTTAAGTATTACTTATGAAAAGTTAGGAAATGACTTTAGAGGAACAGATTCCCACAAGTACTAGAACAAAGTATTTTAGAGATTCAGAATGAGACAGTGCCTTGAAGCCAGCCTCTGGATGTCTCACTTCCAGGTAAGGCGGATCCAAAGCTCCCCAGTGCAGTGCCTATTTTTATCCTTAAAGGCTCTTACGGAAAAGATCAGTAGCCTTCCATAAAGTAGTGTTCAGGAAAAACATGAATAGCCATGTATTTACATGGCTCTCACAAAGCGATAAATACTACTATTGAATGCAAAAAAAAAAAAAAAAGCACTTTATGCACTGACTGTGTCCCTCCAAAATTTGTATGTTGAACCCTGAACCCCTAATGTGATTATATTTGGAGATATGACTTTCAAGGAGGTAATTAAGGTTAAATGAGGTTATAAGAGAGGAGCCCTGATCCAACAGGATTAGTGTGTCCTTATTACAAGACATACCAGAGAGCTCGCTTTGACTTGCACTCCTGTCCCGTCCCCACCACATGCACAAAGCCAAGTGAGGACACAGCAGGAAGGTGGCCATCTACAAGCCAGGAATAGAGTCTCCACCAGAAACTGAATCAGCTGGTCACCTTGACCATGGATTTCTAGCTTCCAGAACTATGGGAAAAGAAATGTATGTTGATTAAGCCACCCAGTCTCTAGTATTTTGTTAAGGCAGCTCAAGGAGACTAACGTAAGGATGAAATACCGTACCTACCTTTAGGGAGCTTACAATGGAGCTTATAATACAGTAAGAGAGCAAATTACAGATTTACAAAGTATCCAGTCAGGAGATGAAGGGGGCTAGGAGAGGGAGTGATTACTGGGGCTTGGAACGCTTGGCAAAAGGTGCTTTAAAAATGCAGAACTTTGGCTGAACTGTTTTCTCTAATGGTTAGCTTCCTGAGGGCAGGGATTTTTGTCCATCATCGTATTCCTACCACTGAGTACAGTTCCAGGCACATAACAAGCAGTCAAAAAATTTTTTGTTGCTGTTGAATGAATAAATGAAGGAATGAAACTATAAAGTTGCCTGAAGTGATACCTGCCAGGATGTTGAAACTACAGGGCAAAAAATATGGATGTAATCTAATGGCCAGTGGGAAACAAGTTCTAAACAGAAGAGTGAAATCTAGCTTTAATTTCTTTTTCTTTTTTAAAATTTATTATTTATTTTTAATTAAAGTATAGTTGATGTACAATATTACATAGCTTACAGGTGTACAATTTTTAAAGGTTATACTCTATTTATAGTTGTTATTCAATATTTAGCTTTAATTTCCTTTTTATTTTCTATATTTTTCTCCCTTGCTAGTCTCCTCTCTTGTTACTACCTTCTCATTCTCATTTATCAAGAACATAGTCTTTCAAGATGTATCATTAATTTCCCCTAGTCCCAGCCTTCCCTCACCCACAGCACATTCATGTTTCTTTCAGCTTCATGAAGTGGAAAACAGAGGAAAGAGGCAGCTAGGGAGTAAATTATGAGAAATAAATTAAGGGAAATAAAAAGAAAGTATCCAAAAGATGCCACCTAGGAGCAGAGTGATCACATATCTTGGTTTTCCTGGAACAGCCTGGTTTATACCTGCTATTCCAGCATCATTATTAATATTGCCCCCCTTAATTCACAAAACTATCCCAGTTTGGACAATAAGTTTTGTATCACCCTACCCAAAAGTGAAATTAGGAAAAGAATGCTTTAGGAAGATGAGCCTAGATTAGAGTTGAAAAAAAGAACAGAAGAAGGGAAATGAGTTAGGAGACAAGTTTAGCAATGCAGCATGGGCTTTACCACTTTCTAGGTGCTGAATAAGTGTTTGCTAAATGAATCAACAAATGTATGAGATAACAAGACCTGAGTCCAGGATAACGACAAGATAGAGAACAATGGAGTCCAGCTATTTCCAAGAAAGCATATGCATATATCAGACTGGATACGGAGGATGACCAAAGGAAATTCAAGGAGGAAGCAAGAGTTGTCAGGAGTTCAGGGAGGGCAAGTTTGAGGAAAGTCTGATCAAAAGGAAACCTAGCTATCTGCCCTCTGCCTGACTGGATGGAAAATTCTCTCAGAAATTTTTTTTTAATTCTTATTTTTTTTGTTGAAGTGTAGTCAATTCACAATGTTAGTTTCAGGTGTACAGCAAAGTGATTGTTACAGATACATATTTTTTTTTCCGGATTCTTTTCCATTACAGCTCATTACAAGAAACTGAATATAGTTCCCTGTGCTATACAGTAGGCCAGAAATTCTGGAAGAATTCCCAGGCAGTAGGAGGGACAGATGAGGCCGTAAGGACAGCAGGTCACTGAGGGTATCCAGGCAACTGAGCATAAAACACAATCTCAGACAACCAGTACATGGATAGGGATCAACTGTGACCCACAGATCTCTTGACCCCCAAATCCCTGAGGCTAATGGATGAGTGTTCTGACCTCAGGACCACCATGCAATTCAGGCTGTGAGGAACCCACAAAGGGCAGAGTCCTATTCCTAGAGAAAGAGAGGGGAGAGAGGTCTTACCTAGGAAGGTTGTATTCCTTTAATTCCCCAGCATTGCCTGCCTGTTCAGGTCCCTCTGAGCAGTGGTCACATGGTCCTTGATTACTGATTAGCTACAATGGAGTGATGAATAAGAGGCAATACCTGAAAATAAATTCCAGAGAAAAAGATGAGTGAAATGGAAAAATTAAAAGGAAAAAACAAGAACTAGAATAAATTACCAGGAAACTACTTGATCTCAGGGAGAGAAAGACCTAAGTCTTAAGCATAAAACAAAGGCTGACACCATAACAGAAAAGCTGATAGGTTTGACCATATAAACATCTCTGTACTTTAAAAAAAAAAACCATAACAAATCTGTAATATAAACTAAAGTTGCCTTATACTATAATTACCTGTGTGTGTCTGTGTCCCTCCTCCTCACTTGTCCACTTTAAGCTCTAAGCCCCCAGAGAACAGGGTCCATGATATTCGTGAGTGGATCCCACACAGTGCTTGCCACAGAGGGCTCAGTAAATGTTTAATTTGAAATGTTACACAATTTCAGGATCCCATCTAATTCTCTCTGGGTATAGGGACAGAGAGGACTACATCCTCGACACATGACCACCGCCATTCCTCCTCCACCTGTTCATCCCTTGGGTGCTTCATATTGTCTGAACAACATGACAGTATTTACATTCTTGGAAGTTCTGTGTCAACAAGGCCATCCAAGGGCCTCAATTCCCTAAGAGACTGACCCAGTCTCACCGCTCAGAGAGTCTCAGAATGTCAGAGTTGGAAGGAATCTCCCAGACTACTGAGTCTCATATCAAAGTTCTGAGATGGGGAAACTGAACTTATAAGAGAGCTAGGACTCAAGTCTAAGTTTCCTGATACTCAAATTTGAGTTCCATTACATTACCCTTCCTCCCATTCCCAAACTCTACTCCTCAAGGTCCAGAGGCCCTCCTCCCACTTCTATGTTTCTATCCAGAAATGCTCCCTTACAGGCCTTGCCCCCATATTCTCTAGCAGGCAGTATTCCCGTCCCCAGACTAACTTCACCCGCCCACAGAGAAGGGAATGGCTCACTCTCACATCTGTGCACAGAAGCCTCTCTCCAAAGGACCTGCCCACCACAGATCCTGCCTCATCTCTTCCTTAGATTTGGTGAGGAAGTACCTAGTGGGGTCCTGAATCACTGTAAACACACAGAATAACTGAGTTCTCTGAGAGCTCAACTCCAAGTGGATATTCAGGGCAGTGTCCTATCTCTGGTTCACTTCCCTTCCTATTGAACTGTGAACAGTAAGGATGATCATTCTCATTTTAAAGATGAAGAAATGAAGCTCTCAGAGATTGAATGACTTGCTGAAGGTGGCATGGCTAGCGAGAGACAAGCCTTCTGAGTCTGAAGGATATCCTCACTCCATAGCCCCACAGTTGCTCTTCTTCACCTGTTCTGCTGATATCTAAGTCTCCATATTCTCCTCTAACTGCAAAATACATTCCAACTGAGTTCTCTGCAATCCAGCGTTCCAACAAAAGTTTGCAGAAAAGGGATGACAGGGAAACTGCTAAGTCAAGTATCTTTAGAGAGAGGAAGAAATAAGGCTTTACAGGGATGCTAGAAAGAGAATTTTTAAAATATTTAAAAAAAACTTTCAGGATCACTAGACCTCAAAATCGGGTTTATGTTTCCCCTCCAGATTCCCAGACTCTGCTTCTAACCCTTCAATCTTGTTCCATTTCTTCCCGACCAGAACATACCTCTGCTTTGTACACAACTGTAATCCCAGGACCTAGTGCACTACTAGTGGATTCTAATTATCTCTTGAATGAATTAATGAGTAGCCTTGGACAAGACTTTGCCCTCCCCTTTGGGCAGAGTTTCCTCACTGGGAACACAACAGGGACTGGACTGGTGATCCGGGCCAAAAAGGTAGGCGCTATGGCGCCCTCTGAGAGCCTGGGCGGGACTTGGACAGCTTTTACCAGGGTCGCCCCATGGCTCGTAGCAGGGACAACACAGTTCTGTCACCACTGTCAGCCCGGTTCGAGTGAGCAGCTACGCCGAATGGGAGACGAGACCCGAGACAAAGGGGCAGCGCCAAAAGAAGGGAGGGGTGCCCACAACGACCCCGTGAGCTGACGCACCCCGGTCTCCCCAGCGGGCAGCAGTGAAGAAGACCTGGCCCCCGGCCTGTGTGCCCCACCCGCTCCCAGAATCGGCCTGAAAACGCCAGGCTGCCACATACCCCTCACCGAAAGCGCCCGACCCACATCTTGGAACAAAGCGGAGAAGGAACGACGTCACCGACTCCCCATTAATTCCCATCCTAACCCTTTCGGCCCTTCTAGGCATCTGGAGGTTTCTGCATCTCTGTGCCCCCGAGGCTGGAGTCCTCCCGCCCCATTGTGAGTCCCCGGGCTCTCTGGCCCCGCCTCCTGCCCAGTTTTGCCTTACCATTGGCTGGGAGGACGAAAGGGCTTGGAGATTTCAGCCAATATGAGGAGAGCCCTAGAAGGGATGGAGCCTGGGGGAGGGCCCTGGTTAGGGCGGGAAGAGGGACCAATCTACTGGGCGCCCAGGCACCCTTCCTCGAACTGAGACTCCCTGAATTCACACACCCAGAATTGGCTGCTTAGTGGAAAAGTCATCTTTCCCACACGTCCCGCTCCTTTCAGCTTCAAAGCCAGGATTGGCTGCCGTTTATCGGCAGCATATAAAAATAAGTGTTGAGTGCCTATTATGTCATTGTTCTAGGCTCTGCAGATACAGTAGTGAAGAAAATTAACTTGCTGCCCCATGAGACTTCCCTTTAAGTCAGGGGAGACAGTAGACAAACAAACACGTAGACAGAAGTAGTGAGTAAGGGGCTGTGGGGGAAGGAGAGAGAGGGAGGGAGGTAGCAGTTGAACTATTTTATAGATGACAGGGAAGGCTCAGACAGGAAGTGAGCAACTGCAGAATAGGCATGTGGGTATCTGGAAGAGGAGTATTCCTGATAGATGGAACATCAGGAAGCAAAGGTTGTAAGCCAGGAGGGAGGGTCTGCACATTTGGGGCCGTAAGGGCTTTCTTTGTATGTGTCCCAAATAACACTGGAAGGTTTGGGGACTAAGGAGTGACATAATTTTACATGTTCAAAGATTTATTAGCTATCAGATATGAAAGGAGCCAAGAAACCTATTTCTATAAATTCTGATTTCTTGCTCTCAATCCTTAGTCATTCTAACAAACCTTGCATGTAAGTTTCACTCCATAGCATTAAAAACATTTCCTCTGGCTGCTCTGTTAAGAACAGTCTGAAGGTGGCCAAGAGTGGAAGTAGACAGATTAAGAAGCTACTGCAGTATTCCAGATGAGAAATGATGGTGGCTTGGACTAGTTTAGAGGTGATGGAAATGATGAGAAATATCTCTACATATATTTTGAAGGCATGGCCAGCTTGATTTGCTAATGAATTAGATGTTGGTTAAGGATGACTCCAGGGTCACTGATCTGAGCAACCAGAATAAGATTGCTTTTTTTGGAAATACAGTAGACTGAAAGAAGAACAGGTCTAGGGAGAAAGATCAAGTTTTGTTCTGGATATGTTAAGTTAAGGATGCCAATTAGACATCCAAGAATAAGTATCAAACAGGCAATCGGAATAGGAGTCAGTTCAGGGAAGAAACCATGGCTAGAGATGTAAATTTAGGTATCACTGTATAGGGCAAGATGGGACAATCTAGAGAATGATTGCAGATTTTAAAAAGTCATCTGAGAATTGAGATTTGAAGCTCATTAATCAACAAATGTGTGTATACATAAAGGTATACTTGAAGTACACAAGTTCCAGGGTGCCCCTAACATCTAACTTGTTGCCTTTATACACAAGCATATTTTTTTTTCCTGACAAAAATCCACTCAAGGGTAAAGGTACAGAGGATTGAACCCAGGACCTCAGGCATGCTAAGCAGGCACCCTACCAATTGAGCTATTCCCTCCCCACTGAAAGCCTTTTAAAGAATAACTACAACTATCTCATTATTTCAGCGCTCCTTACTGGGACAGATGTTGACAATGGATAGTGTGGAAGATGAACAGCTTGGACTGGAGAATAGTTGACAGTGGCTTGAATTTTAGCACTGTATTAGCTGCCATTACCACTTTCCCCCCAAATGGTCCCTGTAATAGGCTGCACATATCTCAAATCCTAGGGCCCCCAGTAGTGTGGCTTCCCAGTGAGAGCTTGTGCATCATCAATTTTTGCTCATTGCCAAGGTAGCCTAAATACTGACTACAGCTTTCACTCGTGGCCTCTTTCTAAAATCAGGACATGCTCTATGACTTGCTTTGGGTCGCTACAGGTATGGTGTAATTGCATTGTTCTGTCCCCTCCTCCCCGGGGGAGCAACACAGACAGTTTTGGTGAGGGATATAGCATTTTTCTATCTTACCCAAACAGGAATCAAAAGTATGTAATTAATGTGTACAGCCTGGTGGATGAGCATGTACATATGCACCCTGTGGCCTTGAATTTACAGCTGTTGTTACTACTCCACGTGCCTCCATGTATGTGCCTCTGAATATATGTTGTCCTGTGATTACTCTGTCCATGAGTCTCACTGTACTCAAATCTTGAGTTTCTATCGGCCCTATGCCTCTCCATCCACAATCCAAACGGCACCAAGTTGGAAAACTGAGTATCTTGTAAATGCATCATTCATATACAAGACATTGCAACTGGAAGGGACTTGCAGGAGAAGCCTGTTAGATATCATAAAATGCCAACTGTACATTCATTTCTAGAAACTTCTAAGTCCGTAGACTGGACAACCCATGGTGGAAAAATGTTGTTTTCAGTCATTTGGAAATTCCTCACTAAGCATCATTTGAGGCATATGCACAGGTCAGAAAAGGGGATGGGACACCAAACATTTCTCTTCTACTGTTTTCATGCAAGGCACACACATGCTTTAAAAGGGAAAGTGCACCCATCCTACTTGGCATTCACCTGGGTAAAGTACAGGCCGTTGGTCCTGTGTATATATTAGTGGGAAGACTTTTGTGGTTCAGTGAGGAGTAAGTCTAAAATGTCCATTTTCTGGGTCAAATACTTGTATACTAGGTACTTAGAGCCAGCTGACATAACACCTTCCATTTATCCCCCTGAGGCAAGTGTCTTACAAGGCCCCATCAGGGTAGAATATATCCTAAAGTTAGCAGTAGGGAATTTGTTTTTAATGTTCTACAGAGCAAAAGCCACCCAGTGAGTATTCACAATTTGTCTCTCTAACTCCTAGCACGTTTTCATGAATGTAAGCTTTGCAGTACTCCAGGAGGTCAGCACCTTCACAGAAATGTCTCCCAACATGGAACAGTACTCAGCAACTTGTTAGCACCCAAAATCCTTTGACATTTCCTCCTGGTCTTAAAGGCTGAATTACCAGGGTTGGGAATATTTTGTGTGTATAAGAGGGTTAAGCGTCTAGCTCCTAGTACTTTTACCATCATATTTGAATGCCTGAACTATCTCCTGGACATAAATTCCGTCTGATTTTAAAAACTGGGAGCTCTGTCATGCTGCTTACTGATAACTGTTTACCTGTATTGTGGATTCACGAATGTAGCAGAAGCTATGTGCTATAACAAAAGCTCCTCCACACTTATTTCAGGAATATTTTTTAAAAATGTGTACAGAATAATAGAAGCTCTGGATCAATGATTTCTTGCCCTCCAAATCCAAAACAGATTATAACCCACGTAGATTCTGTGACATCAAACAAGAAATAAACTATAGCCAAGGCCTCCCTGCAACACAAATCAGTAGGCTTTCCTGTAAGCGAAAAGTCTCTGGCGGATGTTTTATCAACTGAATGTTTTCTCACACTTATCTCAGGAATAGGTTCTTTTCCCGTTTTAGAGTTGCTGAGGTAAAATAAAGTCTGAGCTGTGACTGAAGGTTTTTTCACATTCAGTTCTTTTACAACAAAGTGACTCACAACTGGTAGAGAACATGGAAGGAGGGTCCCCACTGGATCCACAGTATGAAGGCTGAGCAAGAAGGACAAGTGGGCTCTGGATGGAAGGTTTTCAACCAGATCAGCAAAATGCTGGGCTGCTCCTTTACTTGCTGACGTGAAGCATATTACTAACTTAGAGCTCAACTTCTAGCTTCAGATCTCAACAGACAATTTTAACAGCATGTAACTTGATGACAAAACCATTCAAGGAAAACCCACTTTCCCTATTTTGGGGGGAAATATCAGGACTTAGAAAGTCCTTACCACTGATTAATGAAGAAAAAACCAAATGAAATTATGGGGCTAATGAAAAGCCTCTGTCACTTGAGGCAGCAAAAGGACATATGAAAAAAATAAATCTGAGAAAAACTGGAATTCCAAAAGAAACAAAATAGACTTGGCAATCATGAAAGAAAAACTGAAAGGAAACCACAGTGTAAAACATTATATATGAAAACAGAGCTCTAACTACATATACAGAAGAGAGTAAAAGACTTTAGACAATACTAGATGCAACTTCATGCCACTCTGACAGTTCAGTAAAAGAAGATGACTTCCAGATATATATTACCAAACTTTATAGAGGTAGAAACTTTAAAGAGTGCAAGCATCAAAGAAATCAAACTGTTGCTTAAGATTTGTCCCTCCCAATTCCCTCCTCCATCAGAATGGATCAGGCCCAGTTATTTTTACTCTTCAAAGAATAAATCCCACATTATTCTAACTCTTCCAGAGTAATTAAAAAAAAAAAACAGATTCTCCAAATAATTTTACAAAGCAGACAAAACCTTAGTAAATTAAACCTAGCTCTGCACTTAAAAAAAAATCATGAACAGGTGGATTTTATTCCAGGAGTGAAAGGAAATTTCCATTTTTTAGAAACTTGCTCCCATGAAAATTACATAAAGAATAAAGGACGTGACCCATAAAATTTCACTGACAGATATTTAAAAAATAAAAACATGGTAGAATTTAAAGACCATAATGAAGACTCAAAATATAAAACAATGATAATAATTGCTAAAAGGTATAGTATGTGCAAGCACTGTTTTAAAGGCCGTACACTTAGGAACTGATTTCACCCTCACAGCCCTGAGGTAGCTCCATTTTACTCATGGAAGAACTACACACAAGGAAACGATCACAACCTACGAAAGTGGAAGAAACAGGATTTGAACCTAGAGTACCACACACAAAAATCCATACTCTTAACTACTAGCCTATATTGTGACTTCTAAAAATAGGAAAAGAAGGAAACTTCCTAAACCCGACAAAAATTTATCAGAAACCAACAATGAAGTAACAGTAGAGAGATGCCAGAAGTACATGTAGAAGATATCAAAAAGGGCTCTGCATGCGACATCCTATGAGGAAATGCCACTTCTATCTTTAGAAGCTTCTAGTCTGGTGGTGAGTAGGGGAGAGTGTGCCCAATTTAAGGATGGTTCAATTAAAGAGCTGAGTTTTAAAACATTATTTATTAAACAACTAGTATATGAAAATTACTATCTATATATCAAAAGAAATAGATACTATACCAACATAAGCCCACAATAAGTTGGTATGAATATATAAGTATACGTATGCACTAAATTGAGAATAATTTACAAGGCAATTTAACAGTTGCACATTGTAGCACCAGTTAACTCAAAGCACTGAGGTCAAATGAATAGAAGTTTAAGGGGAATGAAGTAGCATTTGAAGAAGAAAGTCTTTCAGAGATGAGCTGGATCTGGAAAGTTCTGAGAGACAGATTAGTAAAAAGAAGGAAACTTTTTTCTACATATGGAATATAATCAATGAGGGATTATATTAGAGTAGAAGTTTTAAAAAGTAGATAAGGAGGGCCATAGCCAAGGTAAAGAAAACAATGTATCACAGTCTTGGAGAATGACTTTATATAAATGGAGGAGGTGGAAAAGAGTAAGAAAGTATCTCTGTCCTTGAGAAGCACATAATCTGATTCTGGTTATGGGATGCGTAACTAAGAGATGAGAAACATTTTAAAACAGTTTTTAAAAAAAGAAAGAAGGAATGAAAGAAACCTACGAGCATATGAAATCTGTATTTCTTACGTCCCCTATAGTGGGGAAGGACTACACTGTTGCTCCCACTCTCCCACCTTCATGACCTAGCAGGAAGTATTCAGGGACGGTCCACTTAGATTAGCATTCCCAAGAGAAGACCAAGTTAAGCAAGTTTCTTACATACAAATCTTAACTCAAAGTTCTTTGCTGGATGGAGAATCACACCTTAAGAAATGGACCGAGCCAGACCTGAGTGCTTCTCTCCAGTGTGAGTTCGCTGGTGGTGATTGAAAGTAGAACGCTGACTGAAGGCTTTCCCACACTCAATACACTCATAGGGTTTCTCTCCAGTGTGAACTCTCTGATGCACAATGAGTTGTGAGCTATCACTAAAAGCTTTCCCACAATCTTTGCATTTATAGGGTTTTTCTCCAGTATGGGTTCTCTGATGTACCATAAGACTGGAGCTGTAACTGAAGACCTTCCCACACTCATTACATTCATAAGGTTTCTCACCAGTGTGAATTCTCTGGTGTATAATGAGGTGTGAGTTTTGATTGAAGGATTTTCCACACTCATTGCATTTATAAGGCTTTTCACCAGTGTGAAGTCTCTGATGTCGAATGAGACATTTACTCAGACTGAATGCCTTACCACACTCATTACATTCAAAAGGTTTTTCTCCAGTATGAATTCGCTCATGGTCAACAAGTTGAGAGTTTTGATTGAAGGCTTTCCCACACTCACTGCATTTGTATGGTTTTTCCCCAGTGTGGAGGCTCTGATGTCGAATAAGACATTTACTCCGACTAAAGGCCTTGCCACATTCATTACACTCATAAGGCTTCTCCCCAGTGTGGATTCTCTGATGGTCAGTAAGATTTCTGTTAGAACAGAAAGCTTTCCCACACTCATTACACTTGAAAGGTTTCTCACCAGTGTGAAGTACCTGATGTCGGACAAGGCTTTTATTCCGAATGAAGGCCTCCCCACACTTGTTGCATTCGTACGGTTTCTCCCCAGTGTGGGTTCTCTGGTGGTCAATGAGTTGGGAACTCTGAGTGAAAGCTTTTGCACATTCATTACATTTATACGGTTTCTCTCCATTATGGAGTCTCTGGTGCTGAGTGAGATGGGAGCTGTGGCGATAGGTCTTTCCACAATCACTGCATTCATAGGGCTTTTCCCCTGTGTGGATTCTCAGATGAACCATGAGCTGAGAGGTCTGCCTGAAGGTCTTACCACACTCATTACACTCATAGGGTTTCTCTCCAGTGTGGATTCTCTGATGCCCGATGAGGTGTGAACTCCGATTAAAAGCTTTGCCACATTCAACACATCGATAGAATTTCTGTCCCTTTAGAACTTCTTGATCTTCTGCAGGACTGGAGGACAGATCTGGATGTTCCCCAAGATCTTTACATTCATCACATCCATCTTTTGCAGATTTCTTTTTACCCTCCTGTATTATTTCCAAGAAACCACTTTCCAGTCTGCTCCCTTCTTCATCAGAGGGTTGTGCTCCTAACTTCTCTAAAGCCTCTTCACAGGCATCTCCAGCTCCTGGTCCTCCAGGAAGTACTCCATACAGTACTCCTGAGGTCCTATCAGGTGACTCTGATCCTTTAGAAATCGCCTGCTTTGGAGACAACTCTGAACTCTCCATCCTTTTCTCACCTGCTGCCAGAAGAAAAGAGAAAACACCGTTTACTCATTTCTTATACTATTGAGGTAACAGAATCATCAGGAGCCTACATACTCGAAAAATATTCAAATTACAGGTAAGGAATGAGGGGACACACTGAGAATAGAAGAGAAAATGTGAAATAGCTCAAATTTCTCTTCATGGACAGAAAGACAAAGAGGGGAAGCTGGTCAGTAGAGGAGGTGGAAGAAGAGCTATCAGCACAGACAGATGTTCAGCTGGCATGGCCAAGTGAGCTGGCTGAATAGAAGGCAAGAGACCAGACTGTAAAGCATGGTGTAATCTTCCAGAAGCTGCTCAGATGTGACGTATCCTTAGTAAAATGATGAAGGTCCTATCCAACCATGACATCATATGGTTCCACAGTTCTCAGCAAAGATGTTGGAGAGAGACAGTGGGGGCAAACACCTCAAATCAAATATGAGAAACAGTGTAGGCAAACACAAGAGTTGAAGGGAAATTTATATTATGAGGCTGTGATTAGGAAAAAGTGTACAAAAAGTAGTGATTCTGGCATAACAGGACAGTGACAAGATCTGGAGAAGCCACTGGTAGAGAAATACTGGGAAAAAGTATTGAAGGGGACAGCAGAACTCTAAAAGTGGGGAGCCACTAGTCCCTGGGGCACTGGACTGGTAGGTGCAGCACTGCATTCCTATAAAAATTAAGAATGGCATCAGTAACTTGAAACATAAATCAAAATATGTCTTTGGTATATTGATAATTGGGAATCATAAGGAAAATGAGTAATTGAATATTTGCTTTTAAATTCTAGGATTCTTATTATATCTATCAAAATTCATCAAATTGTGCATCTCAAGTATGTGCAATTTACTATACAGGAATCATAAAAGTGTCAAACAATTTTTTTTTAAATCAAAAGACAAACACAAAAACAACAAAACAAGAAAATTCTAGGATTTTTTAAATACAAAAACTGGGAGAAGGCAGAGCAACCAAGGTTATAGCTTAACACAAAAATGTTGGTTCCTAGCAATGACATCTACATTAGGGTTATAAGCCTTCATGCTAATTTAGTATGTAGAAGCTGCAGATGTCTGAATCCCTGATTCTAATCCCACCCTCTCCAGAGAAGGCTACTGTCCTAAGACTTGTCAATCCCAGAACCTGCCCTGGCAGGAAGTTGCCCTGCCCCAGTCTTTCCTGAAGGGGAAGGTAAGGCAACCATGCTTTGTGCCAAGCAACCCAGCTCATCCCACGATGGACAACAGGTGACTGGACCAGGGCCCAGCACGAGGCCCAAGGGCAGTTTATCTGTCATCGGCCTCTGCACGGCCCGGGCCAAAGTTCTGCCCAAACAGAGATGATATTTAATGGCTAAGCCACCCTTGGAGTCTCTCTGTATATAAATTCTGAACTCAAAGTAGGACAAAATTAAGGAAACGACAAGTAGGAATCAAAGCTGAAATGATGCACAGAGAGAAGGCAAGCCATTAGGAGCCTCAGCAAGCAGAGCATCTGAAGGAACAGAAAGGCTAACTAAGAGGAGCTCTGAGTGGGACAAAAGATTCAGAGTGAAGAGAGTGGGTGTCAGTTGGAAGAGAAAACAGATATGCGGGGAGCAGCTGTCTCAACCACATTGCCGGAAAAACCCTTTCACTTTTCCTGCTGAGGCTCCCAGGCTCCTCGGTCCCTGCAAGGCTTTGTTTCCGGAAGTCTAACCTAGGCGGTCGGTTTGTTCAGGGTTTCCATTCCTTTAGCTTTATCCTAAGTACCCTAGCTCATTACTTACAACAACTGAATGGCTCGCTTTTCCCAGGTCAATTAATAATGAAGTAAAGAGAATGTTAATAACCATTAAAGTGGGTGATGGTGCAGGGAGGTTCACTTTACTCTCCTCTCCACTTTCTCTGTGTTTGCTTATGTTTTCATAATAAAAAGTCAAAAAAGAAAAATACAGCAAAGAACATGTAAAGAAGGCAGGCTCTAAGTTACTGGGGAACAGAATCATTACCCAGGGAGGCCAGGCTGCGGTAGTTTTCCGGCATGGTGTTCTTCCGGTACGGGGCTCTCTGGCTGAGCGCCGGCCCTTTCCACTTCTTCTGAGTATAGTCCACGGACAGGAGCTCAGACTCTGCAGCCACCTGGAACGACAAGCTGCTACTGCTCAGGGACACTGGCAGCCTCAAGGGCAGAGTCATCAGGGGTGCCGACAGCACAGGGTCGGGGCCCTGGTGGTAACAGGGGTGGAGAGGGAGGGAAGCTGGAAGGACACATCTACAAGGACAAGTCCAGGGCAGGGTCAAGTCAGCAGGTAGACCAGCTCCCGGAGCGCAATCAGGCGGGGAAGCCACAGGAGACGTCTCAGAACTGGCCGCAGCCCCGCAGATGAGCTCAACCTACTCCTGGGCCACAGACTTGGGAACTCAGGGAGCTCACCTGGGGCCTGACCGTCCGAGGCACGGCTGCCGCTGCGTGGTCTCCTGAGTCCCCTGCTTGGGGAAGGGCAGGCACTGGGGAAGCACGCCGAGCTGAGGGAGGAAGGAAAGCTCTGAGTGGGACGAGCCCTGCTCTTGGCTCCAATGAGCTCTGTATCCAGTGAGTGGATTCAGGAGAACCCAGCAGCTGCACACACACTGAGCCTCATCCCTGTTCCATAAAGGCACCATCCTGTGTGAGCTGTGAGTTTTTCCTGGAGGCACAGAAGGTCCCTGGTCAAACAGAAGGGGCGCTCCTTTCCACCGTCTCTCCGCGACTCTGGAAGGAAGCTACACTTCTGACCACTTGCTCTCCCATGGCTTCCCCAGCACTGGCCTCCTGCCTGCCCCTCACCTCTCTGCCCCGCATTCCTGGCTTCTCTTCCCGCCCCCGCCCCGCCCCTGGTTATGGACACTGCAGGGGCTGAGGCCTCAGAGCTTCCCTTTCCCTCTGTCACAGGCCTCACGACTCTCAGTCTCTGAATCACAAGCCTCCAGCTGACTGTTGGAGATTTCACCTCGGTGTCCTACAATACCTTAAATTCAGTGTGTGAAATGCATGTTTCCGTTTTCCTTTCCTGACTTCTCAAGTTTTCTCAGTGATTCCAAATACTGGTCATAACCCTCTAACTCCCCTCCTTCCGTTGTCCCATGGATTCTTCCCTCAAATGTCAGCCACATCTATCCCTTTCCACTCCATTCCAACCCACTCAGGCAATTACTACCTCATCTGTTCTCCGGCACTAGTGTCCTACGGA
This sequence comes from Camelus ferus, assembly GCF_009834535.1. Taxonomy (NCBI): domain Eukaryota; kingdom Metazoa; phylum Chordata; class Mammalia; order Artiodactyla; family Camelidae; genus Camelus; species Camelus ferus. The sequence goes on from NC_045712.1 coordinate 38,242,181, forward strand.
GGCTCCTGGCTCCTGGCCTCCCTACTCTATCCACAGGGCTCTCCTGCGCCCACTGAGTCTTCCGAGATACTGTTTCTGATACTTCATTCCCCTGCCCCCATGTCTTCCTAGATTCCACACAAAGGTCCTGTATAAGCAGACCCCAGGCTCCCATATTCAGTCCTCCCTGATACCACCTCAGTGGGATCCAAGGAATCTTAGTGAGTCTGCTTATATCCTCTGCTCTGGCCCCTACCACCTCTCTCTCCCCCTCAAATTCCTCCCTTTGTTTTCACTGTCCAATCCCACTGCTAATCTCCTCCATGAAGCATCCTCTGCCACTCCATCCCTCAATGATCTCACTCACTGTTTACAATGTCCACATTGCTCATTTGTGATGGCAGCAAGTGCCTGAGGACAGAGATCACTCACACGAACCTTATGAGGTTGCCTCTTCTTGCACTTATGACCAACTCTGCCAACTAGATAACAAGCTCTTTGAAAGCAGGGAGAGTGTATTATCTTTCTCTGGTCCCCAACACTGTTTTTCCCATGAAATGTGCTTGACAAACATTTGCTGACTACATGAATGATTGCAGAATAAGCAAAAGGAATTAAGTCACTAGGTAAGGAAGACATGGGGCAGGGCAATGAGGGACTCCAATGGGGCAGGAGATAGGGAGATGAAGGAAAGGAGACTCCAGAGGGGAGAAAGGCGGGATGACTGAAGGCCAGAGCTGGGGAGGTGAGTACCAGAGCACCCGCTGGGGAGGTGGTGTGCCCCTGGGTCATGTGGAGGCTCCAAGTGGGCTCCAGCGGCTGAACCCTCACTGAGGGGAGAGGCAGGAGGAGATTCCGCTGTTACACTCAAGGTTGTCATCTCCTCCAAATGCATTTCCTGTTCCTGTGCTGGAGCTGAAACCTAGAGACAAGGAATTATAATTGGGTCAAAAGAGCATCCTTGGAGGTACCGAACCCAAAACCTCTAAGAAGTACCCCCCAAGAGAGGAAGCCAGGGCAAAGAAGAGCCAGAGGGTCCTTCTAGACCCACCAGTACAGCCAACTGGGGGGAAACTGTCAAAGCAGGAACCACAGCTTGCAGTCCTACTTGCCACCCCTCTGTTGACCCTCTCAGTAGGAGCCTGAAGACCAGATTAAACAACCATTTCCACTCTGTGACAATTCTTCAGACACACACTTGCTTATTTAGAACCATCTAGAAAAAGGAGCCAGGGGAGTAATTCAGTACACTCCCTAGGGCCTTAGCCTACAGAAGAGACCAATTAAAAGTACCAAGGAAGTAAAAAAGTGATAGGTGTGTGTACCTGTCTGTGTACCAATACTGTTACTGAGGCTGAGAGCGGGAGCAATATCCTGGAACAGAGGCTGACAAACCTCAGAGAGTTTTTCCAACTTCTCTCAGCAGAAATGTTTCCTCTTCAGAGAACCCATCCCTGACCACACTGACAAGGCAAAGACAGTCTTTTCTCTCTAAGTACTTGATTCTATCTTCTATACCATGTGTTCATCTTTAAATTACCTTACTTCTTCCTTTACTGTCTATTTCTCCCCTGATGCAATGTAAGCTTTTTGAGGGTGAGAACTCTGTCTTGATCACTAGCTCCTACAACAATGCTTTGCCCAATGTCAGTGTTCAATTAATACTTGCTGACTGACTTCCTCTCACTATTTTGCTAAGAGATATCTGCAAACTAGGTTTTCAATATGTACTACTTCTTCCCCAAAATTTTTATCAAGTCAAATGAGATCAGATATCACCAAACTTTATAGACCTTCAGAATACCTCAGAGCATAGACCTTTTATTTCTAACCCTTGCTTGTTGTCATCAAATCAGCTCTTCACAATCTCATGGTTACTACTTTTACCAGCATTTGGAATAGAAAACTTAAAACTTTATCTAAATAAATCACATTTATAAGCTTGTTCACTCTGGCATGTACATAGCACAGCATAAGATGAAAATAACTTCTACTTCAACAAAGCACACTGCATTTGCCCTGTTGGATTACATCTGCTGAGAAGTGAGGGGGCTCTCTCCTTTAGTGTACATCTCTCCAGTGGAGTGGTAGGACCAGGAGGCTCATGGAGTCTGTGGTTCCCAGGCTCTTCACTGGATGGTTCTTATAAGTGGTACTTAGAGCTCTTAAATACAGCAGCTGTGGGTACTGGCGGAAGACAGAACTTAACTGCAGTGTGATAATACAACCTTGTAACTCACCAAAACCTAAATCCTGATAGAGTTCCTGTTTATTATCTAGGACTAAACAGGTGTCTTTTCCTCACAAGAAGGAAAACTCCATTCATTTTCATTGCAAGATGGCATACCACAGCCAGACACTAGGGACACAGTAGTGGCTTAGAATCTAGGGAGACGGAAAATACTGGTTCCCACACATGTGGATAAAGGGACTGCTTACTAGCTCTGTTATCTTAGATGAGTCAATTAACCTTTCTGCACTTGCAGTGCCTGTCAAGTGGAGATAATGATTCCTATTTGCATACCTTGTAAGCCTACTGAAATTAAAAAAGATATAAAAGCATTTTGCAAACTGCGTGATTCTGCAGCCCAGCTGGGATGACACTACCACCCTCTCCAGTCCCAGTGTGCACACGTGCACATGCTCACTCCTGCTCAACAGAATCACATTCCTTAATCTCCTCTTGGCAAACTGCCATGAAAAAGCTGCTCTCTTCATTTAGTCATAAAAACATTTTCTGAGCCTGGCTAGGTGAGACAGTCCTGTGCTCCTGTCTTCACGTCCAAAAACTTGAGCTAATGACAGTGGCAGAGTAAGAAATGCAGTCCAAAGACTCCCTGAGTGTTTAGCTACCCTGACCGTCAACTCTTAGTCACTCTCTTGGGTTTGTGACTCAGTCACCTTTTTCTGAGGCTCCCTGGATAAAAGACAGTTTTAATGGAGGGAACGTTCCCTTCTGCTTAAGCAAAAGAAGGTAGGATATAGAGAAATTTTCCTTCTACACTCCTCATTAAATAGCACTCTGAACACTTCCTCAGCCACTTGTCTTTGCCTATGGTTGGGCTTAGTTGCTCTCTAGCCCCTGGGGATGGTTAATGTATTCCTGTGTTTACCTGTTTACACAAAGAAACAAAGGCTGACAATAGAGTTGTTACTGCCAAATGGGCATTGGCTGATACTCCTGGAAAAATGTCTAGCTCTATGACTTCAATCCAGTAGAACTGATTCCCTAGGCATGGGTATCAACATTTTCCAAAAAGCACTGAATAAAATGATGTGCTGGGTACTCAGGAAATTTCATGTACATTTCACATTCTCCTTGGTAAAGCACAATGGAGTAAAAGTAGAGGGGACCCTAATCCATCTGGCTCAGTTACAAGGAAGCAATCAGAGACTCATTGGGAAGAACTGACTCATCCAAGGTGTGATGGTCTTTTGCTGTCAATATAGGTGTTGCTGTGATGGTATTTTGTACAACTGATTAAAATCCATAATCAGCTCACTTTAAGTAAAGGAAGTTATCCTAAATAATCTGAATGGGCCTGATTCAATCAGTTATAAGCCCTTAAAATCAGAGCTGAAAGTTCCATGAAGAAATTCTGCCTATGGACAGCAGCTTCAGCCTGCGTCCAAGAGTTCTAGCCTGTCCTTCCTGACAGCCTGCCCTATAAATTTCTGACTTGACTTGCCAGCTCTCACAATCACATAAGCCACTTTCTAACAATACATATAATTTCATACTGGCTTTGCTTCTCTGGCTGTACCCTGACCGACACACATGGTCACTGAGCAGTTAGCTCTGTGATCCTAGAAGCCAGATTTCCCACTGTCATCACACTTCTGACTCTCCAGCTTCTCCCCTAATTTGAGTTACCCTGGCTTAAAATTTGAGAAAACCCCAGAAAATATGGAAAATCAAAATTAGAATTAAAGCAGTAAAAAGATCCCAGTTGGGTTTGGAAGACTAGAAAAGGAACAAATGATGATGAGGCCCAGAAATGTCACCCCTCAAAAGGAACCTAAAAGGCAGGAAAAGAGCAAATTGACTGAGACGTCCGAGGAAGTGAGTAATGAGAACTTCTCAGATGAGGGCCCATGCTGTCAGCATACCCAAAGGTCTACCTCTCCCCGCCATGCTCCCCCACTCTAACCAGTGCAGATCCTCTGCCTGTCAGGAGCGCTGTGTGGATTTCCAGGTTGAAGCTAGGTTCCTGACAGTAATCCACACAGCTTGGCTGGGATCTGCATTTTTGTTGAAGGCTGGGAGCACACAACTCTTTCCCTTTTATACATGGAAATGGCTCGGGAATTCTAAAGGCAAACCAGCCTAGAGCCTCAGGAATGGAGAATGCCTATTCCCAGGCTACATCAAGCAGTAAAGAATGGTTCTAGATGCCATTCTAGACTCAACTGCTCACCTCTTCTGGTCCACTGATGTGTCGCTGGAAATCCTCCACTACAGCCACAGCCTCCTCACCACTCTCGGGGTGATGCAGCTGCACCCAGGTCCGGAGCTCCCTGGGTAGGATGCTCAGGAACTGCTCCAGCACCAGCAGCTCCAGGATCTGCTCCTTAGTGTGCACCTCTGGCATCAGCCACCAGCGGCAGAGCTCCCGGAGCCGGCTCAGTGCCTCCTGTGGTCCAGACATCTCGTGATAACATAACTGCCTGAAGTGCAGCCGGAAAATTTCACAGACAGGAGGGTGATTCTTTTGGAGACTGCAGCTCTGTCCCCAGGTCTGACTCCCTGGCTCCTGCTTCACCGGCAGGCACCCCTCCTGCTTCTGGAGAACAGCACCCCTAGTGATGAGGCCTAGAGTTCCCCTGCCTTGAGTGGCCATTCTGACCCCCAAGATAAACTTATTTTGGTTGCAGTCTGTCCGATTAAAATGATGGTCTGTAATTCAGGTCTCAGAAGCTGTTTTCAGAGTTGGGGAGGTAGGGGGATGGGAGTGTCACCTATAGAAACATAAAGAGAGAAATCAGAGTCCCCAGAGTGTTCAGCCCCAGGCTGATGACAGACCCTCCACAGTTAAAAAAAAAAAAGCAAAGCTACAGGAAAAAAAAAAAAAAAAAGGAGCACAACCAGGCCAGTTTGTCCAAGCAACTCTCCAAGTGACTTCCTTTTTTAAAACTCCAGTGGTTCCCATCAGCTACATAATAAAACCTAAAAGTCTATGCCTAGCATTCACAGCCCTTCACAATCTGGCCTGAGACCTCTGTTGTAGCCATATCCTCTACCATCTTCCCGAGGTACCCAGGCTAGAAAGCCAGCAATAATCTCCAAATGTGGGATATGCAAGATAATCCAAAAGGTGCATAAGAAAATACTAAATTGTTACTTAACTCCATTTCTTGGAAGTTTTATAATGGGCATTGAAATTTGTGAAACAATACATATCATTAACTTACGAATAAAGCTGTGTTGGAAGTACATGCTCAAAATGCTTCTACTCTTCTCTTTTGTGAAATAAAGATAACTTGGGACTAAATTTCTAGACACGGCTGGAAGCTATACACATTCTTTCTGTTTGGATTTTTCTTCTTCAGAAACTTCTGACAAACTTCTAATCATTTGGCAAGAACCAGAAGTCTTGGGTCTCATCTGGGAGAATGAGGTTTGTCATTTCCTCTTGAAGGCATTCCTGATTGCCCATGCAAGAAGAGCTGGCGGTCTTCCTCTCTATATGTCTCACTAAAACAGTATTTTAAATACTTTATGCACAACTCACCATTCACACCTTCCAAACTGCTGGATGGCCACAAAAGGAAAGGAACCCTATGGAGTCAGAAATGCCAGACCCTTTTCTACTCCATCAGTCTCCCCTAGAAAGCCTTGCTGTTCTCTCCTGGCTTAAGTGTGGTTGGTTATTGCTTCAATGAACTCACAACACCTCTTTTTCATTCAAACCTGTGCTAGAGCACTTCTCACATTCTGTTTATAATTTGCACGGCTGACTCCCCCACTTTCCGGAGAACTCAAAGGGCAGAGCTGGTTCCCAGTCATGTTTGTACGTGTGTACTTGATATACAGAGGCACATATCTGGTAAACGAATGAATGAGGTTCATCTATCGGATACTGAAGTTGCGGGGAGGAGGACTTTTATCCAGTTTACATATTGTAAAACTCTGAAAATCAGCGCCTTAGTGGTAACTAGGGCATCTGTGCTATGCTTCCCATTCACCACTCATCTTGGTACCCTGGGTAAGCTACTTCTCTCTAGACCTCAACATCTTTAAAAAAGACAGACTTAAAATCTGTGAACTCTGCTCTGAGATCCCACATACATAGAAAGTTCTGGCCATTTTCCTACTTCACTTACTGCTCCAAATGCTCAGTCCCTTATCTCAGCTGGATTTTGGGGTCTCCAAATCTTACTTCACGTTCCAAAGTTCGAGTGGGTCTGACCCACTTCTGACGCTTCGTACTGTCTCCCAGCGCAAGGCTGGGAAAACGCTCGTCTACGTTTCGGGTTCAACTAGGCTTCAGCGGCGCCGCTCACCTGGCCACGTCTGCCCTGTTCATCGCTGTACCCGCAGGTGCCGGGCTCCGTGCCAGCCACGGCTGGTCAGGGCACTGGGACAAAGAGGCGCTCTACATCGGGCGGCTTCTGAGAGTCAAGGGGACCGCGCCGCCGGCCGCAGCGGGGAAGCGTGGGTAGGGCCCGCGTCAACGACCTGGGCTGTGGGCGGCCGCGGCTCCGGTCCCAACAGCACCTCCCTCCCCGCCCCGGGTCCGCTCATCGGGGCACCGCGGCGGCGACCTGTCGGCGCCGTACACCGCCGCGGCTGGCAGAAGCGAAAACAATGGCCGAGCCGGAAGCGAGAGAGGTCACACTTCCGGCCCCTCCAGGATCCCGGAAGTCTCGGTCGTAAAGGTGGGCGCGCGCGCCCCCCGCGCCCGGAGAGCCGGCGGCACCTTGGGCTCCGGGACCGCCCACTGCAGGCGGGGCCCGGACACAGCGATGGCGGCGGAGGCGGCACCTCAACTGAAGTCTCAGGCTGTGCACGTGCCGCCCTCAGACCATTCAAGGTATGGGCTACCCTGACGCACCCCAGCTCTGCCCCTTCCCTTCCTGGTGATCTTGGGAAAGATACCCAACCTCTGAGCCTGTTTTTTCATCTGAAAAAGGGCTGTGAGCTCTTCACCGGGCTGTGAGCGCTGAAAAGGGTAACAGACGGACACTACACAGCAAAAGGCCTGACATAACCTGAGCATTGAGTTATTATAGTATATGCGATGCCCGGGGCGTTTTCACCCAGTATAAGCCTAAGTGAAATGAGCAACAGGTATGTATCTCCATCTTACTAATGAAGAAATGAGCCCAGAGGTTGAGCCTGTAGATGTAGTTAATCTATACTAAAACAGAACCAGCACACCGATGCCCAAGTAGAGGCCCCCTAGGAAGGGCCAAGAAGCCGATAAAAAGTGAGAAAGAATGGGGAAAACATAACCTAGGTTCAGTTGTCTGGTCTGGTATCTGGGAAGCAGGTGTTACCCACGTGGACTTCACCTGGAAGGCCGGTTTGTATAGAGAAGCCGGATGTGAACAGGTCCTTGCTGCTAACATGATTGAGGAGGCCCTGGAGGCACAACCCCAGAAAACAAATGATATATGGAGCTAAGGAAAAGCCTCTGAAACTTGAGGCAGTTAAAGGACAAATGAAAAAAAAATGTTCAAGAAAAACTGACATTCCAAAGAGAAACAAACCAAAGGGCAGGGAATAGAACAGCCACTTTCTGATGGAGTTAACTGTGTGTAACTTGCTGTAGCCCAACAAGTAGATCCTTTACAGGGTCCAAAGTAAGGATCTCCTGGGCTGCCGTGTGTAACTTGCTGTAGCCCAACAAGTAGATCCTTTACAGGGTCCAAAGTAAGGATCTCCTGGGCTGCCCAGGCCATTAGCAATATCCCAAGGTTGTTCTGAGCTTACCAGGCCTACCTCTGGACCTGACACATATCCCTCACGTCTCTGCACAAGCCAGGACAGAAACACGAATATCAGGAGACCTACTGCAGTGTTTTTACAGTCTTCAAAGAGGTCTCTTGGATCAGTCTTTGCCCACTGAGCCTGGTGAGTGGCCTTCTGATATCAAGGTCACCCTCTACATTTGGGAACCTCTCAGGAAGGTTTTGTTTATCTGGTCCTAGCTTCTGCCACTGGTCCTAGACATTGGCACTGGATGTGGCCCATTGGCTCATTAAGGCCTCAGAGTCTCAGGGTTCTTGAGCAGGACATTTCTTAAGGCCAGGCCAAAATACTGTGAGCTCTGGTTTCCAGGTTTTCCTGACCATGTGTTGTCCTGCAGTTCTGACTGCCTCGTATATAAGAGACAAAGAATCTAGGAAATAAGATTGCATTTTCTCATTCTTTAGAGCTGTTTCATGCCCAGGTGGTTGGCTTTCATTGTCTGTGAAGGCCATCTTGATCTGGGCAGTGTGTCCAGACTTTATAGGTTCCTCTGTGGCCAGCACTGTGGGTCTGACCTACCTTGACTGGCTTGAGTCCCAGTGGGGAAGACATGCTCCATAATGCCTCTCATATAACACCTTGGGACATGTATATTTGGGCCAAAGACAATCCCAGAAGACCTGAGGGAACACTACCCTGACCTCCCTGGGAAATGGTCACACTTGGTATGCAAGCTATCAGAACAGGTAACCCAATTCTATATGTCTGAAGCAGATCTCCCCATCTGTCCCCAACTCTAAAGCTCCACCCATGTTCCCATCACTGTAAAGGGCACTGTCATTCATCCAAGAGCCCAAACTAAAACTAGAACCCTGGATGTCATACCATGAGCTGGTTGACCATAGGCAAGCTACTCAACCTCTCTGTGCTGCAGCTTCCTTATCTGTGAAATAAAGATAGTAATAGTACCTAAATCATAGAGTTGATATGAGAATTGAATGAGATTATTTATATATATATACATACATGCATACATACATACATACATATAAAATGCATTTAGAATGATGCCTGGCACATTGCAGGTATTATAGGTGTTTTCTAGTATCATGTTTCCTCTCATCTTCATACCTTGTATCCAGATTATTGCCGAGACTTTGTCCCATTTACATGTAGTAGTAACAACAACAGAGCAAAAGAAAATACCTCTACCACTTACTGTTCTGCTCTGCATCACCACTGTCCCCTTCCCTGTGTTAAGTCCTGCCTGGGGTCAGGGCAACTGTGAGAAGGATGTTCCTAGGGACCTTTTGGATTTAAGGAGACCACAAAGAGAGGAACACTTTGAAGTCAGGTCTGGAGATTCTTTGTCTCCAAACCCCTCAGACTTTCTGACATCATCCATGTGGATAGTCCTCTTTTCAACAGCCTAGACACTCTTACATACTCTAAAAATAAGGTGGGAGAGTCCTAGAACCCCCCCCCCACCTGGGGTGGGGAGGGGGAGTTGTAATGAGACAGGAGGGAAGGGGGCAGGGCACAATCATTAAAGGAATGACACAGCAATTACACCAAGATGGTGGAAGATTCAACTCTCAGTAGACCTTAAGGCCCAAGATGGCAGGAGATTTGACTTCCAGTAGAACTTGACCTTCATTTTACACTCATTGTAATATATTAGCATACTAAATGGCACTCCCACAGGCACCATGACAGTTCTGAGGCTGGTCATAAAAGGTCAAAAAGTGGGCAGTGGCCCAATTTCTGGGAATTCCCACCCTCTCGCCAAACTAGTTGGAATAATCCTCCCACTTGCTAGTATATGAAATAACTGAGCTCATAAAAACTAAAAACCCTGCACCTTCTGGCCTTTCTCTTGCCTTTTGAGATGACCTGCACTCTGTCTGTGGAGTGTGTATCTACTTTTACTTTAAACTAAACATCCACCCCCATGCCTTGTGGCCTCTCTGGCCTTCTTAGATGGCCTACACTTGGTCTATGGAGAGTGAATCTCTCAGAATTAATCCACTTTTTAAAAAAATCCACTTTTACTCAACTATGGCACACTCTTGAATTCTTTCCTGTGTGAAGCCAAGGACCCTCACTTGATGGGGAACATCCTAGGGACTCAACTGGGGCCTGAGACATGGCCGTCCTTTCATGCCCCACATTTTCCTGTATCAGTAATATAGGCAGGAAACCCCAGGTACTGTGCTTGAATTGGAGGGGATGAGGCCCAGGCTGTAGCCAAGAGAGCAGAGACATTGTCCTATCACTTTGAAAGCTTCTACTTGCCGTTCAAGACTTAGCTGAGAAACCCCTCCTCCAGGAAGACTTCCCTGTGCCCCATCTCCCCACTTGGATTAGGTGCTCCTTCCTTTGTACTCCTGTGGTGGCCTGCCATGTGCTTGTCACAGCCCCTTATTTGTCACACCATGTTAACACTGTTTCCTTGTCAGCCTCCCCCCTTCACAGTAAGCCTTATGTGGGTTGACACCGTGTCTCTCTGGTTCACAGTGGAGTCCTGAGGCATAAACTCCAAGCTTGGTTGGTTTTAGTATTTGTCGTCTTGGCTGGAAGACAAGGTCAGCCCACCTTTGTTTCCCTGGTGTTCAGCACAGAGCCTGGATTAATCTCTAAGAAATGTATCCTTGATCCAGGCTGCTGTGAAGGCTTTTTAAGGAGGGAAGGAATCTGATCAGTCTGGACTGCGATTACCGGCTATACTGAGGCGCCTGGAAGGTAAGAGGTTGGGACATCCATTGTTATCTGCTTTGCCACACCAGTTCCTCTGTAATGCAGAATCGTTAGTTTGCCGGGGAGAATTTTGAGCCTTGGCAAACGTCCTGCTACCTGGATAACATTTTATTAGCAGAAAAGGGCAAGGAAGGTTTTGAATTCAGATCGATAGACCTTCCTTCCTCCTCTTTTTCCTATTGTAAGATGCTCTCTCCCTCTCTCTTATCTTCATTCATTCCTGTTCTTTAATTACTGAGATTTCTTCCTGCTAGTGGTGTGTCAGGCCCTGTTACAAGCACGAGGAGGGTCAACGATAATCACAAAACATGGCCTTGCGGTTGACTGGGAGAAGGGATGGTCTCGGTCTTTCTTCAGGACTCGGGGTCCTGCGATCCTGCGAGGACCCAATCCCAGGCGCGGAGACCAACGAGATACGAAGGCCTCCCAGCTTCCTAGACAGAACAGGAAGTTGCTCCCAAGGTCAAACGACCGTAGAGGAACTCGCTTCCGGCGTATGTTTGTTCAGGAACTACCCGAGTCACTGGCAGATGTGCTGGGGTTCGAGCATGCTGCTGAGGCCCGTTCTGGTACTCGTTGTAGGAGCCGCCTTGCAGGCCTGTCCCTGCCCCGCTGTTGGTGCTGGTATTGACCCTCACTTGTGACACACATGATGAAACAGGCCCAGAGAGTGGCGGGAAATTTCCGGGGATCCCAGCACATCCCCGACGGCGTTTGGTGGGAAGGCAGTACTCTGCCTTGCGGCCTAATACCGCTCACTTCTGTTATCTTGCCGGAGGGCACTAAACTCCCTGTACGTTGTTCGGCTAAATCCCCTTCCCGGGTGTGTCATCCTGACTCACTATCCGACCTCCAGCTCAGCCTTTGGTCCTTTGTGCTGCACATCTGCCAAGTGGAAGGAGCGTTTTCAGCCTGTCCTACCCACAGCTCTCAGCCACCAGGGTTGTTAGCAAGGACTTGGGGACTGCACGAAGGATCGCTAGTCCAGCCATCACCTTGGTATTTTAGTGATGGTGAAACAGGCCCATGGAGGGGTTTGAACCGAGACCTCCTGCCTTCAATTCTAGAGGCCTTGTCTGTTTTTCTGACCCAGTGTCTGTGACCTTGATTCTCCTAAAGCACAGTGTTGGTCTTGGAGTAATGAACTTTACACTCTTGGTTGTAATCCTTCAGTTTCTAGGTATTATTGGACTTAAGATTTGAAATCCACATTTTTCTGGAAGCATCAAACATAGACTGGAATTTTTCAGCCTTTAGGTATGGAAGACCCCCAACTCTGCCACTTACCATCTGGCATTTGCGACTTCCAGCAAGTTATATATCCACCGAGTTTCTTCATTTGTGAAATGGAAAAACAAAAACAAAAAACAATCCATGACTGCTTACTCCTCAGAGTTGGAAGAACTGAGTGAGGTAAGTTGTGAGTTTTGACATGTCCTGTTAAGCACTATACAAAGATAACAAAAACACTTAAGCAAGAAACTTTGGATTCAAGGAGGGAGATGAGAATAAAATTGGGTCTTGGAAATATTAAGGGCAAGGGGAAGCAGATAAAGGTGACTAACAAAAGACAGTATCTGATAGCAAAGGAAGAGAAGTTCAGAGAGCCAAGGAAGATGGTATGGGCACACAACACGGTGACGGTGACACGTGGGTTGGTAAAGAATTACTAGAGACAGAGAAGAGTTTAGGAAGTTTTAATAGAGACGCTGCTATAGGTAGGTAATAGCGGGCCACACAGGTGAGAGGTGCCTGCCTGAGCCCCAGGAATGGGGGTGCAGGGTCTTTTATTGGGGGGAGGGAATGTGCACACAAGGAGCAGGGGCTGCATGGTCAATTCGTGTGCAGGTACGATTGGTTGTAAGATTTGTCAGGGACTTCTCTGAACAATAGGTTTTACGACTTTGATAAGGGCAGGATGTGAGGCCTGTCTGCATAGGGTACTGGGAGATGAGTTTTGTTAGAGTAAACACACATCAAGAGAAGTTGTTTTATATCTTTCAGAAATGCAGGAATACGAAGGGTCCTGCAGTGAGGAGTGGGGGTTAAGGTGTCAACAGGCTCCAGGCATACAGAGAGCCCAGGGGTGAGGGGGCCAGCCCACTCCACGGAACGGACTGATCTTGGAGGGATCAGAAGCAGCCTCAGAAGGAATAGCATTGAGTTGAGCCTTTAAGTAGAACTTAGGTCTGGGGGGAGAAGGAAAAATATGATCAAAGGTCAAGAGATACACTTTTTGGAGGGGGAGGTTGTTACTTCTGTTCAGTATTGTAAACTGTATGGAATTAAAAAGCAGTGACCTGATCTCTAGTTTAGGTGTATAAAATCTGTGTGCCCCCTAAGCTCCCATAATGTCCCCCAATGATCCTGCTTTTCCATCACTTTAAAGGACATGTGATACTTACATTTCTTATTGCTAGTTGAACAATGAGGAGAGATCCAAGAGGCTAAACCCTGATACTCCAGGGAACTTGTAAATTCCCTTCACCTAGGAGACCTCCAGGATGCACTTGGAGGTCTTCCAGGGGAAACTTAATCTTTTCTGAGTATCCAGAAGATTACTTCTGTGCCCCAGTAACTCCCATGTTCTACCCACTAATATTTATACAGAGTAAGCATGCAGAACTTCCTAAGTGAGTGATTTTCTCCTTCCTCAGAGGAGTGTTCTGGAGGCCAGGCTGGATCTCTGATGAAGTGATCAGGAGTAATGTTTCTCTATTCCTCTGAAGGAGGCAGGGAGCTAGGGAATAGAAATCAGGACCTGTTGCCTAGAGACTTCTTTGAAGGTTTAAAATGAATCTGTTTAAAATTAACCTATAGTTGGTCTTAGGTGATACTTTTGCTTGGGTAATGGAAGAAGCTACCCTGCAGCAACACAAAGCCCTGATATGATCTGATTTATAAATCCATGTTGTTTAAGGAGCCCACTTGCTTGACTTGCTTGCTTAACCTAGCTTGACCACATTGTTTGAGGGTCTCTAGTTATCTGACCTTGTTTTTGCAGAGTGTTTGTTACGCAGAGCAAAACAAATTGGAAAGCATGCAGGAAAGGGGCAGCCAAAGAGAACAAGAACTACCAAAGAAGACAAATAAAAGGACCCAGGTGAGACTTAAAAAAGGGGAGTTCTTACATCAAGCTACCTGAGGTTATGTTCCCCCACCTGAGTGTGTTTCCACTCATGTCTTCCTCTTTTGAGCAATAAAATGGCTTTCATGCTGCCCCTTTGTCTCCACTGTGAATTCTTTCACAGCCAGAAGATAAGAACCCACTCTTTGGGGTTTTCCCCCTTTTAGCAGGCTTCCCCCCCACTAACACCTCCAGGATTCCACATATTGGCAAACAGTACCATTGGTGAACCTTGTTAGAACTCACCATAAAAGAAAAGAGCTGGTCTGTGGGAAGATAATATTTTGTGTGCTTGTGGGCTGGGAATGAGCCAGTACCCCTGATTGTCGTGATGACTGGGGAAGAGACTGCTCTGGAACAGAGCCTCCCTTAGGATCTGGTTCCCCTCATTGAAGGAGGCCCCAGGGAGTAATGAGTGGTCCCTTTAACAGTTCCTCCCTGCCAGCCTGGTCAGCTAGATCTTGCTGGTTCCTATTTTGATTCTACCTTTGTCACTGGAAGAGACCCACCTCTTCAGAGGTTAACCTGCTTTCTGTTTTTGTTTCCACACCACAATCTGTTAACCTATTCCCACAGTTGTGCTTGCTTAATAGAAACTAGAGCAGAAGATCACATAAGCAAAATCACAGGACCGGCCCAAGCCAGAAAGACCCAAGGTGGAACGAGTCAACTGCCATGAACTGGTTGCAGCCTGACCACAACAGCAGGACTTGCACAGATGAGACAGTGTCCCAGACTTGCCTTGCTTCATTACCATGCTGGGATCTCTGCCCAAAGTGCAGACTTTAGCTTTTCTAGGCACAATTAGGTCATGTGCAAGGGAGCCCCAAGGACTGCTCATGCTCTGGCTGTTTCTGGAAATCTTCACCTCCTTCCTGAAATTCTGATGGCAGAATCCATCTCTTGCCCCTTAAATGTTGCCTGCTTCACTCCCTCAAGGGGAAGGGGCCTTTAGAACAGGAGCGCTCTTGTCCTCATTCCTTGATCAATGAATAAAATTTCTGTTCCGCCGAACTTGGGATCATTCAGTTGACCCAGTGGCACCTGGCAAGGATAGGATCCCGCTGGGGTCCACCCATGCAGCTGGGGCTCCATAACAGCTTTGACCCCATTCTTCCCAGGGTGGGAGGGAACCCTGGAGGGAAGGCCTGAACACACATTTGGAGGGATGTAGGAAAACAAGACAAGCGCTCTGGGGCACGATCAGAAGGCAGGCGTCCTGTGGGTTAGGTAAAGGGTGTCGGGAACAAGCCTCCGGGCTGCGCTGGGAGGCCGCCTAGCATGGAGCTGGGGCCCGGGAGGCGGCGAGACGTCGGCCCTCCCAGCCTCCTAGAGAGACCCTTGGCGGCGATGCGCGTGCGCGACGTCAGGGGGGTGGTACAGTCAAGGGACACGTCGCGCGGCGCCTGGAGTCGGTGAGCGGCCCGGCGAGGAGGGCGGGCGTCGCGGGCTGCGGTGTGGGCGAGGGGTTCCCGGGTGTGGACTAGGGGCGGCGGGTGAGGCTCGGCCTGGAGGCTGTCCTGGGGTCGGGGTCTGGTCTGGGAGCTGTGGTGAGGGCGTATCTGCCAGCGTTTTGCTGCCCGGGCGCCCCGGGCTAGAATTTGGAGTAATAGTTTCTGTTTTATCACTTCTCCCAATTATGCAAACAAAGAGGACTCGTTACAGACAATTAGATGACGCGGTGAGCGTAAGAAAGATAAAAGTAACCGCTGTCCGTTAATGTTTACATCTGGAGGCTTCCTGACAATTTAAAATTTGTGCATAATTTGGCAAACTCTTATATGTATATATTTTTTATGACGAAATAGGATCGTACTATTGCTTTAAAAAACTTTTTTAGTATTGTAATAAAACAATACTGTGATAATATGTACATAATATTTACTATGATACCTAAAAATTAACCATTTTAACCATTCTAAAGTGCATAATTCAGTGGCACTAAATATATTCACACTATTGCTTTTTGAAAATTATATCATCAGCTTGCAGAATGCATTTGTTCATATACTGGTTAAAATTGGTGCCAACATTATGACACCACCAAAACATATATTTGCAAGTATAAGTAGAAGAAGACGTTTTTTGTTTGCAGTTTATTTCATACAGTACACATTACATGAAGCTGTAAATGCTGAAGCAAGTGACGTTTGTGCATAAAAATAGCAAAATATTAGGGTAATTGTCTCTGTTTTCAAAATGAAAGAGTAGTATTTATAAAACGCAGTTTTTAAGCAAAGGTAACAGCACTAACCTAAAACCATTTTGCTGTCTTCTAACCTCCATAGACCTATGAAATCAGAAAATGTTCTTCATAAAGCTAAGGGTGGCAAGGAAAGAACACCGTCCTGTTTCAAAAGGTTGCCAATCTGACAACTGATTAATACTAGGTTGCTTATCTTGCAAGGAAGTGGTGGTTTAGGCTGTAATTTGCTTAAGGATTTCAGGGAATTTGTATCTCTTAAGCACGTGTGTATATGTGTGTGTACTCAGGGACTAACAAATGAGACCGCACTTACATATTATTCTTAATGCTGAAGGAAAGCAGACAAATGTTGGTTTAAAAAGTAAGCTGAAAAGATGAGAATGTTTTGAAGATAAATCTCAATATGTACTTAAAGGGAAACTGACAGAAGCATAAAAAATAGTAACCATGCCACCGTTGTTTTCTGTGGCTCCTGGTTTCCAGGAAATATTAGTGCATGAGCATTCTATGATGTCATGCTCCAGAGCAAAAATACAGATAGTGTAGTAAAATATAACTCATGTTACTTTGCAGTGTTCAGTATTTTTAATATGAGAAACAGTCTGAAAGAGTTCCCTCAGGTGAGTCATTATGTGCTCCACAGGACTGGGTGTTTGAGCTTATACTTTTCCTTCCCTGATCTTAGACCTCTTATCCTCCTTCCTTTTTTTATTACACTACATGGCACCTGTCCTTGTCTCTGTCTTGTAAGCTGCTCAAGGCAGTGCCTTTTGTCTGCTTAATTCACTGCAGAAACCTTAGTGCCTCAGACTTAGTAGGTGCTCAGTAAATATTTGTTAAATTAGTAAAAGGATGAGTCCAAATTGCAGATGATAGGAATCGACAGAATTCAAAACCATTATTGCCAAGTTAATCCTTAATACCTAGACATTAATATTTCTAGATAGATACAAAAAAAGAAACACATTAACAACTCAAACATCTTCAATTTTTAAAACTTTATTTTGAATAATTGTAGCCTCACAGAGGGTGTCAGAACTGTACAGAATTCTCTTATACTTGACCTGGTTTGCCTAAAGGTAATATATCTTGCACAGTCATAGTGCAGTCATCAAACTTAAAAAAGTTTACAGTGGTCCAGTACTATTAATTACACTGCTGATTTATCCAGGGTTCATCAGTGTCTTTTTTAAGAATTTCGTGCTTGTATTTTTAGAATGACCCTCAATTTGGTTTTGTCAGATGTTGTCCTGCTTAGGTTGAGGGTAATGTTGGTGTGTCTTCTTCCTGGTCATGTTAATCTTGATCCAGTATTTCTGCCAGGTTTGATCACTATAAAGTTACTGTCTTTCTTTTGTAATTAGCAATGATTTTGAGGAAGCTACCCTGAGACTTTGCATAGAAAAATCCTGTTTCTCCTCAACTTTCACCCACTAATTAGCATTTCTTGGTGCCTCTTGCCTGCAGCAGTTATTACAGTGATGCTCTTCCAGGCGACTTTCCCTTGTTTTTGTTCTCTTAACTAAAATTCTTAATGAGGAAGAGTTGTACCTTATTTCCCTTTTGTTGTTGTTATTATATCAGTTACATCAGGGTGTGATGTTGGGTGTTTACTTTTTGGGTATAATGTGGTATAACATTATTTATTTTGTTGGTTAAATTATTCTGGCTTTGGCTGTTGGGAGCTCTTTCAAGTTGACCCCGGTTTCGCTTTATTTCACGTCCCCCAGCCCTGAAGTCAACTATTTCTCCAAGAACCCCTGGTTCCATTTATTGGAGAATGGTATTTAGAAACCAGATTTGGGCCACTCGATTTGGCTCATATCTTGATTGCCAAGTTGATATAAATATTCTTTTAATATTTTAAATATGTGCTAGAAGCAATCTTCCTTTAGTGGTGATTATCTTAGAAACTTGTTTGTTTATTATCAGTGTATACAATAAACCTTATGTACCATCTCAGTGGGAGGAAAAACATGAGAACTAGAGACTCCTTAATGAGGAATTTAAAGGAAATTAAAATTACATTGCCTATGAGTTGATGAAGAAAATGTCCTGAAAAACGCCCACATGATTGCTTGGGATTTTCCCAGCATTTTCATTTGGGAATGAAACTGAGTGAAGGTATGAAGCTGTGGGGGACAAGAGGCCTGATCCATCTCAGGTTGCTCCCCAGGCCTGGGGCTCACATAATCTTAACAAGCTGATGAGTGTGAAGCTTTTCTTCTGTCCCTGAAAGCTAGCTGGGACATGGGAGGAACCCTGAGGCACTAGGATACCTGAATTTAACTGGGCAGTTTCAGCTCACTGGCCCCCATCTCTTTACTGTGCTGTGGGGCTTTCATTCTGAGTTTGAAAGGCCCAGGAGGTCATTAGCTTCTGTCTGTGTTCATGGTTGTGGAGGCTGGGCTAAAAGGGCTGGAATCTTCTGCTATATTCACAGGCATTTGGCCTCATTTTTGTGTTGGTCTGTCTTCTCATCACCTCTTTAGAAATACTTCACTGACCTCTTGGGACATTTCTGCAGCAGCTGCTTCAGGTCAGCTTGGAGGCTTATTTTTGGTGCTCGTTTTGCTGTGTGTCTCAACTGCCTGAGATAGGTCAGTGCCTTTTATGTTTCCCACTGGGTGTGTTTCTTCCAGATGCTTCTCTCTGGCCTCCATTTCATTCTCTTGAGCCTCGGTGCCTGTTTCTCTTTCCCCTGAGCAGGATTGTAGTTCTTTCATACTTGAGTTTCTTTCTCTTCTCCAGTGTGTTCTGCAGGTTTGCCTGGGCAAGTCTCTCCCTCTTCCTTGGACTCTCAGCTTGCTCCTGAGCAGCTGTCCCTGCTCCTGCTGGTGCTGCTGGAGCTCAGGAGGACGGAGCCTGCCCCTCCTGCCCCGGGAGCACCCTTTCCTCTCCAGCCTCCTTTGGTGGTTGTGTCCTCAAGTCTCTTTCTGCAGGCCTTCCCTTATGTACCTTATCACTTCTCTATTTTCCTTTGCCTTTGTTTCCTCTGTGTCCTTATTTTTCTTACCCTGCCCCCTTGTTTCACAGCAGAGTTTCATTTCTCTGCGAAAACTTCAGCAGCCTCCTCAGCACACAGGTCCCCAAGTAGTCCTTCAGTTGTCTCTCGACGGCCTTGTAGCAGCGCTGCACTTTCCTTATCTGAATGATGACATGCTTTCTGGTGTGGGCCTTCTTCCCATCTCAGTTTACAGTCATCTCTCTTTTGTCAGTCCAGCAGCACTTGCTGAGTCCAGGAGACCTTGAATTCGTATTCGTTTGTAGCAAATGTAAGAGATGCTAGCCTCTGTTTTAATCATGGGTGAAGTGAGTGATTTTTTAAAAAAATTTGCTTAAGAGTGACCGGAGATGGAGGGTTCCATGCTCTCAGGGGAAGCCTACCATCATGTAAGTTGGTACACAGAGCAATGGGGCCACTTTGCAAGAGGTGCCAAGGCCTGCTGTCCATAGAATTTTCATATGTAGTCTGAGGTGGAGGTCTAACTTCATTCTTTGCTTGTGTACATCCAGTTATCCCAGCACCATTTGTTGAAAAGTCTGGTCTTGGGACTTCCGTCAAAAATAAGATGACTATAAATGTATGGGTTTATTTCTGGGCTCTTGATCTATTTCACTGAAATATTCCTATCTTTATGCTAACATCACACTGTCTTGATGAGTGCCACTTTGTCAAGTAATTTTTGAAAATGTGAATTGTGAGTCCTTCAGCTTATTTTTATTTTTCAAGTTTCTTTTTCCTTGTGCTGAGATGCTTGAATTTTCAGTGAATTTTGATTATCAGCTCATCAATATCTGCAAATTGGTCAGCTGGTTTTCCGAAAGGGATCGTGTTGAATCTGAATATCTCAGGAATATTTATATTTTAGATGTGGGTTTAAAGACAAGAGGGAATGATTTAGAGATTTGGACCAATGTTTAGAATCATTAACAAAACTTGAGAAGATTGAAAATGATAAGGAGATACATTTTTTTTACACTGACTTTGTGCTAATGTGGAACGCCAGAGGAAATGTCTAATAGGCTATTAGAAGCTTGTGGTCGATGTGGAAGAGAGAACTAGGAGCTGTGAGGGTGGCATTAGAGACTGAGCCCTCTGACAGAGGGAAAGGGAGGCTCTGAGGCCTCAGCCCCTGCAGTGTCCATAACCAGGGGCGGGGCGGGGGTGGGAAGAGAAGCCAGGAATGCGGGGCAGAGAGGTGAGGGGCAGGCAGGAGGCCAGTGCTGGGGAAGCCATGGGAGAGCAAGTGGTCAGAAGTGTAGCTTCCTTCCAGAGTCGCGGAGAGACGGTGGAAAGGAGCGCCCCTTCTGCTTGACCAGGGACCTTCTGTGCCTCCAGGAAAAACTCACAGCTCACACAGGATGGTGCCTTTATGGAACAGGGATGAGGCTCAGTGTGTGTGCAGCTGCTGGGTTCTCCTGAATCCACTCACTGGATACAGAGCTCATTGGAGCCAAGAGCAGGGCTCGTCCCACTCAGAGCTTTCCTTCCTCCCTCAGCTCGGCGTGCTTCCCCAGTGCCTGCCCTTCCCCAAGCAGGGGACTCAGGAGACCACGCAGCGGCAGCCGTGCCTCGGACGGTCAGGCCCCAGGTGAGCTCCCTGAGTTCCCAAGTCTGTGGCCCAGGAGTAGGTTGAGCTCATCTGCGGGGCTGCGGCCAGTTCTGAGACGTCTCCTGTGGCTTCCCCGCCTGACTGCGCTCCGGGAGCTGGTCTACCTGCTGACTTGACCCTGCCCTGGACTTGTCCTTGTAGATGTGTCCTTCCAGCTTCCCTCCCTCTCCACCCCTGTTACCACCAGGGCCCCGACCCTGTGCTGTCGGCACCCCTGATGACTCTGCCCTTGAGGCTGCCAGTGTCCCTGAGCAGTAGCAGCTTGTCGTTCCAGGTGGCTGCAGAGTCTGAGCTCCTGTCCGTGGACTATACTCAGAAGAAGTGGAAAGGGCCGGCGCTCAGCCAGAGAGCCCCGTACCGGAAGAACACCATGCCGGAAAACTACCGCAGCCTGGCCTCCCTGGGTAATGATTCTGTTCCCCAGTAACTTAGAGCCTGCCTTCTTTACATGTTCTTTGCTGTATTTTTCTTTTTTGACTTTTTATTATGAAAACATAAGCAAACACAGAGAAAGTGGAGAGGAGAGTAAAGTGAACCTCCCTGCGCCATCACCCACTTTAATGGTTATTAACATTCTCTTTACTTCATTATTAATTGACCTGGGAAAAGCGAGCCATTCAGTTGTTGTAAGTAATGAGCTAGGGTACTTAGGATAAAGCTAAAGGAATGGAAACCCTGAACAAACCGACCGCCTAGGTTAGACTTCCGGAAACAAAGCCTTGCAGGGACCGAGGAGCCTGGGAGCCTCAGCAGGAAAAGTGAAAGGGTTTTTCCGGCAATGTGGTTGAGACAGCTGCTCCCCGCATATCTGTTTTCTCTTCCAACTGACACCCACTCTCTTCACTCTGAATCTTTTGTCCCACTCAGAGCTCCTCTTAGTTAGCCTTTCTGTTCCTTCAGATGCTCTGCTTGCTGAGGCTCCTAATGGCTTGCCTTCTCTCTCTGCATCATTTCAGCTTTGATTCCTACTTGTCGTTTCCTTAATTTTGTCCTACTTTGAGTTCAGAATTTATATACAGAGAGACTCCAAGGGTGGCTTAGCCATTAAATATCATCTCTGTTTGGGCAGAACTTTGGCCCGGGCCGTGCAGAGGCCGATGACAGATAAACTGCCCTTGGGCCTCGTGCTGGGCCCTGGTCCAGTCACCTGTTGTCCATCGTGGGATGAGCTGGGTTGCTTGGCACAAAGCATGGTTGCCTTACCTTCCCCTTCAGGAAAGACTAGGGGAGGGCAACTTCCTGCCAGGGCAGGTTCTGGGATTGACAAGTCTAGGACAGTAGCCTTCTCTGGAGAGGGTGGGAGTATGAATCAAAGAGCCAGATATATTTAACTTTCTTTTTTTTTTTAATTAAAGTATAGTGATTTACAGTGTTTTGCTAGTTAACTTTCCGTGTGCTAAAATAGTATGATGGCTTGTGGCCTTGGTTAAGATGTGATTGAAAGGAACCAGTATTTTTGTGTTCAGGTATGACCATGATTTCTCTGCCTTCTCCCAACTTTTGTGTTAAAAAATTCCAGGATTCAAAAACATATACTTAGCTGTTCAGTCTCATTATGATTCCAGATGATCAAAATACAAAAAATGTATTTTGACTTTGATTCATATGTAATATTACTGTCTTTGTTAATTTTTATAGAAATGCAGTGCTGGCGCCTACCAATCCGGTGCTCCAGGGACTAGGTGATCCCCACCTTAGACCTCTGCTGTCTCCTGCAGTACTTCCCCCAGCATTTCTGAACCCATGGCTTCTCCAAATATTGTCACTATTCTGTCAAACTAGAAACACCTCTTTTTTTTACACTTTCTCCTAATTATACTTGCCCACACTATTTGGTTTGAGTTATTTGCTACCCCTGTGTCTCCCCAGCATCTTTGCTGAGAACTGTGGAACAATATGATGTCATGGTTGGAAGGGACCTTAAAGTTCATGATTTTACTAAGGTCACATCACAACTTCTGGAAGATTACACCATGCTTTACAATTTGGTCTCTTGCCTTCCAGTTGATCTGCTCACTTGGCCATGCTGGCTCAACATATGTCTGTCCTGATAGCTCTTCTGCCACCTCCTCTACTGACCAGCTTCCCCTCTTTGTCTTTCTGTGCATGAAGAGAAATTTGAGCTATTTCACATTTTCTCTTCTGTTCTCAATGTGTCTCCTCATTCCTTATTCATAATGTGAAAAATTTTTCAAATACATAGACTCCTAGAGATTACCTTTCCTCACTAGGACAAGAAATGAGTAAACGGTGTTTTCTCTTTTCTTTTGGCAGCAAGTGAGAAAAGGATGGAGAGTTCAGAGTTGCCTCCAAAGCAGGCGATTTCTAAAGGATCAGAGTCACCTGATAGGACCTCAGGAGTACTGTATGGAGTACTTCCTGGAGGACCAGGAGCTGGAGATGCCAGTGAAGAGGCTTTAGAGAAGTTAGGAGCACAACCCTCTGATGAAGAAGGGAGCAGACTGGAAAGTGGTTTCTTGGAAGTAACACAGCAGGATGAAAAAAAATCCACAAAAGATGGATGTGATGAATATAAGGATCTTGGGGAACATCCAGATCTGTCCTCCAGTCCTGCAGAGGATCAAGAAGTTCTGAAGGGACAGAAATTCTATCGATGTGATGAATGTGGCAAAGCTTTTAATTGGAGTTCACACCTCATCGGGCATCAGAGAATCCACACTGGAGAGAAACCCTATGAGTGTAATGAGTGTGGTAAGACCTTCAGGCAGACCTCTCAGCTCATAGTTCATCTGAGAATCCACACAGGGGAAAAGCCCTATGAATGTAGTGATTGTGGAAAGACCTATCGCCACAGCTCCCATCTCATTCAGCACCAGAGACTCCACACTGGGGAGAAACCATATAAATGTAACGAATGTGGAAAAGCTTTCAATGAGAGTTCTAAACTCTTTGACCATCAAAGAACCCATACTGGGGAGAAACCATATGGATGCAATGAGTGTGGAGCAGTCTTTAGTCGGAATAAAAGCCTTGTCCGACATCAGGTACTTCACACTGGTGAGAAACCTTTCAAGTGTAATGAGTGTGGGAAAGCTTTCTGTTCTAACAGAAATCTTATTGACCATCAGAGAATCCACACTGGGGAGAAGCCTTATGAGTGTAATGAATGTGGCAAGGCCTTTAGTCGGAGTAAATGTCTTATTCGACATCAGAGCCTCCACACTGGGGAAAAACCATACAAATGCAGTGAGTGTGGGAAAGCCTTCAATCAGATCTCTCAACTTGCTGACCATGAGCGAATTCATACTGGAGAAAAACCTTTTGAATGTAATGAGTGTGGTAAGGCATTCAGTCTGAGTAAATGTCTCATTCGACATCAGAGACTTCACACTGGTGAAAAGCCTTATAAATGCAATGAGTGTGGAAAATCCTTCAATCAAAACTCATACCTCATTATACACCAGAGAATTCACACTGGTGAGAAACCTTATGAATGTAATGAGTGTGGGAAGGTCTTCAGTCATAATTCTAGCCTTATGGTACATCAGAGAACCCATACTGGAGAGAAACCCTATAAATGCAAAGATTGTGGCAAAGCCTTTCGTGACAGCTCACAACTCACTGTGCATCAGAGAGTTCACACTGGAGAGAAACCCTATGAGTGTATTGAGTGTGGGAAAGCCTTCAGTCAGCGTTCCACTTTCAATCACCACCAGCGAATTCACACTGGAGAGAAGCACTCAGGTCTGGCTCGGTCCATTTCTTAAGGTGTGATTCTCCATGCAGCAAGGAACTTTAGTTAAGGTTCTATATAAGAAGCATGCTCACCTTGGTCTCCTCTTGCAAATGCTAATCAAAGTGGTCCGTCCCTAAATACTTCCTGCTAGGTCATGAAGGTGGGAGAGTGGGAGTAGCAGTGCAGTCCTGCCCCCCCCATAGGGGAAGTTAAGAACTACACATATCATCTGCTTGTAGGTTTCTTTCTTTCTTTCTTTCTTTAAACTGTTTAAAAATCTATCTCATTTCTCAGTTTTGTGTCCCATATTAGAATATGTACTTCTCAAGGACAGAGATTTCCTTACTCTATTCCACCTCCTCCATTTTACCATTGACATAAAGTCATTCTCCAACACTGTGATTCATTCTTTTCTGCTTCTTGGGTGTGGCCCATTTGAACCTACTCTAATCTAGACCCTTAACACTTGTGTTCTCTACACATAGAACCTTTTCTTCCATTTTGCTAATCTATGTCTTTTGAACCTTTAAGATCCAGACCATGTCTGAAAGACTTTCATCTTGAAATGTTTCTTTTTTCCAAAATGCTCCTTTAAATGCTCCTAACCTCTGTTTATTTGACCTCAGTGCTTTTAATTAGCCTGTGCTATAATTTGCAATTATTAGGAAATTGCCTTGTCAATTCACAACCTAATACATATGCGTGTGCTTTCATACTAACAGTGTAGGGTTTGAGATTGGGTATGGTATCTATTTCTTTTAGCATATAGATAATCCTTTGCATATGTTAGTCATTAAATAACTTTTAAAAACTTACCTCTCCAACTGAACCATGCTTAAAGTGGGCATAAACCCTTCTACCACCAGACCTAAAACTTCCAAAGACGGGTATCATTGGATATCACATACAAAGGCCTCATTCGTATCTTCTACATGTGTCCTTGAGAGTCTTAACCATTATTACTTCAGCCTCCAAGAGATAATGGATTTGTGTTTGAGCATGTGCAAGTGTGTGTGTGCGTATCTAGGTATTGGGGGCGGCAGTCATGTTCCACTGATAAGTACTTTGCCCTGAACGCTGACTCTGGTTCTGATCTAGCTTTCTCCACCTTGCTGCCTAACTAAACAAGTTAAGAACAGCATCACAATTTACTGCAGAGACGACTCGACTTTCATGGCTGTGGGACCATTCTTGTGTGATTGGAATCAACAGTAATGAAGTTTGTGACAAGATTAATAGAGTCTCTTCTGATTTCCTTACCAACTAGTTCTGTCTGCCTGCAACTGTCATCTGGTTTCAAGGTGAGAGGTGTACCCCTAATTACTGTCATTATCTTCTAGGCCAACCTTCATACCTCAAAGGCGTAAGAAACAAAATCTTTTCAGGGGTTTCCTCTTCTACAGTCATATAAATATCAGACATCAGTTTTTTCTTTCCACCTTTGCAGTAGGGCGTCAGTGCTCAGGGGTTGGCCTCTGGTATCCTCCCCTTCCTGCTGGGCAGTGTGGAGGGGTGGAGGAGGAGGCTAGAGGGGCAGAGTCAGGTAACCTGGAGGGGAGAGATTTCTGGGTTCTGATTTATGTCTCTGAGACAGTGGAGAAGAAAGGGAAGAGAGTTGAGGCTCGAGAAAATAAGAATTAGATTAGATGAGATATCTCAGACAAGGTTAGAAAGAACATTTATTGGGGGCCTAAAAAATTACTGAACCAAGGACAGGACTGGAAATTTGCCATTTTTGTGTATTTTAAAATTTAAATACTGCTGTGGCTGTATTTTTGGTGTTCATTTTCACTTTTTAAAAAACAAGATATCCAGATAGGACTTCCTTTTTTTTATGTGTTTTACTTTGGGAGCTCTTGGATTCCAGGGAAGAGCCTAACCCCATGTGAGCACACGGGTCCATCCCTCTACCCTGATGTGAATGAACATGACTGGTCCTGCCTTCAGAGGAAGCCCCTGCCTGTTGAATGTTGTAATCTTTTCTTCTGGTTCTGCTCATACCCACCACACTAGGTCTCTGAAAGGAGAGATCCAGCACTATTCACAACTCTGGTACCTGACCACCACCAGCCTGGGATGGGTGCTCGGTAGCAATGTCCTCACTTCCTAGAAAAGCACTCAGGCTCTTGGTTGGAAGAAAAAGGACTACATTTGAAAGCCACATCTTAATTTCTGTTGGTTATTGCTAGTATTTAAAAAATTACCGATTTAAAATTTTTTTATCTGGATCCAATTTAATTACCTTGCTACATTATTTTTTAAGAGTTTTTTTTTAGTTTCATTTCCTAGATTTTCTAGGTATACAATAAATAATGACTAGAGTGCTCTTAATTTCCAATCTGTGTGTCACTTATGTCATGCATTAGCTCAGATATTTAAAAAAAAAAAGTTAAATAGTGGTTAACATGCATTCTATGTCTTGTTCCTAACTTTCAAGAGAAATGCGTTTAGCATTTCAGTTTATATGGGGTTCACCCTCATTGTTTCTGATAAATATTCTACTGTGTTTAGGAAGTTTTCTTCTATTCCTATTTTAGAAGAAGCAACATGTTACAGTGGTTAAGAGCACAGATTTTTTGCCTGATACCCTTGGTTCAAATCCTGCCTCCACCACTTCCTTTAGGTGTTTGATCCTGGGAAAGTCACTTAGCTTCCTTTTGTCTTCCAAGTGTAAAATGGAGCTAGCTACCTCATAGGGCCATGAGGGTAAAATTAATTCATAAGTGTGAGGCACTCGAAACAGTGCTTGGCATAGTATATACTATAGCAGATTATTATTATACTTAAGTTTATATTAGGAATGGATGCTAAGTTCTATCCAAATTTTAAAAAAAAAATCTGTTGGTGTGATTTTATGGGTCACATCCTTTATTCTTTTTGTGATCGAATTTTGTTGGCAAATTTCCAAATAATTGACTTTTTTTTCCTTCCGTTCCTAAAATAAAATCTCTTTGTTCATGGCAATTTTATTTTTAAAGTACAGGACTAGATTCAGTTTGCTTTGCCAAATGAATTTGGAAGTTTTCTTTCTCTTTTATTACCTGGAAGAGTTTGCATAATGTGGGAATTTTTCTTTGAAGCATAAACATAACTGGGCCTGATCCCTTTTTGGGAGGAAGGGGATTGAGAGGGACATATCTTTAGCAACTGTCTTCATTTGGTTTGCTCTAACAAAATATAGGCTGGGTGGCTTAAATGACATGTTTATTCCTCACAATTCTGTAGGCTGAGACAGCTGCTTTCTTGCTTTATTCTCATATTGTGAAGAAAGAGAGCAGCTGTCTGTCTCTTCCTTTTCTAATAGGACATTGATTCTATCATGAGTGCCCTACCCACATGAACTCATCTCACCCCGGTTACTTCCCAGAGGCCCAGCTCTGCATACCATCACCCTAGGGATTAGGGCTTTAACACATCAATTTCAAGGAGGCAAACATTCAGTCCATAAATTCTGCCTCTGGTTCCCTCAAATTCATGGCCTTCTTATTTTCAAAATAAGTTAATTCCATCCCAACAGCCCCAGAATCTTAACCTCGGTTCAGCATTAACTAAAATCTGAAGTCCAAAATCTCATCTAAATATCACCTAAGTCACATAGGGGTGAGACTGGAACTACATTTCATCCTGAAGCAAAGTTCTCCAGCTGTGAACCTATGAAACCAGAGGAATTGTGTGCTTCCAAAATACAATACTGGGACAGTTACAGGATAGACATTCTATGTTGGAAAAAACCTACATTTCTTCCCTCCTGTCTTTCTCTCCTGTGTCTCCTTTACTACTCACACAGAACATTTAACTTCTGAAGCTTTTGGTCACCAAATATGTGGGTTCTTCCCCCCACACCATTACGTGGAGATAGTGTCAGATTGCACAGGTTAAGGGCTTAGACTCACAAGCTTCACACACGCACCTCACCCCACTACCCCCTGCCAACTTTAGGCACCAGTTCCAAGCCCAGGTTATCACTTGTGCTACTGACCAACCAGCTATAGATCAGAGGTTCCAACAACCCCCTCTTTGGGTTTAATTTGCTAGAGTGGCTCACAGAACTCAGGAAAATGGTTCACTTCTATTTACCAGTTAATTATAAAGGGATGTGATAAAGGATATAAATGAACAACCAGATGAAGAGATACATAGGGCAAGGTCTGGGAGCGTCCTGAGCACAGGAGCTCCTGTCCCTGTGGAGATGGGATGTGTCACCCTCTGGGGAGCTCTCAAAACCCCATACTATTGGGATTTCTATGGAGGCTTCATCATGTAGGCATGGTCAGTCATTCCCAGCCCTTCTTTATCAAGAGATGCTCCTATCACCTGGGCCATTACAAAGGTTTCAGGAGCCCTTTGTCAAGAACCAAGGTCAAAGACCAAATATTAGAACAAAAGATGCTTGTGGTGCTCTTATCACTTAGGAAATTACAAGGATTTCAGAGGCTCTGTGCCAGAGACCAGTATATATTATCTCCCATTCCAATTCTGAAAAGGATAAATCAGAAGGAAGAAAGGATACTAGGTCCTGAGCAAGTCCAAAACTTGGCAAGGCAAATTACATGAGATCTTAAGGCTCAAGAATAATTCTTTTTGGTTTAGTCCTCTGCCCTCCAGGATCACTGGGGTGATGGTCCCACCTTCTGGACCCACTGGCTTATCAGAACTCTGAGGGAGACTTTCTCCCAAGGTTCTGGGTGGCTCAGCCCCCATGGCTTGTGTGGAATCTGTTTGGTCTATCTGAAACCAGTGATCTCTGAATCACCTTTGGGGTTATTGTTCCCCTGTCCTGAAGAACAAGCACACTTTCACACCCTGTCTTCATTTCTCATTTCAGAACTTGAGATGCAGTCATATTGGAGGTGAAGGCTTCATTGAACATGTTAATTGTGGGGGTAGGGTGCGATTCAGTCCGTAGCAACCCCTCAGCTCCCCTGCAGTGTACCACCAGTGGTAGGACTAGGTCTGCAGCAAGCCCAGGCACTCCCAGCCTTGCTTGTCATGCACCGTGTTGATAACATCCTCATTGCTGGCCTGACCAACAAACTAGTTGACCAGTCCCTACATAAGGTCACCGATGCTATGGCACACAGGAAGGGCTGACAACCCTGGTGAAATGCAGGGACCTGCTCAAAAGTACAGTTCCTGGGGGACACCTGGGCCAGTAATCAGAGGAGGATTCCCAGTACAGTCGAACAAAAACCGCTGTCCTTGGCAGTCCCCTCCAACAAGAAAGAACTTCCATAGCTGGTAGGCCTGTTTGGCTGTTGGAGGCAACATGTGCCAAATCTGGGTGTTCTCTTGGTCCCTTATGTCAAGGTTACCTGCGAGACAGAGTCACCTCTGCATGGGGCCCCCAACAGCAGTGGACTCAGAGATTGTGCTAGGTGTGTTGGCGTGGGCCCCGTCGTTGGAGGTACACATTTTGGCAACTGACCTATGAGGATTGGAGCCTGTGGCAACAAGAGACTGCTCCCAGTGTGCATAAGCCCCTTGGGTTTTGGACCTGTGAATGCCTAAGATACACCCCCTTCAGATGGTAGCCCTGCCTGACTTTTGCCCCTAGTGGAGCACTGTATGTGACCAAGCACTCCAAGCACTCCAAACACTGTGACCCTAAGACCAGAGCTACCCATCCTCACGTGAGTACTCACTTACCCTACTAATAAGATAGGAGCCTCTCAGCAGAGTGCTGTCACTGAGTGGAAATATTATATCCAGGATCAAGGAATCCCTGAGAGGGATTCCAGGGGGTCAGCCGACTCCAAGAGGTAGCTGTCTTGCCAGAGGGGGCTGAACAGCCCGTTGGGGACACTCTCGCCACTCCCTCGTCGAAGTGCAGCCCACGGCTCAAAGATGTTCCAGCTGATGGTACAGTATGTGCGTTGTATTTTTTTGAGTTGTCCGGTCAGATGCAGTCAGAAGGGCAGACAGAGGAGAGGCACAGAGGAAAAAAAGACCCAAACTTGATTATACTCTAGAGACAGGAGATGTGGCACTCCACGCAGGACCACATGACAAAGCCACCAGAGTGGGGAGGAGGCAGGAGTGACGGGAAGGTTTAGGTCATGGCCTTTATAGCAGGTTTCAAGAGAAGGGCCGAGGAAGGTTTTATAGGTTTGGGGTTGTAGGGGTGATCCCTAGTTGCCTAGTACCTGGAGCAAGGATGATTAAGGCAGAGGAATATTGTCTCCTGGGGTGTATGAGCCCATAGAGGAAGTAAGCCCTGGACTGGTTAAATTGCATATCAAAGACATGCCTCTGACCACGCCCTTTGCTATCTCTAAGAATTGGCTGGCCCTAGGAAGAGCCGTCTCTCCCAGCCACAGTGGTTTTTTTAGGGTGTCAGACAGCATACAGAAAATTTTAACATATTTAAATACAATCAGCTCTCTGGTGTTTGGCATCATGTTAAGGAAACTTTGGGGTGATGATAATGGAGATGTTTAGAGAGTAGGGCATAAGTAGCCCTAAACAGCATAGAAAAGATTTTATTCTGAGAGTAGAATAGAGAAACACAGAATTACAAGGAATCTCTGTAGGCCAGCCCATAACTAAGTTTCCCATTTTTATGGCATTAGCCAAGAAAAATCTATCCAAAATTTTGGGGGTCTCTAACAATATCTTGGTGGAATTGAAAAGTGTGTTAGAAACGTGCTCATGTCAAGGTGGCAGGTCCAGCAGGTATGTTGCTGGAGGGTATGAAATCATAAGCTGGTAAAATGTGTGTGAGGATGACTGGTATAGTAATGTAACCAAGTGGAAGGAGTGGCTGTGGTGGCCCGGGTCAGGGACGCATAGCAGAAGGTCGGGAAGGAAAACCGGAGGAGAGTAGTAGGGGAAGGCACCGGGGAGTGAGTGAGCCTCCTCCCAAGGGTCAAAGGGTCATCGATACAAAGCAGGCATCTCCCAGGGAAAGCAGTCATCTCCATTAATTTTTAGAATGGCACAGATAGTATTAACCTCTATCCGGTATCCCTTTATGCATGGGAGTGGAGGGGTGTACATTCTAGCAGGGTTCCAGGAATAAACCAAGACCCTGGGCTAAGCAGACAGCAGGCACACAAATATAATAGAATCCCTGATATCAAAGGAAGAAAAGCAAAAAATGTCCTGTATCCAATTTGTGCTTTAGGAGAAGCAGTCCATGGGCATTGGTCAGGTAGAGCTCTTACTGTCCAGGGTCAAGTTGCCTGTGGTGCAGGGGGCAAAGTCAACCTTCAGTGGCCATGTCTTGAGCTGGAGTGATGTCATCTGAGGTGATGTCATCCCCAGTGGTGAGTTCCCCTGGTTGGACAGTGTCATCTAGGATATGGGACTGGGGTTCCTTTGCAACTGAATACCCACTCGAGTTGACGCAGGTCTTGGCATTTGCCATGTCTGACTGGATCCCCACTATAACTAATTTGAACCCTAGTGTTGATGAAGCCCATAAAGTTTTGCCAGTCGGTGCATTTCAGTCTATGTTAAAGTTAATTTAGAACCTATGAGGTACAGTGCAAAAGCCAATCAGTACCCTTTTTATTTTTTGTTATACAGATTTTTTTTTTAGTATGTAAGTATTGGATTTTCAGTTGGGTTAAATATGGAATTTTGTTTTAATTCGTTTCTATTGTATATACATACACACAATTTGTCTATTATATATTTATATTAAAATATATGTCTACATAATTAATTTGTTAGAAATTTTTGATATTTTTGACAACTCCCCCAAATCAAATTTTAAATGGAGTGTTTTACCCTCAAACTAACTTTGAGATTTCCCAAAGGGCCCCTAAAAAATCATCATCAATATTGTCTTATATGATACAAAACACAACAGGTGTTATATGTATTACTAACACTAGACAACAAAAAGGAAAACAGTGTGAAAAGGAAATTCATATTTATTTACAGGTAATTATACCTGTAAATTCACTTATAACAAAGAAGCAACCATATGATTGCTTTGTGGTAGCCTAACCTATACACTAATGAATGAATCATTATAAAATTTTTATGGCATACAGTATTATAGTCATATTCATAATGCAGTATTGGAAACATTGTTACTTAAAAAAAACACTTACCTATGGTAATTGGCTGATTCTCATTTTCTCCAGTTATGAGAGAGAGAGTGGGGGGCATATGTAATTCTTTGAAAGTGAAGTAATAAAACAAGAAAACTAACACATTATTAATTTTGTATTAAATATCACTCACCTTATGCCTATGTAAGGTTAAGCTGTCCACTTCAATACAAGTCTTGCAAATGATATTCTGCACAATGAATACTTAGATGATGATGATGATGATGATGACACAAAAATGCCTCACACAGTCCTTGCCATACAGTTATTAGACTTTCACATGAAGACACACACATACAACCTGATAAGCTGATTAACCATGTGGCATGATTACTTACTATTCACTAAGTGGAAGCAGATCATCATAAAGGTCTTCATTCATTCCTCACCCTAAGGTGCACGTTGAGTAGGCTGAGGAGGAGGTGGCGGTGGAGGAGGGTTTGGTCTTGCTGTCTCGGAGATGACAGTGGCGGAAGTTTGAGGGGGTGGAAGGAGAGGCAAGAGGGGCAGGCACACTTGGTGTAACTTTACAGAAATATATGTAATTCCTGTCTGACTTTTTTGCTTTTTCATTTCCCAAAAAGTGTTTCTAGACGGAACCAATTCTTCTCCCACTGTTTTCTTTAGTTTCAGTGCCCGTATCACAGAAGGGTCCATGTTATAAAGGAAGTCAAAAGCAGTCTTGGATAATCAGAATCTGCTGCCAGATTGTCTAATGTCAATTTGTTTTCTGGTACTGCTTTTTTTGTCTCCCTCCTCATCATCTGGCACTGGTTTGGAAGCACTCATATCATCAAGTCTTCTGTTAATTCCTCTGGTGTGGTGTCCATTAGCTCTTGAATTTCTCCCAGACCCTTATCTTGAAACTCTTCACCCACACCCTACTTTGTGTGTGTGTGTGTGCGCGTGCCATATCCACAATCTCTTTCATGATTTCCTTGATTGGCTTTGTTATAAATCCTGGGAAATCATGCATGACATCCTGACACAGTTTTCTCCAGCAGGAATTTTTTTTTTAAAGGCATGATGGCTTTCACAGTTTTTTCTGCCTTAATAACAATGACATCTTCATTGGTGTAGTCCTCCCAGACTTTCATGATGTTCTTTTGGGGTTCTCTTCCATAGCATTGACAATCCTTTCCATAGAGTATTGTGTGTGATGAGACTTAAAGGTTCTTTTGACCTCCTGATTTGGGGCTGAATTAGAGACATTGTGTATGGGGGCAAAAATGTCATTTTGATGCCTGCAATGTTGAACTCATGGGGTTCTGGGTGGCCAGGGGCATTGCCTGATATCAAAAGAACTTTTTTTAAAAAAAGAACCTTACTGGCAGGGTACTTCCTGCCTTTAGGAACAAAGCATCGATGGAACCAATCCAAAAATAGATTGGAAGCTGTTTATTTTTTCCCTTGAAGGCTCAGCAGTTAGCAGATTTACAGTTAACGGAAATCCTGATCATAAACCTGACTGCATTTGTACAAAACGGTAGAATTAGCCTATCTCTTCCTGCCTTAAAGCCTGGTGTTTGCTTCTCTATCTTACCAATAAATGTCATTTGTAGCACCCCCCCCCCCCCCCGCCAGAATAGGGCACTTTCATTTACATTAAAAACCTGTTCAGGCAGATATCTTTTCTCCTCAGTGATTTTCATAACGGCACCTGGGAACTTGTCTGCTATCTCTTGGTTGCCAGAAGCTGCTTCTCTTGTTACCTTGACAGTTTTAAAGCCAAACTTCTTTCTAAAATTATCAAACCATCCTTTGCTGACATTAAATTCTCTAGCTTTAGATTTTTCACCTTCCTTTCACTTTAAGTGGTTACGTAATGGCTACACATTTTCTTGAATCACATTAGAATCTATAGTTACACCTTTCTTAAAGCAGTCCTGCACCCACATAAAAGCTGCAGTTTCAAGATAAAAAGGTTATTTCACCAAAAAAAAGTGCAAGGTTTTCATGCTTGTGGTCATAGCTGCTGTAATGGCTTCTTGAATTTCCTTTTCTTTCTTTCTTCCTTCCTTCCTTTTTTCTTTCCTTTTTTTTTTTTTTAAACAATGGTCCTTATGCTGGATTCATTTATCTTGAAATAGTGGGCAACCACAGCTGCAGACCTCAATCTGTGGGGCATATCAAGCAATTCAACTTTTCCTTGTAATGTCATGACTTTTCTCTGCTTTCTGGGAGCACCTCCGGCTTCAACAGTGGCACTTCATATGGGTCTCATGGTGTTGTTCAAGATTTTATGGTATTGCACTAAACACAGTGAAAAATATGCAAGAACCATGAGAGATCTCCTTTTACCATAATATGAAATTTCCTGGAGAGAGGAACTGCTTACTGGAGGATAATTAGCATCACGGGGTGTTTTAAGCAGATACTTGAAACACTTGAGCTTGCCGAAGCAACAACAGGAGGTGGCTATGAAATGATAGTAGTACGGTATGTACTATGGTTATATTTGTGAAGTGATTTAATACTGCATCTTTGTATTTGTCTGCATTTCTCTCAACTACAGTTGGTGGCATGTTGGTCTATAAGTGTTTGTGTGCTTGTTTTGATAAATTTTAGCTTTTTATAGTAGATTTGTGTATATTTTATGGTAGTAAATGATAAAATAGACTAGAATCTACATATATTTTTAGTTTGTGATGTTCTTCAAATTATCGCAAATCTCCAAAATATTTTCCAATATGGTTACTGGAAAAAATTGCATATTAGTGGACCAGCAGAGTTCATACCTGTGTTGTTCAAGGGTCAACTGTACATC
Organism: Camelus ferus; assembly: GCF_009834535.1. Classification (NCBI taxonomy): domain Eukaryota; kingdom Metazoa; phylum Chordata; class Mammalia; order Artiodactyla; family Camelidae; genus Camelus; species Camelus ferus. The sequence goes on from NC_045712.1 coordinate 38,277,305, forward strand.
AAATGGTCTCACTGTGCTTGGAGAAAGAGACACTAAATGAAAAAATGAAATAAACAGCAAAAACAGTTTTTTCATTAACCTGATATCATAACCTTCAAGTTTCACAATGAGTTTCACAATGAGACAGAACAGCTTAAACCTGATAGTGACTAATAGTGGTGCTAATACCAAAACGAGAGAATTGTTAAAGTAATCAAACAGAGAGGGCATTGGATTGAGATGGCTCTCAAGCCTTGGACTATGATGACAAATTGAAATTATAATGGACTATAATTATATAGTTCAGGCACAAAAATGGAATTGGGTGGCAACTGAGGATCTGGTCTCAGACACTTCCCTGCATCACTGAGAACCTGAACCAAACCCAAGACACTGATGTCTGCAAGCTGCAACCTTATGCTCTCCAGGTTCCCCCTTGTAGCTATGCAACCATTTCAGACCCCAACCAACCCTTACTTAACAAGCTCCCTTACTTCTTGCCAGCTCCAATTATTATTCAAGACAAATGGTGGCCTTGCTGTTTTTGCTTTTATAAGCCTCCCCCATTTTGTAGTCCAGTGAAACACAATTCAAGTGCTTCTTGAGTCTGTCTCCCAGGCTGTAGTCCTAACAAACTCCAAATAAACACCTCTGTATTTCAATCAGCTCTCCATTTCTGGAATTTTGGTTGACACCTATATAAGCAAACGAATTGAAACCAGAGTTAGTCCTTCAAAGTTAAGAAAAACCACCAATCACAAACAACCCGCTGGACTTTACCAGATAAATGCTACCACTTCAGCTACAGCCGATCAAGCAATTTCCTTGCTTTTCTTCCTTGTCATCTATAAAAATCTTGCACCTAGCTTCTGTTGGTGGAGTGTTCCTAACTACTTCCATGTTAGTGCTGCCTGATTTGAATTGACATTTGCTCAAATAAACTCTAAAAACTTCTTCTTTTTTTTTTTTTTTAGTTTTTTTTGGGGGGGGGGGAGGTAATTAAGTTTATTTATTTATTTACTTTTTAGAGGAGGTACTGGTGGTTGAACCCATGACCTTGTGCATGCTAAGCATGTGCTCTACTACTTTGAGCTATACCCTCCCCTCTAAAAACTTTTAATATCTCAATTTATCTTTTAACAGTACCAAGTGTTAGTGATATTAAAGGGACATGGAAATGGTCGTGCACTATTAGTGGAAATAGGCTGAGTATTCTAGTGAGAAATCTGGCATTGCTTGGAGAATGGCCTGAACACTCAAGTTGAACATGTGAAGATAAAAATCAGAATTGGTCCCTTTCATCCAGGAGCCTTCAAGCCAGCAAGGGGCTAAGATCTATAAAAACATAAATAACTCTGGTCTAGGCTGAATGTAAAAAGTGTCACAAGAGAAAAGACCTATAACCTGGCTTAGATTCAGAGAATATTCATTTATTTATTCAACAAGTATTTATTGAGCATCTGCTATGTACCAAGTGCTGTTCTAAGTACGTGGTGTGCGGCTGAAGCACAGACTCCATCTTGTCAGCTCCATCTAAGTTCCACAGTCTCCTTCCTGCACGACTGAATTGTAGCCTACTCTCAAGAAATGGGCCCAAACCAGGTAACTTTCCTATCAACTCTTACCCTTGCCTTCATCTGATATGAGAACTGGAAGAATGCCTTTTGCTGACACAGGTGGTTAATGATCTGTGAGGAATAATGTTCATGAGACATTCCTGTTCTGTTGGTATGGATGTGCTTCTCCCTTGTAGTTCAGATCCCTTCTCTAGCTTTGGCCCGATTTGTTACCAAGGTTGCTGCTCCAGAATCATACCCCTGCCCATTGCCCCCACCCCCACCTCAAATAGAAACCAATTACACTTATCTAAGTTTCAGGAGGAAGCTGCAAAGAGAAAAAAAAACAAAAACTGGTTAGAACCATCTAGGCTCAAGATGGTGGAAGATTTGACCTCCGGTAGACCTTGAGCCTTGTTACACGCTCATTGTAATGCATTAGCTGCTAAATGACACACCCACCAGCGCCATGACAGTTGACAAATGCCATGACAACAACTGGAAAAGCCCATAGAAAGACTGAAAAGGAGTGTTGAGTCAGTTCCAGCTCCAAACCACACCCCTGTTCTCAGGTAAGGGATAAATATTCCTCTCACTCTTTTCAGTTCCCTCCCTTTTACCTTGATCCTCCTATATATTTGGTGTCTATACCCAAATTGGGCTGAGAAGTTGATTTGTGAAGTAGGTTCCTGCTCCACTCTTGGGCCGTTGGATAAAGCTTGTGCTGTTCCAGTCTCAGCATTGGTTTCATTGTTGGCTGCATGAATGTGATCACAAAAAGAACCTCCCTGGTCAAGACAAAAGGTCTCAGCCCAGTATAGGGGACCTAGGCTTGAGTCCACCCCACCAATTTGGTAACACTTTGAATCCCACTGTACCCCTTTTGGTGCTGAGTGCAGCTGCTAATGTCTCTGGATCTCCATCTGCCGGATCTTCCTGTGTGCTAGTTACTCACAATATGCTTCATAATTGCACTTTATATAGAGAGTTGTGTCGACTGAAATAAATGTGCAGCCTAAAAGTTGAGTTATGTTTTATTTGGCAGGAGGACTCAAGCCTAGATGACAGCCTCTCAGATCTCTCTGAGGGACTGCTCCAAAGAGGTAGGGGAGGAGCTAGGATATATGGGAGCGTTACAGCAAAGACCAGGTAGTTGGAACAATAAAAAATTACTTGTTATCTAAAGAAAACCAGGCATCTCAAGTTAAAGAATCTAGTGCTTTTCTGTGCATGGGAGGAAGCAAACATTTGGGCTCATTGAACTCATTCCTTTGACAAGCATCTAGCTATCTAGGGCCAGTATCTTGTCCTTTCTTATTCTGAGTCCCCTCAGAGTGCACCATTGTGAGTGGCTGCAGAGGCTGGGCTGCAGGCTTGTCTTCACTGGGGGGTGGTGACAGCTGCTGATGTCTTGATGGTTTCAGCATTCTTTGTTTACTGAAATGGTTTGCAGTATTTTTTGTTCACAGTTACCTGTTTCATTTTTTGGTCTCAAAGTTCCTTCTCAGTTCAGACATTATCATTCTATATCTCTGCTGTCTAACATTTGGGTAGAGCAATAAACAAACAAACAAACAAAGATTTCATAATTTCTATGCCTATGGCCTGACCCAAAGATAGACAGATCCCCCACCCAATACCAATAGATTTTCAACTTCCAATGAGAGCCTTCCTGATCCTGTCTCTACACCTGCAAGTGGAGGCATACAATTCTCTCTTTGGAGGAAGATGGGGAAGGGCTTAAAGGGGTAAGGGATGGGGGAGCGGTGTGTGTGAATTCCCAGCAAGGGAAGGGGGTGCTTAATTCCATTTTAAGTCCTTTTTAGTACTACTTAAAGTATCAGTATTTTTAAAATATAAATTAGAAAGTAATTTAGAAATGTATTTATAAGCATCACCTTGTAAAACAGCAAACACATTTTTGATTTCCTGTTCCCCCGACTCCCCCGAAAGAGGGACTCAGAGTTTGTGGCCAGAAGAGAAAATCCCATCAGGACAGTTTTCTCTCTGTCACTCGGTCACAGCTGGTTCTCAGTTTTACATTCTTATCTTTCGTCACTAGTCACAGTCCAGATCCCCACCACAACTTGCCATACCCAAATTTATCTCTTCATATTTCAAAATAGGAGGAAAAAAAACTAGGGGGAACTTTTCCCTTTGTTTTTCAAAGTCAGAAAGCTGATGCATTTTAAATTCAATAACAAGCAAATGAACAAAAACCTTCAGCAGGTAGCTTTGCAAGCAGCAAGGAATCAGGGTAAGAGGAAGGATCCTGTACTCCCAGGTTCTCAACATTGGGCTGCACATAGGAGCCATCTAGGGAGTTAAAGAAATAGGAAACCTGGGTCCCCCCCACAAGGATTTGCATTTAATTGACATAGGTCGTGGACTCATCAAAAGATCTCCAGGAGATTATAGTGTGCAGCAAAAATTAAGAGTCAGTGATTTACAGTCACAGTCCTTTGCTACTTAAAGCCTGACACAGGAACACAACATGGGCAAACCTGTGAGTTTGTCAGGAACAGTCTTTGCCCCTTCTCAGGCCTCCTGAATTAGAATCTGCAGTTTAACCAGTTAAACCAGTTTAACCCCAAGTAATTTGTATTTACATGCACATTAAAGTTGGAGAAGCTCTGTGTAGGGCTCCTGCCAAGCAAAGCGGCCCGGTTTGAAAGGAGGTAACACACTCAGGAAACGGAGCTCACGAGAACAGTCCTCCTAACCAGAGGAAGGAAGAGATCTCCTTACTACAGGCTCTGTGCTGTGGGTCTCAGAGAAATCAGGTCCTAGCAGGCGTAGGCTGAGCTTCAGGAAGCTAGGCATAACAGAGAAGAGCAAAGAGGCTGCTCCTGCAGCTTTGCAAACCCTGGGAGGGACAGATCTGATGGATCTGTCTGACCACACCGCTCTAGGAGCTGTCATGTTGCATAAGCACACCCCAAACACAGCCTGCTCAAGCTTCTCTGTGACGGGAATTGTTTTCCTCTCAAACAGACAAAACTCACAACTCATTCCTGTGGGTGGTTATGAATGTTCAGTCGCCCCCAGCCCCATCCCTATGGAGACAAGTTACCAGGAACATTATTTGTCAAACAATAATTAGTACTGTTGACTGAAATAAATGCACAGCCCTAAAGTTGAGAGTTATGTTTTGTTTGGCAGGAGCCGGGTTGACAGCCTCTCAGATCACTCTGAGGGACTGCTCCAAAGAGGTAGGGGAGGAGCTAGGATATATATAGGAGCTTTACAACAAAGACCAGGTAGTTGGAACAATAAAAGATTACTTGTTATCTAAAGAAAACCAGGCATCTCAAGTTAAAGAATCTAGTGCTTTTCTGTGCATGGGAGGAAGCAAACATTTGGGCTCATTGAACTCATTCCTTTGACAAGCATCTAGCTATCTAGGGCCAGTATCTTGTCCTTTCTTATTCTGAGTCCCCTCAGAGTGCACCATTGTGAGTGGCTGCAGAGGCTGGGCTGCAGGCTTGTCTTCACTGGGGGGTGGTGACAGCTGCTGATGACTTGATGGTTTCAGCATTCTTTGTTTACTGATATGGTTTGCAGTATTTTTCATTCATAGTACCAAGGCTGCAAAGAACTGTTGACTTAAAGCAAGACACACAGCAAAAGAGTTGTGAGCTTAAGTTTTATTCAGGGTCTTGCTGAGGACTAAAGCCTAGGAGAGAGCCACTCAGTTAGCTCTGAGGATCTGCTCTGAAGAGGTAGGGGAGAAGCCAGTTTACATATGATTTTTAGTTAGGAAGTGCTTGCAGTCAAGCATACATCTTGGTACATAGTTTCAGATGCATGTGTCAAAAGAAAAAGATACTGCTAATGATAAAGAACAGATGTCTCAATTTAATAGTTTTAGTGCTTTTCTATATACGGGGAGATTCAAATATCCAGAGCCATTAAAATTCTTTCTGAGATATACATCTAACTCTGTGGGTCCTGCCTATTCATGTGCATCCAAAGCACATAGCGTCTCATCCTGTTTTTGTCTTTAAATTCCTCTCAGAGTGCAACTGAAAGGGAGCAGGACCCTGTGCCTTCCCTCCCCTGCCTCTAGTTTATAAAAAAGCTGAAGTCTCCCAGCCTCCCGGAGTCACAGAAGAGCAGGCTCAAGCAGTTGATTAGGACAAGCCTGCAGGCACTGGGAGATGGCGAGGGCTCTGACCACCTATCTCAACGATTAAGATGACTGCTTTATTTCCCTACAACACTTTCATGGATAAACAATCTTTGGAGATTTGGGGGGGGGGGCGGGGGGAGGATGCTGGGTGCACTAGATTGCAGCCATTCTGATTGAAAGCAACTTTCCTTTTTGTTACCAAGGCTATTTCCCCCAGGATCATACCCCTGCCCCTCCCTCAAATAGAAAACAATTACTCTTATCTAAGTCTCAGGAGGCAGCTGCAGAGAAGAAACAAGAACTGCTTAGAACCCTATGGAGTCCAAGATGGTGGAGGAGTTGACTTCCAGTGGACCTTGAGCCTCATTATACACTCATTGTAATATATTAGCATGCTAAGTGACACACTCATCAGCACCATGACAGTTGATGATTGCAATGACAACAACCAGAATAGCCCATACAAGGACTCATTGGCTCCATCACACTCAGAATGAGGACATGATGGTGGAAGCCTCTCATCAAAGTCCATGAGGCCCTATTCCTGGGCCAGAGCTGTCTTTGCTGGCCATCTTGGCTGACTGCTTCTCATTCGAGCACCTCTTCCTCACTCAAGTGCTTTTTTTCCTTCCCTTCTCTTCTGCTTGAGCACTTTCCTTCAATTTCCCCTTCTGAGCAATAAAGCAGCTGTTCACTTTGTCCCTCTGCCTCTGCTGTGTGAATTCTTTCACAGCAGGCAGCAAGAACCCACACTTTGGTGGGCTTCCTAATTTAGGGGTCCCTCCATCTGCTAACACAACTGTTGGTCAGCAACTGCAGTGGGTTACAACTTAACCCTGTAGAATCGGGTGGTTAGCAGCGCTCTTTGTCTTAGTGATCCTAATTTTTCTGTGTCTGCAGAACAAAGAGCTCTATTTGGGGTCTTGGGAACTGCAATTTGAGAGACAGATTTGAGTAAAACTGAAAGAGCATTCTAGGGAAGAGAAAGAATCAAGGGTAGAAGCTACAAGGTTGTTAAGTTGTCTTGCAAGAATTATGATTGGCTCTAATGCAGAAAGGAAATATTTGCCCTTAAGGGATAGGCTATGATGAGTTATTTAGGGTAAGGGTTCGATAAGTATCTTGGGTTTCTGGAATATTGTGCAGATGTACTGGATGCTTGCCTCAAATCAGTAAGTGGTCAAAAGTTCAGATTCCATCCTGGCAGAGACAAGCATAAGTCTCACTCCTTCAATGGCCTCCTGGCTCCATTTGAGAGCGCTCTCTCAGCAATACCGACTCCATTTTTATTTTCCTTTCACATATTTCAAAACGAAATTAATGGACACATTACTCATAGATGAGCAAGCAGTCTCTATTTTCCATTTAGGGTGTGTTGGATATTTTCCAGCCCTTCCCCTCCTCCGTATTGACTCTTGGTTCTTCTCAATCCTGCCTTAAGACTTGGGAAATTGACCTTCAACTGCCCTCTAGCTTCCAGTTGTGTTGGGCCAGTGGTGGGTCCTGGCGGGAGATCAGATGGAGAGTCAACTTCAGGATACTTATTCCCCCAGCTTACTCTGTGCTGGACCATGGGGTTCGGGGTGTCCTTAAACTGAAGGCCACAGCTTTGGTCAGGCAGCCTGAATCTAGAGGTGGTAGTAGCTTCCTGTTAAAAAACAAAATTCAACTGAGTAAATTTTTAAAATCTTGTTGGCTTTATTCAACAATTCATGAATCAGGCAGTCTCCAACCCAGCAGATGGAAAGGAGCTCTGAGGAGCTGTACAAAATGAAAGACTTTTATAGGCAGAAAGGAAGAACAAGGAAATTATACAAGGCAAAGAAGTGGGTTGGTTATAAGTTTACATTTCTGTAGGGAGGGAATGGCAGGGGTCTAGCAGGCAGATTACCTTACTAATCAGGTGATTCCTGATCAATTGGCTTAAGAGTCCATTTCTGGGAGAGGCAAAACTGTCATTAAGTCTCAGTTTGGTGAAATGGAGCCTGGCATAAGGGACCCCATTTTGAGCCTGTTGCTTTGTTTTTAACATTTCAAATATTGCTAGGTTTGGGGTTTCATACCACCTCATGTCCCATTTCCTTAGCAATTATGCTTTTTATATATGAGCCTTTGACATCTCCTCAGTTATGCTGCTTTAATGTGCTGTTGGTTTCTATTCCACCTCAGCAAAAGCTCTCTGGTGCCAGGGCTCATTCTCTGTTTCTATCCTTGGTGACTGTGGCATTGAAAAACAATGTGGAGTGGTTCAGATGGGTGCAGCAGAGCCTCAGGATGCAGACAAGCATCCTTCCTATTTAGAGATCAGTTGGCAACATGCTGAGGCCAGCCACTAGGTAGCATGTACCAGAGGGCAACCAGGACAGCTGCCTGGCCCTTTGGCACCGCAGCTTGTAGCATGTCCTCCAATGGCAGCAGATGGGCTCACACCCTCCAGGTTCCCTGGTTCTGTTGATAGAAGTCATTTGCTCCTATGGAGACTGGGAGTCTCCTCATGCAGCCTCAGCTCTTCTTCAACAGCCTCTCTGCCCCCAAACCTACTCCTCCCAGATTCTACATATTGGCAAATATCACCATTTTTCACCCACTAGGTGAGCCTTGTTAGAACTTTTAAAGTTTTAAAGATAAGACAACAGACCCAAAATAGAGTCACTCATGCTAAGCCCCAAATCAACAAAATAAACCTTAACTTAAAGTTTTGGCTCTGCCAGAAATAGAATTTAAAACAGTCCATCAGAAGTTTCCCGATCAGCATTTGTTAGGTAATCTGTCTGATAAACCTCTGCCCTCCTTTATAAGGAAAGTAATTTGCAACAACCAATCTTTTTGCCTATGAAATCTCTTGCCTTGTAGTATAACTCTTCGGCGCTCATTTCTATCTCCTGGATTGGATGTTGACTGATGCATGAATTGCTGAATTAAAGTCAATGAGAGCTTTAAAATTTACTTCATTGAATTTTGCAGTTTTGGTGATGAGGATGGGACCCAAGGACATCTATTAACATCCTCAAGGACGATGGGAAACACAGGCATTAGCACCCACTGAACACTTTAGTCCTCTGTCTTTCTCGCTGCTTCCAAAGGCCATGGGTGAGTTTCTCTCAGATCTGAGTTCTGCTTCCTTTGCATCTGAGCTTGCTGCTCTCATTGGTTTTCTAGTCCAGGGTTAACAGGGCAGTCTGGACTGACAGGAGGCTTTAAGAGAATGCCAGTCCTTAACTCTTGGTCAGTCCACAGTACCATATATTTCTTTCTTTTTAAAGTCCTATTTATTTATTTATTTATTTATTTATTTATTTAGGTACTGAAAATTGAACCCAGGATCTCATGCATGCTAAGCACGTGCTGTACCACTGAGCTATTCCCACCACCACCACCACCGCAGTACCATTTCTGTGGTTATTGCTGACATCCACAGTTCTATTTTCTCCTCAGTTATTGTTGGTTTTGGCTAATGTGCATATAGGGTAAAATAATGATAGATCTATTGTTAATGGGAGTCTTGGAAGGCAAAGATGCAAAAGATGGTAAAAGCTGTTTGAGTTTGCTATTTAAATTGAAGAATCCCACGCTAGGATACATTGGTTAAGAAAGATCAGCACTAGGACACCCACCAACCTCAAGAAAATGTTTGTGCAATGAGATGCCCTGTAAAACATAAAACACCACAAAATCCCCAACCCAGTGGCACATCTTTGTTAGGTATTAATTTGATTCCAAGAGACCCAGGGCTTCACTAAAGAAAAAAGGCCCTCAAATTCACCACCTAACCTGCAACATTCTTAATCCCGCAACGTTGCTACCCTCGCCTGATGATGGCAAACCCCGTGACCGAGAGACAAGAAGGTCCAATTTCGTGACACTACATCTGGAGTTACAAGATGCTCCTTTGACTAATCCTGACTTAATTTTGTTTGTTGATAGGTCATACCATAAAAATGAGAAAGGGAATTTCTAAGAGGGCTATTCTGTTACTACCCAATATGAACTACTTCAGGGGGGAAACCTCCTGCAAACCAGTTACCAGGATAAATTGTTAATATTTATACTGACAGCTAGTATGCCTTGATTTTTGGATGTTATGGAATAAAGGAGTTTTCTCACACCCACTGGGGCTCCAATAAAAAATGGACAGCAAGTAAATGATCTTCTTGCTGCTACTCTATTACTCTCTGAAATTGCTGTTATCAAAATTGAAGCTCATACCAAGAGGACTGAAACTGAGTATCAGGGAAATACCCTAGCTGACTTTCATGCAAAGGCAGCAGCAACAGAAGCTGTAAAGGTTGTGGCAGATGTGGTTGAAGTCCATTCTCCTTCTGCAAAAATGACCCATCATTGCCAGACTTTGCCTTTTATCATCCTGAGGTCCTTGCCACTCGGCAACACTCTGTTCCTGAATCAGAGAAATCCCAATGGACAAACAATGGTTGTAAATTCAATGAAGTCAGAGCTATGGGAGACCCACTTGATTCTGGCCACTCGATTCTCCCCAATTCCTTGGAAAACCCATCTTGCATTTATCCACACACCATTGTACAGCTAAGATGACTCAAATTACCAAAAAAAAAATTGATGTGGAAACTTCTATAAAATTGCAAAAGGCATTAACCACCAACATCTGACCTGTTAGGTCCATAATCCTGTAAAAACAATTTTTACTTCTGGAGTCCTCAAACCTCCTCTCTCTGGACCATTTGAGCACCTGCAACTGAACTTCATTCAGCTGACACCTAGCATGGGTTACCAATATGTTCTTGTAATTTTATGTATGTTTTCTAGATGGGTTAAAGCTTCCCCTTGCTGCAAGGTTCATGACCTCACAGTGACAAAGAAACTGTTGGAAAATGCGTTTTCTTCCACACCCAGCACTCACTTCACTGGGAAAATCATATGAGCTTTAACTAAAGCCTTGCAAACTTCTCAGAATTTTCAGTGTCCCAATCACCCTCAACCATCAGGCAAGGTTAAAAGAATGAATAGAATTGTCAAACTCAAAACCTCTAAACTTGCTGAAACTACCGGACTCCCTTGGCCTAAGGTATTGCCTCTGGCCTTGCTGACTGCTTGCAGTACCCTCTCTGGAAGCATAAACTCACTCTGTATGAAATAATCACCAGTAGACCAGTGTCTCTTGGTAAAGAACTTTCTGCCGACACCTTGTTATTTCACACTAATGTGACCAACTGCTGTAAGTCTTTAGTGTCTTTGGCTAAAGTCTATCATCAACAGCTTAAAGAACATCTTCTAGACCCCAATTTAAAAAAAAATCCCGTTGGTCATGGCTTGGAGTACGGCAACTGTGTATTTTGGAAAAGCCATCAGAAGCAGATGGCCCTGAAACCGTTGGAAGGGATCTTACCAAGTGTTCCTAACCACTGACACTGCTGTGAAACTCGAAGGCGTTGAACCTTGGTTACACCTCTCTCAGATGAAAAGGGATTCTCCTGACACTTGGTCCTCCTCTTGCACTGGTGACCTTGAAAGTAAGTTGACCAGGAAGCTGGTGACTTCATGTGGTAGACAGCCTCTACCCCAGATGCTAGATTGAGGCTTCACACTTAAACTAACCTCTCATGTGAAACTCTTTCTTTTTCTCTTTCTTTCACATTGACATTGGCCTGGAAAGATAATGCCATCATCCGTATCTCCCAGGCCATTGCTAAGCGGGATAATCTTTCAGACCATGTCAGGGCTGGATATCTGTGCCGGGCTGTGGGTGATCAGGCCTTGCCCAGGTTCCGAGCATCTCCAGTCCCAACAAATCCAGGGGAATCCCAAAAAGCGAGTCAGGTACTGACTTACCTGAAGACCACCACGTGGATTCCTGAACATTGAGTACCTTGGACGTTAAGTCCCCTGTTGCTTGAGTGTGGCACGAAGAAAGGGGCAGGAGGTGAGAATTCAGGTGCAAGCCAGACAGGCTCGGGATGGGAGGATATGGGCAAACGGCTCAACTAGCCGAGTAGGATGGTGCTCAAGGCTAGGAGTTCTTGGACCCGAGTCTCCTCCTGATCCCCGACAGCCCTGGCATTTTATTGAATTATAGAACACACAGGTAGGAGTTGGGGCAGGGCTGCTTGGGGATTAAAGGAATGGGGTAGTGGTGAGTTTTGATTGGTGACCTTTAAGGTGTTAGGGGTGTTTAGCACTCTAAAGGTGTGGGGCAACTGTCCATCGGCTATTTTACCTAAACTCTACTTGCTCTGGTTTTGGTGGTTAGCTAGGTGTTGCTTTTTGCAAGCAGTCTCCTTTGCTGGCCCTTTCCTAGAGCAATGCTGTACTTTTGGTTTTGCCTTGTGAGTCTAGTTTAGTTTTGGAGCAAGCTAGCCTGCTTAAGCCTTACAAGATCATGGGATTTTTTTTCATTTAAAACTTCAATCTGTCCATGATGCCAGAGACCCCTGGTCCTCCCTGTGACAAATTTTTCTTCCATTCCCAATGTCACCATAGCCACTCCCCACCCCCCACCCCCGCTTAAAAGTCACTTATAGAGTCTGATTTTTCTAGCCAGAACATCCAGGTTCCTTTCTGTCACCTTTCTCCTGTCATAACTGTATGAATTCAGACAGACAGGACTACCTTTAAAAACATCAGTGTGTTTTCACCACCCCATTCTTAAGATTATTTAAACATAAACTGCTCCTGGCCTGGAATTGCACATTTTTTTTTCCCACAAGCACTCACCTCTGCAAAGAGTTTACAACTACCTTTTACTTTAGAATAAGAAATTATTTTCCCAAATGTGATGAAAACCTAACTGATCCATGGCTTAACTGGGCAACATGAAAAATCCTGGTCACTGAATCCATTGTAAATAGTATTTTAATGGGAGTACTGTGTGTGTCCTGCAGGGTGTATTTTTGTCTGTTGTGGCTTTAAGGAAAAATATACTTTTGGGGCCTATGGTATGCTTTGATGGTTGGCCCTTAACATGATAGTGACTTTTGAGTTATCTAACTGTACCCGCATCTGCCCAGAACAAAACTGAGACATCTCACTAGTCAATTCCCGTTGTTTGCATTATTGAACCAAATTAAACTACCAGGAGCTATTCATGATTCAAAATTTGCTTCTTTTGGTAGATCCCTATTCCCTTGCATAGGACTAAGTGCAAGGCAGGTTATGATTAGGAATGGTCTTAACTGTTGAAGATATTGCAGAATCTAATGCTAATACAGTAACTGCCCAACAGGAATCCCTAAACTCTCTGGCCAGTGTTGTTCTTGATAATAGGATAGTCCTTGATTATCTTTTCACTGGACAAGGTGTCTGTGCTGTGGCCAACACCACTTGTTGCACTTGGATTAACACTTCAGGGTAAGTTGAGACTCAGCTATATGAGGTCACTGAACTAGCAACTTTGCTTAAGAAAGTGACTCTTTCAATGAATATACTTATGTTCATGTATAACTGAAAAATTGTGCTCTACACTAATTTGACACAACATTGTAAAATGACTATAACTCAATAAAAAATGTTAAAAAAAATAAAGAAAGTGACTCCTTCAACAGGGTCTTTGAGTTATTTGATTCTGATCGGTTTGGGTCTTGGGGACCATGGTTCCCAAGCACACTCCAGGCATGGGGAACTATCCTGCTTATAATAATCATAGTCGCCTCTCTGCTGTGCTGTAGTCTCTCAAAAGCTTTAAATGCATGTTTGCATCCACTAACCACCAAGCAAATGATCTCCCTAAGGTTAGAATGTCAGAAAAATAAGAGTATAAAGAGAAAAAAAATACCGTATGATATCACTCATAAAAAAAAAAAGAAAAAAAGAAGACACTAATGAACTCATCTGCAAAACAGAAACAGACTCACAGACATTGTAAATAATCTTATGGTAACCTGGGGAAAAGGGTAGGAAGGGATAAATTGGGAGTTCAAGATTTGCAAATAATAACTACTGTATATAAAAATCGATAAAAAACAAATTTCTTCTGTGTGGTACAGGGGATTATATTCAATATCTTGTAGTAACCTATAATGAAAAAGAATACAAAAACGAATATATGTAAGTATATATATGACTGAAACATTTCACTGTGAGGAGGAAAAATCAGACAAGTTACCCCTCCCTGCAGCCCCTGTAACTGCTTACTTCTGCTTTTATAAACCGCTGCTGCTTGCAACAGTTGAGTGGAAACTTACTGCACCCAAGCTGAAAAGTCCCAAATACCCAGAAGTGTTACGAGTATAAGAGACAATCAGACCCCAAGCCCGGGGCTCAGCCTTTGAAGGTGACTCCGCTGGTCTAGCACTGGTCCGGAATAAAACAGTCTTTTCTGATCCTCCAAGTGTGTGTCATCTGTCACTTCCCACCAGGCGTAATTCTTCTGTAACATTTCTGGTGCAACTGTACACCAGAAATCAACAGATTGTAACTGAGTATACTTCAGTTAAAAAAAAAAAGTAAAAGAAAAAGTAACATATAATTACCAACTTAAAGAATATGAATCTGATATCCTGACCTGTGATTACCACACAGACAACCAGGAAAAACTATGAGAACATTAGAGTCGTAGCTGGGCGAAGCACTAAAGCCTTAAAATTTTGCTCAGTCTCTCAGGCTGAGAGTCTGACCAAAGAGGGAGAATTGTTAAAGACAAGACAATAGGCCCCAGACAGTGTAGCTCACGCTAAACCCCAAGTCTCCAAAGCAAAATTTAAGTTACTTACAGTTTCAGCTCTGTCAGAAAAGAAATCTTTGGTCCAGTCAATCAGGAATCACCTGATCAGCATTTGTTAGTAATTTGCTTGATAAACCTCTGCCATCCCCTATAAGGAAAGTAACCTTGCAATAACCAATCTGCCTTTTTGCCTAGTATAACCTTCATTTCTGCTCCCTTCTGCCTATAAAATCTTTTGCTATGTAGCTCTTCAGAGCTCCTTTTTAACTGTTAAATAGGATGTTGTCTGACTTGTGAATTGATGATTAAAGCCAGTAAGATATTTAAAATTTACTCGGTTGAATTTTGTTAACAGGAGAAAACAGCTGGAAGCTGTAGTGGGAAGTTTTGGGCGTCTGCGGCTTGGGAATGAGCAAGTACCCTCTGATCATGGTGGTGATGGAGGAAGAGACTGTCCTGGAACACAGCCTACCTCAGGATCTGGTTCCCCTCGTTGAAGGGGACCCCAGGGAGTAATGAGTGGCCTCTTTAACAGCTCCTTCTGGCCAGCCTGGTCAGCTAGATCTTGCTGGTCCCTAGGTTTGATCCCATTCTTCCCTGGGAGGAGGGAACCCTAAAGGGAAGCCCTGTACACACATTTGGAGGAAGGCAGGAAAACAGGACAAGGTTGATAGAGCTCTGTGGTACGAAAAGAAGGCCTGCGTCCAGTGGGTTAGGTCGGGCCGAAGACCGTGGGCTGGGAGGCCTCCGAGCCCGGCAGTCGGGCCCGGGAGAAGTCGAGAGATTGGCCTCCCAGAGTCCTAGAGAGGCCGAGAGGCCCGGGGCGGCGACGCGCGTGCGCGATAGGGACGGAGAGCCGGGCGCGGGGCAACTGGCGTGGGGTGGGCCGTGCGGTCAGGGGACCGAGCGTCGCGCGGCCGCGGGAGTCGGTGAGCTGCCCCGCGGGGCTGGTGGGCGTGGAGGGTTGCTGTGCGGGCGCGGGGTTCCCGGCGTGTGGGGCGGGGGGGAGGCTCGGCGTGGAGGCTGCGCCCGGGGCGGGGATCTGGCCTGGGAGCCCGACCCGCCGCTGTGAGGGCGTATCTATCTGCCTGCGCTACGCCGCCCGGGTCGAGAATTTGGAGTAATGGTTTCTGTGTTTTATTACTTCTCCCAATTATGAAAACAAAGGGGACTCCTTACAGATAGTTGAATAACGCGGGTGAACGTAAGAAAAGTGAAAGTAACCGCTGTCCGTTACTGTTTTCATCTGGAGGCTTCCTGACCATTTAAAATGTGTGCATGATGATGCAAACTGTTATACATGTACATTTTTTTTTTAAGAAATGGGATTATTTTTACTGCTTTAAAAAAGTATATAATCCATATATTTTAAAATTTTTAACATTTTAAAAAACTGAGGTGTAATCCACATATAACGTATTAGTTTCAGGCATACAACATCATGATTACATATCTGTGTACTGTTGCTTTCAAAATGCTTTTTTAGTATTATGATAAAATAAAATACACATACTGTTTAGCACACGGCACATAAAAATTGATCATTTAAGCCATTTTAAAGTGTATAATTCAGTATCAGTAAGCACTGTCATACAGTTGCTTTTTGAAAATTGTATCTTCAACTTGTCGAATGCATTTGTTCATATATTGGTTAAAATGGGTGCCAACTTGATGACACCGCTGACATTTTTGTAAGTATAATTAAAAGAAGACATTTATTTGCAGTTTATTTTCCAAGGTACACATTACATGCAGCTGTGAATGCTCAACAGGTGATATTTGTACCAAAAAGCTCATGTATTAGAGTGATTATCTCCTTTCAAAATGGAACAGTAGTATATAAAATGCAATATTAAACACTAGGTACAGCTGTGACTTAAAACCGCTCTACTGTCTTCTCACTTACATTGGTCTAAGAAATTAGAATGTTCACCTTCCTAAGTTAAAAGTGGTGACCGGGAAAGAACACCATTCTGTTTCAAACTGTTGGTATTTCAGAGTTGAAAACTCATTAATATTAGGTGGGTTATTTTGCAAGGAAGTGTCAGAAAGTGGTTTTAGACATAACTGGATTTCAGGGAATTTCCAGCTGTTGTACACGTGTATATTGTGTGTGTACTCGGAGACTGACAAAAGAGGCTGCACTTACATGTTCTTAATACTGAAGAGAAATAGACAAATGCTGGTTAAGAAGTAGGCTGAAAAGATGAGAATCATTTGAAGATAGATCTCAGTATGTACTTAAAGAGAAACTGACAGAAGCATAAAAAATAGTAACCATGCCACCGTTAAGTTTCTGTGGCTCCTGGTTTCCAGAAATATTAGTGCATGAGCATTCTATGATGTCATGTTCCAGACCGAAAATACAGATAGTGTAGTAAGATATAACTCATGTTACTTTGCAGTGTTCAGTATTTTTAATATGAGAAACAGTCTGAAAGAGTTCCCTAAGGTGAGTCATTATGTGCTCCACAGGACTGGGTTTTTGAGCTTATACTTTTCCTTCCCTGATCTTAGACCTCTTATCCTGCTTCCTTTTTTTATTACACTACATGGCACCTGTCCTTGACTATCTTGTAAGCTGCTCAGGGCAGTGCCTTTTGTCTGCTTAATTCACTGCAGAAACCTTAGTGCCTCAGACTTAGTAGGTGCTCAGTAAATATTTGTTAAATTAGTAAAAGGATGAGTCCAAACTGCAGATGATAGGAATCGACAGTATTCAATACCCTTATTGCCAAGTTAATCCTTAATACCTAGACATTAATATTTCTAGATAGATACAAAAAAAGAAACACATTAGCAGCTCAAATGTCTTCAATTTTAGAAACTGTATTTTGAATAATTGTAGCCTTACAGATGGTGTCAGAACTGTACAGAATTCTCTTATACTTGACCTGGTTTGCCTAAAGGTAATATCTTGCATAATCATAGTACAGTCATCAAACTTAAGAAGTTTACAGTGGTCCAGTACTATTAATTAAACTGCTGATTTATTCAAGGTTCTTCAGTGTCTTTTGTAAGGTTTTTTTTTCTGTTCCAAGATCCAGTATAGTATCCCTCATTCCATTTAGTTGTCATGTCTTCTTGTTCTTCGAGAACTCTGGGACAGTTCCTCAGTTTTACTTGTTCTGCATGATCTTGACACTTGCAGTATTTCGTGTTTGTGTTTTTAGAATGACCCTTGATTTGGTTTGTCAGATATTGTCCTGCTTAGATTGAGGGTGATGCCGGTGTGTCTTCTTCCTGGTCATATTAACCTTGCTCCAGTATTTCTGCCAGGTTTCATCACTGTAAAGTTACTGTCTCTCCTTTGTAATTAGCAGTGATTTTGAGGAAGCTACCTTGAGACTTTGCATAGAAAAGTCTCTCCTCAACTCTCTGTTTCTCCTCAACTTTCACCCACTAATTAGCATTTCTTGGTGGCTCTTGCCTGCAGCAGTTATTACAGTGATGCTCTTCCAGGTGCCTTTCCTTTTTGTTTTTTCTCTTCCATTTCTTAACTGGAATTCTCCGTTAGGAAGAGTTATGCCTTCTCTTCCTTTTGTTGTTGTTATTATATTAGTTACATCAGGGTGTGATGTTGGGTGTTCCCTTTTTTAGTATAATGTGGTGTCACGTTATTTATTTTGTTGCTTAATTATTCCAGCTTTGGCCACTGGGAGCTCTTTCAGGTTGGCCCTGGTTTCCCTGTACATGCTCCCATCATTTTTATGTCTTTCCCTGATTTTTAGGCAACATAAGATACTCATCTTGTATTTTTCATGTCCTGCAGCCCTGGAATCAACCCTTGGATAACCATTCTTATCCAAGAATTCCCTGGTTCCATTTATAGGAGAATGATATTTAGAAACCAGATTTGGGCCACTCGATTTGACTCATCTTAATTGGTAAAGTGGGATAAATATTATTTTAACATTTTAAATATGTCCTGGAAACAATCTTCCTTTAGTGGTGATTATGTTAGAAACTTGTTTGCTTGCTACCAGTATATAAAATAACCTTATGTACCTTATCTCACTGGGAGGAAAAACATGAGAATTAGAGACTACTTAATGAGGAATTCAAAGGAAATTAAAATTACATTGCCTATGAGTTGATGAAGAAAGTGTCCTGAAAAACGCCCATGGGATTGCTTGGGATTTTCCCAGCATTTTCATTTGGGAATGAAACTGAGTGAAGGTATGAAGCTGTGGGGGACAAGAGGCCTGATCCATCTCAGGTTGCTCCCCAGGCCTGGGGCTCACATAATCTTAACAAGCTGATGAGTGTGAAGCTTTTCTTCTGTCCCTGAAAGCTAGCTGGGACATGGGAGGAACCCTGAGGCACTAGGATACCTGAATTTAACTGGGCAGTTTCAGCTCACTGGCCCCCATCTCTTTACTGTGCTATGGGGCTTTCATTCTGAGTTTGAAAGGCCTGGGAGGTCATTAGCTTCTGTCTGTGTTCATGGTTGTGGAGGCTGGGCTAAAAGGGCTGGAATCTTCTGCTATATTCACAGGCATTTGGCCTCATTTTTGTGTTGGTCTGTCTTCTCATCACCTCTTTAGAAATACTTCACTGACCTCTTGGGACATTTCTGCAGCAGCTGCTTCAGGTCAGCTTGGAGGCTTATTTTTGGTGTTCGTTTCGCGGTGTGTCTCAACTGCCCAAGATAGGTCAGTGCCCTTTATGTTTCCCACTGGGTGTGTTTCTTCCAGATGCTTCTCTTTGGCCTCCATTTCATTCTCTTGAGCCTCGGTGCCTGTTTCTCTTTCCCCTGAGCAGGAGATGTTTGTAGGTCATGTAGGGGATGATGGTTTCTTGGTAAAGTAATAATTCCTTTAAGTTTGCTTAACTGTGGGAGATG
This sequence comes from Camelus ferus, assembly GCF_009834535.1. Taxonomy (NCBI): domain Eukaryota; kingdom Metazoa; phylum Chordata; class Mammalia; order Artiodactyla; family Camelidae; genus Camelus; species Camelus ferus. The sequence continues at coordinate 38,296,450 of NC_045712.1, forward strand.
GAGGGTTCCACTCTTCAGGGGACGATGACCATCATGTGTGACTTGGTGCACTGAGTAATGGGGCCACTTTGCATCAGGGGCCAAGACCTACTGTCTATTTCATACCTCTCTTGGAGGAGGGGCAGAATGAACAGTGCCCTCTTAACTGAGAAAGTATGCTAAGACTGAAGAATGAGGCAGGCAGCTCCATATAATCAATGGATCCATTTATTTTAGGATAATTTACTCACACAGTGGGATCAGGTGGACATTCTGGGAGCACTGGCAGCTGCACTCTGCGCTGCTGAGGGGCTAGTGGGACAATTTTATAGTTGAATATGGGGGTGTGTGCTTGGAAACAAGTGCATTCCTAAGTCAGGGTTTCTGAATGGGTAACTAGTCTCATGGGCAATGGGAATATGTTACTGAAAGTCTTCGTCATTGTTTGGAGACTAGCAGAGCATAGAGTCTACCTGGAACTAACGATCATGAAACAATGTTTATTAAGTATAAAGCCCTTGAGACAGAAAAGTGATTTACCACATTGTATGGTCATAGGTAGGGTCAATGGAAGGACTGAAGGAGTTGAACGGGTCTAAAATGGCATCAGTTATGCTAACAGCCATACATATGTCTTTGTAGACTCTTTTTTGGTTTAGTTTTGTTTTAGGTATTCTGTGAGAATTGTTCTACATGTAGATTGTATTTTTGATGTATTTGTGGGAGAGAGTGAGCTCCGTGTCCTTCTATTCTATCTTGAAGCACCTCCCCTGGTTTGGTTTGGTTTTAACATGCTCTGTCTTTCTTTGTTTCTTTTTCTTTTGCATGTTGTGGTTTTTGGCAGCATTTTACTCTCTTACTCTCTTTTGTTCTCTACCTCAGTTGTCAGTTTTTGTCTTACCTTGTTCTCTTAGTTCCACCAGCCGCCTTTGGTTTGGTTGTTGACTCAGTGGCTAAAGTAGAACTAAGGTCACCTCGATTTCTTTTTCCTTTTACAGCTACTTGAGCTGCAGCCGCCGTATTCATACATGTCCTCTTCAAGGGTGTACAAGCCTCTTCTGCTCCATGCCCACCTCCTTGAGTCCTGGAAGCTGATACTTGGTTGCTTTATTTTTTAAGCAGAATTATTTACCACCTTGCTGATTATGAAAATAATGTTCTACAATTCAGGGTACGTAGAAAAATAGGAAGGGAAAACCCTCTAATCCCACTGCTGGAGGAGATAATTGGCTGAAAACACTGGTGGCAAGCTGTAGGAACTTTTTTTGTACATATGCAAACTGTGCTTTATTTTTATTTTGTTTAAGACATATTTGAGTTCATAACTGTAATTTCTAAAATTTGCTTCTTAATTTACTTTTTATTTTGGGAAATTGGGAAAAGACAAAAAGTAAAAAGAAGAAAATAACAGGCAGGCGTATTTCCAACACACAGGAGTAACCAATTCTCAAATTTTGGCATATTCACATTCATCTTTTTTTGATGTACACTCTTAAAAAAAAAGAAAAAGCAAAGAGAGAGACCTTCTACATAGATGTCGTGTGAAAAACTTCAGATCAGTACAAATAAACTGAAATTTTCTTTATTCCCAATCTCTCCACCCCCATAATCAGTAAGAGTTTTTGTGAATCCTCCTAGATCATTTTTAAATCTTTTGGGTACTTACGTGCATCTCACACATACATACACATATATATGATTATAGCTTTTTTCTCCAGGTATATCTAGGATGTTCTTTTTAACTTAGCATATGGTTTTAATGTTGTTGGGAAAGGCAGGCAGGCTCAGCTTCTCCTCTCTCGCATAGCACCGAGTATCCTTGGGCTGACGACATTTTCTTGCACAGAAGTGAAGAGCCCTCACCGCCTATGCTGGACTTGCAGCTTTGTGAGGGACTGTCTCTCCCTGTCCAGTGCTTAATGTATATACCCCTTTATCTGCTTAAGTGCCTTTGTTACTGACCCCCAGGCTCACCCCTGCTTTCTGTATTTCAGACCCTGCGGGCAAAGGGCCACAGTCCTACTGTACCATGAAGTGTGGTGCTTGTATCTGTTCCACCTGCACGGTGTTGGCTGTGAAGTGGGTCCGTTGGTCATGGGGGACCAATGGCTTGCAAGGGGTTGAATCTCCTACACTCTTATTTTCTTCTCTTGCTCTAAATAAACACTATACCACTGGAACCTAGTAGGCATTATCTCTTCTCAGCAACTTAGAATTCTGCTGTGATCTCTTCTGTGAGTGGCAGTTAACTGCTTTTTAACCTCGACTGTACAGCCTGACCACCCAGTGAACAGTGAAACAATTGCCTTGGTGCTTAAGGGTCTAGTATAGTCTTTTAAACTGTTGTGTGGTATTTCATCCTCTAATGTGCTATACTCCTACTTAGCCTAACTGATGGACAAATAAGTCATTTCCAGTATTGCATTAGTACAAAGAGGGCTCTAAAGAACACCTGTGAAAATGCCTGAATACCTGTGTAAATGTTTTTCCAGGGAGCTTCCAAGAAGTGAAGTTCCAGGGGCATTAAGTAATGTGACTTTTTAATTGTACTGCTGGCTTTCAAACTACTCTTCCTGGTGGCTGTATACATTTACACTTCTATCCAGTGGTTCGTGCTTTTGTTTCTTTTTGTTTGTTTTTTTCAGACAAGAGGTTTTTACATAGTTCCCTTTCATTTTCTTAAGAAATCCTTGCTTACCCCAGGGTTCTTACTCTCTTTTTTTGTTTTTGAAGTTTAGGCTTTAGCTAGAATACATTTTATGTGTAATATCCTGTGGGTACTGAAGGATGACTGTATCTATCTAGGAATGGAATTCCAAGTAGTACCTGTATGTTTAACTCCATGAAGACCTGCCTGACTGTTTTCCAGTGTGGCTACACAATTTACATTCCCACCAGCAGTGTATGAGTGTTCCAATATATCCATGTGCTTATCTACACATGTTATTTTCTGACTTTTTGATTCTAGCCATCCTAGTGGTTGTGAAGTAGTATTGTATTGTGGTGTTGATCTGCTTTTCCTTGATGACTAATGTTGTTCTGTATCCTATGTGTTTTTCATCCATCTTTATATTTTCTTTGAAGGAATGTCTGTTCAAATGCTTTGTCCAATTTTAATTATGTTGTCTTTTTATTATTGAATTGTAGGTTATTTATATTTTCTAGCCACAAGTCCCTTATGAGGTAATGTGATTTGCAAATTTTTTTTCCCACTCTATGGGTTGCCTTTTCACTTTCTTCATGTGACCTTGGAAGCACAACAGTTTTAAGTTTAGGTGAAGTCCAGATTATCTATTTTATCTTTTTTTGCATGTGCTTTTGGTGTGCATTTGGTAGAATCCATTGACTAATCCATTGTCACAAAGTATCACACCTACATTTTATGATAAGAATTTTATAGTTTCAGCTCCTTACGTTTAGGTCTTTGATCCATTTTGAATTAATTTTTGTATATTGTATTATGGAGAGGTTCAGCTTCACTATTCTTCATGTAGACATACAGTTGTCCCAGCACCATTTGTTGAAAAGACTCTTCTTCCCCACTTTGAGTGATCTTTGCACACTTGTTGAAAATAAGTTGACCATAGATGTATGGGTTCTTTTTTGGACTCTTAAATTCTATTTCATTGATCTATATGTATATCCTTACGCCAGCACCATGTCTTATAAAATAAGCTTTGAAATTAATATGAATCTTTCAACTTACTCTTTTTATTTTTAGTGAGTTAATTTATTAATGTATTATACTCATTCGAAGTTATTGTAAAGTATTGGTATTATAAAATATTGTAAAATAATGTAAAATACTCATTCGAAGTCCTTGTGCTGTATAGTATATCCTTGTAGCTTACTTATTGTATACATTGTATTTTGTACCTCTTAATCCCCTACCTTTGTCTTGCCCCTCCCACTTCCCTTTCCCCATTGGTAACCACTAGCTTGTTCTCTGTATGTCTGTTTCTGTGTTGTTATATTCATTCCTTGGTTTCATTTTTTAGATTCCACATATAAGTGATAACATACAGTATTTGTTTTTCTTTGTCTGATGTATTTCACCAAGCATAATACTCTCCAGATCCAACTACATTGTTGCAAATGGCAAAATTTCATTCTTTTTATGGCTGAGTAATATTCCATTTTATATGTGTGTGTGTGTGTATATATATGTATGTATGTATGTGTATGTATATATATGTGTTTGTGTTTATGTTATATCTTCTTTATCTGTTCATCTGTTGATGGACCCTTAGATTGCTTCCATATCTTGGCTATTGTAAATTATGTGCTATGAATATTGGGGTACGTGTATCTTTTCAAATTAGTGTTTTTGGGGTTTTTTGGATATATACCCAGGAGTGGAATTGCTGGATCATATGATAGTTCTATTTTTTTTTTTTTTTTGAGGAAACTCCATACTGTTTTCCATAGTGTCTGCACCAACTTACATTCCCACCAACAGTGTACTAGGGTTCCCTTTTCTCCACATCCTCACTAACATTTGCTATTTGTGGTCTTCTTGATATTAGCCATTCTGGCAGATGTGAAGTGATATCTCATTGTGGTTTTGATTTGCATTTCACTGATGAATAGTGAGGTTGAGCATTTTTTCATATGCCTGTTGGCTGTCTGTATGTCTTCTTTGGAAAAATGCCTATTCATGTCTTTTGCCCATTTTTAAATTAGGTTGTTTGTTTGTTTGTTTGTTTTGTTATTGAGTTGTGTGAGATGTTTATAGATTTTGGATATTAACACCTTACTGGTCATATCATTTTCAATTATGCTCTCCCATTCAGTAAGTTGTCTTTTCATTTTGTCAGTGGTTTTCTTTGCTGTGCAAAAGCTTGTTAAGTTTAATTAGGTCCTGTTTGTGTATTTTCGCTTTTGTTTCCTTTGCCTTAGGAGACAGAGCCAAAGAAAATATTGTTGTGCTTTATGTCAGAGAGTGTTTTTCCTATATTTTCTTCTAGGTGTTTTATGGCTTCTGGTCTTAGATTTAGGTCTTTAATCCATTTTGAGTTTATTACTGTATTTGGTGTGAGAAAATGTTCCAATTTCATTCTTTTACATGTAGCTGTCCAGTTTTCTCAGCGCCACTTAATGAAGAGACTGTCTTTTTTACATTGTGTATTCTTGCCTCCATTATCATAGATTAATTGACCATAAGCATGTGGATTTATTTGGGGGCTTTCTATTCTGTTCCACTGACCATACTTTTTTGATTATTGTAACTTTGTAGTATAGTCTGAAGTCAAGGAGCATGATAGGTCCAGCTTTGTTCTTTTTTCTCAGCTTCATTTTAGCTATTTGGAATCATCTGTGGCTCTAAATTAATTTTAGGATTATTTGTTCTAGTTCTGTGAGAAATGTCATGGGTATTTTGATAGCACTACATTAAACCTGTAGATTGCTTTGGGTAGTATGGATATTTTAACAATGTTAATTCTTCCAGTCCATGAACATGGGATAGCTTTCCATTTATTTGTATCATCTTCAATTTCCTTCATCAGTGTTTTGTATTTTTTGAAGTATAGATCTTTCACTTTCTTAGTTAAGTTTATTCCTAGGTATTTTATTCTTTTTGATATGACTTTAAACAGATTGTTTTCTTGCTTTCTCTTTCTGGTATAGAGAAATGGTTCACTACTAGTGTATAGAAAGCAATCGATTTCTGTGTATTAATCTTGTATCCTGCAACTTTCCTGAATTCATTTACTCTAACAGTTTTTTGGTAGAGGCTTTGGAGACTTTAGGGTTTTCTGCAAATAGTATTCATCTGCAAATAGTGATAGTTTTACTTCTTCTCTTTCAATGTGAATGCCTTTTATTTCTTTTTCTTGTCTGATTACTGTGAGTATGACTTCCACTACTATGTTAAGTCAAGAGTTGGCATCCTTGTAATGTTCATGATTTTAGAGGAAAAACTTGGCTTTTCACCACTGAGTATGATGTTAGCTGTGGGTTTGTTATAAATGACCTTTATTATGTTATGTTCCCTCTAAACCAACTTTGATGAGAATTTTTTGGGAGGAGGGGAGGTAATTAGGTTTATTTATTTACTCATTTTAACAGAGGTACGGGGGATTGAACCTAGGACCTTGTCTATGCTAAGCATGGACTCCACCACTGAGCTATACCCTCCCCTGAGAATTTTTATCATGAATGGATGTTAAATTTTGTCAAATGTTTCTGTGTCTCTTGAGATGATCATGTGATTTTTATTTTCATTTTGATAAGTTGGTTTATCACATTGATTTGCATGTATTGAACCATCTTTGTATCCCTGGAATTAAATCCTGCTCGATCATGGTGTATAATTTCTTTTTATATGTTGTTGAATAGGGTTTGCTGATAGTATTTTGAGAATTTTTGCATCTGTGTTCATCAGAGATACTGGTCTGTGGTTTTCTTTTTTAAATAGTGTCTTTATCTGGTTTTGGTGTCAGAGTAATGGTGGCTTTGTAGAATGAATTAGAGAGTGTTCCCTCCTCTTCAAATTTTGAGGATAGTTATTAGCTCTTCTTTATATATTTGGTAGAATTCTCCTGTGAGCCATCCAGTCCTGGACTATTGTTTGCTGGGAGTTTTTTGATTACTAATTTAATTTCATTATTACTGGTTGGTTTGTTCAGATTGTCAGATTGAAGGAATCAGTCTTTGTGATTCAGTCTTGGATGATTGTATGTTTCTAGAAAGTTACCCATTTCTTCTGGGTTGTTCAGTTTATTGGCATATAACTTTTTGCAGTATCCTCTCTCTCTCTTTTGTTTTTTTCTGGTATCTCTGTGGTATTGGTTGTAATTTCTCCTCTTTCATTTCTTATTTTGCTTGAGTCCTTTCTCTTTTTTTCTTAATGAGCCTGACTACAGGCTAATCAATTTTGTTTACCTTTTTGAAAAAGCAGTTCTTGGTTTTATTGCTCTTTTCTGTTTTTTAATCTGTATTTTATTTATTTCATCTCTGATCTTTATTATTTCCTTCCTTCTGCTGACTTTGGGCTTTGTTTATTTTTCTTTTTCTAATTTCTTTAGATGGTAAGTTTCGTTATTTGAGATTTTTCTTGTTTCTTGAGGTAGGCCTATATTACTATGAACTTCTCTCTTAGAAATGCTTTTTCCACACCCCCCATAGATTTTGGAAAGTTGTTTTTATTTTCATTTGTCTCAAGGTACTTTCAGACTTCCTCTCCAATTTCTTCTTTGACCCATTGGTTTTTTAGTAGCATGTTTATTACTCTCTAGATGTTTGTATTTTTCCCATTTTTCTTCTTGTAATTTATTTCTAGTTTCATATCATTGTGGTTGGAAAAAAATGCTTGATAGAATTTCTATCCTCTTAAATTTGTTAAGACTATTTTGTGACTTAGTAATGATCTGTCCTGGAGAATGTTCCATGTGTACTTGAAAAGAATGTGTATTCTGCTGGCTTTTGATGAAATGTTTCATAGATAGATGTCAAATCCATCTGGTTTTATGTGTCATTTAAAAGCACTGTTTCTTTATTGGTTTTCTGTCTGGATGATCTTTCCATTGATGTAAGTGGGGTGTCAAAGTCCCCTCCTATTATTGTATTATTGTCAATTTCTCCTTTTATGTCTCTTTTAATATTTGCTTTTTATATTTAGGTGCTTATATATTAGCTGCATATATGTTAATGAATGTTATATCCTCTTCTCATAGTGATCCTTTTATTATTATATAATGTCCTTTTTTATATTTCATTATAGACTTTGCTTTAGAGTCTACTTTGTCTGATAAGAGTATTGCTGTCCCAGCTTTCTTGTCATCTTCATTTGTGTAAAATATGTTTTTTCATCCCTTCACGTTCAGTCTGTGTGTCTCTTTAGCTCTGAAGTGAGTCTCTTTTAGGCAGCATATAGATGGATCTTGTTTTTTAATTCAATTCGCCACCCTTTGTCTTTTGATTGGAGCATTTAGTCCATTGACATTTAAACTGATTATTGATAGGTATGTACTTATTTCTACTTTGTTACTTGTTTCTTGTTTTTTGTAGTTCTTTGTTCTTTTTCTCTACTGTTTATTTATATTCTTATGGTTTGATTTTCTTTAGAAAAGAATATTTCTTTAGAAAAGAATATTTATATTATGGTTTGATGTTCTTTTCTCTCCAGGTTTTGTATATCTATTATAGGTTTTTGATTTGTGGTTACTATGGGGTTCATTTATGTTGACCTATTACTATGTCTGTTTGTTTTAAACTGTTGGTAATTTACGTTTGAAACACATTCCAGAAGATTTACATTTTTCATCCCCTCCCCATTTCATGTTTTCGATTTCATATTTTACATTTTCGTGTTTCTCCCGTAAGTATTTACTGTACAGTTGATTTTACAACTTTTGTCTTAATTTTTCTATAAGCTTATTTAAATGGTTGATCCACAGCCTTTACTAGTGGCATTTTTTTCCCTTTCGTATAAATTCTTACTTCTTGTTGTAGCCTATTCTTTTCCACTTAGAGAAGACCCTTTAATACTTTTTTTGTAATGGTCTGTTTAGTATCGATGGACTCTCTTAGTTTTTGCTTCTCTGATAAATTCTTTATCTTTCCTCCAATTCTGAATGATAACCTTGTTGGCTAGAGTATCTTAGGTTGTAGGTTTTTTTCCCCTCGACACTTTCAGTATATCATACCACTCCCTTCTGGCCTGCAAAGTTTCTGCAGAAAAATTCACTGATAGCCTTATGGGGTTCCCATGTATGTGATTCTTTGTTTTTCTCTTGCTCTTTTTAGAATTTTCTCTTAATCCTTTAATTTTTGCCCTTTTAATTATAATATTTCTTGTTGTGCGACTCTGGGTTCATCTTGTTTGGGACTCTCTGTGCTTCCTATACCTGGATATCTTCCCTTCTTCAGGTTCAGGAAATTTTCAGCCATAATTTCATCAAATAATTTTTTAACCCTTCTCCCCCTTCTTCAGGGACCCCTATAATGCAAATATTGATATACTTGATATTGTTTCAGAGATCTTTTAGACTGTTCTCATTTTTTAATGAGGTTGTGATATCTCCCTCTTCTGTGTCATCTCCTGTGGACTTAGGTTCCAACCTAATGGCTTCTCCTCCCTTCCTGCCTGACTTCTTGTGGATCTTTCTTTATAGCTTTGGTTGTAGAAGAGTCTTCTGCCAGTCTCCAGTTTGTTTCTAGTGAGAATTGCTCCACGTGTATTTTTGATGTGTTCATGCAGGAATGTGAGGTCAGCATCCTCATACTCTGCCATCTTGATGTCCTCTCTTCCAGCATATTCTTTTTCAAGATTGTGTTGTATGTTGTATGGGTCTCTTGAGTTTCCATGTGTTAGGATCAGCTTTTCAGTTTCTACAAAGAAGCAAGCTGGGATTCTGATAGGGATTTTTTTTTTTAATCTATAGATAATTTTGAATAGTATTATCATCTTAACAATATATCGTCTTCTGATCCATGAACACAGAATGTCTTTTCACTTATTGAAACCTTTAATTTCTTCTAATGATGTTTTGTAGTTTTTAGGGTATAAGTTTTGCTCTTTAATTAAATTCTTTTCTAAGTGTTTTATTCTTTTTCATGTGATTGTGAATGAAATTTTTTTCTTAATATTATCTTTGGTTTGTTCATTTCTACTATGTAGAAATGCCATTGATTTTTTTTTTAAAGTAAAAGAATTTTTTTCTTCCAGTTTTATTGAGATTTAATTGACATATAGCATTGTATAAGTTTAATGTGGATAGTGATTTGACTTATATACATTATGAAATGATTATCACAATAAGCTTAGTGAGTGTCCATTAGCTCATTTAGATACAAAATAAATAGAAAATATATTTTTTTCTTATGATGAAAATTCTTAGATTTTACTCTCAACAACTTTTGTATAAAATACACAGCAAGTTAATTATATTTGTCATATTATACATTACATCCCTAGTACTTATTTATCTTATAACTGGAAGTTTGTACCTTTGACTGCCTTAATCCAATCCCCTACCCTCACCGTTGCCTCTGGTAAGCACAGATCTGAGTTTTTCCTCTGGTCTGCTTGATCCTGGCAGGCACTACTATGCAAATGTTTATGTGCCCTTTTTCTCTTAAATCCAAAGATAATCCCAAGTAACAGCATCTAGTTGCACCGTCCTTCTCCCATCCATCCCAAATAATAACATTGGTTATTTCAGTCTCTTGCCAGTGACTTCTGATGTCCCAGCAAATGGCATTGTCCACATCCGTGCTGAAAAGATACTCCCGAGGCCCCAACAGTGATATATATATAGCTAACGCAGACTTGATTGCACTCTGCTGGGTAGACCTTGAACAGAAGTGATGCCTCCAGGCAGGTGGTATGCTGTCCATCCAGCTCAGGCCAAGGCTTCAAGGGAGCGAGGACATCTTCAGATGATAAAGAAGGAAGAAGAGGATGAAGGCTACACTTCAGTGCAGGCTCCCAGGCCGCAGACACTCAATCGTCCTGGCCAGGAGCTGTTCCGCCAGCTCTTCAGGCAGCTTCGCTACCATGAGTCTTCTGGGCCCCTAGAGACTCTGAGCCGGCTCCAGGAGCTCTGCCGCTGGTGGCTGAGGCCTGATGTTCTCTCAAAGGCCCAGATCCTGGAGCTCCTGGTGCTGGAGCAGTTCCTGAGCATCCTGCCCGGGGAGCTTCGGACCTGGGTGCAGCTGCATCACCCTGAGAGTGGTGAGGAGGCTGTGGCCTTGCTGGAAGAGCTGCAGGGGGACTTCAGTGGGACACCATGGAGGGTGAGTGTGAGCGAGTGTCAGTGCCCAGTGAACCCTGCCTGCCAGCCAGCTGGCTTAGCTTATCTGGGGATGGGGTGCCCTCAACATGGAGGAATTCAGGGGATGTCTTCCCTTCTCATTCCCATGGCCCCTGAGCAGCTGAGAACTGGACGCTAAGCCAGGGACCTTTTGGCAGGTAGCCCTCTCTTCCTTCCTAGAGGAGTAACAGCTCCAGGAAGAAGAGGGTCCACAAGTATCCATAAATAATAGTAATAAATTTTTGGACACAGTGACTTACAGTACACAGAGTACATCTTCACATGTCTAACTTGACTTGCTTCTGACCTGTAAAATGGGGGTGATATCTCTTGCTCATAAGCCAGGGGGCAGTTAGTGTCAGGCTCCTTGGCTTCTGAGTACATGCTGAAACCTACAAGAGCAGTCTACACATACCGTACTACTTCTTTCTCAGTAAACTTCAATCTCTCAGGGGCTCAATCTATTGAAAAAAAAAAACAAAAACAAAACCGGAAAACTGATCTAACAATGAGAATTTGCTCAGTATGTGTTTGACTGCCTACCATGTGTCCAGCCCTGGCCTTGGTGCCGAGAAGCAGCTGACAGTCCCACTGCAGGCAGTAGAGCCGTGGGTCAGTTACAGTGCACTCTGCCTGCCCCTATGCCCTACATAGGCTAGCCTCTCAATGCTCACATCTTTGGAGGTTTTTTTTGTTTTAAGAGCATTTATCATTTTTTAAATGGCTTTTTAAAAAATTCTACTTCTGTAAAAGTATGTGTAATTCTACGTATGATTCACAAATAAAGGTTTCAGAAATATATTTGATGTATTTCTCTCCTAAATTTAATATAAAAATTAAACCAGTCAAGTAAAACATCTGAATATGTCCTATCAGCAATAAATGGTAACAAATCAACATAAGATATGACTGTTAAAAAAAAAAAAACCTTTGTTTAACATTGGGTGCTATTTTCTAAAACTAAAAAGAATATTTATCATTATCCTGTTGAATAAAAATATTCAATAGGATCCAAAAATAACTTACTTAAAGCAAATAAGATACCAGTAGATACAAAATTGTAGCTTGATTATATTCACATCAGTCAGAGCTAGATGTTTGGTTTAAAAAATCCATGAAAACATTGCCAAATGAGCAGAAATGGCCTACCTTGTTGACAGCTAGTTAGAAATTAGAAAACAAAAAGCAAAAGCTGGAAAAAAGCCCCCCAAATTCCAAAAAAATGAATAGAAATGCCCAGGATGCATATAAAATTGCAGAATCACCCTATAGTTTATCAAAATTATAAAAATGTGAGAAACGGGGGCCTGAGAAATTTGTCCTTAAACTCACTTGGCTATGCTTCCATATTCTTGTTTCTTTATTCTCCCTGTGGTAGGATTTGAGAGGAACTGGAGATAAATTACTGTGATGACTTTTATTGGCTTTAGTCTACAGCTATAGAGTATGGATATTTAATGGCCTCAGGCTAAGATTTGTCCATATCAGTGTAGAGAATGTCTTTGCCACAGGACCAGAAAAACCTGAAGTTCATTGGCTGTAGCTTCCTATACTCCTTTCTGCATCAGGGTAGACATGCCTCAAGATCAGGACTGTTTGAAGCCCCAGGACAAAGGCTGCCTCTTTCCAGGTCTTCTTGGATGGGTGCTGCTGGTTTTTGCACCTGAAACGTTTTTCTGTGATGCCATAGCTGACACTCACTGTTAGCATTGCTTTTCTAGTGGTGTTGCTAGTTCAGTCTGGTTTACCGTCTGGGAGCCTTCCTGCCTCTTTGAGGTCACTTTGCCTGTTGTTACATAGAGCTGTGCCTGAGACTTGGTAGACATCATCCAACTGCACCTCTGCTGTGAACCATTATCAGTTTAACTCTCAGGGATAAATTTCTTCTTTCATTTCTACGTTCCAGGCTGAGGGTGTGGACTGAGGGCAAGTGGGGAGGTCTCACTGCAGCACCTGAGTCCTGACAACAATGCTGTCACTGACTTGCCAGGTGCTTTCCTATGTCAAGTGGAAATCTGGTGCCACCTGTCTCCCTGTGGCCCGAGTTAGAGCCCAGGGGGCGGAGGTGAGGGGGTCCTCCCTGGGATTTCGCCTCCTCCTTTCCCCTCTGCCTATAGGTAATGAAGGGCCCAGCTCACCATTCCCTGGGCTCTGCCTTTTAGGGATTGGCCATATGTGGCCTGTTCTTTGTTTGCTTTCTGATTCCCACAGGGATCCTCTCACATTTTCTTCTTGCCAGGACCCAGCCCCTGCCCAGAGCCCAGATGTGCATTGGATGGGCACAGGAGCCCTGCGAGCCGCACAGATATGGCTCCCTGCTTCACCTCTCAGGAGCAGCTCTGCCCTGGGAGACCACCTGCAGCCTCCCTATGAAATAGGAGTGCGTGACCTGGCTGGGCAATCCGGTACTTGCCGCCTGGCTCTAAGACCCCAGCCCGTGCCACACTTCCTGAATTTCCTGTGATGTCATCTTTGCACTCTCTGTCTTCTCACGAGAATCCCTTCCTGTCCTGGCCTTTAGCTCTGTGTCCTTTTTGTCCTTCTGTGACCCATGTCTGCCTCACTCCTCCTCCCATTGCACACCCCACCCTCCCCGGCCCCCAGCAGACACTGGGAAGATGTGAAATGGGTGTTTAACAACAGTCCGTACCTGCTTATGGGCCCAGGAGTCCTCTCTGTGGGGGGAGAGTGGGCTTCTCACTGGGATGCCTAGAGCTGGGCTGCCCTCTCATGGCTCTTTCTCCTTCAGATCCTCCTGCTGCGCAGGTGCCTGCCCCTTCCCAGAGAGAGGGATGCCCAGGAGACCCGGTGACAGCCCAGCCTCAGGTGAGCACAGGACCTTCAGTCCTTCCTGATGTCCCAGCACTGCAGCCTAATGGCGTAGTGGCAGCTCCCCCTCGTCCTGGGTCTCTCTCTGTCCAGTGACCTCACATCCCAAGACCCACGTAGGATACCAGCTTATCCCCCTTGAGCCCAGAGCTCTTGTGCTGGGTGATGACCTTCTCTTTCAGTCTTAACAGATCCATCCTGTACTCACTCAGAGCCAGCCCTATTCCCCTGCCCGCTCCTAAAAGCTCGGAGCTGTGGACCAGATTCAAGTCATAGGACCGTGATTTTTCAGGAGGCTTTGACTTTCAAGGACGTGGAGGTGACCTTCTCCCAGGATGAGTGGGGATGGCTGGACGCTTCTCAGAGGAACCTGTACAGGGATGTGATGCTAGAGAATTATGGGAACATGGCTTCTCTGGGTAAGGCTTCTACCTGCCTCTGCTTCTGCCTTCTTAGTTCTCATTGTGTGAACTATAGAAAGGGGCCTGACCTAGGTTTATGTCCTGTCTCTCTAACTACCAACCAGATCACTTAATCTTTTATCTCAGCTCCTCTCTTAAAGATAATAATGCCAGTCATGCTGGGTTATTGTAAAGGTTGAAGGTCATTTGTGTCAAATTCATGGTCCATTTAGGCATCCAAAAAAGAGTTGGCTGATTTAATGGATTGAGTTATCATGTGGTTCTGGAAAATCCAAGTGATCCTTTTGTCTTTGGCTTCTTTTAGCCTTTTTTGTCTGTACTCAGAGCTATCAGAAATTCCTGTCTGGGCCTCCTTCCCTAACTCCCTCCACCTGCCTCCCTGGCTTTCCCTGCTTCCTGCCAGGAGCTCAGTCCTGAGAGGGCCCTGGAGAGTGGTTCTGATTGACTCACCTCCCTTCCAGTCACACCCCGTTCTCTTCTCTTCTGCAGTGGGGCCATTCACCAAGCCTGCTGTGATCTCCTGGTTGGAGGCAAGGGAGCCATGGGGTTTGAATGTCCAGGGGGCTCAGCCTAAGGGGAATCCAGGTGCTGCCCCTGCAGGTGAGTTCCAGAGAACTGACCAAGTCTTGCTCCTCCCGCACCTCCTCTTCTCTTTCTTAAGGTCTTTTACACCAGATAAATCCTGGGAAACTTACTCCATTGTTTGCTGGAAGGAAGATTGTTAGCAGTGCTGCTCAGGAGCGCTGGGCCCCGGGCTTCTCCCTTCAGGCCAGCCTACTAGACCTTCATATCTGGCCCTGCCCTTCCCCCAGCAGCCTTCTCAGACACAATTCTTGCCCACTGGACGGCTTCACTGTCCATCTCTTTTCCATTCGCTGATGCTCCTCCTCAGCCCTGTGCTGCCCCTGCCCACCCCCCTCCCCCCAGGTCCTTGGAGCCCCCGTCCTGTTCCTGCTGCTCTTCTCTGCTTAGTCTTCCCTGTGAGATGCTGGATCTGCAGTCCCGGTAGGAGCCTCACCTCTCAGCTCCGGAGACCTTCCTGTCATGCACTTGTGTGGTGACTCCTCTGCCCTCTCAGTGCTGTTTAACACTCCCTTCTTAACCCTTTTTGTTTTTCACCTGGGTGTGATTTCTGCATGTGTCTAGCTGCTGGGCCCATCCTCCTCCTCCTCCCTTTTCTGTCACTCAGACACTTCCATGTTTTGCCTTATCCCTTTTGTAAAGGTGTTGGCAGTCAGGCAAAAGCCTCACCACCGAAGTTCATGACATTTTTTTGGTCCCTTGGTGCTTTCTGCAGTTCCACGTGTGGGAAGAGAGTACATTCTTGTATGTTTTATTTGTGTCAGGAGGAGAGCTCCATATGAAAACAAACAAGTTAGTCTTAAAACACGAACCTTTGGAAGAAGCAGCAGCCTTAGCCCTGCCATCAGGATGTCGTGGTGCAGCCAACGTTTCTGAAGGAACAGAGCTCAGAGAATCTTCTGAGCAGAAAAGCAGGTTAAAGGAGCAAGGGGGAAACCCCGTACAAGTGAAAGTGAAGAAAGAAGAGACCAATTCCAGCCACGGGACAGAAAAACACTGTGAAGAATCAGGAAAAAGTAACAGTCTTCATCTAAAACATATTATGTATTTGAGAGGTCCCAGAAGAAAGCAGTCCCTTAAACATGGCTGTGGTAGACACTTCAGAGGGAGCTCCTACCACTATGACTACAAGGAGTACGGGAAAGGGCTCAGACGCGTGATTGGCGGGTTTAACCTACACCCGAGAATTCACGCCGGACTGAAGGGGAAGGCAAAGGATGCGCACGGGAAGGACTTCAGCCTCAGTGCTCATCACCAACGCAGGCCGAATCGTCACATGGTGGGGACGTCGTATAAGTGCAGCGACTGTGGGAGGACCTTCAGCCACAGCTCCCACCTTGCAGGTCATCAGAGACTTCACACTCAAGAGAAACCGTTTAAATGTAGGGCATGTGGGAAAGCCTTCAGGTGGAGTTCGAATCGTGTGCGGCATGAGAAAATTCACACTGGATTGAAACCGTATAAATGCAGTTTATGTGACAAAGCTTTCCGACGCATGTCTGCATACCGCCTGCACCAGGAAACCCATGCTAAGAGGAAATTCCTTGAATCTAATCAGGTTGAAGAAGCTCTCACCTGTGGCTCAGGTTTTGATCATCACTTGAGAGAACAAAGTGGGGAGAAACTCTTTGACTGCAGCCAGTGTAGGAAATCCTTCCACTGTAAATCATACATTCTCGAACATCAAAGGATTCATACCCAGGAGAAACCCTATAAATGCACCAAATGTAGGAAGACATTTAGGTGGAGGTCAAACTTCACCCGTCATATGAGAGTGCATCAGGAAGAGAAGCTCGACGAGCAGGAAGAGTATGAAGAAGACTTCATGCAGCCCTCCAGCGTCCCTCCGCCCCAGAGTGCCCCTCCTGTGGAGAAAACTTTTTTGTGTCAGCAGTGTGGGAAGACTTTTACTCGAAAGAAGTCTCTCATTGATCATCAGAGAATTCACACAGGCGAGAGACCGTACCAATGCAGCGAATGTGGAAAAGCGTTTACCCACAGGTCGGCCTTTATCGTTCATAAGAAGCAGCACACCGTCAAAAGAAAGCCGGAGGAAGCGCCGTCCGTTAGTCAGGATGGAGCGTCCCAAGTTCCCCAGAGCAGCCACAGCACAGAGGAGCCCTACAAGTGTAGCCAGTGTGGCAAAGCCTTCCGGAATCACTCCTTTCTCCTCATCCATCAGAGAGTTCACACCAGAGAGAAGCCTTATAAGTGCAGGGAGTGTGGGAAATCCTTCCGGTGGAGTTCTAACCTCTCCCGACATCAGAGGATTCACTCCTTGGGAAGACAGTATGAGTGCCACGAAAGTGAAGACAGTCCAAGTCTGCAGTCACAGCTCCTCACTGGTGAGAAACCCTTTTGGTGCCAAGAATGTGGGAAAACCTTTACACGTAAGAGAAGTCTTTTAGATCACAAGGGGATACACAGTGGGGAGAAGCGTTATAAGTGCCATCTGTGCGGGAAGTCCTACGACAGGAATTACCGCCTTGTTAACCACCAGAGAATCCACACGAAGGAGAGACCTTTTAAGTGTCAGTGGTGTGGGAAAGACTTCATCGGGAGACACACCCTCTGCATTCATCAGAGAAAACACACCAGGGTGGCCCAGGCTGAATGCAGCGCTGCGGGGTCGTCTTCCCACCAGGAAACAGAGGTGAGTTTGCAGCAGTTAAAGGCAAGTGGGGAGAAACCCCTTGAAGACTGTAAGGCAGCTTGTGGCCAGAGCTCTGGGCTCACTGGACTCCAGGACATACCCGTTAGGGGAAAGTGCCACAAATGTAGCACATGTGGGAAAACCTTTAACAAGAGCTCACAGCTCATTAGCCACAAGAGATTTCATACTCGAGAGAGGCCCTTCAAGTGCAGAGAGTGTGGGAAGACCTTCAGGTGGTCATCCAATTTGGCTCGGCATATGAAAAACCACATTAGAGATTAGCGTGGGGGCTCACAGTGGGGGAGACGGGTTCCGAGCTACCCTGCCGGAGAACCCTTGATTGTAGGCAGCGTGAGGCAAACTTGTACACAGGCCCAGTCCTTCCTATTTTGAAAGCTAGTGGAAGAGAATCCTGAGGATTCAAAAACTCTGGGCATCCCCGTCCTACTGTTGGGCCCCGAGGAGCGGCGTTTGGTTGTGGCCCGGAGAAGCCCCAGCCAGATCTCCTTCTATAACTCTAAAGGGAGAGACCGTTGCCCTTCACGGTTTGACAAAAAGTCTGTGGCATGGTGGGCTGCGGCTGCTGGGAAGGGGCCGGCTGTATCCTAAGTTTTCCTTTGACTTTAGTCTGTGATGGTGCCTGTTCTGCTTGACCTTAAAAGCAACAGCAGCAGCAGCAGCAGCAGCAAGAACTCCTAGCCTTCCCTGGGGAGTTCTGGCTGAGGCTTCGGCCTTCACAGCTGGCTTTGGATACTTGCCATGGGCGTAGGGTTGTCTCGGCTGCGCATGGAGGAGAGCACGGTCCTGGCCTTGATCACCTGGAGCATGGAGCTCTGCCGGTGCCCCTTCGCCATCTCCATCCCACAGGTCTGCAGGGGCGGCAGCCATCCAGCACCTCCCACATGCCAGGCACTGTTGTGTGTGCCAGAGACCCCGCAGTGACTGGAACAAACAAAAACATCTGCCATCTTGGATCTTTACAGACGATAAACAAATGAGATTTTATATATAGTATTTTGGGTGGTGATATGTGTTGTGGACAGAATGAATCAACACAGAGTGAGAGGAAGCGCTGGATTGGGAGGTGGGTTGAGATTTTAAAGCGGCTGTTCAGAGGGGCCTCAAATGAGAAAGTGAGATGTGAACAAAGACCTGAGGAGATCATGGAGTGAGTGAGCCCTGTAGTTCTCTAGATCCTACATGGGACACTTCTCAGGAGGTAGGGTCTTGTCTGGTCTCCTTAGGGAATGGCAGGTAGGCCCCTGAGCTAGAGTGGAGTGAGCCAGCTGGAGGCGAGGGCCCAGAGCTGTGTGAGCATCGTGAGTCTTCACTGGAGCTTGGCTGCCTCAGAGGGAGGTGGGAGCTTTTGGACAGTTTTCAGTTGTGGAGTGTTATTGTCTGAATCTGAACCCTTATAACATGTAATTCAAATTCAGAGTCCCACGTGTCGAGGGCCGAAGGTCACGGAAAGGGCCTCAGAGTCATCAGATCTGCGTTCTAGGCTTGGTGTGCCTTTTCTTGGCAGGATGATCTTGGGCGAGTCACTGGAAATTGGCATCTATTTCCTTGTGTATAAAATGAGAGTAACTGGCTATGCTACCTGACTCTTGGGACTGGTGAAAAGGCTTGGTTAACTATGGTTATGGGTCTGATCTCTAGGACCAGAGCCCTCACAGAGCTGCAGCTCCCAAGCCAGTTGACACAGAAACACCCCTTTTCTGTCCATATTTTCATCCCCTGACTCCTTGTGCCACTAAGTACCTCATAGAGTTCCCACCCCAATATGGGTGTTGTTAACCACCTTTTTTAATAAAATGATATATATTTATTTTTAACATTCAAATCAAAATTTAAAATGTATAAAGAATGAAGTAAAAATCAACAGAAATCCCTCTATACTGAGGTGAACCTTTAATATTTGGGATTATACTGATGCAGTCCGTTCAGTAACCTGAGTTTTAAAAAATAATTATATGAGTATTATGTAATTATTATAGAAATATTAGTAAATACAGATTAGCTGAAAGGAAAAGTCTGACTACTTGGAGCCAGCCTCTGAACATTTTGGTGTAATTAGTGTTGGATTTAACTTCTTGCCCTTCTCTGAACATCCCTGGACTGGCCTGCCTTCTGCTTTCTCCCTTCACTCGGAGTGCCACACCCCTGTCCCAGCCCGCCCCGGTCCTCACTCTAAAGGGCCTTCCCTGAGCCTTGTCCCCCTAAGCCCTCTCCCCCGGCCCCACCTGTCCTGGTGCCTGTATGTTGCTCTGTTAGGTGTTGTCTGGGTTTCCAAGTTACATCCACTACTGCAGCCAGACTGAGTCCTCCGGAAGCCAGGTTTGGGTGCTTATAACCTTTTGCTGGGCAGAGTAGATTTTGCACGAAGTTGCCTCTATTAAGGAATGTAGAACTGAATTTAGTTCAGCTAAGTCAGGATTGGAGTTTTTTGAAGGGATCCCTGAGTGAAATGTCGCCTGGAGGCCACCCACGAGCGCGCCTGCTGTGAGGCAGCCCAGCCGTGGGTGGTTCCGAGCCATGAAGCACCCAGACAGCTCCTGACCGCCCAGCCAGCAGTTCTCATCTCATACCCCAACCTGGTCCGGAGAGAGCACACTCCTTCCAACCCTGCCCCGCCTTCTCTCCACCCCCTGCTGGGGAACTGAGGTTAGGACTGGCTGGAGCCAGACGGGCTGGGACCCCACAGAGCGGAGCGGGCACCAGGAGGTCTTTCAGTCAGCTCGCCCCGGCTGACAGAGCCTGTCAGCCCCAACAGAGGCATGTGCAGAGAAGACAGCCCAGGAAATGTAAATTAACACGGACTACTCACGAGGTGGGCAGATTTTGTAAAATCCCTCGCGTGGGTAAGTGTATGGAACGTGGGAACTCAGTGCTGTGGGTGTGGAAATTGTGACAACTACTGTGCCAAGCAGTTTGCACAGTCTTGTGAAGCTCTGCGTGCTCCACCACCCAGTGATTCTACTTCCGGATAAACTTTAGAACAACTCCACGTGAAGAAGGAAATGTGTATATGACTGTTCGCTGCAGTGCTGTTCAGCTCTAACAAGGCGGGGAAAAGCCTAAATTTCCATCAACAGAAGAAATGGTAAATAAATGGTTGTTTTTTGGTACTTTGGGAAGTGAATGCGAAAGAGCTAGAGTTAACATCTTTCAGCATAGATGAGTCACAGAGACGCTGAGAAAGTTGCCGAAGCTACATATGATAGACCGCTTATGTAAAGTTAAACATACTGTGTATCTGTGGGCACATTATTTAAACTTATTTGTGTTTCACTTTTTCTGTAAAATAAGATAGTAGTGTCAACCTCACAGGGTGATGGGGGTGGGGGGACAGTTAATGAATTAATGCATGTGAAATGCTTAGAATAGTGGCTGGCATGTAAACATTGTTGGCATAGAGTGAACAGTGTTACTGTTTTACACAGTGTGTTTCCTGTGGATTCAAATCATGTGAAATGAGGAGTGTAAAGTCATGTGTCGGAATGATGTGTGAAAGTCATGCTCTGCCTTCCCAGAACAGGAGCTGTGGGGTGGAGTCAGGAAGGGCACGTGGAGGCATCAGTTGTGTTTTATTTCTTTTAAAACGTTGATGTAGATGGGTCAGCATGTTGATTTGATGGGCTATGTGGTGGGTGGTTCTTTTATAACGATTTGCTTAAATACTTCAAAATAAAAATATTTTTAAGCATGGGCTCTGCCATTTTATGATTCTGTAGAAATCCTGGCTCTGCCATTTATGTGCTGTTTCTTAGACTGAGCCGCTCCGTCTCTCAGGACTTCAGATTCCTCCCCTGCACAAATCGGAAGCAACACAAATGGCTATTAGTAAAGGCGTGGTTAAGTCTGATACACCTATGATGGAAAACCAGGCAACAGTTTAAAAGAATGGATATGTTCTCCACGTATTGACACATGATCTCCAAGAAGTGCAGTTTATACGAAATTATAAGCTCTATTTCCTTTAGTTCCTCCTTGCCTAAAAAATGACAAATGATGCCAGAAGCTGTAGACTTGTAAGTTTAATGAAGAAATGGGATCCTGGGGATGGAGCTGCTTCGTCATCCAGTCTGCTTTTTTAGGTAGGTGAGTAAATGTTTATACCAACTACACCTTTTAAGTTAATGCTAACCCGGCTGAGAAGAGCAAAGAGGTTTTGTATCAGCCAGGTTCTAGTCAGGAGCCAGAAACCATACTAGTGTGATTTCCACAAGAAGCTTACAAACAATCGTTCACTAGATTTGCTCTAAGTAACTGAAAAGGCAAAAAGAGAATGCTGAGGTGTCACGGAGGTAGTTACTGCGAGAAGCAGCTCCCACTCAGGACTGGAGGAGCTGTAGGAGAATCTGGCCTCATTTTTGATGTTGCCCACTGACAGCTCTCAAGCCTTGTCCCTCTCCTTTGTGTCTCACATCTAGGCAAGCTGGTAAGAAATCCCAGGTACTCTGTCTTAGCTCCGAAGGGGAAGTTCATGCAAACCTTGGGTGTGGTGGTGGTGTTGCACTGTAATCTTTTCCCCTAACTGTGATAAAACTCAGAGCCACTCACCCCGCCTTTATCAAGGCAGACCAGCTGGCTTTGGTACCTGTCCTCCTCTCCCCAGAGAGCCTCATTATGTGAATAAAATTTTTCATAACCTCTTGATGTGTGTGATGTCATTTATTTCAACATCTGAACCAATTTAGGGTAGTGGCATTGAATTGATCCCACCTCCATAGGGCATGCTACAAAGCAGGAACAAAGAGAAGTGGTTTGAATTGTTAAAAGGTTAGACACTGGAAGAGAGTCCCTGTGGAACCGATCTCGGACCCGAGGAGAAGAGAGTACTGCTGGGCCGGTGCTAGCGTCTGAACTCAGAGGAGATGCCCCACGTTGGCAAAACTGCAAGCTCGAACTGCTGCCACCAGAAGGAATTGCCACACTGGAGTGAAGAAGCCCTGAGCAGGAAGCAGAGCCCATGAAACCCAGGAAGGAGCAAGTCTCCTCTTCCTCCTTGTATTGGGTTTATCCAGAGAATCAGAGCCAAGGGGATTGGTCGGTCGGTCGGTCTGTGTGTTGTCTGTCTGTCTGTCTGTCTGTCTGTCTATCTGTCTATCTATCTATCTATCTATCATCTATCTATCTATCTACATAGAAAGAGAAGAAAGGAATTGGCTCAAGTGATTATAGAGACTGGTAATTCCAAAATCTGTAGAGTGGGCCAGCAAATTGGAGACCCAGGAGAGCCTGTGTTCCAGTTCCAGTCCAAAGGCTGTTTGCTTTAGAACCTGGAAGAGCTGATGTGCCGATGAAGTCCAAAGGCAGTCTGCTGGAGAATTCTTTCTTGCCTGAAGGAGGCCAGTCTTTTTATTCTATTCAGGCATTCAACTGATTAGATGAGGCTTGCCCACATTATGGAAAGTAATTTGCTTTACGCATAATCCACCAATTTTAACGTTTATCTCATCCAAGAACATCCAAGAGACACCCAAAATAACGTTTGACCAAATGTTTGCATACCCTGTGATCCAGACAAGTTGACACACAAAATTAATCATCACCCTTCTCCAACATTGCAGCTTCCCTCGTATTCCTTGATTGTAGAGCCAGCTGACCAAGCAGAGATGTGAAATGCAGAATTCCAACCCCATCATCACAAAGCATCTATAGAAGGGTGTGTTTGAAGCAGAGACAATAAGCGAGTAAATGACATTTCTTTCCTGAATTATTTTAGTTTTTTAAAATTCCTAGGGTGTTGGACTTATAACTGAGAGCAATATTTCTTGAGAAAATTATGTGTGATAAATTGTAGACAACTGGTAATTTAAAGGTGTAAATTATGTTATAAGCAGTTGATTTTACTTACTGACTTTGTAATAATTAGCAGTTTTCTGTGACCTTACTCATCTTGCTGTAATGAGCTCAAAACTTAATAAAAGCTTCAAGAAGAGTCTTAAGATTAAGAACACAGTTAAAGGTATTCTTTCTAAACATTTGTTTGACAAGGTTAAATGAATTAATAAATTTAACAAAGCAAATTTGTGACTTTAGCAAAACAGCATGGAATCCTGATTTGCCTCAAGTGGAGCAGCCCCCAATTGAATAAGCCCCCAGCAGAGCCCAGAGGAAACCAGACACCAGAGTCCTATAACCCCGAATGTTAAAAGACTCTTCCCATGGTTGAGCTGTCTTTGTTGCCCAAATGACCCAGGAGCACATCAATTCATGCCTTTCACTATTAAATCTGTTTAAGCTAGGTAAGGCAAGGAGAACATATGCATCTAGGTGTATTGGTTAAGCTTCATAGGATGTTAACATGGTTTCAACAGGTGGTTACTATTGGTGTGAATTGGAGTCTGATAAATGTATTGGATAGAGGTAGAAAAAATTGGTCTAAGTATGGATGTTTTCCCTCTGTAACTTAAGGTTTGAATGAGAGCAGAAAATAGGCTGCCCTCAGATACATCATTGAGGTTTATTTAAAATGGCCATGGAAGATTCTCCTTTTGTGAGAAAGAGTCCAAAGGGTCATTATGTACATAAACCAATACTAAATATTGAAGTCAGGAACGCAAGAGAAGTGTACTTTTAGATTCATGAAAATATTTCCATGTTCTTGTACACATGGATCTTATTCACATAGAAACAAAATATAAAGTTTTTGGGAAAATCCACAAGTTTTCCTTCTTTTTGGTCCATTTACAATTAAATAATTATACATATATAAGGTTCTATCATCAGATCCACAGCAGACAAGCCCGTTCCACCAAGGTGCAATCTAATGTGAACACAAGCAGAAACTTTTATATGTTAAAAAAGAGAAACAAGTAGCAGTTATACATAAGAAGGAAGGCTGTTATCATATGATTCAGTAATCCTACTCCTGAGGAAGCTCTAATTCAAAAAGATAATGCACCCTGATGTTCATAGCAGCACTATACACAATAGCCAAGGCATGGAAACAACCTAAATGTCCATCAACAGATGACTGGATAAAGAAGTTGTGGTATATTTATACAATGGAATACTACTCAGCCATAAAAAGAATAAAATAATGCCACTTGCAGCAATATGGGTGGACCTGGAGATCATCATACTAAGTGAAGTAAGCCAGAAAGTAAGAAAAATGCCTTATGATATCACTTATATGTGGAATTTAAAAAAATTTATTTACAAAACAGAAAGAGACTCACAGACAGAAAACAAACCTGGTTACCAGTGGGGAGGGTGGGGGAAGAAATAAATTGGACGTTTGAGATTTGCAAATACTAACTACCACATATAAAATAGATAAACAAGTTTTTACTGTATAGCCCAGGGAACTGTATTCAATACCTTGTAGTAACCTATAATGAAAAAATATGAAAAGAAATATATATATATGTACATGCATGAGTGAAAGAAGCTGTACACCAGAAATTGGCACAACATTGTAAACTGACTATACTTCAATTAAAAAAAAAAAAAAGAAGAAGGAATTCTGGTTGGAGTCCTGAGATCAAGCTTGGTGGCTGCATTGTCATCGGAAGGAGCTATGTTAGGTAAGTAGAAAGGCTTGCTACTATGATTTTAATTGTATAAGGTGGATTGTAGAAGAATGTTGTTCCATGTGCTAAGCCTTGGTCACTAGTACTAGAGTAATCCAATGTCCGATAGCAGTTGATGTTTTCTTGTCCTCAAATGTGTCATTCACGGACTATGACGCTTCAACCCTAGGATGACTTTTCACTGAAAATTGGTCACATTAGTTGGAGCTGGCAATCATTTTTTGTTTTCTTTTCTTTTTGGCCATCACTTTTTCATTGTTTTGTTCATGGGAGATTTTTTTTTGAAATTGAGGCAACATTGGTTTATAACATGAGTTTGATGTGTACATGTAAGTTTCATGTGTACAACACTTTAATTCTACCTCTGTATACACTACAGCGTGCTCACCACCAAAAGTCCAGTTTCCACCTATCACCATACAATTGACCCTTTTCACCCTCCCCCACCAGCCCCCTTACCCTTATTTTTGCTTTTGTCTTCCCTTGCCTGAGAAGACATCCAAAAAGATATTGCTAAGACTAATGTCAAAGAACATATTGCCTATGGTTTTATGGTTTCAGGTCTTACATTCAAGTATTTAATCCTTTTTCAGTTACTTTTTGTGTATGGTGTTAGATAGTGGTCTAGTTCTGTTCTTTTGCATGTAACTGTCCAGTTTTTCCAACACCATTTATTGAAGAGACTTTCTCTTTTCCATTGTGCGTTCTTGGCTCCTTTGTCATAAATTGGTTGTCCACATATGTGTGGGTTTATCTCTGGGCTCTCAGTTCTGTTCCATTGATCTGTGCCTGTTTTTCTGCCAATACCATGCTGTTTTGATTACTAGCTTTGTAGTATAATTTGACATCAGGGAGTGATACCTCCATCTTTGTTCTTTTTTTTAACTCGAGATAGCTTTGGCTGTCTACTATTTTGTGGTTCCATACAAATTACAGGATTTTTTTTTTTTTTTGGTTCTATTTCTATGAAAAAGGTTGAGATTTTGATAGGGATTGCATTGAATCTCTAGATTGCTTTAGGTAATATGGATATTTAAACAATGTTAATTCTTCCAATCTATGAGCATGGAATATCTTTCCATTTCTTTGTGTCTTCTTCAATTTCTTTCAACAATATCTTATAGTTTTCAGTGTACAGATCTTTTCACTCCTTGGTTAAATTTTATTCCTAGGTATTTTATTCCTTTGGC
The DNA here is from genome assembly GCF_009834535.1 of Camelus ferus. Classification (NCBI taxonomy): domain Eukaryota; kingdom Metazoa; phylum Chordata; class Mammalia; order Artiodactyla; family Camelidae; genus Camelus; species Camelus ferus. The sequence continues at coordinate 38,322,403 of NC_045712.1, forward strand.
TGTGTAAATGGGATTGTTTTCTTAATTTCCCTTTATGCTAATTCATTGTTAGTGTATGGAAATGCGACAGATAATTGTATATTGATTTTGTATCCTGGAACTTTACTGTATTTATCTTTAATAGTTTTTGAAAATAAAATATATCTTTATTATTTCAATGTTTTTGCATGATACAGATACCTAGTCATATAAACATTGTCTTTTCATGTTAAATATAAATTGAACACAAAACTAATAGTTTTGTGGGTTTTTTTGGTGGTGTCTTTAGGGTTTTTGGTATATAAAATCATGTCATCTGCAAATAGTGAAAGTTTTACTTCTTTCCAATTTGGGTGCCTTTTATTTCTTTTTCTTGCCTAATTGTTCTGGCTAGGACTTCTGATGCCATGTTGAACATGGGTGGTGAGGGTGGACCCTTGTGATGTTCCTATCTTAGAGGTAAAACTTTCAGTTTTTCACCATTGAGTATGATGTTAGCTGTGGATTTGTGATATATGTCCTTTATTATGTTAAGGTATATTCCTTCTATACCCATTTTATTGAGATTGAATCACAAATGAATACTGAATCTTGTCAAATGCTTTTTCTACGTCTGTTGAGATAATCATATGATTTTTGTCCTTCATTTTGCTAATGTGGTATATGATGGTGGTTGATTTGCAGTTGTTGAACCATCCTTGTATCCTTGGAATAAATCCCACTTGGTCATGGTGTATCATCTTTTTAATGTGTTGTTGTATTCAGTTTGTTAATATTTTGTTGAGGATTTTTGCATCTATATTCATCACAGGTTCTTGTCTGTAATTGTGTATCTGTGTATTGTCTTTATCTGGTTTTGGTATCAGGGTTCCATTGGCTTCATAAAATGAGTTAGGAAGTGCTCCCTTCTCCAGTTTTTTGGAAGAGTTTGTGAAGGATAAATATTAAATCTTTTTTTTTTTTTTTTTAATGTTTAGTAATTCACCAATGAGGCCATCTGGTCCTGGACTTTTGTTTTTTGGGAGGTTTCTGATTACTGTTTCAAATCTCCTTACTAGTGATCAGTCTATTCAGATTTTCTCTTTTTTTCATGATTAGTCTTAGAATGTTGTATGGTTTAAGAATTTATCCATTTCTTCTAGGTTGTCTAATTTGTTGTTGTATAGCTGTTCAAAATAGTCTCATAATCCTTTATATTTCTGTGGTGTCCATTGTACTTCTCCTCTTTCATTTCTGATTTTATTTATTTGAGACTTCTCTTTTCCTGTGAGTCTAGCTAAATGTTTGTCAATTATGTTTATCTTTTCAAAGAACCAGCTCTTAGTGTCATTGATCTTTTAATTCTCTTTTAAATTCTGTTTCATTTATTCCCACCCTGATTTTTAATATTTCCTTCCTCCTACTTACTTTGGCTTCATTTCTTTCTTTTCTAGTCCTTTTAGGTGAAGGTTAGATTATTTGAGATTTTTCTTGTTTCTTAAAGTAGGCCTGTATCACTATAAACTCCCCTCTTAGTACCACTTTTGCTGCATCCCATAGATTTTTGGTATGTCGTATTTTACTTTTCATTTGTCTTGGATTTTTTGATTTATCCTTTCTTTGTTGACCCAATAGTTGTTCAGTAGCATATTGTTTAGTCTTTGCATATCTGTGATTTTTCTAGCTTTCTTCAGTAGTTGATTTCTGTTTTCATACTGTTCTGGTAAGAAAAAGATGCTTAATATGATTTCCATTTTCTTAAATTTATTGAGATTTGTTTTGTGTCTCCTCTAGTTTTGGAGGGCCCACTCAAAGGAAAATCACAAGGCTTAAACGCTCAGGGTGTAATCAACTCTACAAGTACAGTGTAAGTAAGAATATTTCAAAAATATATTTATCATGAAATGTAATAGTATACTAAATAAAAATTTTACAACTCAGTGAAGTTTTGTAAGGTGAGCTCCCCTGGATTCACCAGCCAGATTGAGAATTAGATCTTTGTGGGAAGCTCAGAATTCCCCTCCTGCCCTTCTTGATGAATGTCTTTTCCTTCTCTTTCCTATAAATTAAACCATATTCTGATGTGTGGCAATTATTTCCCTGCATTTCCTTACCTTTTTACCACCTAAGCACACTCCCCTAAACATGATAGTTTTGCTGTTCTTTGTTCTGGATGTTTTTTTACTTTAAATAGATGGGATCACACCGTGTGTATTCCTTTGTGTCTGGTTCCTTTTCATACAGACTTCTGTTTGTGGGATTCATCTCTGCTGTGTGTACCTCTGGCAGTTCATTTTCTCATGAAAGTGTGGGTAGCACAAGTGATCACAGAAAATCTCAGCAGGTTAGCTTTTCAAAGTTCTGACCAGAAGACTGGAAAATAAAGTGCCATTCCTCACCATTCTAAAATATCTTAGAAGTTAAGCCTTATCATTGTTTCCAACTTTCCAGCTGAGAGAGAAGAAAAGTTTTAGGATGTGGAGATTTTGCTGAAGAAAGGAAATCGGACAGACAATGCAGTGGAGTCTTGGGAGCTATTCCGAGAACCCATGTCAGGCCCACATCTGTGTGGTCAGGTGGTGATATAAAGGTAACTGCCCAAGGAGGGAGCATGGGGGGAAGTTCAGGGGTTCAGGGAAGAAGTGCTGGATCCTGATCTTAAAGGGGCCAGACCTGGGGAGAGAAGGCTGGAAAGTCAAGAATCATCAGCTCATCTTCCTCCTCATAACAGCAAATGCGTCTGCCTCAGGTCCAGTGCTGGCTCCAGGGGTATGCAGCTTGTGCAGCTCATGGGGCCCCGCATGTAGGAGAGCCACACACTGGCTTTAGGGCTCTGCTGCCATGGTTTTGAAATCCAGAATAATTTTGAACATTTTGAACTCTACGTGGCAAATTGGGTAGCTGGTCCTGATCAGATTTCAAGGCAGCCCCCAGTTAATACTTAGAAGGCCAGCACGGCCCACTGAGGGGGTGAGTGGCCTTTGTAAGCTAAGAATTATCTGAAGCTCAAGGCAGCCCCCTTGGAAAACATTTAAGTGGTTTCCTAAAATGTTAAACATAGACTTACCATATGACCCAGAAAATGTCATGTAAAATCATTTCTTGTGGCCCCTTGAATTATACAGGACATACATACGCACATAAAGAGCAAAGAATGGAATTTTGGCAAACATTCGCCCTAGCCAGGTTGAGCAAGTTTCTTTCCCATGCTCTGGCATGTTATACATGTCTCACCAACGTGTTTCAGTAGTTGCTACTTCTTACACAGCAACTACACTACACACTATTACCATAATATCATTAGTATAATGGACCTGTGTGATACTCAGTGAGTAGAAAGGTGATCCAAGTAACTGCAAACTAGATGGGTGACTCGGGTTGTACAGTTGATAGAGTGCTGAAATAGGATAGTGAAGGTGTATCCAGCTGAAAGCAAACTAACTAAGTAGTGGTCTTTATTAACGAGTACAGAGAAAAAAAGCTTTTGCCAGATTAGTAACTGCAGATAAGGGGCCAAAAGTGTTACTTTGCTTGGCACCAAAACCATATGTGGAAATAGCAGCTGCACTTGGAGTCACTACCTGATTAAGTTTATGATCATCTACTGTCATTCTCCTCAAGATCCATCTGTGTTCTGCACAGAGCTTGTAGGGTTGTGGTTTCACGTCTTTGATGGTGGCACTAACCCAGGTAGTGGCTCCAGGAACGCAGCATTGCTTTGGTTTACTACTCTTGTAGGTAGGGGTAGTTCTACAGTTTTCCACTGGGCCTTGCCTACCATAATAGCTTTCCCTCCATGGGTCAGGGAGCCCATGTTGGGATTCTGCCAGTTGCTGAGTGTGTCTATTCTAAATATGTATTCCAGACAGGGGAAATAATCACAGGATGGGTTCAGGAACACACTATGCCTACTGTGAGATGGATCTGAGCCCAAACTCCGTTGATCACTTGACCTCCATATGCTTCTACTCTGACCAGGGGACCAGAGTAGTATTCTGGGTCTCCTGTAATTAGTGTCAGTTCAGAACCAGGCTCTGGAATCTCAGAAAAGTCTGATTATTTGCCCTTTCCAAAGCACAGTTACTCTGGTAAACATTCTTAGGTACCTTTGGAGAAGAGGAAGAAGATCAAGAGTATAAAATTTTCTCATTCGTAGTAGGGGGTCCTTCTTTAAGGGGACCTGCCTACCCTTGATTCAAGCAGATCTAGGTCTGTGAACTAGCTTAAGTCTGGGAATTGAGTGATGGATTGTAACTGTTTTCATGATTCAAGTCAGACTTCTATTGACTAGACTTAGAGATTTACCTCTTACTCAGATCAAGTAAAATTTTAGTAGGCTGTCCATCCATTTCAGTTCTAGGGACACCATGATCAACTAGGTAACATCAAAGGTCTCTGTGGGTCAGACATTCAGATTACTGCTTTGACTCCACTCTTCATACAGTAACCATACCCGCCGTGTCTTCGGTGAGTGTTACCATGGGTCACTGTCTCCTCAGGATTCCATCAGCCCCATTGTGTTTAGGAATCTCAGTTCAATGGTCTGTAGATTTCCTTGGTTTTCTATGTAGATAGTCTGAGCAACTCTGACTAATGGCAGTTGTGTTTCTTCCTGCCCAGTCTTGATGCTTTTATTTTTTTGACACGTGTTAATGAACTGGCTAGTTTTACAACGTTGAAGCCTCATATGATTCCTGATTTTAAAGAGAACCATTCTAAGGTTTCACAATTATTAGGTATGATGTTTGTTCAAAGATTTAAAATACTAGCCTTATTGTGTTAAGGAAGCTCCCCTATAGTTTTAGTTTGCCAATATTTTTAAAATTATGAGTAGGTGTCTTGTTTAGTCATAAGCTCAGTCTGCTTCTGTTGCATTGTGGTGACTTAAATGGATTTCCTAATGTCAAACCATTTTGAATTCTTAAGATAAATCCAAAGAGATATTTTTAAAGCATCTATATACATTGTTAGATTCTATTTGCTAATATTTATAATTATGCATCTCTGTTCATAAATGAGATTGGCTTATATTTTTACTTTCCTTATCTAAATTTGGTATCAAGTTTATAGTAGCTATATAAAATAATTTGAAATATCTTCTGTTTCTGACTCTCTGGAAGATTCTGTTTACAACTGGTGTGGCAGAGACCACTAAATGTCCCCCATGTTTTGGCCTCCCTTCTTTTTCAATAATAGAATGCTTAGCTGTTTATAGGACCACTGAAATTAAAGATTCTAGATCCCAGCTTGTTTTGAAGCTAGGCATGGCCATGAGATGTAAACATAGTATTACAGGGGTTTTCTGGGATTTTCCTTAAGAATTAGCAGAAGTAAAATTGTGGCTCCTACTTGATCTCTTCCTCTACCCTGTAGCTTACAATGCAGATGTCACCTTCTTATACCAGAAGGACTAGGTCCAGTCCCCTAGGATTGGCTGGGGGTGAGCTGGGGGGATCATGAATGCCCAAGGATTTCACACAGCACACAAGATGTGAACTGCACATTTCTGGACTTTATATGAGCATGAAATAGACTTGTATCTTTGTTAGCATACTGTTCCTCATAGGCCAACCTGATCTTAATGTGACTGGAATTTTCTGTGTCTTGAATATTTGCTAGATTTTTCCTATAAAGTTCTTAGGACTTTACTTTGTGTATGTATGTGTATATGTCATTTTTAACTTCTCATTAAACTTCAGTGATGACAGAACTGATTAGGTTTTATGTTTTTCTTTGTATGGATTTTTAGAAAATGAGATTCTTTTAGGAAATTGACCATTTTTGTCTAAGTTTTAAATGTAGTATCTAAAAGTTATTTGTGCAGTTATTTTCATTTCTGCTCTATCTTCATTTACGTCCTTTAAAAAATTTCCGTGATTGTGCTTTTTCTCACTTTTTAAAATTAAGTAATCTTGCCAGTTTTCTCATTTTCATTATTTTGCTCAGAGAACTGAAATCTGCTTTTGTTGATTCCTTAGATAATATCTTTGTTTTTACTATATTTCTGTTATCCTTTACCCCTTCTTTGAATTTACTATTACTTTAAAATCTTAAGTCAGATATTTAGCCTATTAATTTCCAGTCTTTCTTAATAAATAGAAAGCATTTAAGGCTATAATTTTCCTTTAAGTACCATTTGAGGTGTGTTCTACAAATTTCAATTTGAAGTATTTTCATTATAATTTAATTTTGATTTTATTATTTCCATTTTGTTTTCCCGTTGCCCCTTGAGAATGAAAGCCTTTCTAGCTTTCAAGATCAAAGTTTTCTAAATTGGGTCAGAGTTAGGAACTGTGTTATTCACGTGATGAATAGTCTTACTAATTATTTTCTGCCTCAGCTGTCAATTACTGAGAAATATGTTTTTTAAAGTCCTCAACCTGATGTTAGGATTACCATCCTCTCCATGTAAATATATCTTTCTTTGTGTTGTCATGTATCTTTAGGATAACATTGATTAGCTGAATTCACATTTAGGATTGTTAAACATTCCTGAAGAGCTGTATCTTTTATCATTACGTGGCAAACATCTGTACCCCTGGTAATGCTTTCTGCCTTAAAGCAGGGGTTGGCAAACTATGGTCTGTTGGTAAGTCTGACTGCCACCTGTTTTTGAATAGGTTGCAAGTTAAGGATGGTTTTTACATTTTTAAATGGTTTTTAAAAATCGAAGGAAGAATATTTTGTGACACATGAAGATTATATTAAATTCAAATTTCAGTGTCCATTGAAGCTTCATTGGAACACATCTACACTCATTCACTCCTGTATTGTCTGTGGTTACGTTCACCCTTCAGATCAGAGATAGCCCACAACTTGCACAGAAAATTTACTAACCTTTGCTTTAAAGTCTTTCTGTTCTGTCTTGTTATGGAAGTTCCACCAGCATTTTTTTCGGTTAGTATTTGCATTGTAGACCTTTTACTTTCAGCCTGTGTGTCCTTATGGTTTTGGTAGATATCTTGAAGACATCTTTTAGCTGCATTTTTTCTCGTCTGTCCATATCTGCTTTCACCTGGCAAATTTACTCCCCTTACAATGATCACTTCCACTGATATTCTTGTAATCTCTGTAATCTTATTGTAAGATTACTCTCTCTAATTTTATTGCTTTTTAATTTGTCCTGCTTTATCTAAGATGTTCTTTTTCTACTTTTGCTTTGGATTCATTGAAGCCTTTAAATTCAGTTTTTCCCTCTATGCCATATTAGAAATTATATGCTCTATTATTTAAAAGATCATGCATTTTTATACTACATAAACATACTTTTATTGTACTTGTATTAACTTATAAAGTTAATACCTCTACCTCAATTGCTTCGAAACACTATCTTTACTCACTTTCCATCTTGTAATTTTTTTAATTTTTGAAGTTATTTTTATCCAATTAATAAATTAAAATGAGCAAATATTTCTTATATAAGGTAAAGTTTTATGGAGCAAAAATTGAGATACTCAACCAGAACTCTTTGATTCTCTCTCAGTTCCTTTTTTCATTCAACAATATTTCATGGACTTCCTTCCAGGTCAGTATATATAGACACTCTCCATCTTATTGCCTACTGTTTTTATTTTGTTTAGTTTTTATCCCATAAACTGGACATTTTTATTTTTGCTTTATACAATGTTTACTACCAGTGTAGACATCTTTAAATATAGCTTACTTTTGCCTGTTTTAAAAAACTTTTTATATAAATGGAATCATAAACTATTTTCTTTCATCTTGCTCAAAATTGTCACTTTTATGCATGTTACTACTGCATGTCATTGTGCTTTATTTTCATTGTTTTATGGTGTTCTTTGTGATAACACCACAATTGATATGCAGGCCACTCTTGATGGACATTGGGCTCTTTCCAGTTTTTGTCCTGGCTGCAAATGCCTGTGTCCAGTGCTGTGAAATCATGCCAAATCGGAGCAGCTCTTGACAATGCTTGATTTTGCCAGATGTCTTCACATTTGCCAATACAATAGAAGTTATGAAAAGCAACATACCTAAACTCATCTTTGCTAGCAGCACCAGTGTTATCGCCTGCAAAGGCTGCCTCTCCGTATCCACAGCTCATAACTGCCTTGGCTGAGTGTATAGAAGTGGTTAGTTCTTTCAGACTTGCAAGGAACCAGATTATTCCACTGTCCACGTATGGCGGCCCACAGTTGGGGGTTACCTACATGAGCAACACTCCAGATCCTTCCAGCTCTCTTTGCATACTGGCTAACTCTAGCCAGAGACCACCTTTCTTACAGGACTTTGCTAAAAGCAGTCAAGGAGCAGCCAACAAAACCACCATTCTGGGTTCTTATTACCATTTTCCTAATGCCACAAATCCAGTCAAATTGTGGTCTACCCTTCAAACTAAGACTGCAACCTGACCAAACATTTTACTTAAGGCACCAGCCTTCCTGTCTCTGCCCAACTAAAGATCGGGTTTCTGTTACTAGGGAGAAGCAGAGAATGGACATCAGTGAATCCTCACTTTGTCTCCCTCCCAGCTTCCTCTAGTATCATATTCTTTCTTCCTGAATGACACCTGTTAGACCAGTGGTTTTCAACCCGGGGACATTTGGCAACGTCTGAAGACAGTTTTGATTGGCACAACTAGGAAGGATGACATTGAGTGGACGGAGGACAAGGTTATTGCTGAATACCGTACAATACACAGCACTGCCCCCACAGGAAGTAACCATAGCTGACCCTTGAACACTACAGGTTTAAACTACAGATCCACATGTACATGGATTTTTTTTTCAATAGTAAATACTACAGTAGTACACGACCCCGGGTTGGTTGAATCCCAGGATGTGGAAGAACGGTGGATACAGATACTAGGATTTTCCACTGCATAGGTGGTCGGCAGCCATAATCCTCAAGTTGTGTCTGACCCAAAATGTCGAGAGTGCTGAGGTTAAGGCACCCGGTTTGAGGCGTTCCTTTAGTCTAGGTCTGATTGTGATAAACCATGTATCTTGGAAGTCTTTATATTTCCCACTTCTTGAATAACTACCTGAGCACACAAATCTGGGGTGACTACTTTTTTTCAGTGTGTTGAAGATACTATTTGACTAAATTCCATTGTTGTTGTCGTAGGTTATTTTCTTCAGCTGCTTTCAGGATGTCTTCAGGCTTCCATGGTTTTGCTACAGTGTAAGTGTGAATGTTTTATTTATTTAATTAAAAAAATTTAGGGGAGTAATTTGGTTTATTTAACACCTTTATTGTGGTATGATTCCTGTACAGTAAATACATATTTCAGATATACAATTTGATGAATTTCGATAGAGGTATTATTTATTTAAAGGGGGTCCTGGGGATTGAACCCAGGACCTTCTGCATGCTAAGCATGTGCTCTACCACTGAGCTATCCCCTCCCCCCACTAAATGTGGATGTTTTAAATTATCCCACTTGGGATTCAGTGGGATTGCTAATTCTGAGAATTCCTGTCTTGCATCAATTTCAGAGAATTCTCAGCCTTCTCTCTCATGTGGCCTCCCTGCTTTGCCCTGTTCTGTCCTCCTAGAGCTTTCTTCCTGTGGTTTGTATGTTGTCACTTTGAATTTCCTCATTTCTGTCCTCCTTAAGAAACATGGCCCTTCAGATCTGGTTCAAGGTCGCTTAGCCCTTCTTCCATCTGTATCCTAGCTTATGTTTAACCTGTCCATTGAGTTCTTACTCCTAATCATATTTTTTTCATTTTTTAAAATGGAAAATACATCTTGGTGTAAAGAATAAAACATTAGATATTATTTTAAAAATAATTTATCTAATATAATTATATATATATAAAGATTAAAAAATTCAAGAAAGCCTTCAATATTAGATTTTGAAAAATTTTACAGGTCAAACCAGGTCATGATTTGTGTGAGGCCGGAGACCTCTGAGGACCCTATGCAGGGTCCTGTGAGTAACGCTGACAGCCAGGAAGATGATTTTCTGAGGGCTGAAGGATATCGCCTTCATGGACAAATCATAAAAATAGGAAAGCCCTCGAGCAGGGAGAGTGCCCTGGGGGGAAGGAAACATAGAGGGCATTGGCTGAGGGGGTGGTGGCAGTGGCCTACACCGTGGGGGAGGGCCTGGGCGTGGAGGGTGCGGGATGCCGGTGTCCGGCAGTGATGGAGGGCTGTGGACAGCAGCAGGCACCCAGCCAGCGCCTGCTGGAGAGTAGCCAGGGCTCCATGGGCCACTTTCTCTCAGGGGGGCAGCAGTAGGGGGTGCCAGTGGATTCCATGTCTGTGCAGGGACAGTAACTGAGCCTCTGGGACAGGAGGGAGTCACATCCCCAGCCCCACCTCCAGGCAGGGGTTCACATCTGTGGCTCAGGAGAGAAGCAGGAGATGGTGACGGAGGATCTGTCCTCCACGTGGGGTAGGTAATTTGTGCTGTGACTTCATTTACCCACATCAGTGTAGGTAGAGACTTGTCCTTTGACCCCACCTGACTTCTGGACATCTGAAGGAGAGGAGAGAAAGCCACGGTGAGTTCTCCATCAGCGGGCAATGGAGGGCGTTGCCCTCACAGCGTGGGTTCTTTCTTACAAGGCAAGAAACCCCATGGTCCATGGGCTTCAATGAACTAACCCCACACCCCTTGGGGGTACAGCTTTCCTCAGACATTTCAGCAGCTTTTCCAGGAAAGAGAGGTCTCAAACTGTCCCAAGTTAATTTTTCGGTTTGATCAGACCTTCAGTAAGATGTCTCCAAGTCCACTCCCGCTCTAAATAACTGACCCATGTGCTTGCCAAAGGCCATTTCCGATGCATTTGTAAGTTCTGTTTCTTTTTTTGTTTTTGGAGGAAGGTAACTGAGTTTAATTAATTTAAATGGAGGTACTGCTAAGCACGTAGTCCACTATTGAGCTATACGCTGCCCCCCATTTCTTTTCTAAGCTGTGAGTGATGATCCTTCCTGGTGAAATCTGAAAGCCCTTACCTTCTAGATTAGAGTAAGTTTTTAGGTCTGAGCAGCTTTTCAGCTGTTAGATGCTGGGTGGAAATGCTGGTTCCAACTGAGGAGCAGTGAGAAGTCTCTGGGCCTGGGACTGGAATGCTATGTGGGTTCCAAGGCCATGTTCAGTGGGTTTGGGGGCCGGAAGGCTGCAAAGGAAAGGACCGCGAGGAGGACTGGCTGAAGACTGGCAGTCCCCTTTCCACCCAGGGCCCTCTCCTTTTATTCTCTGTCCCCAGCATCTGGGCCTTTATGACATCAAAGTCTCTGGCCAATCACAGCACTCACCCTTCACTGTCACAATGGGCCCTTCAAGGCAATTTGTGGAGGACAAATTTACTACCAGAGTAAATATATACTTTTTTTTTGCTTTTGCCAGTTGGCATGCCTGAGCAATGGCAATTATTGAAGTCATAGGAACTTTAATTTCTGGGAGATTTAGTTTTGGGGAGTGGTCTATATTTTAAGGATGAACTTATTTTAAGGGTGATATTTAGAAATATGAACAAACAAAATTAGGTTAAAGCTATTCAAGGGCATCACTAACAAGATGATTAAGAGCATGCCAAAAGCACTGAGAGTTAACAGAATAGTTTGGTGACAAAAAAGGAATCTGTACTAATTGGGCATTTAAAAAAGTAGTCATCTTACATGAGAGACTGTATTAGGGTTATCCAGAGAAACAGTGCCAGTAAGATGTGTGTGTGTGTGTGTAGAGAGATTTATTGTAAGGAATTGGCTCATGTGATTATGAAGGCTGAAAAGTCCAGACCCAAGAGAGCTGATGGTGTATTTCTAGTCTAAATTGGATGCCAAAGGCAGGAGAGGACTGATGTCCCATGAAGAAGACAGTCATGCAGAGCTTTTTCCCCAATCAACCTTCAGTGGACTGAATGAGGCACACTTTCCACTAAGTTATGGAAATAGTGGAAACATACTTAACTTATAAAACCAGTGTAGGAAATTTAGGAAGTTTGAATCACGAGAAATTTAATCTTGGTCTTAGACAAAACCAAAATACTGGGCTAACATTTTTTTTAATGATAGAATAAAGCCTGAATCATGCTGAAGTTTTTTTTTTTTTTAATTGATGCCTTACTATCTCATAAGGAGTCACAAAGGCTACTAGGTAAATATACTTTTAATTTTTACTAGATTCCCAGTTTATCATAAAAGGATATAACCCAGGAACAGCCAGATTGAAGAGGTGCGCGGGGCAAGGTATGGGGAAAGGGCACGGAGCATCCAGGCCCCGGCTGAGCACACCTCCCTCCCAGCACCTCCACGTGTTCACCAGCCCGGACGCTCTTAAGTATACTTGCTAGTGTCCATAAAGAGAAACAGCTTAATAACATTTTTCTTTTTTCTTATTTTGACAAGCTTAGCTTTATCCAAACTAAATGTTCATAGAGTATACTTTAGCAACTGAATGCATTTTTTGATGAATAACTCCTTCACATTTTCAAGAGAGGGAAAAGAGAAGAAGTGTGATAGAAAAAATAAGAGGGAATTGGATTTAGATAGCTAATCACTTTTCTCTGTAGGGAGAGAGGAGAAAGTGTAGACATGCACACACACACGAGAGTGTCCTACCTGGTTCTGACATCATTTGGGTCCTTGACAATTATATCAAGTCATAAGATATTTAAAGCCAGCACTTGCCGATTCCTGAGGTACAGAAAGAATGTGATGCCTCCTGTGTGAAACAAAATGACCTGTTGCTTAGGCAAACAAGATAATTTCCTCATGAGATTTTTGTATTTTGGTGTCTAAAGCCTCCATAAAATAATGGCTAAATGTTGATGCTTGTTGACAAAACCCCCATTACCAATCAAGAAGAAAAAAGAATTTTATTCAAGCCAAACTGAGAATTATAACATGGCAGACAGACTCTCAGAGCTCTGAGAAGTATGCTGCCTCTTAGAAGTGGAAGGCACATTTATCACATACTTTTAGGAGACAAAGGATCAAAGATCAAAATGACACATTGACATTTTATATAAAGTTCAACAAAGATACATAGTCTAGGTAACACATACAAAGAGTGCAGCAAGTCACCATGACCACTTATGCAGTTGGAAAAGAACGCTAATCTTTTAAGAAGTTACAGTGTTAACATCAGAAGAAAAGGGAGGAAAAAATATCTTTACAGTCGCGCAGGCACTCCCACCTTTGAGGAGGTCTGGTTAATGTGTGGTGCTGAGGCACACCACACGTTAGGGAGGGAGGGAGGAGGCCCAGACAGAGAATTTTATGTTTAAAATTTCCTGGCTTGCCTTAAGATGCACATTTTATTTCATCACATTTATGCCAGCTGACACTTTTGTTTACCTAACATGTACACGATTTCTGACTTTAAGCCATTAACCAGTTGTGGAAAGAGCACTGGAAATAACACCAAAGTGGTCCTGAGCACTAGGGGTGCTGATGAGGGAGGAGATTCTCACATTTTACGTGAGTTTTTGCCAAAGAACGTTTTAGGGAGGCAGTTTTTGAGTTCAAATTGTGTTTAGAACCTTCTCATATCAATTAAAGAAAACAGACCATTGGACAGTCAGAAATTTGTTTTTGTTTTTTGTTCTAAGACATCTCTCAAATGAGTAATTTTGTCCATATCAAAATTCCTCAAAAGTGGCCACTATAATTCCAAGTTATTTTTGGTGAAATTGAGCCTGTGAGAAAGATATACGCACAGGCATTAGCAACATAGTGAGAAAACATCCAGGAAGCAGGTATTTCAGAGTTTTAAGTGGATATGACCCCAGAGAACTGGGTGTGCGACCAGAGGTGCGTAACTTTTCATCTGGGAGCTTGTCAAAGGCCAGTCATCGCCAGTCAAGAGTTTTCAAGCGCGTAGAAGACAAAACTCTTAGAGCACGATTTTCAAGAGCTGGACACTGTGGTGAGAGCAAGGGAAATCTTAAACCTGGTAATATTCTCAGTAAGCTGAGTTTCCAAGACCAGTGAAATGAGGTAACAGAATGAATTAACATTTCCGGGGAAACCTGCCCTTGTGTAGACCTGTTACTGAGTCCAAGCTCATACTCCTCACTGCAGGCCAGGCTGATAAACTGAGAGACGAGTTTTTGGGGCAAGGAATAGTGACTTTATTTGGAAAGCCAGCAGAAGATGGTGGACCAATGTTCCAAAGAACCATCTTCCCTGAGTTAGAATTCAGGTTTCTTTCATAGTAAAACAGAAGGGGGTAAAATCCTGGCTCGGCCAGACTCTGGAGGGGAGGTGTTATGTCTTTCTTCCTGTAGCCATTCACAAGTGGGCCTGGTCAGGTTTAGTTTAATGCTTATTACCTGGGAGGCAGGGTTCCCAGCAATGGGCCATTATGTGTAATTAAAGCTTATAGGCAAGATCCCTTTAGCGATTAACTTGTCATAGAATACAAAGGTTCTTCTCTAGTACAGAGATGGGGTGCTGGGGAAAGAAGTGGGCGGCTCACTTGGGCCTAGACAAGTGGCAGGAGTGGGTGAGCAGAGCCAGGGAAGGAAGAGCCAGAGGGCTTTTCTCTCACCTTATCAATGACCTCATGCAAGGGACAGGCTCACAGCAGTCCCTGGGAAGAGTCAAGGGCACAAATGCCCATTGGAGGAAGTTGCCAGTGGCAGGCTGCTGGGTGGGGAACACCTGTGGAGTGGGGTGTAGTGGAGATTAACTCTTAGATTCAGTGGTGCCTATGGACTGCTTCACATCAGGTGGGCAGCACCAGGCAGATGAGGAGAAAAGCCTAGTTGGATGACCTGGGGTCAGTCTAAGAGGTTGGCCATCCCATCTCCCATCCGCACGGTGGGCCAGCACTCTGTGACACTTGGCAGCTGCTGGGTCCACAGTGTGGGGAGGCCCCAAGGTCAGAGGCGGCTTGGGGAGGATTTAAGGTGGCCCTGGGCTGGGGGCTGAATCTCAGCAGATGGTAACCAGGGAACAGGTCTAATTCTCAGGGAGGTGAGGCTGTCAAGAGGGTATGAAGCCTAAGGTGAGCCAAACCCAGCTGAGTAGGGAGTGGACCTATGAGAAATTCCTAACCCAAGAACCCCTGGCTTCCACTGTGCTAAAAATGAACTAACCCTGCCAGAGAAGGACACCCTCCCTTGTCTATTCTAGAAAAAAACAGATGCCACTGTGGACCCACGTGGTGGGACTGGTGGAAGTCAGGAACTATGGGAAGGGAAAGGGTGGGTGCCAGGGACACCTCTAGGTTGGGGATATTGGGCACTCCAACAGAGAGGACTGGAGGAAGGATGAGGAATGTGTGTGGGGCTGCGCTGCAGAGGTCTTAGGTCACCAGGCAGAATCTAGGCTGATAGGATGGGAAACGGTTTACACAATAAAGATCAGGTTGCTAGGAGACCCCAGTCTTCTACTGCTCCTTTTCCTGTCTGAAGCTCCCTCCACACACTCCTCCCCTGCAGCCCCTTCTGACAGGTGAGTGTCAAACCTTCATACCTTTTTGGTCCCCTAGCTCCTAGTCAGCCCCGATCTGTTCAACTTGCTGTGCTCTTGCCACCAGCTACCCTGATTCTGGGAATCCCTGTGGGATGTGCTGACTTCCTCATGGCCTTGTGGACCATCAAGGGACAGTGGGGAGGTCCTCTCTGCCTGAGGGCAAATCAGAGCATCACGTAGGATGCAGGTGTCAGGACCTTGAAAGCTAGTTGTCTTGGTTGACATTCTAGGTAGTGTACCTTAATGTTTCTCAGGGATGATGGTCACTGTGCATTCTAAAAAATGTGAAGCGACTATCAAGCTTGACAGAAAGAAAGCAGGAAGAGTCCCCAGACTGGCTAATAGACCCACACCAATAGCGGATTTACCCTGAGCCCAGGAAGCTTCAGCTTTGCAGCCCCTCTCCAGGACTGGTCCTGGAAAATGTTCCCGTGGTGTATGAGTTCCCCTTTGCTGCTGTAGCAAATCGCCACAAACTTAGCTGCTTGGAACAAGAGCCATTTATGATCTCACAGAGCTGTAGGTCCTGAGCCTGGCAAGTGTGGCTTCATCCTCTGCTTAGGGTCTCACAAGACCACCTTAAGGTTTTGTCTACCCTTAGCTCTTACCTGGAGGCTCTGGGGAAAATCTACTTCTAGGCTCATTCATTTTGTTGACAGACTTTCTTTCCTTCTCACAGGTCTTCACTTAGCCTCTGCCATCATCAGGCCAGCACTGTTGGGAGGGTCCTTTTCATAGCTTAGCTTCTCTTCCATTTCTTCTGCTCCATCTCTCTGAGCCCAGCCAGAGAAAGCGCTCTCCTTTTCAGAGCCCAAATCATCAGATTGGGGCACCCAGGTGATACAGGATAATGTCCCCCTAGTTCAAGGTCCATAATTTTAATTACACCTGCACAGTCCCTTTTTGACATAATAAAACATATCCACAAGTTCTGAGCGTTCAGGCATGGACATCTTTGGGGGACCAATACACTGACTACATGTGGTCATGTTTTTGTAAAGTTTGCAAGAGTGATTTTTTTTGTCTTGTATAAGATCCAGCATTCTCCATTCTTCTCTTCATCTAAGACAGTGTTTTTGAACCTCTAGCTCATTAATCATTGCTGCTTCCTTTATGAAATGAGCTTAAGCAATGGCATTAACGAGCATTTTCTTAAGGAGTACAGAAGTGAATTGCATAGAAAATATTAGACTGTTGCACGCGACCATTTGAAATGAAAATGTTTGTATTCACACACACACATATCTGGACTAGATCAAGATGTAAAGTATACTTTTTAGTATACTTTGTTAAATTAAAATGTTAAAATTTGAAAAGATAATTAAGAAAAAAAAAAAACCACCCTAGAATTCATCAGAGCCTCCAGGTAGGCCTGCTCCTGGTCCTGGGTAGATTTCTGGAGCAACTGGGACAACAGAGTCCGGGCACAGTTTGTTTATAGAAGCTCAGGGGCTGGTGGCTCCCTTTGACCCTCGCTATGTTGGCTCAGCCCTCCACCCTCAGCATGGAGGGCTGAAGATGCTGTTGTTCTGTGTTGTCTCCATTTCCCCCTTTGTAGCTATGTCTAACAGTGAGATCGGACAGGGGAAGAAACCTCTAGATACGTTTTTCTGGATTAACGAGGTAACTGGAGAAATTACCTACACTTCGCTGAAGGCAGACGCACCTGCAGCTTCTCCAGCTCCTCTTGAGAAGGTCGGAGAGAGGCCAAGACCTGGGCGCGGGAGCCTGCAGGGGGCTCCTCCCAGAGCCCAGGGTGCGGCCAGCACCCCTGCGCAGAAGCCCGCCCCGCCACCCTCTCCTAAGGCTTCACTGAAAGACACTGGCTCAAGAAACTCCCTCCCATCCACACCGACCCATCTCCCGGCCAAAGCGAGAGCCACAAGTCCCCCGCCGTTCTCAGTAATTCCTAGCAGCATCTCACCACCAGGAGGCGCTCTGCCCGCATTCGGCCCCCTTGAACCAGCCCCTCTGCCCGTTGCCTCTACTTTTCCTCCCAGCCCTTCTGCCCCCTGGGCCTTCACCTGCAAGCTGGAAAATGCCCTTACCGGGAATAACCGATTTGCCTTTTAAGCTTGAGAGAATTTGCCTGGCGACGGCCTCTAAGCCTTTTCTGAGCCACTGTGACCAGAGCAGCCTGTGATGTGCGCCTTCATGCCCTGTGAGGACCCACCTGCCTCTCCTAGACGCACTCGGGACCACCCGCGGAGTTCTTACAGGAATGAGCCCAATGCTTTCCAACCCAATATAAATTTAACTTAGATTTGACACAACGTTTTCTAGAACTTCCTTTATCTCCGGAGACATCTTGGTATTTTTAACTCTTTAAGGTTCAATAATTCGGTTCTAATGTTGGTGTCAGAGTAGTATGTTTAGTTCCCAGCCAGAGCCAGAAGGATACCCTCTTGGCTGAGACAGGAACAAACCAGGATGGGTGGGACTTGAAGGCCTGGTGTCCCTGGGCACAGTCTGGGACCACCTGGGCTGGGGACAGCATGGAGGGTCAGCCAGAGCCCTGATCAAAGAGGGGCTAGAGCTGGGTCTGGAGAGGCAGCCTGAGGTTGAGGAAGCCTGTGGGCAAAGAGCTCCACCCCCAGCCCAGTTCTGTGCCTTCTCTGGTGGAATAGCCTCTAAGATGCTCTGGTAGGACAGTGGCCAGCCTCCTGGCCCTCCAGGGATGGAGTGACGCTGCCTACTGATGCAGTCATGCTGGGCAGGAGGTGGGGAGGGGGCTCTGAAATGCTCTGTCCAAGCCTGAGGACCCCAGGAAACCCCATTTCTCTGGACTGCGGAGTAAAGGCCTGAGGTCCAGCCTTGATTCTCTGGCCAGTGTCCCTGTGACACAGCCAGGACCCCACCTCTCTTGGCCTCAGTGTCCCTCCCTGCATGACGCCTGTTGACTGTGTTCCTAGGAACCAGGGCTGGCTGAGGCCCCAGGGACACAGGTAGCCTGGAGGTCAGGCCCAGGGTGGGGTCAGCTGATGCCAAGGGCATGGCTGCTTCTGTGAGTGGCAGAGAGCAGGGCCCATTAGCTGCCCAGGGTGGGTGGGAGGACTGGTTTTCACTCTCTGGGCTCCTTTCCAGGTGGCCTTGACAAAGACCTCTTTGTCATGGCTGGGAGTGCTGGCTTTGCAGGCAGAGTTGTTGGGGCCAGGCCCCAGGCCTGACCTTGCATGAGCTCTCTCCCTCACTGTCATCCGGCCCCCAAGAGTCCCAACAAGGGTCTCAGAGATGCCCAGAGGAATTCAAGCTCAGCCTGGGGCAGGGACCAGGGCTCAGTCTGTACCAGCAGAATGCCCAGGGTGACAGTGACAGTTACAAATCCCTTGGACAAAGCACCCAGAGCCCTTTCGAGACAGCATGGCTTGGTCCTCTGCCTCATAACCTGGCAGGGCCACTTCTGCTGACAGTGTATGACTAAAAAGTGTTCGGCAGAAACTTCCTGTCAAGGTTGGCCTGGTTGTCCATGGGGTCTCTAATCTGGAAAACCAGCAGTGGGTGTCACCCCCTCCACCCACCTCGAAGCAGGTATACAACAACAAAGGCCCTGCAGTTAACAAAACCACAGACTTCACCCAAGGCCTGCACTGTAGGCTAGAGTAAGTGTGTGTGTGCATGCGTGTGTGTGTGTCTGTGTGTTGGGGGGCATGAATTAGGGAAAGGATAGAGATCTGTGGGTGGTTCTCATCCTCTACCACATCAAAGATGAGGAGACTGAGGGTCTGAGTGGACTGACTTGACAATTACATGGCTGTGAATGGTGGGGATGTTTGCTGATGGAATTCAAGTTCTGCTTCCTCAACAGCTGGAGAAGTGGGAGTTGGGGGGATCCAGGGAGCTGAGTGTCCTTGGAGGTCACAGACCATAAGGAGAAAACCTATTGGGCCTGGACAGGGAGGATGTACAGACCACCCATTCAGCAGCCTTACCCCTGGGGTCTGTTCCATGATCCCACTCAGGTGAGTCTAACTTCTTGGACTGTGGCTTTGATAGGAGGATGTTTTAGGCAAAGCCCAAATGGCAGGTTTTCCTGTCTCCTGAGCAGAATGCACATGAGGTGTGGGTGGCCTGATGGGGTAAAGATGGGGCAGTAGGTGAGGGTCATGCTCTGAGGAGGTGATGCTTAGGGAAGAGCTGAGGGTGCCAGGGCTGCCGGGTCTGGGCAGGAGACACCGGGGTCTATCGGGCTGTCTTATAGAGACCATGAATCCAGTGTGAGGCTCAGTGGGAAGCATCCTGATCTCACCTGTGCCAGGTCACTGTGGGTTCCAGGTGGCCTTTACTGATGGTCTGACGCAGAGCCATGAGCCCCCAGGGGCTGTACATCCCTAATGGTGACCTGCATGGATGGCAGCCCTGAATGGGGAGGAAGCCATGAACCCAGGTTGCTGGGATACTGGCCACAAGGAAGTGGCAACTGGCCCGTGAGCCTGCCAAGCCCTCCCCACCCCTCACCGAGCCTGTGAGCCTCGCTCATGTTTACTGAGCACCTACTCTGTGCTGGAAAATAGACAGGGCCATCCTTGTGCCCCCAGCAGGTGGTTGTGGAGGCCCTGAGTTACCCTGTGATGGCCTGTTTGCTTCCCAAGTGATGAGATCACCACATCCTGACTCTGGTGAGCCCTCTAATGGTCAGCAAGTTCTTTCTTCTGTCTAGCCACTGCCTCCCTTGTTTTGACTTAAGCCAGTCCAAAGGCACCTGGTTAGCTGTCCAGGATGCTAGACCAGGATGCTAGGCCAGTGGGTGAAAAACAGGCAAACTTGCAGCTGTTAGGGAGAAAGTGGCTCCATGGCTGGCCACATTCTCTGCTGCCCCCTTGGAGAGGTCACCTCGCCTCAAGGAAGCAGTTTGGTCAGAGCCTCTGAGGCTTTCTGTCTCCACTTTAGGGCAAGTTGAGCCTCACCTAGAAGATGGGGTGGGCTCTGCCCTGTCCCACGCCAGGCCAAGGCCAGGGACAGAGGGCAGGCCTGGACGGCTGGCCCCGCAGATTGGCAGTGGGGAGGCTCTGGGCTGGGACACACGGGGTGGCTTCAGTTGGATTCTCCACACCATGATCCCCACGGCCTTGGGTTCCAGGGTCTGTACAGCAGGAACAACCCCGGCTCAACCCAGACCCCGCTGCACTTCTGATGTGTGTGTTGCTAGTCGAGCGCACAGGGTCCTCTGCTCAGTTTCTGTGAACCTGTTGTCAGGGGTGTTACAGAACTAGCCTTGCCCTGTGTCCTGTGGTGACAAGTGCTGAATTTGGTGACCTCCCTGCCCAGGGCTGTGGCCAGGCCTCCTCACCGTTGCTGGGCAGAGCATAGAGGGCTCGTGCTCTGGAGCCCGTGTGTCTGGGTTTGAGACCCAGCCTCCCCACTTCAGGGCAAACTGAGCCTCACCTAGAAGATGGGGTGGGCCCTGCCCTGCCCCACTCAGGGGGCTGCAGCCAAGACTGTGTGGGACGTAAGGCCCTGCCCTGGCAGAGGAGGACTTCTAGGACTGGGGACTCACTCCAACTGCCCTGTGTGCTGAGACGTCGGGCCCAGAGTACCTGCCTCTCCTCTCTCCCTCCTCTGCCTCCTGGAGGCCCCTTTGAGGGCTGCCTCCCAATCCTGCTGCCTGTCCCACTGGCTGAGAGCTGATGGGGTAGAGTGGGTGGGCTGACCCCTGTAAATAGGGGCTTCTTGGCGTGCTACCCCCATCCTGTTCCCCAGGGAGACTGCTGTGTGGGGACAGCCCCCGCCTGTGCCCAGTGCCATCCCCTGTTCCATGCCCACCCGGTGGAGGGGCTAGCACACCTTGCTGGACCACCTCCAACTTGGCTGGGTGTGACAAAAGCCTGGGATGGAACATGGTGCTGTGTGAGTCCCAGAGTGGGGGATGAGGGTCTGGCCAAATGGGCTGCACCTTGAGCCATATGGAGCTGGACATCACCCCCGTGGGCCCAAGACGTGATCATGCACCAGTTTTGACTGGGATGCAACCTGTGGGAAGCAACCAGGGCACTCCCAGGTCCTAAAAGCCGCCATGTGCCTGCTCATCACCTCCTGTGGCTTCCCAGAGACTTTCTTTGCTCGTAAGCCCCGAGTGTTCCTCTCTTGCCGGTTTATGCCAAGGCAGGTCACACTGCAGGGCCCAACCATGCAGACACAGGGCTGCAGCAGCCATTCCTTCCAGAACACACTCAGGCTCTGCTGACCCAGAGAAACGTGTCACGGAGCCCGTGCACTTCATATACTTAGGGGAAGAGGTGGCCTGCTGAGCAGCCAGGAGGAGCCACACCTGGCCTCATCCCCTAGGCTGGAGGCACAGCTGAATCAGGGTATTGGTCTGGGTTCAATCAGAAGACACAATCCACATTTAAAGCTTTGTATGATCAGGCACCTAAGATGGCTGCTCTCTGTACATCCCCTGCTCCACCAGTCCCTGCTTCACCTGCTCCTGCTCACATGACTGACCTTCCCTCTTAGCCTAGAGCCTGCTCAGTAAATGCCCCAGTACTTGCCCTTGGGCCCAGCTGGTGATTGTTCTAATCAGAACGTTCTCCACTAAGATAGGTTAGCAAAGGGGCAGTGAGGGGCGTGCTCCTCTGCCGGTTTCCCTGGCAACCAGCGAGCCAGTCTGACGTCATTTCCCCCTGTAAGTAAGTTCCGCTTCCGCTGGGCGGCAAGACGCCGCCGCCGCCGCCTCCAGGTCCTGCCAGCTCTCTGCCGCACGCAGTGGGGTGTCGCTCCAGGACCTTGCTTCACACATGTAAGAGTCCCCTGTCCATTAAGCCACTGAAGTGTTTGTCGCTGACCTTGGGCTCTCTTTTAGGGTTTGAGTCTGGGCAAGTACAGGGCTTGCCGGCCTGCGGGGTGCGGCCCAACGACTTGGATAAAAGAATGACTAAGATGTAGTAAAACTCTATGTGGTCCGTAGGGCTGAGGGAGAGGCCCCGGGAGGAAGGAGAAGCTTGGAAGGGGTCCCCACTCGAGGCCTCGTGTTCAGGCCTCAACGGGTGCAGAGAAGTTGGCTGGGTTGCCTCGGCCACGGCTTTCCAGCCACTGGGTCAGCAGGAAGCAGCTCTCTGGGGCACAGACCAGGTGCAGGCACGTTAGCAGATGGCCAGGCCTGTGGACAAGCAGAGCAATTAGGGCGCCAGTGTGGGCAGGAGGCCTGGAGTTTGGAGTTTGCAGTTTGCGGGTGTTACTGAGGCCAAGCTCATACTGCTCATTGCATGACAGGCCAGTAAATGGAGGGATGAGGTGTTGGGGCAAGGAATAGGGACTTTATTCGGAAAGCCAGCCAACCAGTAAAATGGTAGATCAGTGTCCCAAGGAAGTATCTTCCCTGAGTTAGAATTCAGGTTTCTTTTATGCTAAAAGGGGAGGGCGTGGTGTTCATTTCTTCTTTCCTGCAGCCATTCACAGGTGGGCCTGGTCAGAATGTTTCCTGTGAGGTGAACAAAGGTATTTTAGTTTAATGCTCATTACCTGGGTAATCTCTGGCAGGGCTCCCAGAGATTTGCCATTATGTATAATTTAAGCTTCTAGGCCACTTCCTTTCAGGATTAACTCGTAGCAAAAGCAATTGAATACAAAAGCTAAAGTGAAAAAAACAGATCTGATACGGAGCCAGGTTTGTTCTCCTCTGTTGCATTGTGAGGGACAGCAGGCCCAGCCAAGGCCATGTGTCCTGGGCCTGTGGCTGGGAAGGTCTGCACCAGATGCCATTACACCACACTCTGACCAAACCACCCTGCAGCCTCCAGAACTAGCAGAAAGGCCCCTCTCTCTGCAGTGTCCCTCTGAGGCCCTTTACTGGAAAGGCTTGCCTTCATGCTCACTCTGAAGGACAGAAACTTAAAGGAATCCTGTTCATTATTACTGCAGAGCGTGTGTGAAGGGTGGGTTGGAGGCTGAGCAGCAATAAAGGGGGAGCTGTCACAGAAGGCCTACACACAGCTCTGTCCTGGAACCCATCCACCAAGGAGAAAAGCTCCCAGCAGGCAGATTAGAAAAGTGAGAGGCTGGAACGAACCCAAGTGCCCAGTGAATAGTGCAGGCTGGGTAGGGGCTGGGGTCACAGGAGACCCTGTCTTTGGGGGTGTGAGTGGAGGTCAGATAATGCCAGGGTCTCAGGTGGCCTAGGCACGATGCCCACAGATGGTGGGTTCTCTCTGCAGAGTCATTCAGGGGCAGAATGAAAGCAAGCGGGGTTTGTAATGGTGATCCTGTCACCAAGTGCAGTGGATTGAGTGGTGACTCCAAAGGTTACGTTCATGTCCTCATCCATGGAACCTGTTAACAGTACCTTCTATAGCAAGTTACGTGATTCAGTTAAAGATCTTGGGAGGAGGTGCTTGTCTAGATTATCTGATGAGCCCTGCATGCAGCCACATGCGTTCCTTTTTTAAAAAAACTTCATAAAGAAGTTTAATATACCAGCTGGATTCGTTGAACTGGTATCCTATGCCATTTCTTTACTACCATTGGGTCTTCTCAGTGATAAAATGCCACATCTAAAAAAATGGCTTCTGATTTTTGGAAACTTAGTCACAGCAGGATGCTACATGCTCTTAGAGCCTGTCCCAGTCTTGCACATTAAGAGGTGATGGCCCTCCAGAAAGTGAGACACTCAGGCAGCTTTTAAGAGAACAGGTTTTTGTATTGATAGCAGCGGCTTCCAGTAACTTAGGTTCTGTGATGTGCTATTGTATCCTTGGATCCTTTTTTCCTCCAAGGAGGCTGAGAAGAAAGGAGCCAGCAATACAGTTATGGGTATGATCTTTAGATGTTACCCTTTGTTGGACTTGCTGGCATCTTTGGCATTGGGAAAATATCAAGTACATATTGGAGCAAAATTTATGTTTGTAACAGGATTGTTTGCCTCAGGAGGAATCACAGTTCTCTTTGGTGCACTGGACCAAGTTCTAAGAGGACCAGTGTTCATTGCTATCTGTTTTCTAATGGAAATAACTGGTTCAGTAAGTTTTGCTGCAGCAGTAACTGCATCTTCTTCTGTCCTTACAAAGACATTTCCAAACATGGTGGCTGCAGTACTGGGAAGTCTTGAGACTTTTCCTGGACTGAGACCAATGCTGGGGCTTCCTTTAGGTGGCCCCTTGTGTCAGTCCTTTGCCTATGCAGGGCCTTTTATTTTTCTGGGATACACAGTTCTACCCATCAACATGTGCATTTTACATATTTATGGGTCTGATCCAGGAAAACACTTAAAAAGGATGGGAGCCTCTCATACGATAAAAAGAGAAGAATACTCTGATGGATGAAGAGGCCCAGGGGCTCCCTTGGACTTGAGGCCCTCAATTCCAGTTTCCCCACAGGAGCCCCGGGTAACTTTGACAGTGGGGTACAAGGGGAATGGGAATCCGGGAAAGGCTGCCTCTTTGGTATTTCAACTGGTATTGAGTAGTGCTATCAACTCTTTGGGGAGAAATGGCCGAAATGAAGCCCTGTCAAAATTTATTAGTACTGTCTTTAGTCCTTCAAACACTTGAACAATTGTGAAGATCTTTAGGAAAAATAAAATTGAATTTCAGGTCTTGTCACTGCCATTAAAACAAACTAGACAGGAGACTTGGTTTTACCTGGGTGTGTACTTGAATATTCCGTACCTGAGGTGTCTGACCACTGTCACTGTGCCAAACCAAAGAGCAGCTGCAGCGAGTGGGTCCTCAGTGTGCACCACTTAGAGGTCAGATTCATCTTTGCTTATGGATGGTTTTTTAAAAAGCCTTTTACATGTCTAGTGGTTATGATCCAATGTGTCATAAGTTAATTTAACTGTAAGTTTAGTTTAAATCAAATATGCAAAGTTGACTTGAATTTTGAAAGCAAATTTTGACCGTTTACAGGATTGTTTAAATTACAGTTTCCCAGACATGTGAGCTTTCCCTTCGGTCATCTTGCAGATGCATATTAAGGGCTTAGTGTTAGGATCTGCATACTTGGGGCACTAAAAAGACAAATGACTTATAAATACATTTTGCTTATATTTTGTTCTAGGACTGGCACTGCTGTCAGTGGAAAGTATTTTTTAACTAATCTATTATTGATAAATTAATTATATTTTGCATTTCAGCTAAAATGAGGACCATAGCTAATATTCTATAAGATACAGTTAATCTGTAAACCTGAAATTCATGTGTTTCATATGCTCTGAACTGTATTTTCCAACTTAAATTAGAAATGCAGTATAGATTTGGAAAAGTCCATATTTTTCTAGCAACTCCACTTTATATTATTTTGTTGGGCTACATATAGAAGGAACTATTTTTATTAAAAGCTAAGAGAGCTGTTAGTTAAGTTTGTCGTATTTGTACATGATTGCAGGTGAGTCTATCCTCATTTAAAGAAAAGATGGGCACTATTTTAAAGTGATCTTTAATATATTTTTATATAAATGAATTTGAAATACAGTTTACTTTGGTCTTTTCTTATCAAGTCCCATAAATCTTGTATTTGTATCTCATAAGTGGAGCCATGACTTAATGTTAACTCTGCTTTTTCTTTTGGGTGGCATAACCTACATTAACATGAAGGCTGAACATTTTTAAACTTTCTTTTCTAGAAATAATAACAATGATTTACTTTATTAATAAAAAGGTACTTTTTTGTTGAGCTTTCATGGGCATTTATAGATGAAGGGAAACAAAGGTTACATGTACTATAGAAATACCGGACACAGTCTGAAGTGGTTAAAGCCCTTTTGAAAAAATTGTCCCCTGATTTGGACTGCCTAATGCTCTTCAAAGTGTTAACAAACCTGCTTTTGTCTCTAGCATAACCCAACAAGTGTCTAAAATGTTGCAAATTAACTGGGTACTACATTCATCCCAGAGATCACAATCAACAGGAAAAGCTGAGAAAATGAATCATACATTAAATAGGAGTGTTGCTAAAATATGTCAAGAGACAAATTTAACTTGGGATAAGGCTTTGCCAGTTTCCCTGGTACAGATTAGAGTGACGCCCAGAAGTAGGCTTAAATTAAGCCCCTTTGAAATATTGCGTGGTAGGCCATTCATTCCAGGCATCTCCCCACGCAGAAGAATCTATAAATGCTCTGAAAGTCCTAGCACTTGCCAGTTATGTTGAAACTTTGTGCACTCTACTAACCTCTGTTCATGAGTTTGCCTCCAACAGGTCTGTCTATCCAACTGAAATAGCCTTACATCCTTCCCAACCCGGAGACTGAGTCCTGCTTAAAACCCGTAGGAAACAAGGGTCTGAACATCAGCTGACTGCAAGGTGGACAGGACCACACGTGGTATTATTTACCACGCAGTCGCCTGTCAGGTTAGCTGGGGTAAAGCCATCGTCTCATCACAAGCAGATTAAAGCAGCACCACCATCATCGGAATCAGAAAATGACCCAACTCCTGAGAGGCCTGGGCAGCGATGGGTTTGTGAACCCTTGGAAGACGTAAGGTTACTCTTTAAAAAAGATAAATATTAAGATTATAATTTCATTGTAGCTGGAAAAAGGTCAACCTACTTGTTTAATCTTGTTCAAGTAAAGAGCACAGGGAAAATAGTGTAATTATGGCACAGCCTCAAAGATTTGTATTGGGAACTGGAACCAAGAACCTCAAGTTCAACAAAGTACTGAGGGGTTTCATCAAGTTCAAGTAGATAAAGAAGGAAAGAGGGTTGTACGACTGACTAGAGATTCTAAGAAATGTTCCCTGTCCAAGGCTGATCAGTTCCATACAATGATCAGCCCTCATCGACCCTGTTCAGCAGGAGGCAGTCACCCCTTTTCCCACAAGATTGTGGGATGGACATTGATGGAGGGGAATTGTAGAAAAGAACAAATCTGACTCCATATTAGATCTGTTCCTTTGACTTTAACCCTGTGCTCTGTTTCCCAGGCTTAGTCTTGCTGGTTCTGCACCTTTTGTGAAATAATGTAGCCTATAGGCTGAAATTATAGAGGATAGTCTATTCTCAAGGCTCTGACCTTTAATATATTAACACTTTCCCATTTATATAAGGATAACAAGTTGCAGAATAGAAAATAACATTTGTTTTGTTGGAGGTTTACAGGGACACCATGACCTGACCCTTGTGGACAGCTGCAAAAACAGAGGATTCAAAGAAAAAATAATTCCTACACCAAGAAGTTTGCAACAACCAAGCATAGCCCCTCACACTTTTAGTATAAAAGGAGCCTGAATTGGATGGTTCTCCAGGACATTAGTTTCCCATTTTCTCTGTTTGCTGGCTTTCTGAATAAAGTCACTATTCCTTGCCCCATCATCTTGTATCCCGATTTATGGGCCTGTTGTCCTGCGAGCAGCATAGGATTGGACAAGGTAACAATATCATATGGTATTTTTCTTTCTCTTTTTGGATTACTTCACTTAGGTTGTCGATCTCTAGGTCCATCCGTGTTGCTGCAAATGGCATTGTTTTATTCTTTTTTATGGCTGAGTAGTGTTCCATTGTATAAATATACCACAGCTTCTTTATCCAGTCATCGGTTGATGGACATTTAGATTGTTTCCCTGTCGTGGCTGTTGTATATCAGGCTGTTATGAACATTGGGGTGTATGTATGTTTTCGAATTAGTGTTCCCTCTGGACATACGCCCTGGTGTGGGATTGCTGGATCATATGGTGTATCTGTTTTTAGTGTTTTGAAGAATCTCCATATTGTTTTCCATAATGGCTGCACCAAACTACATTCCTTGTAGGTGGGTTCCATTTTCTCCACACCATCTATAGCCTTTATGGTTTGTGGATTTTTTTCTTTTTACTTGAAAGAATCTTAAAAATTTAACTTCAGTTTCTGAGGTAAAATGTTTTATAGTCTTTCAACTTCAGTAACAATATACAGCAGTATCAGATACCCCTGGCATAAATATGTATATGATACATATATTTCTATAACATTACATCATGTATATTATACATATTGATGCAAAATTGGAAGAGTGTATACAAAGGGGGACATCTAAAAGGCACTGCTGAATGGAGTTAAGATTCCTTACATTTTGTGTACACAACACAGTGTATTCTGCTTAAGTGGATGACTAGTGAATTCAGCTCTCACTTGTGAATTCTCACTTGTGGACGTTTTAATGATAGCCATTGTGACTGTTATGAGCTGATACTTCATTGTAGTTTTGATTTCCAGTTCTTTGATAGTTAGCGATATTGTGCATTTTTTCATGTGGCTATATGGCATTTGTTTGCCTTCATTGGAGAATTGCCTATTTAGGTCTTCTGCCCATTTTTGGATTGGGTTCTTTGTTTTGTTTTGTTTTGTTTTGTTTGTTTTGTCATTAAGTTGTATAAGCTGTTTTATATTGTGGAAATTAAACCTTTGTCAGTCACATCATTTGCAAATATTTTCTGTCAGACCTTATGTTGTCTTTTGATTTTGTTTCTGGTTTACCTGGCTATGCACAAGCTTTAAAGTTTGATTAGGTCTCCTTTAAAAATTTTTGCTTTTATTTCTATTGCCTTAGGAGAATGACCTAAGAAAATATTTGTATGATTTATGCCTATGTGCTCTTCTAGGAGCTTCATGGTATCATGTCTTATTTTAAATTGTTTAAGCTATTTTGAGTTAATTTTTGTGTAGGGTATAAGGGAGTTTTTATTTTATTTTATTTTATTTTATTTTTATGTTAGGTACAGTCAGTTACCATATGTCAATTTCTGGTATACAGCATAATGTTCTAGTCATGCATATACATATATATATATATATAAAATTTGTTTTCATATTCTTTTTCATTAAAGGTTACTACAGGACACTGAATATAGTTCCTTTGCCAAACAGAAGTAGCAATTAAAAAAAATCTCTTTTTATGTATAGTGGCTAACTTTTCAAAAATTTTAACTCCCAAATTTATGCTTTCCCACTTCTTTCTCCCAGCAATCAAGATTGTTTACGATGTCTACATGTCTATTTTTGCTTGGTAGACAACTTCATTAGTGTCTTTTTTTTTTTTACTGTAGAGTTAACATATGAGTGTTACCATATGGTATTTTTCTTTCTCTTTCTGGCTTGCTTAGAGTGACAATTTCCAGGTTCATCCATGTTCCTGCAAATGACATTATTTTATTATTTTTATGGCTGACTAGTATTCCATTATATAAATATACCACAACTTCTTCACCTAGTCATCTGTCGATGGATATTTAGGTTGTTTCCATATCTTGGCTATGGTATATAGTGCTGCTATGAGCATTGGGGTGTACGTATGTTTTCGAATAGAGTTCCCTTTGGATATAAACCTAGGAGTGGTATTGCTGGATTATGTGGTAAGTCTATTTATAGTGTTTTTGAGGAATCTCCATCCTATTTTCCATAATGGTTGCACCAAACTACATGTCCCCTCAACAGTGTAGGAGTGTTCCGTTTTCTCCACATCCTCTACAGTATTTATGGTTAGTGTTTTTTTTTTTTTTTCTTTACTTAAAAGAATTTTTTAAAAATTTAACTTCAAATTCTGAGGTAAAATACTTCTTATTCTTTCAACTTCCATAAGAAAATGCAAAGGTGTCAGATATCCCTTGGAAAAATACATATATGATACATATATTTCTATGACATTATATCATGTATATGTAATATGTATATGCAGAATTCAGAGAGTTTTTAGAAAAGGGTACATCAAAAAGGCACTGCTTAATGGAGTTAAAGTTACTTACAATTTATGTACATATACACACTTTATCTGCTTGATTGGGTAGCTACTGACAAGCTTTCACTTGTCAGTTTTCATTTGTGGACATTTTAATGATGGCCATTCTGACTGGTGTGAGGGGATATTTCATTGTAGTTTTGATTTGCCATTTTCTGATAAATTAGTGTCATTGTGCATGTTTTCATGTGCTTCTAGGGCATTTGTTTGCCTTCACTGGAGAATTGGTTTAGGTCTTCTGCTCGTTTTTGGATTGGCTTTGTTTTTTTCATTATGTTGTGTAAGCCGTTTATAGATTGAAGTTAAACCTATGCCAGTCGCACTATTTGCAAATATTTTTTTGCAGTCCGTAGAGTTTTCATTTTGTTTATAGTTTACTTAGTTATGCACAAGCTTATATGTTTGGTTAGATTCTATTTTTTAATTTTTGCTTTTATTTCTATTGCCTTGGGAGAATGAGCTAAGAAAACATTGTTAGGATTTATGCCTCTGCTTTTCTAGGAGCTTCATGGTATCATGTCTTATATTTAAGTCTTTAAGCCATTTTGAGTTAATTTTTTTGTATGGTATGAGGAAATGTTTAAAATTCATTGATGTACTTGGGGCTGTTGTGCTTTCCTAACACCATTTTCCAAAGAGACTATCTACCTTATTATGTATTTGTGCTTCCTTTGTTGAGGATTAATTGGCTGTAGCTCTGTGTTTTTATTTCTGGGTTCTCTATTTTGTAACATTGATCCATATGTCCTTTTGGTGCCAATACCAAGCTTTCAGTAACTAGCTCTGTAGTATTGTCTGAAGTCTGTGGATTCTGCCTCCAGCTTTGTTCTTTTCTCTCGGGATTGCTTTGGTAATTCTGGGTCTTTTGTGCTTTTAAATACATTTTAGGATTATTTGTTGTAGTTTTATGAACAGTGTCACAGGTAATTTGCTATTGATTGTATTAAATCTGTAGATTGCTTTGGGTAGCATCTCCGTTTTAACAATATTAATTTTTCTAGTCCATGACCATGGGTATCATTCCATTTCTTGAATCATTTTCAGTTAACTTTATCAATGTTTTATAATTTTCAGCATATTAATCTTTCACCTCCTTGGTCAGTTTACTCCTAAGTATTTTATTAATGCTATTTTAAAAAGGATTGTTTGCTTTTCTGATATTTCATTGTTATTGTAAAGAAATGAAAAAGATTTCTATATGTTAATCTTGTATCCTGTTACCTTGCTTAATTTGTTTATCAGTTCTACAATTTTTTGTATGGAGTCTTTAGGGTTTTCTATGGCATCATCTGTATATTTTACCTCTTTTCATGTTTGTATACCTTTAATTTTTTCTTATCTGATTGCTATGGCTAAAATTTCCAATACTGTGTTGAATAGAAGTGGAGAGTGTGGGCATCCATGTTTTGCTCCTGATTTTACTGGGAAGGGTTTCAGCTTTTCCCTGCTATGCTATTCATATTATGGCTATGGCTATGCATTTGGCATAATTAGGTTTTATTTTATTTATTTATTTTTTATAAGGAGGTACTGGTAATTGAACCCAGGTCATCATGCGTGCCAAGCACACACTCTGACACTGAGCTATACCCTCCTCCTATAAATAGCTTTTATTATGCAGAGATATGTTCCCTCTGTACCCACTTTGGTAAGAGTTTTTTTTTTTTTTTTTTTTTTACCATGAATGGATGTTAAATTTTATCAAATGCTTTTTCTTCATTTGTTGAGATGATTATGTGGTTTTTGTCTTTTTTGTTGATGTGGTGTATCACATTGATGGATTTGCTGTGTTGAACCATCTTTGTGATCCTGTTTGAATCTGACTTGATCATGGTGTATAATATTTTTTAGGTGTTGCTGGAATTGGTTAGCTAATATTTGTTGAGTTTTGCATCTATATTAATCAAAGATAGTGGCTCATGATTTTCTTTTTTGGTAGTGTTCTTGTCTGATTTTGCTATCAGGGTGATGGTGGCTTCATAGAATGACTTCGGGAGTGTTCCCTCCTCTTCCATCTTTTGGAAGAGTTTGAGACGGATGGGTTGAAGTTCTCCTTTGTATGTTTGGGAGAATTCCCCAGTGAAGCCATCCAGTCCTGGACTTTTGTTTTCAGGGAGGTTTTTTGTTGTTGTTGTTTTGTTTTGTTTTTTAATTACAGATTTCATTTCACTTCTAGTGATTGGTGTGTTCAAATTAGCTATTCTTGATTCTGTTTTGGTGAGTTGAATGTTTCTAGAAACTTGTCCATTTCTTCTAGGTTGTTCAGTTTGTTTTAAAATTGTTCATAGTGTTGTCTTACAGTTTTTTAAAAATTTCTGCAGTATTGATTATAATGTCTCCATTTTCCTATCTTATTTTGTTTATTTGTGTCATCTCTCTTTTCTTGGTGAGCCTGGCCAAAGGTTTGTCGATTTTGTTTATCCTTTCAAAAAATCAGCTCTTGGGGTGATTTATTTCGTATTGTTTTTAAAATCTCTTATTTATTTCTTCCCTGATCTTTATTATTTCTTTCTTTATGTTGACTTTAGGTTTTGTTTGTTCTTCTAATTCTTTTAGGTGTTTAAGTTAGGTTGTTCATCTGAAATTTTTTTTTTTTTTGAGGAAGACCTGTATTGCTATGATCTTCCCTCTTACAACTGCTTTTGCATCCCGTAGATTTGTTTCATTGTATTTTCATTGTGATTTTTCTAAAGGTATTCTTTTCTCCCTAAACAGAGGCCTGGGGATTGAACCCAGGGCCTCGTGCGTGCTGAACACATGCTCTAACACTGAGCTTTCCCCCTTACCCCCTCAAAGTATTTTTAAATTTCCTGTTTGATTTCATCATTGTAGTATGTTGTGTAGTCTCCATGTAATTTTTTCCCCTTGTTTCTTTCTGTGTTTGATTTCTAATTTCATGCCATTGTGGTCAGAAAGATGCTTGAAATAGTGTGTTCTCTTAAATTTATTGATACTTGTGTCCCAGTATGTAGTCAGTTCTACAGAATGTTACATGTGCACTTGAAAAGAATGTGTGTTCATTGTATTGGATGTAATATCCTGAAAATATTAAGTCTAACTGTTGTGTCATTTTGGACTCTATTGCCTTAATCATTTTCTGTCTGGAAGATCTGTCCATTGATGTCAGTGAAGTGTTAAAGTCTCCTATTAATCATATTCCCATCAATTTCTCCCTTTATGTCTGTTAGCATTTGTTTTAAATATTTAGGTGCTTCTATATTGGGTGCATATATGTTATTAAGCATAATAGTCTCTTCTTGTATTGCTCCTTTTATCATTATATAGTGTCCTTTTTTATCTTTCTTTATGGCCTTTGTTTAAAGTCTGTTTTGTCTGATACAAGTATCGCTACCCTTGCTTTCTTGTCATTTCTATTTGCATGAAATATCTTTTTCAGTCTGTGTGTCCTTTGTTCTAAAGTGGGTCACTTGGAGGCAGCATATTGTAGGCTCTTGTTTTATTAGCCAATTTGCCACTTTGTCTTTTGATTAGAGGATTTAGTCTATTGACACTTAAGGTAATTATTGATAGGTATACATTGCCATTTTAAAGCTTATTTTCCAGTTGATTTTATATTTCTTCTTTGTTCCTTTTTCTTTTTGCGGTTTGATAGTTTTCTTTTGTATTATGCTTGAGCTCTCTTCTTTTTTGTTTTTGTGAATCTGTTGTATGTTTTTGATTTGTGGTTACCCTGGATTTCGAGTATGTTAACCCATTACTGTATGTACTTTGCTTTAGACTGGTAGTCATATAAGCTCAAGCACATTTTAAAAAAAAATTAAAAACCAAACATTTTCTTACTCCCCTCCTCCACATTTTATGATTCTTGGCATCCTATTTAAACATCTTCATATTTATCCTTTAGCCATTCATTTTAGTTATAATCACTTTCACACTTTTAAAAAAATCTATGTACTGGCTTATTTAAGTGATTTACTTTCTTACTGTGATTTTTTTCTTTCCTATAGATTATTCTTTTCTATTTGGAGAAGAAGCTTTTAGTATTTCTTTTAGGATAGGTTTAGTATTGCTGTATTGTTTTGAGTTTTTGCTTGTCTGAGAAATGTTTTTCTTTGTCCTGTTCTAAATGATAAGCTTGCTGGGTGGAATATCCTAAGTTAGACTGTTTTCCCTGTTCAGGACTTTGAATGTATCTTGCTACTTCCTTCTGGCCTGCAATGTTTCTGTAGAGAAATCAGCTGATAGCTTTATGGGGATTCCCTTGTAACTACCTCCTTGTTTTTCTCTTGCTGCCTTTAGAATCCTCTCTTTATCTTTAACTTTTGCTGTATTGATTACAGTATGTCTTGGTGTAGGTGTTTTTGGGTACATCTTATTTGGGACCCTCTGTGTTTCCTGTACTGGGATGTCTGTTTCCTTCTTTAGGTTTGGGAAGTTTTTAGGCATAATTTCTTAAAATACACTTTCAATCCCCTTTTCTCTAGATTTGCACACTTTATATTGGCACATAGATCTTGTTTGTTGCTTTCACTTTTTTTCCCATCTTTTTGTCCACTGTCCTGATTGGGTGATTTCCATTATTTTACCTTCCAGATCACTTACGTGTTCTTCTGCATTATTTAGTTTGTTTGTAATTCCTTTAGCTTGGTTTTCATCTCAGCAACTGAGTTATGTAATTTGTTTCTAGTTCCTTGTTACAGTGATCTGCATTTCTATCAATAGCCTTTCTTAATTCCCTCAGTATTTTTATTACCTCCTTTCTGAACTCAGGGTCTGATAGACTGGAGAGGTCTATTTCATTGTTCTTTCAGGGGATTTCTCTTGTTCTTGTAGTTGGGAGTGGTTCCTCTGCTTCTTTATTTTACTTACATTTCTCTGACTCTATGAATTTAGGGGTAACAGTTATCTACTGTGGTCCTGAAGGGCTGTTTTTATGTGGGAGCATCCCTGTGTAGACTGAATGAGTCTAGTATTTTTGGTGTGAGGGTTCTTTTTAGCACGGATGACTGCCACGTCTTTCCTCCGTCTGTGGTGGCTGTGGTCCCCTTGATGCGGGTATGATCGGTGTTGTGGTGAGCCTGCACTGGGTGTTGGGCAGGGCCTCCTCTTTGCTCTGTGGTTGTCACAGCCCTGTTAGGGGCTTGGTCTGCCTCCCAGTTGTTGCGGTAGAAGCCCCCAGGTCTGGTTCTCAGCTGTAGTGAGAGGTAGAAGGGACCGGAGCACTTCTACTGGGAGAGGAGCCACTGAGTATTCCTCCACAGGAGCTGTCCACGGGGAAGTGTGCTCTGTGATGTTGCCTGTCACCTATTGCGGGAGCTCACAAAGTACTATTGTTGGCATTGCCCTTGGCCCACCTCAGCTGTAGGAAAGAAGGCAATTGGCCTGGATGTCCCTCAGGTACTGTGCTCACAGTGCAGGTTCAGATCCCCCATAGTCATGCCCCCAGACCTGCCATGGAAGCTACGGGAGTCAGTGCAGACCCCAGCCCTGCTTCCGCATGCACATGTGCCCACAAAGCCTGCCACTGCTAACAATGGATGCGCCCCAGCCACTGGAGCACCAGTGATCTGCTCAGATGTCCCGCAGGTGCTTCACTGAGAAATACGCCAGCAGCATAAATCCACCAAAGTCAAGCAGCCTCCAGGAATCGTCTCAGATTTCAGCTGCATCTCTGTGTGGGCAGTCCGCCAGCACTTGCATACTCCCAGAGCTCATAGTGGCGGAGCCATACCTGATGTGAGCACATGGAGAATGAGGCTGCTGTGGTGGCGGTCGGCCCCTCCCTGAGCATGCATTGACAACAGGGCTTCTGTGGTGGACCCAGGCTCCCTCCCGTGTACTCTTCCAGGTGCAGCCTGGGACACAGTCCAGTCTCTCTTGGGTGTTGCTGTGCATCCAGCCCTGATCCTCTCCCCAGGTCTGTCATCTGAAGCCTGTTTCAGCACCCAGCCCTTGTGCACACCAGCAAGGTGGCCAGGACCCCCTGTACTGGTCTCTCTGTTCTGCCTGCTGCAAGCTGGCTGCTACCCTCACCTCTGAGGCTCCCTATCTGTCCCAGCTGATCTCCCAGCTATTGAAGGGGTTCCCAGGCTGAGGGAACCTTTCTGCTTTCACAGCTCCCTCCCGGGGTACAGGTTCTGTCCAGACTCCTTTTTTGCCTTTGTTTTACCTGATTAAGTGGTGATCTTTCTTGCAGCTTTGATTGTATGAGGTCTTCTGTCAGAGTTCAGTACGTGCTCTGAGAATTGTTCAACGTGTAGATGTATTTTTAATGTCTTTGTGGGAGGAGGTGAGCTCCACGTCCTGTTCTGCCGTCTTGATCTCTGCCCCGCAACATGTCTTATGAGATGAGAGTGGCAAGGAGTGTTTTGAGGTATACACAGAGGAGGAGATGATGTGATCAGACAGGCAGAGACTGAAGTGATGTGGCCACCAGACAAGGAACACTGTAGCCATCGGAAGCTGAAAGACGCAAAGAAAGGAGTGGAGGAGGTTCTGGAGGGAGTGTGGCCCTGCTGACACCTTGATTTTGAACTTCTGGCCTCCAGAACTGAGAGAATAACCTTCTGTTTTAAGCCACCCAGTTTGCAAATTCTTACATCAGCTGCTGGAAACAGATACACCAAGGAAGGATAAATGATGCTCAGTGCCCTGTTCCTCAAAAGCAGAATATCGCCAGCTCGGTCCCTGCTGTGTCCCAGCATCGAGGACAGAGCCTGTACACAGTAGGTGCTGAGTTTGTGTTGAATGACTAATAAGGGAAAAATCTTAGGAAATCTCTTAGGAAAGATATATCCCAAAGTTCAAAAATCCTGCTTTTTTTGGTGCAGATGAAGTGAGGTACCAGGGCAGGTGTGTTGTGGATGGTCTGCGGGGACTGCCTCTCTGTCGCATGGCTCTTCCTGAGGGTGCTGTGCTCGTCCTGCTGACACCCGCTCAGGTGAGTGCCTGGGGCGGTGACAGAAAGAAAAACCACTTCCTGAAGATTCTGAGGGTGAAATCCAGTGCCCACCCCCATTTGGGCCGCACCCTGTGCTGGGGCCAGCTTCCCCCAAAATGAGCTGCTGGGATGGACTTTGGGGCACACGTACAAATGCTGCTTCCAGAATGGTCCTCATAGGCACTTGTTGGGGTCCAGCACACGCCCTGGCCCGGCTGGAGTGGGGAGAACAGGGGCTGCCTGGGCAGTCTGGCTGGAGGGTGAGGCTGAGGCCACTGCCAGCTCACTCAGGAGGAGCAGGAGGGGTGCCATCCTCCTGGTTCTCACAACAGTCCCCAGAGGGGAGCAGTCAGCCCTGCCTCCTGCTGATCCTCGTGCACCAGAATGGCCAGCACTGACCCCAAGGTCACGGCCCCTGCTGTGGTCCCAGCCCCCATGGGGCGGTGCTGCTCAATGGGCCCATCTAATCTTGACTTGCTCTGCCAACCCCTGGCACTGGCTTGGGGGTGCACTCCCACCAGAGCCGGGGGTGCTTCTGCCTGCACAGGCCCCTCACAGCCCCCGGGATGCCTGGGTTCTCACCCCACCTCTCTAGCCTGCAGCAGGCAGAAGGGCCTTGGACAAGTCTCTTCCGTTTTGGGCTTCAGTTTACCCATATGTAACATTGGTTAGCTTATGGAAAAAAATCCCTAAAATGCTCTGTAACAGGCAAGTCCCCACAAGGGAAGGGTTTTGAGGGACCAGTACAACTAGGTTGCAGTAGCAGGGGTGTTGAGGAAAGAGGGTTCCAGGGCGTGCTCCACCCAGGTCTGCTCCACCTCCTCCTTGTCCAGCTGTTAAGGAGCGCAAGGGGGCTGGGCTGGCAGCCAAGGACCAGCCAAGGGAGGATTCTGGCTTCCTGGGACAGACTCACTGAGGCCAAGGGAAGGGTGGGTTAGAGGTTCCAAAGGTGAGCTAGCTCATGAGGTAGCCCTGGTCCCTCTGGCTCCACCTGCCTATGCCTCAAGGCTCAGGGAGGCTGCCTGGAGGTGGAGGCCTTGAGGAGAGAAAGGAAGTCTTGCAGAGACCTGTCTACAGACGTGGCTCTGGACAGATGCCTCCCTCACTGGACAGCCCGGCAGAGAGCACGGCCCCCAGGTGACCTCAGGTTTCTGACCTGAGGCTTTGAGGTGAGAGAGGTCTTATCCTGTGCCAGTTTTCAGTGATGGGAAAGAATTTTCCAGAATTTTTGTTAGATTGGGAGAGGAAGTCAAACAGGCATGAACAAGTCACCAATGCTTCTTTCATAAATTCCTTTATGTTGCACTAGTTGTAAACGATTAATGAGTAACAAGAGAGGACAATGACCTGGTTAACATATTATGCAACAATAAATTCTGAGACAAAGTCCAAAAAGTTACGGAGGATTCTATATTAGTTGATTTTAGAAATGGCATAATCCAAACCTATTTTTCAGTAAGTTTTCTTATGTAACCTTAAAAAAACTTCTCACACTCATCATCTGGCTCTGGAAAATCTTTGTAGTAATAACATTTTTACATTAGGGGAAAAAATTAAGTACAGTTGTTAAGCACAGGTTAAAAGGGATGATAGGCACAAACTATAATTACAAATCAATACTTACTCGAAACTCTG
The DNA here is from genome assembly GCF_009834535.1 of Camelus ferus. NCBI lineage: Eukaryota > Metazoa > Chordata > Mammalia > Artiodactyla > Camelidae > Camelus > Camelus ferus. Next base: position 38,360,940 of record NC_045712.1, read on the forward strand.
AATTTAAACCGTTTAATCAGTGTTTCAGATAAAATTAAAACAGGCTTCAAGAATGGTTTTTAACACCTTTCTTTTGTAATGCACTGTGGAAAATTCTTATTTCTTCAGGAGGAAGAGCCTCAAAAATGGTGTCACCTTGTCCTCTTGAACATGCTGAAGCGGTTTTGGATCTGGTAAAAGAAACACCTGTAGAGAGAGAAGCCCTGTGTTTACAGAGCTTGGGGCTGGGCTGGGCGCTGTTTTAGGGCAAGGGGTGACTTGGAGGGGCTACACCCAGTGTTCACATCACTGGCAGGAACAGGAAGCCAGGGGCTGAGAGAGGTGACAGAGATCCTGAGTGGTCTGAATCATTGCAACTTGACCCTACTTGCTGGAACTCTTTGGGAAACAAAGATTTTCCTGGATAGTGTTTATTGATGAAAACGAATGAATCACCTTATTCAGTGACTCAAAAAAAAATGCACTATTTGTTGGTTTCAGGCTACCAACAGTTACAGTATCTTAATGGATAGGAAAACTTCAAGTTCACTGTCACTGAGGATACTTAGACTTTCTTAGACGCCCTGTGACAGTGTCAATATCATATACCCATTCAATTGCTTTTTCCTGTCTACTCCTTAGGCAAAATTTGGTTAATGAATTTCTGCTACCCATCAATCATGTATTTTGGACATCAGACTGTCCACTACTGGCTGCAAAGTACACATGTGTATCAACACATGTGATGTGACTGTAGAGTCCACGCTGAATTGTGTTACATGTGGGCATAAGTTCCCTGACTTCAGAGCTCTGCTGAACGAGACCTGGTGATACCAACATTCATACATATAAAATCTCTTTTACTCAGTAGAATCCCCCATTTCATAGAACCACTGCACGTGCTCTTTCATTCTAACATCTTTTCACTCAGTCCTGCCAATCAGATAAGAACCACCAGAAGACTGGGAGATACCACCTTTCTAAAACAAGTTTCCTAGCAGAATTTATTTTTTAAGAAAATGTCTACTTTTAAAGCAGCAGTTAGAAACTTTGTTCTTATAACATGTAATACTGTTATATCAAATTGTGGATTTAAATAAGTTGAAGAGTTTCTTATTTCTTTAAAAAATAATACAGATTTCTGTGTTACTTAATGGTTTCTCCATTCTTCCAGTTCCAAGGAATACAGAGGTCTCCGTCCTGCATAACGGAGTAAAAGTGGGAGACACAGAGGTGCATCCCTTGCAGGTAAGGCAGGGACTGTTCCAGAAGCCTCTTACAGCAGTCCACCATTTGTATACTGGAAACGCTGGGCTCCTTGTAAAACTTCTCCAGAGAAAATTTCTTCCTTGAAGCCTGCATCAGTTCGTTTTCAATGACCTTCAACCTGTCACGTTAAAAACAAAGATACTATTGCCACAAGCTAGAGCCAAATAAAAGAACATAAAACGTAAAATACATTTTTATATAGTGGCGCTATAACTTTCTACTTCCACCCCTGAAAACGGTACCCGCAAAGCCCAAGTGACAGGCTCAGAGGACGTGCCCACGTTACCATGCAGCACCTATTAAGTTATTTCCACATGTATCTCCACAAGTATTTGTTAAAGCTGTTTTTAGCAGTAATGAGGTAAAAATAATACATTGTTTAAAAGGCTTTTCTGCCCCGTGAGCAGCAGCTGGTGACTGAGGAAAGCAGGAGCTGAGAGCAAGACCCCCAGCTGCGGGGGCTGCCCGGAGTCCAACCCTGACCCAGGGCCAGCCGGGCAGCGCCTCCCCTCTGTGGGGCCACAACGGCCCCCGCTCCACAACGGCTTCAGTGAAGTTAGGCCCGCAGAGTAAACCGCTCAGAGCTGAGCTCAGTGTCTTCAGTACTTTCGTCAGCAGGTGGCAAAGGTCTATGATGTTTGAGTAAATGGTTCTGTCCCCCCAACCTCGGGACATGTGCAGGACGACCCCGCCTTGTCCCGTGCTCACAGGAGGACCCGACCAGCTCGTGCAGCACCTGGGAAGCCACGGAGAAGGTGAGTAAAGCAGAACCGCCCGGGCAAGGGCTCCCAAATGGGGCTGGCTGCAGGACTGCGTGGGTTGGAAATGCCTCAGAGGCTCCACGGAGCCACCCTTACTCTCTGCACAAGAGAGAAAAGCAAGCACCATAGCATATCCGTTACCAGAAAAATACCCGAAAACAGAAACGGTCCTTGCAGCCCGTCTGCAAGGCAGCCAGCATACTGAGTCCCTTCTTCAGCAGGACCCAGAACCCTGTCCGGGTGGGTGCTCTGGTTTTTCCTAGAAGGTTACTCCTCCTGCACAGTGCTGCTTAGAGAGTCAAGCAGGCGGACAGCAGTTAGGCCGGACAGGGTTCTCAGTTTATTCTCAACCAGGATTTGGCAGGAAGAACCCTAAGGTACCATCAGTGGTAGGGGTTGCCAATTTTTTTCTGTGGAGGGCTTTTTTCCCTTGCTTAAAAAAAAAAAGAGGGGGCGGGGGAATGGCTACTAATTATCTGGCTTAGAAACGAGAGCCCAGCAGCGCCAACTACAACGACACGTCTTCCTACTGACCAAGGAGGGGCCACATTTCCATTCCTTCCACGAGAAGCCTCCGGCCTCCTCCCTGGGTTTCCCTGATCCATAACCAGGAGGGCCCGGCAGCCCCTGGGATGCCATGTTGGGGGAGCGCGGGTCTGGGAGGCGCTCAGGCGCTCTTCAGGGCCGGGCCCCGCACAGGAGACACAGGGAGCAGCCCTTCCCTCCTTGGGTGCCTCTGCTGTCTGCAGCAGACTAATTAAAAATCTTTAAAAAAAATTGCTTTTGGCCTTCTTTCTGGTTTCTTTGCTTCAGTATGTTCGTACCACAAAAAACAAGAGGAGAAGGGAGACAGCCTGAACAAGAGAAGCATCGTGCCTCTTGAGTGCGGCTGGCGGGACGTCCTCCCGCTTCCTGCGGATGCTGAGAAATGGCCAGGCGTTTCCTGGGGGTGACCTGTCTCTCCCTTGACACAGTTATGTCTGCTTTTTTCAGTGAGAAGTTGCACTACTGTCTTTGACATCTGAGTGTGAGTTCCACGATGGCATCTGCCTGTTCCCACTGTCTCTTGTTCGTGACTTACAAGTGCTTTCTGGAGTTCCAGTCCAGGCGGTGGAGCAGTAGGACCACGAGCTCGCCTCTCCTCGCGACTACTGCAAAACCACAACTGGCTGCTAAACAACCACTGGGGAAAAAAAAAGACTGGAAACTAACAAAAAAGGTCTTCAACTGGAAACAGAAAGAGGGAACCACAGCAGGACGGTAGGAAGGGCACGCTCGCTAAATCAGGTCCCATACCCTGGGGTGGGCGACCCACAAGCTGAGTAATAAAGTCGCAGAGGCCTTCCCACAGGAGTGAGTTCTGAGCTGCACGTCAGGCTCCCCAGCCCAGGGTTCTGGCACTGGGAGAGACCCCAGGACATCTGGTTTAGAAGGTCAGTGGGGCTGAACTCCAGGAGCCCCTACAGGGCTGGGGGAACAGAAACTTCATCCTCTTGGGAAGTGTACACGCCGGGTCCAAGGGCAGAGGCAGTGATTTCACTGGAGCCTGGGCCAGACTTGCCTGCTGATTTTAGAGGGTCTCCTGGGGAGGTAGGGGACAAGGCCTCACTCACCAGAGGTCCAGGACCAAACTCCACCCAGCAGTGGGCAGGCACCAGCTCCTCCTGCCAGGAAACCTGCATAAGCCTCTAGTCCAGCCTCACCCACCAGGGGGCAGATACCAGAAATTAGAAAACAAACACTGGCCTGACTCTACACTGGGACCAGCTGGACCCTGGCCCTTGGGTGACAAGAGAGTGTACTGCTGGACGTCTCCCGCAGAGTGCCACCTCTCTCCAAGGCCGAGAAACATAACTAAGCTACCTAAAAATACAAATAGAAAGATAGACAATATGAGGTGGCAGAGGAATATCTCCCAGGCCAAGGCACAAGATAAAATCCCAGAAGTGATGAGGAGATACACAATTCATCTGAAAAAGAGTTCAAAGTAATGATGGCCAAGATGTTCAGAGAACTTAAGAGGAACACAGATGCACAGAATGAAGTTTTTAGAAAAGAGCTGGAAAATATAAATACCCAAACAGAACTGAAGAATAAAATCACTGAAATGAATAACATACTAGAAGGAACCAAGAATAGACTAAATGAGGCAGAAGAATGGATCAGGGAGCTAGAGGACAGATTAGTGAAAATCACTATCGCAAAACAGAAAAAAGAATTAAACTATCCTCATTTCTTTTCAGAGAACTCTGGGACAACATGGAGTGCACTAATATCTGCAGTACAGGGGTCCCAGAAAGAGGAGAGAGAGGAGACCTGAGAAAACTTTTGAAGAGACAATATCTGAAAACTTTCCCAACCTGGGAAAGGAAACACTCACCCAAGTCAACCCAAAGAGGAAACACCAAGGCACGGTAATCAAATTGACAA